>NC_054476.1:107858135-109058135 GCF_017639515.1 Carcharodon carcharias | reverse complement strand
GTCTGCCTCGCATTTCCTTACTGTTTGATCCCTCCTCGTTCTGAACAATTCATTATTCTAACAGTGCTTGTTTTGCTCCCAGTTCTCTGTGCACCCTATTCCCACTAAACCGCTGGCTGCCCAATTTTCCTTCCTGGTCTCCATGTTACCCCATATTATTAGCGATTCTCCATCTTCCGGTACCATCCATCTCTGCTTTAAATCTTCCATCATCACGCATCTCCTCAAAAACCAAACCTTGACCCCACCAACCTTGCAAACTTACAGCCCATCTCCAACCTCCTTTTACTCTCCAAAGTCCTTCAGCGCTGTCACCTCCAAAATCTTTCCCAGGCTGTCATGTTTGAATCCCTCCAATCAGGTTAACAGCCCTGCTACAGTACCAAAACTGTTCTTATTGAAGGTGGTGATGACATCCTACCTGACTGTGACAAAAGAAAATTTCCTCTCCTCATCGGGGAGGAGCTAGGAGTTGGTAACAGCTCAACCCAGCCCAAACTTCTAGACACAGGCTCCTGGCATCACCTAAGCCTAGAGGAAGCTGCCATTTCCACTTTTATTTTGAGTATTATTAATTTTGATCTGGTTCACCACACCATCCTCCTTCATCACCTCTCCGTTTGCATCCAGCTGGGTGGGACTGTACTCAGCTGTTTCAATTATTTCTATCTAATCGATTAACAAGCATTACGTGCAATAGCTTCTCTTCCTGGTCTTGCACCGTTACCTTTGCTGTCCCAACCCCCTGCCCCATTTCTCAACTACATGCTGTCTTTGAAGAAATCCAAAAACACAGCATCAGTTTTCACAAGTAGGCTGATGACATCTAGCTCTACCTCACAATCACTTCCCTGACATTTCTATTGTTGCTAAATCATCAGACTGCTCGTCTGACATCCAGTACTGCATGAGCAGAAAATTCCTCCAATTAAAGATTGGGAAGAAGGAAACCATGGTAATAGGTCCTCATTATAAACTCTGCTCCCTAGCTACCAACTCCTTCGCTCTCCCTGGAAAACATGTGATGCTAAGGCAGACTGTGTGAAACTTTGGTGTTATAGTTGACCCTGAGGTGAGCTTCTGACCACATACTTGTGGCATTCGTAGGACTGCTGATTTCCACCTCTATAACATCAGCTGAATCTGTTTTTTTTAATTCATTTTTACAGGTTTTGGATGTCACTGGCTAGGCCAGCATTTATTGCTCATCCTTAATTGCCCTTGAGAAGGTGGTGGTGAGCTGCCTTCTTGAACCACTGAAGTCCCTGTGGTATAGGTACACCCACAGTGCTGTTAGGGAGGGAGTTCCAGGATTTTGACCCAGTGAAAGTGAAGAAACCGCAATATATTTTCAAGTCAGGGTAGTGAGTGGCTTGGAGGGGAACTTCCAGGCGGTGGTATTCCCATGTATCTCCTGTCCTTGTCCTTCTAGATAGTAGCAGTTGTGGGTTTGGAAGGTACTGCCTAAGGGGCCTTGGTGAGCTCCTGAAGTGCATCTTGTAAATGGTACAAACTGCTGCCACTGTTCGCCGGTGGTGGAGGGAGTGAATGCTTGTGGATGGTCCTGGATGGTGTCAAACTTCTTGAGTGTTGCTGAAATCTTCATCGTGGCTGTGGTACCTCTAGACTTAACTATTCCAATGCACTTCTGGCTGGTCTCCAACATTTTACTATCCATATACTTGAGGTCATCCGAATTTCTGCTGCCTGTGACCTTACCGTTGCTGAGCCCTGTTCATCCATCATCCCTATGCTCACTGACTCACACTGGCTCCTGATCAAACAATACCTCAATTTTAAAATTCACATCGTTGTTTTCAAGTCCTCCCATGGCCATACCCCTCTCTGCCTCGAATCTCCTGCAGTACCATAACTCTCTGAAATATCTGCACTCAGCTAATTCACAGAATTGTTACGGTGCAGAAGGAGGCAATTCAGCCCATCGTGTCTGCACTGGCTCTCTGAGCATTTTAACTTAGTGCCAATTTCCTGCTTTTTTCCCATAACCCTGCACATTGTTTCTATTTAGATAATCATCCAATGCCCTCTTGAATGCCTCAATTGAACCTGCCTTCACCGCACTTCCAGGCAGTGCATTCCAAACGCTAACTACTCGCTGTGTGAAAAAGTTTTTTCTCACCTCGCATTCTAGACTTACGACATCCTCGATTTTAATTGCTTCACTAATTGTGGCCTTGCCATCAGCTGCCAAAGCCCTCAACTCTGGAATTTCCCCCAAAATCTCTCCGACTCTCAACCCTCTTTCTTCCCTTAAGACGCTCCTTAAGACCTACCTCTTTGACCATTTGATCATCTGCCCTAATATCACTTTATATGGCTTGATGTCAAATTTTGCTTTATAACGCTCTTGTGAAGAAGCTCTCTTTTTGTTAAAGATACTATATAAATACAAGTTTTTGTTGTTGTTGATCCTCTCTAATGTTTCATTCTCATGCCCAGACCACTGTCAAATTAATTCAAACCCTCACCCATAGAACTAGTTAAACTCCTTGCAAAAATATTTGTTCCAGTCCTGTTGAGGTGCAAAACATCCAAATTGTATATTTCTCTGCTGCCCAAAACAGAGGAAGAGTGTGTCTCTGTAATGCTGGGAGAAAGAAAGGTGCCTCAGTAAAGGAAAAGGTGGCTGTGAAGGGTGTTTTTTTTAGGGCAATGCTATCTGGTTATTTGCTGAACGTGAAAAAAGCTCAAATGTTACAGTTCTGTTCATTTTCTTTTAAGATGAAGATTCATTCACTGTAGAGTGAATAAAGTTTCTGTAAAAGGTTTATTTGGAAGACTGATACATTATGGTTTTGAAAAAATGTAGTGAGTAAAGTCAGACCAAGCAACCTGTACCTGAGAATTATATGGAGTGCAGTCAGTATACGTTCCAAAATTAGAAAACTAGACATCAGGATCAAGGGTTGCAATGGCACAGCAGTTATTCACACAATTCAGTTCTTTTATCATATTTTTAACAGATCGATGATAACAGAACATAAAGGCACATTATCCCATGAGGAAACTTGTGTCATTATCGCAGCCTCATCATTTTCAGTTACATCTTAATCTAGTTACCACCTTTTCCAAATCAGTTCAAATGCACAACTATCATTGGTTGGTTGATCATCAATGTAGAAAATTGACCTAAAATTAATAGGTAAGACTGTTGGAAAGTGGCTAAGACAGCTCTGAAGTGAAAAATGTGTTTATCAGTCAACCCTTCATTTGATTCACCATCTTTAATGACTTACCACATCAGGAGCTTTCTGGATCTGAGTGGCCAGCTGCAGGGATTTGTTAGCTGAGGAAAGTTGCTCACGTAAGGTCTCTGCCTCTCTTTGAACCACCTCTGCCCTCTGAGGGAAAGGGAAGAAAAACAAAACATATTCATTCAACAGCTGACAAATTATATAGGCCCATTAATCAATTTCTGCATCAGTGACTATAACAGATTTTCCTTAACAGTCAACCTAATAAATGTAAAAAGAAAATTCTGAAAGTGATGGATATTCATTTTAAACAGTACAAGGAGGAAATAATTGAGTGATTATGACAGTAATTTAACGCCAGGAGCAAGGAATCCCTGCTGATATTAATGTTGCAGCTCAGTGAGTTTTTGAGACAGAACAAAAACAAGTGCAATGAGATTCTTTTATTCAATTTCTTTTCCACAGATGAGACCAAAAGGGACTTTCTTTTGACATGGGGGAGGGAGGGAGAGAACGGAAGGCAAGCAGTTTGTGGCAACTGGAAATGAGAGGGATGGGGAGGAGGATGAGTGAAAAAGGTGGGAGGGGTGTAACAGATGAGTCAGTTGGGGCTCAGAAAGCAAAAGGGGTGGAAAGGTGGGAGGGGAGGATCTAAGAAGGATAATGGTAGGAAAAGGGAGGGAGTGGGAAGGCACAAGGGGAGCAGGTGGAGGGATAAAGGGAGAGGATGGAGGGATGGAGGCGAGGGCCAAGTGATGAGGGGAGAGGGCAAGGGGATGAGAGGTTAGAATGGAAGGGAAGGGAGAGAAGGATAGTACAAGGGGAAGGGAGAAAGGTGGATGAGGGGAGGTGGATGGAGGGCAGAGGGATCACGGGGAGGAGTTGTGGGGAGGGGTCACGGGGAAGAGGCACGTGGGGAAGAGGCGGAAAGGTGGGAGGTGCAAGTGGAACAGCTATGAGGGTGAGGTATAAAGGGATGGATGGGATGGAAGAGTGAGGGGGGGGTTGGATGGGAGAGTGAGATGGGGGAGATGGGAGAATGAGGTGCAGGGGGGATGGGAGAGTGAGGTGCAGGGGGGACGGGAGAGTGAGGTATGAGGGTATGGGATGGAAGAGTGAGGTGCAGGGGGATGGGATGGGAGAGTGATTTGTGAGGGGATGGGATGGGAGAGTGAGGTGCAAGGGGATTCTGAAGGGGACGAGCTGCACAAATCAAATCCTTAGCCAATAAATTAAAAATCTGTTACCTGATTGGCTCTTTCCAGATCTGTCATGATCATTTCAATTTCATCCGCTCTGTAACAGATTGAAGAAGAACCCAAGTTAACTGAAATCCTGAACACATTACTGATATGCCGATGCAATAAAAAAACCACACCCAGATAGATGTTTTAGGTGTGGAAATATCCTTATTGTATTAGTCAAAGAGAAACTGCATCTAGATTTTTTGTGTGCCAGATATAAATAAGCTTTAGTATCTCTATCCATTTCATTCAGCTGTTCTTAAATGCCTAAATTACAGTTGCAATTGCACAGATGGTTTCAGACACTGCAACACTCAACAGGTTATGTTTGCAAAAGTCTATTTTTCATTATATTGATATTTTGAGGTCAATAATAGTGCAGTTCCAGCAGCAGCTTATATTAATTATGTACTGTAAGCTAGAAGTTAACTTTAGGAGACTGGAAAGTATATTACACAATGAACTAAACATAACATTACACAAAGGGGTTAACAAAAAAGTGCCTTACACAGGAGAACTCAATGCAGGAAAAAACTTTGCTTATGTACAACTTTTTCTAGTTGTGACTGTTTAATTTGACCAGCAGCAGCCAGTCAGGTAACAATGGTCAAATCAAGAATCATGTTTAGCTCCGTACACCTTAACCTGAGCCCCGAGCTTGGCCTAAATAGCCAAGTGGTTATGGTACTGGGTTTGCAACCCCAAGATCAAGAGTACAAATCTCATAATGGCAAACTATGAAACAATGTAACTTCATCTGAATAGGAACAGATGGAAACGTGTTTGTACTCAAAAGAGTTAACCTGAGCCCCAATCAAACTGAGAATTAAAATAGAGGCCAGATGACTGTTAACATTTGGGGTTATCTTAAGATTGATGTCCATTCAAATAGTTTGGCAAATAATTTCAGCACTTTGACTAAATGCCAGGTTTTGAGATGCAAGGCTACAACATTTGTTTGGTAAGTAGTCATAAAAACATAACTTCAGTCCATAACAAGTTGCAATGGCAATGAAACAGGCCACACGTTGTGGCTATTCATAGTACACAAACAAAAGACTTTAAATAACATCAAATCATCTCCTTTCCTTGGCACTGCTCAAATCATACTTCATGTAGATATTTAATGGAATAAACCATTATGGACTTGGATTATGATTGATAGTTATTACCTTTATAATTCTCAACTTTCCAACATAATTAACCAGATTAGTCAGATGATTAACAGATATAGAATCTTTAACCTCTTCATATATTGAGCCTCAACTGAATTCCTTTCAACCAACATTTCAACATACACAATTCACATGCCCAATCAACAGAACATAATCAGCCAGTCCCTCACTCATAGAACGAGGCAGCTATATTAGAGTTCATGCAAAAAGATACGATCAAAAAATTTGGTTTCTTTACTAGATATTGAATTGCATCTTTGTTAAATGTTTTGTAAATAATCCCAAAACTGGTCCAATGCCACAAATGAGGCTTTGGCTTTTTTTACTTTCTATACAGTTGTTGAAAGCTCCGAAAATTTATTACGAGTTGGTAGTTTTTCTTATTCTTTCACGGAACATGTCATTGCTGACTGGACCAGCATTTACATTGCCTATCCCTAATTATCCTTGAGAAGGTGAGCTGCCTTTTTGAACCATGGGCAGGATTTTTAGTTCGGCGGGTGTGCGCAATCAGTGGGCCCGGGAGCAGCCAGGGAACTGACCCCCGACCGTGATTTCATGCTGGCTGGCCAATTAACAGTCAGCCAATGTGAAAGGCGCACTGAAATGCTCAGCGCTGCCGGGGTGGGGGTGGGAGGAGAGCGGGTGCTGACATAAGTGCGGGCGCGGGGGAGCACAGGGTGAAATCTCCCTGAAGGCAGAGAGCTTTCATGCGCACCTGCTGACCAAAATACCACACGAGCGCGGGATGATGTCAGGACGCTCGCCCAACATCATCACGCTCTATTTTATGCTTGAGCGGGTCGGGCGCGTGCCTACATGTCAAGCTAAAAATTCTGCTCCATGTGGTATAGGTACACCCACAGTGCTGTCTTGTACACTTCCACATCATCATGTAACAAATATTCCTTAATGTCCTGCACTTGCTGCTTTATTATTTCAAGGTTCTTTCTATAATTAGATGCTTTTTCCCATTTAGTAACTGTGACAACGTTGTTTTCCTAAATTAGACTGTAATCTAAAACACGACTCTTTTCATTATTCTAGTTGAGGGATGAATTAAAGCCAGCATTACTGCATATGTATGGAAACATTGTTTTATTGCATGAAAACTGCAGCATACAACCTAAATTGTACAGGCTGTGAATGATATTAGAAGCATATGCTCCCCCTCAAGAAAATACAATATGCCTTATTTAAGAAAGTGATGGGTCAGCCAGGTGAACAGAAATAATCCTCCCTGCTACCACCAAAGGAACAGAACAGGTTAAGTTGGCACTGGACAACCAAGCCAGTTTGCAATTCAACACATAACAGTTATGTGTGAAATGTGTACTCTCTCTTACTAGCACTGCAGGAGCATATAGTTGAGGATTATTTTGAAGTGATACATAGAAGAAATATGTCAGATATCTTCGATGTTCTTTTCCGTATTCAAATTCACCAATATATTTCACAATCACCCCAAATCCCAAAAGTGAAGCAACCCCAAAGGGATGGCTGGTGTTTGAGTTTCTTAAAAGCAATAAAAGAGACCTTTCATGATAGTAAACATAATCCATTTAGATCTGGAAATATTTCTTATAGTTAAAGAAAACTTTGCTGCTATTATATTTGCTTCTCATGGAGAACCGAAGTCGCCTTGGCCATAGCAGGGAATCTTCAACAATATAAGTCAATATTCAACCTCAATGATTTTATTTTAACAATCAGGATATTCAGCAACATATCTGATTATTATTCTTCATTTTTATCTCATTTAAATCACCAAGAACTGCTCCTTCCTCACCATACAAACTACATGAAACCACGCACAACCTTCCAGCATCCTTGCATTCAGACACACAGATCTGGCAAATAATTTATCAACTAGAAACCACTTCTATTAAATTGATAATAAAAACCCTTTACTATAAATGCTAATAGTTTCTATACTTTACAAATAAATCTGTACATTACAAATAAATCTGCATCTAATACACTGATATTACAAAAAAACAATTTCTATTAAAAAATGAAGATTCATTAGACATAAAACTTTTTCTGTAGAAAATCAACTGGAGATGCTCATGTCTAAGTACCACAACAAAAACATGTTATAGCATCTGCCCTCACACCTACTTCTCCGTCCCAGAAACATGATAGGGTCCCCCTTGTCCTCACTTATCACCCCACCAGCCTCCGCATTCAAAGGATCATCCTCCGCCATTTCCGCCTACTCCAGCATAATGCCACCACCAAGCACATCTTCCCTTCACCCCCACTGGCGGCATTCCGCAGGAATCGTTCCCTCCGGGACACACTGGTCCATTCCACCATCACCCCCTACACCTCAATCCCCTCCCATGGCACCTTCCCATGCAACCGCAGAAGGTGCAACAACTGCCCCTTAACTTCCCCTCTCCTCACCATACAAGGGCCCAAACACTCCTTTCAATTGAAGCAGCATTTCACTTGCACTTCCCTCAATTTAGTCTACAGCATTCGTTGCTCCCAATGCGGTTTCCGCTACATTGGAGAGACCAAACGCAGACTGGATGACCGCTTTGCAGAACACCTTCGGTCTGTCCGCAAGCCAGACATCCATCGCTTGCCATTTCAACACTCCACCCTGCTCTCATGCCCACATGTCCGTCCTTGGCTTGCTGCATTGTTCCAGTGAAGCTCAACGCAAACTGGAGGCACAGCACCTCATCTTCCGACTAGGCACTTTACAGCCTTCCGAACTGAACATTGAGTTCAACAATTTTAGATCACGAACTCTCTCCTCCATTCCCACCCCCTTTCCGATTCCCCCCCCCCCTTTTTTTCCAATAATTTATATAGATTTTTCTTTTCCCACCTACTTTCATTATTTTTAAATGTATTTCCATCCATTGTTTTATCACTACCTTTTAGCCTTTTTTGATTCCTTCACCCCACCCCACCCCCACTAGGGCTATCTGTACCTTGCTTGTCTTGCTTTCTACCCTTAATTAGCACATTTCTCAGATAATATCACCACCTTCAACACCTCTTTGTCTTTTTGTCTGTGACATCTTTTGGTTATCTCCACCTATCATTGGCCATCTATCCAGCTCTACTTATCCCAGCCCACCTCCTTAAACTAGCTTATATTTCACCTCTATTCTATTTTTACTAAGTTCTGTTGAAGGGTCATTCGGACTCGAAACGTTAACTGTGCTCCTCTCCACAGATGCTGCTAGACCTGCTGAGTTTTTCCAGGTATTTTTGTTTATGTTATAGCATGGAGTTTGACTTTAAACATTAAAAAAACAAAAATAAAACAAACACTTTAAGCAAGAAGTCCCTTCACTGTGAATACAAAAATTAATGTCCATTCGTCATCACTGAATCGGTATCCTGGAAATCCCTACATAACACCATTGTAGAAGAGCCACCAACACAATGATTCACAGAGAAGGCTGGCCATCAAGGCAACTAAACACAGCAATACCCACAACCAAAGAACAAATAAATAAAACTTGGTGTTCCTTCTCAAAATGCTGGAAGATAAACAAGAATCGTAAATAAACTAAAATGTGAATTAAATATGGAAATCAACACCAGGACGTGCATAATCACTGAGATGTTTCACGCATTCCAGCTCACATGTAACCTCAATCCAAAACCCGTGTTAGCATTTGATGTTATCACTTTGCTATCTGCCAACCCCAACATTCTAAAACCTGAACATGAGAGAACACACTGGGTTCAATTAAGCTATGTCCCAGGAATGGTTTAATATTTTGAATTCTATTATGCTTTTACATCATTCAGGTAATAATAATTAGGTAGTTCTTGTAGAGGCGCCCTACAACATGCACAATATTACAATAAAACATCAAATCAAGTTAAAAGGAGGACCTAAATAAAACTCAATCTCAGCACGTGGCAAGGCAAAACCACAAATGTGCAAGTCATTGGCAACATGGTTATTTTAATGCCAGTACAGTATAGAATTTGGCTACACAATTTAGCAATGCACTGTGCTCTTGTTCTATGGAAAAACACCGTGGGGGAGCAAATCTAAATCAAATATTGATGGGGCCACAGCTACTTGTGTGCAATTGGTTGACTGCAAACTCTTTAAAAATGTTGCACCGTAATTATAACAGCAATGTAAGGGAGATGGGGCTGAAGGAAGTGTTGAGTGACAAAATCTACAAGTGGGATTGTGGATATGGACAGCTGTACACACCAGATATTCCTTTCTCTCTGGGCAGTAGCAACATGGTAAAATCTGGAATTTTCTCATCTATAGCTGCCATGAACACTTTAATCACAAAAAATGGTTTATCTTTAAGGACTAAGGACATTTTGGAAGGATTTGTGTTTAAAGACACTGCGCCTTATAGGGCTAATCCCAGGACATTGATTGCTATCCCTGAAAAACACGTCCTTTTACAAGAAAAGGTAATTAAGCAGTTGTAAAGAAGCTGGAAACCTCTTGATCCTGGTGGGCTGTGTACCATGGTCACATGGTAGCTTATGGTTCTAAAAACAAAATCATGCCTGGAAAACTGTAGATGCTGGAAGGGGCGGGGTGTGTGTGTGTGTGTGTGTGTAAGTAAGACAGAGAGAAAGAGAAAGATACCAGGGTATTTTGAAAGAGTAATTGATATACTTTCATATTTCATACTAATTTAATAAGCTTTGCCTTTGCATTCAACAAGACTAGTTTTATAATAAACTAACAATTCTGTTGTTTATTGAAGAAACCTGGTCATTCAGTGGTCAATCTGCGATTAATAGGGAAAGCACATATTTGGCCGTCAACTAGCTGGAAACATTATTTAAATATATGTTGTGACCAGTGGAGCAGTGGGACTAGAGACAGACAGCACACTCCTCCCATCCCGGTTGTAACATAACACATCCCAGCAAAAGCTCAGTGTAATAGACTTGGGAAGCAGTGTGAGCAGCTGCTGCAGCCCTCCTTATGCCATAAGAAAATAGGGAATATAGGGCTATGAAAGGGGAAGCAGAATAAGCAAGGAAGATCAGTGTGGGAAACTCAGCAAAGTTGAGAGAGAAATAAACCATGGAAGAGCGGGGGTACGTAGAGGGAGCCAGAGCAAAGACAAACCTTTAGAGCAGCACCTGAGATGGAGTGTCTGGATGAGGGAGTGAAAGGACCTTTAGACAGGAACCTAACCTAGTTGACACTATCATAATATAATCTGTTTTTTAAAATCAATAAATCAAATACTGCCAACTTTTTGTAATTCCAGGCAAATTAAATTGATCACTGTAGGTTATGACAGTGGAAAGGCAGGAGGGGCAACACTAAATTTCATACCTCTGAAAATGGGCAAGGGGGTGATGATTGGTGATTAACCCATGCTCAGTGACTGCAATGCAAGCAGCAAGTGAAGTTCCTATGCTTCATGTTTTACACGGCTGCAGTGCCAAACATGCTGTTGAAACGTCAACTCTTTTTCTTCTCCGCCGATGCTGCCAGACCTGCTGAGTTTTTCCAGGTAATTCTGTTTTTGTTTTGGATTTCCAGCATCCGCAGTTTTTTTGTTTTTAACGCTGTTGATTGGCTGGACATGTGAGTGGCTAGGATCATTAAAACATGCACTTCTTAAAGGGCAAACACACTATTGGAACAAGTTTTGGAAGTCCACTGTGTGCTGAATCTGAAAGTCAGAGGAATGGCACAACATGGGGGTGCCAGGACAATGCACTGGTGGAGGAGACGCGAAGGAGATTCCAATAAACACACGGGACCAGAAGGGCCTCTAGAGAAACAATCAGAAGGCAGTGGAAGCTGACAGCTGTGGAGGCCAATGTCAGCAGTCGAACCCCAAGGGCCTGGATGCATAGCCGCAAGCCACAAAAAGTTCATCTTCAAATGCCATAACCCACCAGCAGCAACACCAACCCCTCACATTTCTCAAGGATCTTTTTTGTATTCATTCATGGAATGCGGGTGTCACTGGCTAGGCCAAAATTTATTGCCTGCTCCTAATTGGCCTTAAGAAAGTGGTGCCTTCTTGAACCGCTGCTAGATACACCCACAGTGCTGTCAGGCCGGAAGTTCCAGGATTTTGATCCAGTGACAGTGAAGGAATTTTTTTTATTCATTCATGGGATGTGGGCTTCACTGGCTAGGCCAGCATTTGTCGATATATTTTCAAGTCAGGATGATGAGGGGCTTGGAGAAGAACTTGCAGGTGGTGGCACTCCCATGCGTTCAATGCCCTTGCCCTTCTGGTGGTAGAGGTCACAGGTTTGGAAGGTTCTGTCAAATTAGTACGGATGAGTTGTTGCAGTGCATCTTGTATAATGCTGCCCAATGTGTGTCGCTGGTGGAGGAAGTGAATGTTTAAGGCGGTGGAAGGAGTGCTAATCATGTGGACTGCTTTGTCCAGGACAGTGTTGAGCTTCTCGAGTGTTGTTGGAGCCACACTCATCCAGGCAAGCACAGACTATTCCACTATACCCCGACACATGCCTTATATGATGGCTTTGACTTACCTAAGAATTCCCAGCCTCTGACCTGCTCTTAGGAACATAAGACTCAAGAGCAGGAGTAGGCCATTTAACCCTTTGAGCTTACTCTGCCATTCAATAAGATCATGGCTGATCTAGTTGTGGTCTCAGCTCCACTTTCCTGTCTGTCCACCTATCACCCTTGTCTCCCTCATCAATGATCCAGCCTTCACTGCTTTCTGGAGAGAGAATCCCACATACTGACACGACTCTTTGAGAAAAAAAATCTCCCTTCATCCCGTTCTTGAAAGGGAGACCTCTTATTCTTAAACTGTGTCCCCTAGTTCTAGTTTCTCCCACCATAATTGGAAAGATCCTCCCGGCATCTACCTTATCAAGTCCCCTCAGGGTCTTATATAAGATCACCATTCATTCTTCTAAACTTCAATGGGTATAGGCCCAGCCTATTTAACCTCTCTTCATAGGATAAGTCCCTCATCCCAGAATGAATCGAGTGAACCTTCTCTGTACTGCTTCCAATACAATTATACCTTTTCTCAAATAAGGCGACCAAAACTGTACACATTATTCCAAATGTGGTCCTACCAATGCCCTGTACAGTTGCAGTAAAATTTCCCCAGTTTTATATTCCATTCCCCTTGCAATAAACACCAACATTCTATTTGCCTTCCTAATCACTTTCTGAACCTGCATACTAACTTTTTGTGAAACCCAGATCCTTCTGTACCAGCAAGTTCTGCAATCTCCCTACACTTAAATAATATACTGTTTTTCTATTCTTCCTGCCAAAGTGGACAAGTTCACATTTTCCCACATTATATTCTATCTGCCAAATTTTTTGCCCACTCACTTAATATATCCCTTTGCAGACTCTTAACTAATATTGACAAATTACTTGCCTGCCTATCTTGGTGTAACTGGCGAATTTAGCTACCATACATTCAGTCCCTTCATTCAAGTCATTGATGTAGAGTATAAATAGCCCTGATTCCTGTGGCACTCCACGAGTTACAGCTTGCCTGAAAAACACTCATTTATTCCTACTCTCTGCTTCCTGTTAGCTAACCAATCCTTTATCCATGCTAATGTGTTCCCCCTACACTATGACCTCTTATCTTGTGGGCCCTTGAGCCCTTTGATGGGCACCTTAAAGAATGCCTTTTAGAAATCTAAGTACACCAAATCTACAGGTTCCACTTTATCCACCTTGCTTGTTATCTCCTGAAAAATCTCCAATACGTTAATTTAACACGATTTATCTTTCCCTGTCACATAGCCACGTTGACTCTGTCTAATCACATAATGATTTTCTAAGTATCCTGCTGTAACCTCCTTAACAATGGACTCTAGCAATTTCCCTATGGCAGATTGCTCTGAAAAGGAGCCATACGGACTTGAAATGTTAACTCTGTTTCTCTCTCCACAGATGCTTCCAGGCTAGCTGAGTTTTTCCAGCATTTTCTGTCTTTATTTCATATTTCCAGCATCCAATAGTATTTTGCTTTTATCCCTATGACAGATGTTAGGCTAGCTGACCTGCAGTATCCTGCTTTCTGTCTCCCTCCTTTCTAGATTAATCTCTTGTAAAATTTCTTGTAGGCTCAGCACTTATATGGCTGGTCCAGTTCAGTTTCTGGTCAATGGCAACCCCCAGGATACTGACAGTGGGGGATTCAGCGATGGTATTACCACTGAATGTCAAGGTGAGAAGATTTCATTCTCTCTTGTTGGAGATCATTTCCTGGCACTTGTGTGGTGTGAATGTTACTTGCCACATTTTAGCCCAAGCCTGAATGTTGTCCAGGTCTTGTTTCCAAATCTGAAGAGTTGTGAATGGTACATAACTTTGCGAATCATCAGCAAACATCCCCACTTCTGACAATATGATGGGGGAAGGTCATTGATGAAGCAGCCGAGGGTAATTGGACTGAGGACACTACTCTGAGGGACTCCTGCAGTGAAGTCCTGTGATGACTGACCTCTAACAACCACAACCACCTTCTTTTGTGTTAGATATGACTCCAACCAGTGGAGAGTTTATCCCGATTCCCACCGACTTAAAATTTTGCCAGGGTTCCTAGATTCCACACTTGGCCTAATGCTGCCTTGATGTTAAGTGGTGGTGGTCAGAGTGGCTGCCCTTGAGTTCAACTCTTTTGTCCATGTTTGGACCAAGGTTGTTGTAATGAGGAGCTGAGTGGCCCTGGCGATACCCAAACTGTGCATCAGTGAGCAGGTTATTGCTGTAAGTGCTGCTTGACAACACTGACGATGACCTCTTCCATCACATTGCTGATGTTCAAAAGGAGGTTGATGGGGCAGTTATTTGCCGGGTTAGATTTGTCCTGCTTTTTGTGGACATGGCATACCTGGGCAATTTTCACACTGTCAGGAAGATGCCGATGTTGTAGCAGTACTGGAACAGTTTGGCTAGGAGTGCACTAGTGTCCACCATTGCTGCCAGGATGTTGTCAGGCCCATAGCCTTTGCAGTATCCAGTGCCTTTAGCTGTTTCTTGGTATCACAGACTGAATAGAATTGGCTGAAGACCAGCAGCTATGCTGCTGACTTCAGGAGGAGGCCAAGATGGATCATCCAATCGGCACTTTTGATTGATGATGGTTGCAAATGCTTCAGTCTCGTTTTTGCCCTGATGGGCTGGGCTTCCCCCACCATTGAGGAGGTGGATATTTGTGGAGCCTCCACCTGCAATTAGTTGTTTAATCATTCATCACCATTCATGACTGGATGTGGCAGGACTGCAGAGCTTTGGAATGATTCATTGGTTGTGAGATCGATTAGCTCTGTCACCATCTTGGTACTCTCGAGGATAAAGCAATCTGCTTTATTAGCACCCCATTCAAAACCTCAAACATCCATGTCCTCCACTACCAAAGCACAACGGCAGCAGTTTCTACAATATACAAGATGCACTGCAGCAACTCAGCAATCCCCACCAAATCTTGCACCACCTGACTTGTTGCTGAATCAAAATTCTGGAACTCCCTCACTAACAGCATTGTGGGTGTAACTCTTTCGAGTACAAACACGTTTCCATCTGTTCCTATTCAGATGAAGTTACATTGTTTCATAGTTTGCCATTGTGAGATTTGAACTCTTGATAATCTTTTAAATGAAAACCAAATCAACAAAATTGGGATAAATCAGGCACAGCCCCTAATTCAGGTCAGCTGTAAAACCAAGAACAAAGTTTAAAGGAAACTTACAAACTTTAAATCAAAATGTGATTAAAGGGGTCAACAAAACACCCCAGTCCCCGCGGTGCCCACCGAGCACGGAAGGCCTCGAGAGTGCCAGCAGACACCGCGTGCTCCTTCTCCAGGGACATCCGGCAGCGAACGTAGCCACGGAAGAGGGACAAACAATCGGGCGGGACTCCCCCGTCGATCGCCCGCTGCCTGGACCTGTTAATGGCCAACTTGGCCAGGCCCAGGAGCAGGTTCATGAGGAGGTCCTCCTCCTTCCCGACCCCCTTCCGCACCGGGTGCCCATAGATCAGGAGCGTGGGGCTGAAGTGCAAACAAAACATCAATAAAAGGTAACACATTTCCATCTGTTTTTTCAGATGAAATTACATTGTTTCATGATTTTACCATTGTGAGATTTGAACTCTTGATCTTGGGGTTACAAACCCAGTACCATAACCACTTGGCTATTTAGGCCAAGCTCCAGCATTGTGGGTGTACCTACACAACACAGAGTACCGAGATAATTCACTACCACCTTCGCAAGGACAATTGTCGATGGGCAACAAATTCAATTTCCTTACAAGCTAGAAAAAACATCTTTGAAGTAACTTTTTTTAAATTCATGCTCAGACACCAGCACTACTTTACAACTTAATTTGCAATAAACCCGGTGCATCTTCCGGCCCCACCTGGTCCCACCAAAAGTCTTTTGGCTGGGCTGCCACATCCCCACCAAAGCGGGGCCAGAAAATCTGAGCCTTTCTTTCATTTCACATTACTCCTGCAGTATTATGGTGCTGCGCATTTCTGGCCCATGCTCAAAGGTTCCTTTTACCCTTATGAACTTGAATGGTTAATTTAATCTCGTGCAACGATCAACCGCATAAAAACAGGCAACATAATTTTTTCAACTAAAAAATCTATTAGCTCTTAAATTAGAAAATTAATATGTTGTACCATTTTTAACATAAAAACTTGAAATATTTGATAGAAGTAAGAAAGATTGTCCACAGGCCCTCCAAGGAATAAGTGTGCTTGGAAGGCATTTATACAATGCTTAGAGCTTTAAACAAGTTTAAATATTATTTGTTTAACATGAAATATGGTGAGATTTCAATACAATTTCACATAAATGTGATGCTATAGCATAACATGACTTGACTATTTCATTACAATGCTTCTTTGGTCGCACTCAATTGTAACCTGAGCATCTCCAACAATGACTGATCTTCTGATCTTCCTGCCCTGTAATGGTTACCTCCAGTCTACCCAGGATCTATCATTTGTCCACTTGCTCATCTACACGTTTCCCTTTAACGACGTTATTCCCCAACATGAAGTCAGCTTTCACATGTACGCTGAGAGCACCCTGCTCTACCACTCTACCACCCTTTCTCAACCGCTGTTCTGCCTGTGTTGTCAGATTGTTGCAATTTCCTCCAGTTAGCTGAAGCTATTGTCTTTAACTCCAGCTAAAAGCTCTGCACCCACTCCACCAATTCCACACCCTTTCCCAGCCACTGTCTGAAGTCTGAAGCTGAATCATACTGTGCGCAATTTCAGCATCCTATCTGACCCCAAACTGAACTCCTAACACCATGTACTGTATGGCACAAAGACTGCCTACAGAAAGTCCCCGTTTAACATTATTTCCCTTTAATGTCGGTCAGTTATGGGGTCCTGCATTCTCGTTTAGCTCTGCAAGGTTAATTTTAAAGTCATTTCCGCTGGTCTGACTTAGGGCTGCATAAGCTGATCTGCGCCATTTTGGAGTGGTCTCTCGCACCCTGGCCCTTTCTCTCACTGCCAACCCTCTGCTTTGTGGCCTCTCTTGCTCCTTAACCCACCCTCTTGCTGCTGATCTTCTGACTTATGGCCACTATCGCTCCCTGACTCACCCTCTCGTCGATCCTTGCTCTCGCCAAACCTCCCACTCCCCGACTATCCCACTCGCCACTTCCTTCTCGTAAACCCATATTCCCATTCAAGGAGGGTCCCAGGTCCAGATCCAGATCCCATCCCAGAGATCCAGGGTTTTGAAAGTGCAGGTCCCAACAGCGCAGAAGTGCTGAATCAGGATTGTTATAAACTATGCTTTTTTTTAAACCATCATACAATCATGCATGAGACCATGAATATTTACTTTCGCTCCATATCGCTGTCTGCTGCTGCACACGTTTCCACCACTCACTGCAGTCGCATCCCCAGAGTCCAAGCACTAGTTAAGCTACTTATTTCCTGGGTCACATCTCGAAAATCCGTTAGCCTTGTGCAAACCATCCTCGTCCTTTTTATCTTCAAGGCTAAATATGCCATGGAATTTTTCTTTAAGCTATTTGAGTTGAAGACTTAAGTGGAAGCTGCTCCTCACAGAAAGGGTTTAGGAAAGGGAAGTGGTGAGTGGGAGCATTTAAGAAATCATGGATTATAACAGCCTCTGCTGCGCCCTTCTGTGTTATCGGAACCCACACTTTCAAAACCTCGGATCGGATCTGGATCTTGAGCGGGAAGCGGCAAGCGGGTAGTTTGGCGAGAGGATGGATTAGGGAACAGCAGAGACTGCCAGTCAGAGAGTGGGCAGCAAGAGGATTGGGTTAAGGAACGGGAGAGACTGCAAGTTAGAGGGTTGGCAAGGGGAAGGGTCTGCAGCGATCAGGGGGGTCATAGACCAGGATGTGTGGCGAAGAGGAAGTTTGGAAAACAGGATCTTTGACGAACAGGAACAGCAGCAAGCAGGAGGTAAGCAGATAGTTATCACAGTTTTTATATTTTTAATCTTATTTTATTTTAAAAGTTATTTCTTTTACCAAAATAGGAATTTAACAAAGTAAAGTATTTAAACCTACAGAGTATAATGTTTCATTTCTGATAAGAAATGTACTACAGAAGCTAACTACAACTTTGACATTGATTTTAATGTGAAAATCTGATTCACTTAAAGTCATAACACTTAAAAGTCACTATTTTCATGAACGCAACTACAACTTTAAGTGAGGACATACTGTACTTTCACCTCAGTAGCATTGTCCATTTCTGGCCCTGCTACCGGCTATCTGCCACCATGTTTTTCTCATGCATGTTTTTCTCACTCCAGTTTTGACCATTCTGATGGTCTCCTGGCTAGCCTTGTATCCTTCACCCTTTGTAAATCTCAGTTAATTCAGAATTTTGCTGCCTGCATCCTACACTGCAGCAGGTCCTGCTCACTTATCGCTCCTCTCCTTGTTGACTTAAATTGGTTCTTGGTCTCTCAATGCCTTGATTTCATTTGTGTGTTCAAATCCCTCCACATCTTGGTCACTCACCTCTGTAACATCCTGTTTCCTTACAAACATGCCTCTTCAGAACTCTGTCTTCCTAAGACTACAACATTTTCTGCACACCCTCATCCTCTGTGCTTTAAGCAGTCCCTCTTCTGCCTCCCTAGTGGCTACATTTCCCATTTCAACCTACCTACTGACTGCCGATCTTTTCTACATGCATCCACGCTGGCTATAGTTGCCCCTCACAGATTATCCTTATTCTGTACCATTTTCCCCATTTACAGTAACTTCTGCCTGACTGCATTTCCCATCTATGGTATACACATCCACTGGTTAAATTTCTTCTTTCCTAATGACGGTTTGTTCAACGTCTCATCCCCCTAGCCTTCACTGATCTGAATTCCCCTTCCTCAGCATTCCCTTCCTTTAATCTGTCTGCTCCCTCTCCATCCCTCTATTCCCTGCCCTCTCCTCCTTTGCTCATCCCACACTGGCTCTATTGCCCCTAAGTTCCAACCCTGCTTGATCTAAAAAAATAAAATTAGTATTTTTGTGTAAAACTCCACAGAAAAATGATTCATATTTGTAGATGTAAAACTGCAAAGTACAGAACTTAAATTAGGAATAAAAAAATTTTGATGGATTTAGTTCATTCTTTCTGATGTGTTAAAAACTTGGGACAGCAGGTATGTAGAAATACCATGGCCTCCAAATTCCCCACCACCCTAACATTGACATATATCACCTTTCCTTCATCATTGCTGGGTCAAAATCCTGGCACTCCCTAACCAACAGCATTATGGGAGTGCCTTCTTTCTTGCTGTAAGGAAAACTAAGGATTGTTGAAAAGGTACAACTTTGCTCTAAGCACCATTTCCAGAATTCCAATTTAACATGGTGCCGATTTTGAAGAAAATGTTTAGCAGTAGATTTACTTATGCTTGTAAATTGGAATTGACAGAGAATGCTAATTCCTGGTATTTCTTTCACATGTGACCCTTTTTATTCCTCTTAATGTTTAATCTCAAAAAAAAAATAACCTTTCAACTAATTGATTTTTTGCCTTGTCCTTCTTCTGTCCCTTGTACTTGTCTCTTTTAGTTCCAAATGTTCACATGATTTCTGAAAGTTGGACAGAAGTTTTCTTCAACAAGGAACTATTTTGGCAGTTTAATCTACTATTTTGAAAATTGGAATTTGAAAACGGGCTAATTAGCTAGATTTTCTCTGCTGAGAAAAGTTAAACTCAGATTCTATTCATTTATTTATAAACGTTGTTCTCATGAAGTCTGGTACCATTTGCCTCACTCTCACTGCTCTCATTTTACAAACACAAGGCTATTAAAACCTGCTTATCTGTACCGCATTCCATTGAGGCAATTTCTGCAAGTTAGTCCCAGCAGAACTCTTATGCTGTAACAACACAGTCTGATCTCTAGTTTAGAATTATCTACAGGATGTTCCTGGTGCAATTATTGCAGTTCAAATTTAGTCAGACAACTGACAGAGCTAGTGGGGGTGAAGGCTGCACTTTCCTATACTTCACCACCCTCTTTATCTTCTTTCGGTTTCTCCCATCTTACTTGGGGTCACCACATTGCTGGCTGATCACTCATCTGCTCCTGTCAGTCATCTATTCCTCTTCCAATCCTGCCGTGTTTAAGTCTCTTGCCACCACATCCTTCCATCTGGCCTTCAATCTTCCTTCCACTTCCCCTTCATCCCGACAATCCCATCTCCCATCACACCCCTCATCACATTTCCTCTTTCTCTCCACAACTGATGGCCATATCATTTCAATCTCTTTCTTCCACTTCCCCTTCATCCTGACAATCCCATCTCCCATCACACCCCTCATCACATTTCCTCTCTCTCTCCACAACAGATACCCATACCATTTCAATGTCTTCCTGGCTATTTTCTTTGATGCTCCCACAATTTTTACTGACCCCTGATGTGCTGGTTCCTGATTTTATTCTTCCTCGTTACTCCACACATCTATCTCAGCATCTGCTTCTCATTGGTATCCAATAGTTGTTCTCCTTCTTGATGTTGCTCAAGTTTCTGCACTATGTAAGAAGGTTGGTCTCACAACTGTCTTGTAAATTCTTCCATTCAGTTTCAGCAATACTTTTCTATCACAAAACACTCCACTGAACTTTTTCCAATTATAGAACCACAGCTAATCCGTTGCTTAATTTCCTTTTCCATACTTTCATCTCCTGTCACCCCAGGTACTTGAAACATCACTTTCTCCAAGCTTTCAACCATAACCTTTATCGCTTCACTCTGATCCTCTTCCCAAGGCTCAAACTAACAGTCCATAAATTGGGTGTTTGGTCAACTGATCTTCATACCCCTGCATTTCACTGCTTTTCTCCAGTCCTCCGCATACATGGTCATGTTCTCATCATACCCATCACCTAGCTCAATGTGATCTGCAAACATCATTGACTATGAAACTTTCTATCTCATTTGCTCAGTTAGAACATCCATGACAATCAGGAAGAGGAGGGGGCTCGATGCTGATTCTTACTGCAATCCAACTTTGACTTTGAAACTCTCACTCTCTCCCACACTGCTTCTTACTCTTGATACTTCTTGTACATGTCCTGTAATAGTCATACGTACTTCTCAGGGACTCCACAAATTCTAGCACATCTCCAGACTTCCTCCCTAGGCACTCAATCATAGCCTTCTCTACATCATATGAACATATGAATATACCAATTAGGTGCAGTAGGCCATTCAGCCCCTCAAGCCTGCTTTGCCATTTGATAAGATCATTGCTGATCTGATTATGGCCTTAGCTCTACTTTCCTGTTATACGAACATACGAAATAGGAGAAGTCAGCCACTCGGCCCCTCGAGTCTGCTCCGCCATTGAATAAGATCATGGCTGATCTGGGGAGAAGAAAAGAGTTGACGTTTCGAGTCCTCATGACCCTTCAACAGAAACGTCAACTCTTTTCTTCTCCGCCGATGCTGCCAGACCTGCTGAGTTTTTCCAGGTAATTCTGTTTTTGTTTTGGATTTCCAGCATCGGCAGTTTTTTGTTTTTATCATGGCTGATCTGTTTGTGTTCTGAATTCCACATTCCTATCTACCCTGACTGCCTTTGATTCCCTTGCCTAACAAGAATCTATCTACCTCTGCCTTAAAAATATTCAATGATCCCACCTCCACTGCCTTCTGAGCCAGAGAATTCCAAAATACTGAACACTCATACTCCAGAACTAACTGCTCCTTTAGCAAAGCTGTTCCAGTACAGCTACTACACTGGCACCAGGCCAACAATGTGGAAAATTGTCCAGAGATATCCTGTGCACAAAAACAGAACAAATCCAAAATGGCCAATTACCATCCCACCGGGTTACTCTTAAGCATCAAAGTGAAAGGTGTTGTCAACAGTGCTATCAAACAGTACTTACTCAGCAATACCTGCTCACTGTGCTCAGTCTGGGTTCCACCAAGGCCACTCACCTCCTAATCTCATCACAGTCTTGGTCCAAACATGGACAAAAGAGTTGAACTAAAGAGGTGAGGTGAGGTGAGAGTGATTGCTTTTGACATCAAGGCAGCATTTGACCGAGTGTGACATCAAGGAGCTCTATCAAAATTGAAGTCAATGGGAATCGAGGGTAAAACACTCCACTGGTTGGAGATGGTTGTGCTTGTTGGAAACCAATTTCTCATCCCCCCAGGACATCACTGCAGGAGTTTCTCAGTGTCGTGTCCTAGGCCCAACCATTTTCAGCTGCTTCATCGATGGCCTTCCCTCCATCATAAGGTTGGAAGTGGAGATGTTTGCTGATGATTGCACATTGTTCAGTACCATTCTTAAGTCCTCAGTTACTAAAGCAGTCTGTGCTGCATGCAGCAAGACCTGAATGTTCAGACTTGGGCTGATTAGTGGCAAGTAATATTTGCAGCATACAAGTGTCGGGCAATGGCCATCTCCAACAAAAGAGAATCTAATCATCTCGCCTTGACATTCAATAGTATCAGCACTGCTGAATCCCCCACCATCAACATCCTGGAGGTTACCATTGACCAGAAACTGAACTGCACTAGCCATATTGGATTCAAAATTGGCTTAGTTATAGGAGGCAGCGGATGATTACATAATGATACTTTAGTGACTGGAAGCCAGTGTCCAGTGGCGTACCACAGGGATCTGTGCTGGGTCCCCCATTATTCGTCATTTATATAAACGACATAGATGACTATGTGGGGGGTAGGATTAGTAAGTTTGCGGATGACACAAAGATTGGCCGGGTGGTTAACAGTGAGGTTGAGTGTCTTGGGCTACAGGAAGATATAGACGGGATGGTCAAATGGGCAGATAAGTGGCAGAAGGAATTTAACCCTAAAAAGTGTGAGGTGATACACTTTGGAAGGAGTAATTTGACAATGAAGTATTCAATGAACAGCATGACACTAGGAAGTTTTGAGGAACAAAGGGACCTTGGCGTGTGTGTCCATAGATCTCTGAAGGTGGAGGGGCATGTTAGTGGGGTGGTGAAAAAGGCATATGGGACACTTGCCTTTATCAATCAAGGCATAGATTACAAAAGTAGGGAGGTTATGTTGGAGTTGTATAGAACCTTAGTGAGGCCACAGCTGGAGTGCTGTGTGCAGCTCTGGTCACCACATGAGAGGAAGGATGTGATTGCACTGGAGGAGGTGCAGAGGAGATTCACCAGGATGTTGCCTGGGATGAACATTTAAGTTATGAAGAGAGGTTGGATAGACTTGGATTGTTTTCGTTGGAGCAGAGAAGACTGAGGAGCGTACAATATTATGAGGGACATAGACAGGGTGGTTAGGGAGCAGCTGTTCCCCTTAGTTGAAGGGTCAGTCACAAAGGGACGTAAGTTCAAGGTGAGGGGCAGGAGGTTTAGGGGGGATGTGAGGAAAAACGTTTTTACCCAGAGGGTGGTGACGGTCTGGAATACACAGCCTAGGAGGCTGGTGGAGGCGGGTTGCCTCACATCCTTTAAAAAGTACCTGGATGAGCACTTGGCACGACATAACATTCAAGGCTATGGGCCAAGTGCTGGTAAATGGGATTAGGTAGGTAGGTCAGGTGTTTCTGACATGTCAGTGCAGACTCGATGGGCCAAAGGGCCTCTTCTGCACTGTGATTCTGTGATGTAAATACTGTGGCTACAAGAGCAGGGAGTAGAGGCTGGAAATGTTATGGCGAGTAACTCAGCTCCTGACTATCCCACCCTATCCACCATCTATATGGCACAAGTAAGGAATGTGATGGAACACTTTCCACTTGCCTGGATGCATGCAGCCCAACAACACTCAAGAAGCTCAATAACATCCAAGGCAAAGCAGCCTGCTTCATTGGCACCCCATTCACCACCCTAAACATTCACTCTACCACCAACGCACAGTGACTGCAGTGTGTAACTTCTAGAAGATGCACTGCAGCAATCTGCCAAGCCTCCTTTGACAGCATCTTCCGAACTCACCACCTCTACCACCTAAAAGGATAAAGGCATCATGGATACACTGCCACGTGTTAGTTCCCCTCCAAGCTACACACTATCCTGACTTTTCTTGTGTCGGAAAGAAAGCCATGCATCAGTGAATATCCTGCAATTTATTTGGGTGATGTGGTTACCCTGGTTGAATAGCTGCCAATTTGTGTAAACCGCGACATTTGGATGCAAGCTTTGCAACAGTACCAAGTGTGTGTGGGGTGAGGTAAAGCACCGAAATGTTAGATATGAGTCCTGATTAAAAGCGTGTTTGCAGTTGAGTGATGGGCATGTGGTGAATTGAGTGTTGGCTGAGGCTGGCGGTACAGCTGGTAAGATATGGCATTTGAAGATACATTCACTGTGTAAGAGTACTGAACTTCTTGCAATACTGGTTCCAGGTCCTTACATTCACTGTGTGAGAGTACTGAACTTCTTGCAATACTGGTTTCAGGTCCTTGAGTCTACATCACTGGCATTGACCTCCACCACTATCTCTTTCCTACTGCCTTCTGAACATTTGTCTGGTGGTCCTCATGTTTCCCTGAGGGTACAGGTCATCTCTCCTCTTTCCCATCCTAGTGTCCAAAAACATTGGGATGGCAGGGTTTCTCCAGGGAGCATCAATTAGCTGGAGTTGGGCCTTCCTTCCCTACCTAGGGGCAAGTCCTGCTTCAGAGAGTTGCTAGCCATCCGACTGGCCAGCAGTTCTCTAGTCCCAGCAGTATCACTGGGAGTACTTGCAACTGATGGGGCTACATTCAGCCCCAGCAAAGAAGAGCCAGAGAAGAATGGAAGATGTGCTGGGGAGGAGGTTGGGGATCTTGGCAGGCTAGGACAGTAAGCAATGGGGGGGTGGGGATGGTAGCTGGATTCCAAAGGCCAGTGGTGGAGGGCCACCTGGACGGTGGGTGTAGACCTGGCGGGAGTCCGCTTTCAGGTAATTGGGCCCAGGAGGGAGGCCCGAAGCCAAAGGTTTATTAAGATTAGTAAGGTTTATTAGTATTGGTTAAGGTCTATTAATATTAGAAAGGTTTATTTGTATTTGTAAAGTTTTACTAGCAGTGGTAAAGTTTATTAGTAGTAGCAAGGTTATTAACTAATAAATGGAGGAATGGCAGGGCTCCACCAGGGGCTGTCACCTCCTCTGATTTATCCATTTTTAGTTTAATTTATTAATATTTGTTTCTCAAAAGAGCATAAGTAGGAGATATCATCCAGCCCAATTGCCTGTCCCTTTTTCGTGGCTATGTTCGCATCCCGATGTCCCTGGAGAGGGAGCACACAGTATCCATTGGTACACTTGAGGCCTTCTGGGACAGGTGGGCACTGCAGAGACTGGACTGCCTCAACAATCCCCAAAACAACATTTTAATTTAATTTGATACAGTTCCTTTGAATTTTTTGTGTTACGGTGCCCCTTTAACAGACTGTCATTTTAATTTAACTTGTTAATTTGCCCATTTGTTTAATTGTTCTCTCAAAAGAGAATGGGGGATAGCTGGGACACTGGGTTAAAAGCTCTCATAAATTAGTCAAACATGATTTCCCTTTCACAAAACCATGCTGACTCTACCTAACTGCATTAAGATTTTTTAAGTGCCATGTTTTAACTTCCTTAATCATAGATTCTTGCATTTTCTCTATGACAGATGTTAGGCTAACTGGCCTGTAGTTTCCTGGTTTCTGCCTCCCTCCTTTCTTGAACAGAGGAGTTACATCTGTTATTTTCCAATTTGATGGGACCTTTCTAGAATCAAAGAAATTTTGGAAAATTAAAATCAATGCATCTACTACCTCAACAGCCAGTTCTTTTGGGATTCTAGGATTAAATCCATCAAGTCCTGGTGACTTATCAGCCTTTAGTTCTAATAGTTTTCTCAGTACTTTTCCCCTGATGATTGCAATTGTTTGTAGTTCCTCGCTCCCTTTCATTTCTTGATTTACTAGTATTTTCTGGGATATTATTTGTACCTTCTGCAGTGAAAACTGACACAAAATATCTGTTCAATGCTGCCACCATTTCCTTATTTACCATTATTAATTCCCCAGACTCAACTCTCTAGAGGACCCACACTCACTTTAGTTACTCTTTTCCTTTTTAAGTACATTAGAAACTCTTGTTATCTCTTATATTTCCAGCTAGCTTTCTGTCATACTCTAATTTATCCCTCCCTATTAATTTTTAATCATTCTTTGCTTGTCTTTAAATTTTGTCCATCTTCTGACCTACCACAGATCTTTGCAGGATTGTACACATTTTCTTTCAATTTAACAATATCTTTAATTTCCTTAGCTAGCCATGGATGGTGCATTCATGTTCTAGAGTTTCTCTTTCTTACTGGGATGTATCTTTGCCGAACATTATGAAATAACTTCTTAAATGCCTGCCACCGTATCTCTACTGACCTATCCCTTCACCTATTTTCCCAGATCACCTTAGCCAGCTTGGTCTTCATACACTTATAATTGCCTTTAATTAAATTTAGAACTCTAGTTTTAGGCCCACTCTTCTTTTCTTCAAACTGGATGAGAAATTCAATCATGCTATGATCATTGCTACCTAGAGCCTCCTTTGCTATGAGGTCATTAATTAATCCTGCCTCATTGCACACTACCAGTTATAAATTAGCCTGCTCTAGAAATTGCTGCTCTAAGAAATGAAATATCTTCCAGGCTACCTTTGCCGATCTGATTTGTCTAATCTACTGTAAATTAAAATCACCCATAATAATTGCAGTGCCTTTGTTAGAAGCCTCTATTATTTTTTCCTGCATACCCTGTCCTACCACATCATTACTGTTAGGAGGCCTATAAACTACTCGCACAATTGACTTCTTCCCTTTGCTATTTCTTATCTCTAATCTAATTTATTCTACATCTTGATCTTTAGAACTGAGGTCATCTCTCACGATTGTACTATTGTCATAATTACGAGAGCAACCCCGCCACCCTTTCCTGGCTTCCTGTTCTTCCGAAACATCAAGTTTCAAGAACCCTTGAATATTCAGGTTCCAGCATTGGTCACCTTACAATCACGTCTCTGTAATAGATACTTATTTTCATTTGAATTCATCTGTTTTCTTACAGATACTAGCTGTTAGGTCTGCCATTTTAATATTTTTGCAAACTCTGTCCTTATCTGTTGTTGCACGCTTAAGTTTGTACACTCTGTCACTTCCTGCTACTCTCTGATCATCATTTCCCTTATTGTTGCCTTGTTCTCTTCCCTTGTCCTTATCATTTAATTTACCACATCTTCCCTTACATGATTCCTCACCCCCACTATTTAGTTTAAATCCCTCTCTCCTGCCCTTGTTACATGACCTGTCAGAACACTGCTTCCAGCACAGTTCAGCTGAAGACTGTCCCAAAGGTACAGCTCCCACTTTCCCCACTACTGCTGCCAATGTCCCATGAATCGGAACCAATTTCTCCGACATAAATCTTTGAGCCACGTTTACAACTCCCTAATCTTACATACCCTACACTAATTTTTTCATGGCTCAGATAATAATCCAGAGACTATTACCTTTGAGGTCCTGCTTTTTAATTTAGCCCCTAGCTGCTCATACTCCCTGTGTAGAACCTCTTTCCCAGTCTTATCTATGTGCTTGGTACCCAGGTGGACCATGACTACTGGATCCTCCCCTTCCCACTGCAATTTCTCTCCAACCCAGAGCAGATGTCCCAAACCCTGGCACCAGGCAGGCAACACAGCCGTTTGGGCTCTCACCCGTGGCTACAGAGAACTTTCTCTATACAGCTGACTACATTGTCCCCTATTACCACTGCATTTCAATTCATTCCCCCCGCTTGAATGGCTTCCTGTAACATGGTGCCATCCTTAGTTCGCTCATCCACCTTGCAGACCCCGCTCTCATCCATACAAGCTGAAAGAACCTGTTGGATATTGCAAGGGCGGAGGCACCTCCACTTCCACCTTCTCAGTCCCCATACGTGCCTCAATCGCAGTCACAGCCACCTATCACTGACCATGGACCAAATCAGAAGACCCTATCCAAAGGGGTGTGACTGCCTTCTGAAATAAAGTGTCCAGTTAACTTTCCTCCTCCCTGATGCATCAGTATCCATAGTTCTATCCACAGCGCCTTGAGCTGCAGAAACTTACTGCAGATGTGGTTGCTATGCACCAGCACCATCATACTGCAGCTGCAACACATCACCTGCTCTGTCGTCTTTATTGCATTTTAATTAACTAATTATTTTTTTTAATGAAATTGTTGAATAATCCATCTAGTCTTGTTTATTTCAATAAATGTTCTACTTAGCCCTATTGAGATCCTCAGCTTAGATGAGATAAATAGGAAAAATTCACCACCGATCATTCACCTGTTTACTGTGATGTCGTGCCTTGATTTTTGTTTTCGAATGCAATTGATTGTCCACAGGCAGCGGCGGCGGCTAGACCCACTCGCTGAACTCTTGCCGCTTTTATGGCCTCTCTAACTGAACTCCTGCTGTTCTTATGGCCTATCTCATTGAACTCTTGCCACTTTTATTGATGAACACATCCTCACATTACATTGGCTTTCCCGATATTTCTCCATTACTTGTCTCAAAATAAAAATGGCATCAGTGTTGGCGCTTCTTGCGGGCATGCATGCAAACTGACTTTCAAGGTTTTCCACTATTTTTCTCAGTCTCTGGCCCATGATTCTCTCTCATATCTTGAAGGTAGGCATTTAATTCCTTGTTTTTTGTAATCTTGAATGTTTCCTTTGAATATTGATACCAAAATGCCTTGGCTTCATGCCCTTGGAATTTTCTCTTCAATCATAACACAATTGAGCAGACTGTTCAGGACCTGGACTCCATATTCACCTAGGCAGGTGGCAAATGTTATTTAAAAAAGGAGGGAGAGAGAAAACAGGGAATTACAGACTGGTTAGCCTAACATCAGTAGTAGGGAAAATGCTAGAGTCTATTATAAAGGATGTGGTAACAGGGCATGTAGTTCATATCAATGGGATAGACAAAGACAACATGGATTTATGGAAGGGAAATCATGTTTGACAAACCTACTGGAGCTTTTTGAGGACATAATAGCAGAATAGTTAGGGGAGAACCAGTGGATGTGGTATATTTGGATTTTCAGAAAGCTTTCGATGAAGTCCCACATGAAAGGTTAGTATGCAAAATTAAAGCACATGGGATTGGGGGTTGACAATTGGTTAGCAGACAGGAAACCGACAGTAGGAATAAATGGGTCTTTTTCAGAATGGCAGGCGTTGACTAGTGGGGTACTGCAGGGATAAGTGCTTGGGCCCCAGCTATTCACAATATATATCATTGATTTAGATGAGGGAACCAAATGTAATACTTCCAAGTTTGCTGATGACACAAAATTTGATGGGAATGTGAGTGGTGAGAAGGGTGTTAAGAGGCTTCAAGGTGATTTAGACAAGTTGAGTGAGTGGGCAAATACTTGGCAGATGCAGTATAACGTGGATAAGTGTAAAGTTATCCACTTTGGTAGGGAAAAACAAGATGGCAGAGTATTATTTAAATGGTGATATATTGGGAAATGTTGATGTACAATGGGGCCTGGGTATCCTTGTACACCAATCACTGAAAGTAACCATGCAAGTGCAGCAAGCAGTTAAGAAGGCAAATGGTATGTTGGCCTTCACTGCGAGAGGATTTGTGCTGCAACTATACAGGGCCTTGGTGAGACCACACCAAGAGTATTGTGTGCTGTTTTGGTCTCCTTACCTAAGAAAGGATATATTTGCCATAGAGAGAAGTACAGTAAAGGTTCACCAGACTGATTTCTGGGATGGCAGGATTGTGGTATGAGGAGAGATTGGATCAAATAGGCATGTATTCGCTGAAGTTTAGAAGAATGAGAGGGGGTCTCATTGAAATATATACAATTCTGACAGGGCTGGTCAGACTGGATGCAAGTATGATGTTTCCTCTGGCTGGGGGGTCTAGAACAAGAGGTCAGTCTCAGGATACAAGGTTGGCCATTTAGGACTGAGATGAGGAGAAACTTCTTCGCTCAGAGGGTATTCTCTACCACAGAAGGCTGTGGAGGCTAGGTCACTGACTATATTTAAGAAGGAAATAAATACACTTCTAAACTCTAAAGGTGTAAGGAGTATGGGAGTATGGTGTTGAGATAGAAGATTAGCCATGATCATATTGAATGATGGAGCAGGCTTGAAGGGCCGAATGACCTACTCCTGCTCCTATTTTCTATGTTTTTATACTTTCACTGGTATCCTATGCAGTCCTACTGCTTTGCGGCTTTTCATTCCTTTTCAGTGCTGTTCTGATTTTTTCTAGATTGATGCTAGTTGTCATTCTTTGATTTGCAGCTACCTCTTCTGTCTTTGTTCTTGGGTTTTATTAATTCATAAGCCAGTTAAAGCACTGGCTCCACCTCACTTTGGTTTCATCTTTTTTCACAAAGGTTACTCCACCTATATCATTGATTGTATGTATATTTCCCACATCTTTTGTTAACCTATCTCTGGCAGTTACTATTTTGAAGATACCCTTTTGTCCCTCTTTAGTATCCAGATTTTCATATATACTTCTTCCATGGTGAGGGATTGGTCTCTATCAATCACTTTCTTTGCATTCCTTTTTGCACTGTTCTTTATCTTCTTTGAGCCCTTGGCTGTATCCAATTCTTAAACAGTTTCTTCTCTTTTACTGCATTTTTATGTTTTCATTCCACCACCAAGTTTTTTTTCTAGCCTTTCTCCCCTGCTCCCCCCTCCCCACCACTTAATCTTTCACACACTTCTTCACCAGTGTTTGTAATCACGTCTGCCACTAGATTCCACCGGTCTTCCCTGGCATCTGCCGTAACTTCTTCTACTTCTCTTAGGTGTCTCTCCATTTGCTGTCTGAATTCTTCCTTCATGTGCATATCTTTGAGCTTCCAACGCCTGATGTTCTACCTACCTCTTGTTTGCTGCCATTTTGTTTTCTTTGCAATCAGCTATGCCATCAGCACTCAATGTAGGATGGTCAGTGACTCATTTGGGAAGACATTGTAATTCTTTGTTTCCTTTGCATGTTCTTCTCTAATCATGATATAGTCCACCCCATATTAAATTCCACTAACAGATCCAATCCTTAACATGCACCATTGCTAGAAGCACACAATAGCTGTACAGTGTTTGCTTTCACATTGACTTTAACTTCAACGCAGGAGCACATCACTCAATGAAACATCACTTCCCCATCACACACAATTTATGCATTCACGCAGTAGCCTGAGTACTGCTTATACCCTCGTACTTTCAGAGTGACCAAAACCTAAAACTCTCATCTAAAAAATCACTTGTGAATGCTGATGGACTCAGTACTCATTCAAAACATATTCAACTTAAGAACAAATGTGCTACGTATGGGTTGACCCAGCTGTTCTAAGGATCATATTGTGCAATGTGATTTAAAAAAGATAAATATACATCTATCACTTGTTTTCAGAAAAATAGGAAATGCTTGGATACTGTTCTGCCCCTGTCCTTGATAAATATCATGAATTCAAGTCATGAGTCCATGTAAAGCACAGGGACATACATTCCCAAATATACTTCTATATTCACCATACACTCATGATGACCTTTGTGACAGGGTTGTTTTTGAGACACCACCAACAACGATGGGGAACGGTGGTGTGACTTTTCCCACTCACTCCAACATCATACAATGACAACTTAAGAGATTTATATAGTGCCATCATCATAATGGAATGTCCCAAGGCACTTCACATGAGCATTATAAAACAAAGCATGATACTGAACTAAGGAGATATTAGGTCAGGTGACTAAAAGCTTGGTCAGGTATGTTTTAAGGAGTGTCTTAAAGGAGGAAAGCGAGCTAGAGAGGCAGAGAAGTGTGGGGAGGGAATTCCAGAGCTTGGGGCCAAGGCAACTGATTGCACAGCCACCAATGGTGAAGCAATTAAAATCGGGATGCATAAGAGGTCAGAATTAGAGGAGTACATATATCTCAGAGGGTTGTACAGCTGGAGGAGATTAATGGATGCTTAGGGGCAAGGCCAAAGAGGGATTTGAAAACAATGATAAGAATTTTCAAATCAAAATTTTGCTTGACTGAGAGCCAATGTAGATCAGAGCACTGGGGTGATTGGGGAATGGGACTTGGCGCAAGTTAAGAAACAGGCAGCAAAGATTTGGATGACCTCAAGCTTTTAGAGAATAGAATGTGTGAGATCAGCTAGAAGTGTGCCGGAATAGTTGAGTACAGAGGTAGCAAAGGTATGAATGAGAGTTTCAGCAGCAGATGAATTGAGATGGGGCGAAGTTGGGTGATATTATGGAGGTGGTCTTAGTGATGGGACGAATGTGAGATGGGAGCTCAGCTTGGGACCAAATGTTACAAGGATCAAGGTTGAAAAAAGACTGGCTTAATCTCAAACTGTTGCCAGGGAGATGGATGGAATCAGTAGCTGGGGAATGGAGTTTGGAGCAGGGACCGGAAACAATGGCTTTGGTCTTCACAATATTTAATTGGAGGGAATTTCTGCTCATCCAGCAGTCTGATAATTTAGCAGCAGTAGAGGAATCCAGAGAGGTGGTGGTGAGGTAGAGCTGATTGTCATTAGTGTCCATGTGAAAACGAACACTGTGCCTTTAGATGATGTCACCAAGGTGCAGCACATAGATAAGAAATTGGAGGGGCTAAAAACAGATCCTTGGAGGACCCCAGAGGTTATCAGTGCAGGAGCAGGCCGAGAAGCCCTTCCAAGTGATTCTCTAGCTACAATTTGATAGATAAGGGTGGAACCATGTGACAGCAGTCCCACCCAGTGGACATCAATGGAGAGACATTGGGGAAGATGGTGTGGCCAACCATGTCAAAGGCTGCAGGCAGATTAAGAAGGACAAGGAGGAAAAGTTTAACCTTGTCACAGTTACACAGGATGTCATTTGTAACTTTGATGACAGCTGTTTTGGTACTCTGGCAGGGGTGGAATCCTGATTGGAGGGATTCAAACATGGAGTTCTGGGAAAGATGGGAACAGATCTGGGAGGTGACAACACATTCAAGGGCTTTGGAGAGGAAAGGGAGGTTGGAGATGGGATGGTAGTTTACAAGGACGAAGGGATCAAGGTTTTGTATTTTGAGAGGGGCAATGAAGGCAGATTTAAAGGGAGGGACAACACCTGAACAGAGAGAATCATATAGAATATAGGGGCCATTGTGGGGGGGGGGTGTTGGAGTTGAATAGGATCAAGGGAACAGGAAGTGGATTTCCATGACAGGATAGGTTCAGGGGGTGCATGAGGGAGACAGGAGAGAAACTAGAGAAGGCTGCAAGTTCAGGCCTCAGGCAAGGAGTATTTAAGGATGTTTGTCCAGTGCGCTAGTGGAAGTGGAAGTGGCAGGGCAGAGGCAGGTAATCGGACAACCTCAATCTTTACACATATGGAAGTCCATAAGCTCCTTGCACATGCTGGAGCTGAGTGTGGAGGGGACAGGGGTTTAAGATGACTAGAAAACAAGTTTGCCGTCGCGAAAAGAAGCCCTGGGTTATCTTGGCATTCCAGGATAATCATAGAATAGCAAGCAATTTTAGCAGACAAGAGCAGGACCCGAAAGTGTTTTAAGTGATCCAGCTAGATCTGGCAGTGGATAGCTAAACCAGTTATCCATCAAATCCTTTAAAGTCTGCATCCCTTGGACTTAAGGGAACAGAGATGACTGTTGTACCAGAGAGAGCGGCTAGGCACTGGTGAACAATCAGATATATCTCCATTCTACAGAAATTGGTTTGGACTTGCTATGGGAATGTGAATCTCAAAATATAGGCACAGACCTTGGTTTGTTAAATTTGTCAGGTTAATTTGTGAAAATTGATAATAGCATTCACAAATCTGACAGTGAATAACTGCAGTCAATAGCATGGAATGGTTAAGTGCTCAAAACATGGTTCATGAATTGTTTAAGATTTAAAACTCTGGCATCAAGTAAGAATTCCATCAACGGGACTTGGTTGCTGATAATTTGTGTGACAATAGCTGATTTTATCTTAAGAATACATAAATGTTAGATCCATAAATCACATTAATGGAGATGCTGCATTAATTTTTTAGATTCAAATTGTGTTATACATAAAGAGTAATGACCAACGAGCCGATTTTAACCCAGAGTAGACAGGCAAAAGGTGGGGGGGGGGGGGGGGGGGGCAAGTGCATAATGCATTCACTAGCCTAATGTTCAGGAGCCCTCAGCTTCTTCAAACACTAACTCCTGCCATCAAACAGGACTCAGCATTTATTCCATCCGCCAGCACATATGTGGTTTCTCCCACCACTGGCGTCACTACTGTGCATCTGCTCCCCATTTCCCCGACATCCGCTGCCTGCTGCCCATTCCTTTCTGCTCTCTTCACCGTTGCATTCTGCCCTGCTCCTGCCATCTGCTCCCTGCCACTTCTGCTCCTTCTAGCCCCCCTGTTGCTCTCCATCCTCTCTATCACTCCCTATTCTCTTTGCTCCCTCCTGCTCCTTCCCAATACCCACTCGCCACTGTGTGGTCCCTACATTTCCCATTTTCTTCACTGTGACTCCCGCTCTCTTTGCTGCTATCTCCTGCCGCCACTCCCTCAATCAAGCTGTAGTGAGTAGTGGTGGGAGGCAGACGGGCGGTAGGAAGCAGGACTGGTGAAGAAAGTGGAAGGTGGGAGGGAGTAAGAACAATGTTGTGCGTTCTTTTCTCTCTTTGTTTGGTCTGCGCCATCTCTGATGCAGTTAGCTGCCTGGGACATCACTGTCAATGACATCACAGGCACTACAATTGCATGAGGGCAGTGTGCACCTTGCAGCTGTGGCATTAGCAAATGTAGCGGTCTACAAAACCCTGAAGGTAACCTACTCAGGTTCATAGACAATGGTAATGCAGTAATGTAATATATCTGGATTTTCAAAAGGCCTTCAGTAAGGTTCCCAATAATAAAATAAGGAGTAAGCTCAGGGAATGCAGAACAAGTGGCAGAATGGATTGCTCACTGGCTTCGTAATAGAAAGCAGTGAGTGGAAGTAGAGAGTAGTTATTTAGAGTGGCAGAAGATTGGAAGTGGGTTCGACAAGGATCAGTGCAGGGACCACTACTGTTCACAATTTACACTCATGATCTGGGCTTTGAAATTGAAAACACAATTTCTACATTTGCAGATGACACCGAATAAAGTGGAGGTAGACAATACTAAGGAGGACCAGAACAAAATACATAACATGATTTAACTTGAAGAATGGGCAAATAATTGGCAAATGGAGTTCAACGTAGATAAATATGAGGTTGCATATTTTGGCAGGAAGAATAGGGCGGTCACTCATTACTGGAAGGTGCAAGTCTAAGTGGAATAGACGAGCATAGGGATTTTGGAGCACAAATATATTAATCACTAAAAATTGTGCCACAGGTTAACAAGGGAAGGCCATGAAAGAAACAAGCACCAGGCTTTATTTCAAAAGGATATAATTGAAAAGTAGAGACACTATGCTGAAGCTGTATCAAACCCTGGTTAGATCACACATGTAGTTCTGATCGCCATATTATAGAAAGGATATAGAGAAACTAGAAAGGGCACAAGAGAAGACTAGCAGGATGAAACCAAAAATGTGTCACACATCGGAGAAGGATTGACAAGGGTTTCTTTGCTCTTGAAAAATGGCTGATGGGTGACCTAATAGAGATCTTTAAAATTCTGAAAGATTTTGATAGAATGTTTCTTCTTGTGGGGACAAGCATAACTCGAGGCCATCAAATAGTGGTGAGAATGTGAAACCCGCTATCACAGGGGGTAGTTGATTATTGTATAGATTTATTTAAGGGGAAGTGAGACAAGCACATGAGGGAGAAGGGAATAGGAGTGCCCATGATAGACTTAGTTGAGGAAAATCAGGAAGAAGCTGGAGTGGAGCATAAACACTGACATGGATTGTATGGGCCAAATGGCCTGTATCAGTGATGTATATCTAATGTAATTCTATGTAAAATAGAGAAGTCAGGGTTGTTCTCTTTGAAGAACAGAAGGTGAAGGGGAGAGTTAATAGAGGTGTTCAAAATAATAAGGGGATTTGATGGAGTAGATAGTGAGAAACTGTTCCACTGGCACAAGGGTCGGTAACCAGAGGACTCAGGTTTTAGATAACTGGCATAAAAGCCAGCGGGAAGATGATGAGAAATATTTTTATGCAGCGAGCTGTGGAAGAGGCAGATTCAATTGTAACTTTCAAAAGGGAATTGAATGTACACCTAAAAAGTAAAAATTGCACGACAATGGGAAACAGCAGGGGAATAAGATTAATTGCATAGCTCTTTCAGAGAGCCAGCACAGAAACAAAAGGCCAAATAGCCTCCTTCTGTGCTGTATGGTTCTCCGATTAAATGTTTTTAAGCTTACAACTTAGTAGTAGACCTCAGCATTTAAAGGAGCATGATCATATTCTATAACCTGTAATAGTCACATTTACTTTTAATAAAATGGAAAAGTTTTTAAAATCTGCTTTTTAAATGAAAACAAAGATTCACCTCACAACTAGTTGCCTAAAAGTCAGCAACGGAATACGTCCTAGTGGCTGCTTAAAGAGCAACAACAAATTGTGCTTTAGATGCGTGTCACTTTCTAGCCTCCTGTAGTAGAAAGCTGTGGAGAGCTGCAAGAAGATGCTTGATTATATTTTTCTTAATGTAGCCTTTGTCAATTCTAAAATATAGTTCAACCACTGAATACAAATTAATACAGTGTTAACCAAGCAAGGGCAATAAAAACCCCGAAACTTTGTCCTTTAAGTGGTGCAATATCCATAGGCATGTGATGAGAGAGTTATTTTTGGAGGGTTGGTACAGTCTAATCCACAGGCACCCCTGCCCAGTCAACTCTGTGAAGTCCTCCTCACTAACATCCAGGGACTTGTGCCAAAATTGGGAGGGCTGTCCCACAGGCTAATCAAACAACAGCCTGACATGGTCATACTCACCAAATCATACCTTACAGCTAATGTCCCATATTACTCCATCCCCTTTCCTGGGCATGTCCTGTCCCACTGTCAGGACAGAACAACCAGAAATGCCAGCAGAGTGGTATACAGTCAGGAGTGAGTTCCCCTGGGAATCCTCAACATTGAATCTGGACTGCATGAGGTTGCATGGCATCAGATCAAACATGGGCAAGGGCACAGAATTGGGTGGGGGGAAGGGGGGGGGGCTTCAATGTCCATCACCAAGGGTGGTTCTGCACCACCATTACTGACTGAGCTGGCCGAGTTCTGAAGGACAACAAATGTTAACTCTATTTACAATGATTTCCGGTGGTTTAAGTTGGACATGGACTTTCATGACTGTAACACAACTAATTGGCAGAAAAGAAGTAGATTTTGAGCATTTGTGAGATCATCCCCCCCATATCTATTGCACATTCCGAACTCTGCATTGTACAGTTTCATTCATTACGTCAACATTACTCCTTTTAAAGGAAGCAGACAAGGCAACCAATCCGACACAACACAAAATTAAATACCCAACACTGGAACATTCAAATGCACCAAGTCATAAAGAGAACACCAAGTCATAAAGAGAATTGAAGAGGAAGGCAGGTTTAAATGCAAACATACATTCAAAGAACATGGAAGCCAAAGTTGGGCAATCCAACATTATTCTTCAGTTGTTCAACCGCCAAATAATAATGAATTATACAAGAGGAAAATCTAAGGGCTTAATACTGCAGCTAACTTGGAACTAGACTTTGCCAGAGAACTTGTTGGCTTAAAATGTTAAATTAAACGGTAATGGTTTAGAACTATGAAAATTGGGACGGCAGGTACTTTTTAAAAAATGTTCATACTGGCCCATAATGTAACTACAGCACAACTTTTCAAGGTTAAACAAAAATAATACACTGAGAACACTCAGAGCCATGAAATGAAATGAGTCTTTGCAAAACATTCAAATCTTCACTGGCTCTACAAATATTTTGACATTTTAGCATCTCACAGAGGCGGAACACCAAGGGATAATTAGCAAATAGATTTCCTAACATAAGTGGTGGACAGGCTCCATCAGTTAGTACTGAATCTCATGAGCTAAGTTACAGAGGTAGGAACTATCATCTACCAGTGAACTTCAATGAGCTAGACTATGCAGACAGGTTTTTGTTAAATCACTACAGTTCTTTGTAGCGTTCTGATGCAACTGAGTGGCTTGCTAAACAATTTCAAAGATCAGTTAAAAGTCAACCAAGATTTGAGTCACCCCCAGTAAAAAACAAGAGACACATTTTCTTCCCTAAAGGACATTCGCGAACCAGTTGGGTTTTTACGACAATCTGACAGTTTCACGGTTACTTTCATTGATACCAGTATATTTATTTCCCGTTTCAAAAATAAAACTGTATTCAAACTGCCACGGTGAAGTCAAAACTCAAGTTCTCTGGATTATTAGTCCAGAAGGATAATCACTATGCTACCAAACCCAATGCTAAATTTGTTTGTTGTACATAGCACATAGATGATTACAGATGCAGCAGAGTAAACAGAACATACAAAGCATCATGATTTATAAATTATGTGCTGTCAAAGTTGGTATTGGTATTAAAGCTTCCCACCACTCTTGATACAGACAGCAGATGTAAAAATAACATAGCATTACTGAGAGGTCAAAATGCAGGTGAACTGGAACAAAGGCACATCAACACCCTGGGTCAAATTTGCACCAGTGAATAAATATATTTTCTGTTAAGTAACAACTGTGTTGAAATTAGAACTTAATGCATTTGAGTGTCGGAGGAAAAGGATTCAATATTTGGTTATCTTTATCTGATGACAAAGATCAGAATGCCATTGTTTATGATATTTTTGGTGGGGCACGGGAATTTAACCTTAAGAGAAAAACAAAACAAAATCATTTTCACACTTTTCAAAGATCATTTTGAATGCCACAATCTGTTTGCAAAAACAACAGCTTGTATTTCTCTAGCACTTCTAATGAACTGAAACATTCCACAACACTTCACAAAGGCATAATCAAACAACATTGGATACTGAGCCAAAGGGAGATATTGGTACAGGTCAAGGAGCGTCTTAAGGGAAGAGTGGTAGATGGTGAGGCAGATAGGTTTAGCGAGGGGATTCCAAATGTGGGACCTCAGCAGCTGAAGGCACGAACACCAATCAGAGGAATGAGAGGAAAGAGGGAAGCACTAATGGCCAAAGTCTGAAGAATGAGAAGTTAAGGAACGTTTGTAAGCTGAACAAAGTTAAAGAGCTAGGGAGGAGTGTTACTATGAAAGAATTTAAACATGAGAATAAACATGGAGGCCTTTTAAGACTGGGAGCTCTAATCCCTTTGACACACAAATAACTGACAATCTGTACATCAATACTATAATCATAACTTCATTTTAGCAAGTAAAATTAATCTGAAACTAGAATACATAAAGCAAACTTCACTACAACATAAAAACTTGACTTTCCATTAATCTTTTAAACCTATATGAAATATTATTAACATCTCTTAACATGAAACACAGTATCGTGAGATGAAACTTATCCATGTTCTCAACTTACACAGCATTTCCATCAATTGTAGCTCTCATTAGGAATAATGAAATAAACTTCAGTGGAGAAATTTGTAACATGATGCGGTAAGAATTTTCTTAAACTGAATGGAAACAAGGCGAAAGAACTAGTTATAGACTTTCGGAAAAGCCAGTTAATGACATAGTTCCTGTCAAGATTCATGATGTGGACATTAAAATAGTTACTAACTACAAATATCTAGGTGTTAAAGTAGATGATAAGTTGATTTGAAGGGAACTACATACAGATGTGGTGGTCAAGGGATATGCACGATTATGCTACCTCAGAAAATTAAAATCCTTTCAAGTAGATCCTATAATCATGAAACTCTTCGAAACAGCTATACTTCTGAGTGCCATCTGTTTTGGATTTCTCACCTGGTTCTGTTGTCTTAGGAAAGCAAGGGTACTGGGATTATTGAACCAGGCATTTGTTGAGTAGATCTTTCTTGACGCAGTCTGCTCTCAAAGAATTTTGACAAAAGTAGAGTGTCATGAAAAATGAGAATCACCCCTTGTCTCAGTATCACTGCTGGACGTGTTCAGAGAAAAAGCTATAATCCTTCAGAGGCAGGACAAATTGTTTCCTGAGCTTGTTTGTGCCCTTCTCTAATAGAACTTATAACAGGAGTTTGATGTGTGGATGAGGATATGCACTTAGGGTGGGACTTAAACTTGGAGGAGAGTGCGAGAGGAGGACCCTGGGACAGGCAGTCAACAGCACCAAGAGGATCTAGACTATCTAGAGGATCTAGCATCTAGTCAATACTCAAATAGGAGTAAGGATAAAATAGAAGCAAGGATCCATATCCCAGTTAGATAAGATATGCCTGGGGGAGTTAGTCCTGTGATTTGCACATCCTGTGGTATTTGAGAAACCCTGGACGGTCCTGGCAGTCTGGATGACCATGTATGCAGGAGGTGCCTCCAACTTAAAGGAAGTGCAACCAGAGGGGGAATGGGTGACCGCCAGATAGAAGGAGGGGACCAGGCAGATAGTGAGGGAATCCACCGAGTGCACCTCACTCACAAACCATTTTTCGGCCTTGGAAAATGGGGAGAGTGATGGTTCCTCCGTGGAGGCCAACCAGACCCAAGGCCATGGCACTGTGGGTGGTCCATCTGCTCAGGGGGGTGGGGAGGACGAAGTGTGGAAGGGCAATAGTGGTAGGGGATTCATTAGTGAGGGGAGCAGACAGCCGCTTCTGCGGCCGTGGACGTGACTCCAGTGTGGTATGTTGCCTCCCGGGTGCCAGGATGTCAAGGATGTCACAGAATGGTTGCAGGACATTCTGAAGGGGGAGGGTGAACAGCCAGAGGTTGTGGTCCATGTTGGGACCAATGACATAGGAAGAAAGAGAAATGACGTCCTGCAAGCAGACTTTAGGGAGTTAAGCAGGAAATTGAAAAGCAGGTCTTCAAAAGTAGTTATCTCCGGATTACTCCCGATGCCACGCAGTAGTGAGTATAGGAACAGGAGGATGGAGCAGTTAAATGCATGGCTGGAGAGATGGTGCAGGGGGGAGGGCTTTAGATTTCTGGGGCATAGGGACCGTTTCTGAGGGAGGTGGGATCTATACAAGTTGGGCAGGTTATATCTGAACAGGAATGGGACCAACATTCTCGCGCGGAGATTTGTTAATGCTTTGGGGCAATTTTAAACAAATTAAACAAAGTTGGCAGGGGGGTGGGATCCTGAAAAGTAGTTCAGAGGGTAGAGAAGCTGAGATGGAATTAGAAGTTAAAACGCTAGTGAGTGAGTCTGGAAGGCAGAGTAAACATAGTTCAGATAAGAAAGAAGTGAGTTTAGCAAGGCTAAATGGAATATATTTTAATGTAAGCAGCTTGAGGAATAAGACAGACAAGCTGAGAGCACAAGATAGGCACGTGGGAGTATGATATCTTAGCTAAGAAGGGCAGGATTGGCAGCTCAACATTCCTGGTTATAGGGTATCCAGAGTTAGAGAGGGGGATAGAAGGGGGCAGGGGTGGGGGGGGCGCAATATTGATCAAGGAATCAATTAGTGCAGTGAAGAAGGATGATATCCTGGAACGATCATCAAATGAGGCCATATGGGTAGAAGTAAAAAACACAGAAGGGGCAAACACGCTGCTGGCTGTGCACTATAGCCCCTAAACAGTCAGGGAGGGATGGAGGATCAAATATGTAATCAAATTTCATAGTACTGTAAGAATAATAAGGCAGTAATAGTAGAGGATTTTAACCTAACTATTAACTGGGATAGTTTTAGTGCGCAAGGTAGGGAGGGAGCAAAATTCTTCAGTTGCAGCCAGGAGAAGATTTTTAGCCAGTATGTAGAACTACCCAAGGTGGGCAGTTCTGGAACTAATATTTGGAAATGAGCCTGGGCAGGTGGAAGGCATATCAGTAGGGGAGCATTTTGGAGATAGGGACCATAACTCAGTTAGATTTAAGATAGTTTTGGGCCGGGAATAAAATTCTAAACTAGCTAATTTTACTAAGATGAGATACGATTTGGCTCAAGTGGACTGGGAGCAGCTGCTTGCAGATAAAACTGTGTTAGAGCAGTGGGAGGCATTCAAGGAAGAAATAGCAAGAGTACAGGGAAAATATGATCCTGTAAAGACAAAGGGAGGACCAAGACTGGACAACTCTGGATGTCAAGGGACATAAAGGTTAGGATTAAGAAAAAATGAGAAGCTTATGGCAAATACTGAGGGCTCAATACAGAGAGTCCCTAGAGGAGTATGAAAAATGCAGGGGTGGGGGGGGGCCTTAAAAAGAAAATTAGGAAAGCTGAAGAGAGTGCATGAAAAAGCATTGGTGGGTAGAATAAGGGAAGACCCAAAGGGGTTTTTGAAATGTATAAAAAACAAGAGAGTAACTAGGGAAAGAGTAGGGCCAATTAGGGACCACAGAGGTAATGTGTGTGTGGACCTGGGTACAGTACTTTGCGCCGGTCTTTACAATGGAAAAGGATGACGCAGGTATAGACATCAGGGTGAGGGACTGTGAAATATTACAGGGAAATTAACATGGAGAGACAGGAGGTATGAGTGGGTTTAGCAGCCTTAAAAGCGGATAAGTCCACAGGTCCGGATGAGATGTACTCCATGCTGTTGAGGGAGGCAAAGGAAAAGATATCAGGGGCCTTGGCAGTAATTTTCAAATCCTCTCTTGCTACAGGTGCGATTCCAGAGGACTGCTAACGTTGTGGCATTATTAAAAAAGGGAGAAAGGGATTGACCAGGAAATTACAGGCCAGTCAGTCTAACCTCAGTGCTGGGGAAGTTACTAGAAAGAATTCTGAGGGACAGAATATATCTGCACTTGGAGAGACACGGATTAATCAGGGATAGTCAGCATGGATTTGTTAAGGGAGGGTCATGTTTGACAAATTTGATTGAATTTTTTGAGGAGGTAACCAGGACTGTTGATGAGGGTAATGCATTTGATGTGGCCAACAATGACTTTAGCAAGCCTTTTGATAAGGTTCCTCATGGCGGACTGGTCAAGAAAGTAAGAGCCCATGGGATCCAAGGCAAAATGGCACATTGGATCTAAAATTGACTGAGAGGCAGGAAGCAGAGGGTGATGGTGGAGGGATGTTTCTGTGACTGAAAGTCTGATTCCAGTGGTCTCCGCAGGGCTCAGTGCTGGGGCCCTTACTGTTTGTGGTGTACATAAATGATTTGAACTTAAGTGTAGGGGCTACGATCAAGAAGTTCACGGATGACACAAAAATTGGTCGGGTGGTAAATAGAGAGAGGTATAGTCATAAACTGCAGGAGGATATCAATGGACTAGTCAGGTGGACAGAACAGTGGCAAATGGAATTCAACCCGAATTAGTGTCAGGTAATGCACTTGGAGAGGGCTAACAAGGCAGGGAATTACACAATGAATGGTAGGACTGGAAAGTACTGAAAATCAGAGGGACCTTGATGTGCATATCCACAGATTCCTGAAAGTAGCAGGGCAGATAGATAAGGTGGTTAAGAAGGCATATAGGATACTTGCCTTTATTAGCTGAGGCATACAAGAGCAGGGAGGTTATGCTGGAACTGTATAAAACGCTGGTTAGGCTACAACTGGAGTACTGTGTGCAGTTCTGGTCACCACATCATAGGGAGAATATGACTGCACTGGAGAGGGTGCAGAGGAGATTTACCAGGATGCCGCCTGGGCTGGAGGATCTGAGCTATGAGGAAAGATTGGATAGGCTGAGGTTGTTTTCCTTGGAGCAGCAAAGATTGAGAGCGGACCTGATAGAAGTGTACAAGATTATGAGGGACATTGATAGGACGGATAGGAAGGCACTCTTTCCATTAGTAAAGGGGTCAATATCCATGGGGCATAGATTTAAGCTCAGAGGTAGAAGGCTAAGAGGGGAGTTAAGGAGAAATTTTTTCACCCAGAGGGTGATGGGAGTCTGGAACTCACTGCCTGAAAGGGTGGTTGAGTCAGAAACTCTCATAACATTTAAGAAGTATTTAGATATTCACTTGCATTGCCATAGCCTCTGGGGCTATGGGCCAAGTGCTGGAAAACGTGATTAGTGTAGTCAGATCTTTGTTGACAGGTGCAGACACGATGGGCCAAATGGCCTCCTTCTGTACTGTAAACGTCTATGATTCACTGACTGATTATTTTAATGCATTGGAATAGTTTTTAATACATATTTAATTAAAGTTAGATCTCTGTGATAGGGAAATCTTCTTTCTTTTATTCTTATTCGTGTATATGTAATTTCTTATTATGAATGAGCAATGTATCCAAAATGAATTTCCATATGGACAGTAAAGTGAAATTGAACTGCATTGAATTGAATTCCTGCTCAGTGGTCTGGCCAGCAAGCAGAAGGTCACCAAAGTGCCCACCTAGTCAGGGGACAACTACTGTATCCATTGTTTTACTTTGAAGCTGAACTGAAACAATGGGATATCAAAAAGCTACTTTTGTGTTGAATGCAGCTATCACTCAAAATAGGGGTACAAAGCTGCTTTTCCTGGAACAGCCTTCCGGCCATCCATCCATATTCAGAACAAGGTTGAAGTTTTGCTTGCAAGACCCTGATCAGAAATTTAGAACATAAGCCCCTTGAACCTGCTCTGCCATCCAATGAGGCCATAGTTGATCTATACCTCAACTTGATTTAGCTGCCTTTTCTCCAGTTCCCTCAATACATTTATGCAATGAAAATCTGTTGATGCCACCAGATTCCACACCTTTGCCCAGCCTGCCAGCCCACTCCCAAGGTTTGCGGAGTGGCTTAAAAATCTGTCCCAAAATATCCAAATGGCAAATGATGAAGTGTGGTAATTAATTCTTCAAACTGAAGGCTGCAAGAAGGTAACCATGAATTACTATTTCTATTCTTTTTAATCATTCACAGCATTAACGTGCATTCTGTTTGTCAATATCTTATTCAATGAATATGTGTGCTATGTGTCCATATGGAACAGTGGTGGGGAACCTTTCTCTTATCAAGGACCACTCACACATAGGCAAAATCAGTCAGGGTGCACACACACAAAAAAAATTAGGTTGTTTTTTAAGAGAGAATACGGAGACATTCAACTCACCCACTGCTTTAATGCGATGGCTGAGTTTGCTTTTCCTTAATAAGTAGCACAGCATCTGTGTCTCAATCACAGCATTCCCAAAATTCTGTTCAACTTTTTGCTTGCTTTTCTTTCCCATTCTGTCTCTCTGTCTCTCTCTCCTTTCCCACTCTGTCCATCTCTCTCTCCTTTCCCAATCTGTCTCACCCTCAAGCCAGTCCAGGGCAATGACTCAACAACCCAAGGCCCTGGTCAACTCCCAGTCTGAGGCTGCACCTGGGCCAGGGCCCTGGGCCTCTTCTTCAGTCGGCAAGGGCTGAGCCCTCGTTCTGGGACACCAATGAAGTTGGGAGGGATGGGTGAGCCACCGATGGAGCTGGGTGTCCTGCTTCCTTTCTCCCCTGCCTCGGGGTACTCACACTTCACCACCCAATTGGCAGCCAGCAGATTCCCATCCCTGCCCTGTGCTCCTGCTCCTGGATCTTGGACCTCGCTTTCTCCCCACAGCCTGGGCCTCTGAGGGCTGCGTCCGAGGCTCAGGCATCAGAACATGGCAGCGGCTGGCCCAGAGTGCAGCATGCACAGGGGCAGGGGGATTTTGAAATCTCTCTGCAGGCCAGATAAAAAAGTGCAATGGGCTGAATCTCGTCCCTTAGCCAGGGGTTCCCACCTCTGATATAGAAGTTACCAAAATTTATAAAGCAAATTATCAGTAAAACCTACTAAGATGATACTGGCAATGTTTGGAGCACTGTGATGAAGTATATGATCAGCTTTTTGAGGACCAGCAAACTCCTATTTCTGATAAAAGATCTGCATAAATGTGTACGTAAACTCTTGTCGCTGCAGAGCAAGAATGTTTTCCTTTGTCCAACATTGTGATTCTTGTCTACCAAGAACATTTACCCACCAATTGTGTTAAAATGTTGAAACGTTTTTTAAGGCTAAAACAAGTTAAAGGCATTTATTCATAAAGTGGCTGTAGGAAACCATAAACAAAACTGTCAATGACACAAGTTAGAGTACAATTGACACAGCTTCATCAAAAAGAGACAGCAATTTTCAATGACAGCATAGAGATGGCAAAAAAATACAGGGCTTGTTGCCAAAAGCATAAACAGCATATTGCAGATTACTAGCTGCAAGGAGCAATAAGTTATCAAGTGGCTTGAAAAATACACTAGATTTATAAACTAACACTTGCTCTTGATATATTGTAAAACCCTATAACATAGGGACCAGGTAGAATTTTATCACTTATTAGTGTCACCATTAGCAGTATGTAAGCAGTGCTTTCATCATTGTAACCCTGACACATTTCATCCAATTTTTGCAGAATCTCTTTTGCAGCCATTGGTATGTACAAAAGAAAAACACAGCAGAATTGCTTACATATGTAGATAAAAAGATTTGCAAGGCCAAATGTGGTCACAGTCTTAGGGAATACTCAGTCATGCAATACACCACCCCTCCTCCTCAGACAGTAAAATAATTTCTTGGGATAGGCCGACCTAAAAAAGTGCAAAATATTCTGACTATAAATATAAATGGTTATCCAGTAACGTCTTTTTATTGTTTGTTTAGATTTGCACAGAAAAGGTTTATTTAGGAATGTTTATTTTTACACGAGAATGATAAGTGGCACCTCATGTCTGGGATGGAATTATATTTTTTTAGTATTTTGAGACTAATAACTTGGAAAACTGCATATTAAAAAAAGGATAAATGACTGGCATTAAATTATATTGTGCATTCTTCTGGAACTGGATTTAAGAAATGCAATCAAGAGCATCATCTTCAAACATTATTGGTGCATGTAGACAAATAAAATAGCATTCAAATAGGAACAATGTTCCTTCATCTTCTTAGGCATTAGTGCACCATGAATACTGCAGACTGTAACTGTTGGAGATATTTATCAAAATCGAAATATTAGAATAGGTTGACTAGCAAAAAGAACATGTCAGAAAAAAGGAAATGGGAAAATGGGAAAAAGAAATAAGAAAAGTTATCTCTGGGATGTTAATAATGGAAAATAAGAAGATGGCAAATTGAACAGCTATCTTGCACTGCTCTTCACTGTAGAGGATACAAGAAACATCCCAGAAATGTCTGTAAATCAGGAATTGGAAGGGAGGGAGCAACTAAAGAAAATTACAATCACCAGGGAAGTGATAATTAGCAAATAATTGGAGCTGTGGGCTGTCAAATCCTCGGGTCCTGGTGAATTTCACCCTACGGTCTTAAAAGAAGTGGTTAGTGAGATAGTTGATGCACTGGTTTTAATTTTCCAAAATTCACTAGATTTGGGGAAGGTTCCATTAGACTGGAAAATAACTAACGTAGCTCCTTTATTCAAAAAGGTAGGAGCACAGAAAGCAGGAAACTATAGGCCAGTTAGCTTAACATCTATCATTGGGAAAATGTTAGAAGCTGTTATTAAAGATGTTCTGAGAGGGCATTGAGAAAAATTCAAGGTAATCAGGCAGAGTCAACATGGTTTTGTGAAAGGGAAATCATGTTTAACCAATTTATTGGAGTTCTTTGAAGAAGTCACACGTGCTGTGCATAGGGGATCCAGTGGATGTACTGTACTTAGATTTTCTGAAAGCATTTGATAAGGTGCCTGATCAAAAATTATTGCGGAAAATAAAAGCTCATGGTGTAGATGGGGTAACATATTGGCATGGATAGAATATTGGCTAGCTAACAGGAAGCAGAGAGAAGGCATAAATGGGTCATTCTCTTGGTTGGCAGGATGTGACGAGTGATGTGCCAGGGATCAGTGTTGGGGCCTCAACTCTTTACAGTTCATATAAATGATTTGGATGAAGGGGCCGATGGTATGGTTGCTTAATATTCCGATGCCACAAAGATAGGTGGGAAAGTAAGTTGTGAAGAGGACATAAGGAGGCTACAAAAGGCTATAGATAGGTTTGGTGAGTGGGCAAAGATCTGGCAAATGGAGTATAATGTGGGAATGTGAGGTTGTCCATTTTGGCAGGATGAATAAAAAAGCATATTATCTGAATGGTAAGAGTTGCAAAGCTCTGAGGTCCAGAGGGATCTGGGTGCTTTAGTGCATGAATCGCAAAAGGTTAGTATACAGGTACAGCAAGAAACTAGCAAAGCTAACAGAATGTTATCGTCTATTGCAAGAGGAATTGAATACCAAGAGTAGGGAAGTTATGCTTCAGTTATACAGGGCATTGGTGAGACCACATCTGGAACTATGTACAGTACTGGTCACTTATTTAAGGAAAGATGTAAATGCATTGGAAGCAGTTCAGAGAAAGTTTATTAGATTAATACCTGGAATAGGCATGTTGTCTTATGGAGAAAGGCTGGACATGCTAGGCTAGTATCTGCTGGAGTTTAAAAGAGTAAGAGGCAACCCGATAGAAACATATAAGATCCTGAGGGGATTCGACAGGGGGGTGTGAAAAGCATGTTTCCTCTTGTGGGAGAATCTAGAACTAGGGGCCACTGTTAAAAATAAGGGGACGCCCATTTAAGACAGAGATGAGGAGATTTTTTTTCTCTCACAGGATTGTAATACTTTGGAATTCTCTTCCTCAAAAGGTGCTTGAGGCAGAGTTTTTCAATATTTTTAAGGCAGATGTAGATAGATTCTTGATAAGCAAGAAGACGCAAGATTACTGGGGGTAGGCAGAAATGTGAAGCTGAGTTTAAACTTAGATCAGTCATGATCTTATTAAATGGCAGAGCAGGCTCGAGGGGCCAATTGGCCTACTCCTGTTCCTAAGTCGTATGTTCGTAAAATGAAAGGAAGGGGAGATGTTGGGGGAACCAGGGTAGAGGAAAGGGGATGGGCAGAGCAGAACGAGGAAGAAGGAAGAGGAGGGGTGATGAAGAAGTAAAAGGGGAGCAACTCGCCAAGGCTCCTTTGACAGCACTTTACAAACCCATGACCTCTATCACCTAGAAGGATAAGGGCATCAGCCACATAGGTGTCTGACAATCTCTACACAGCACATATGGAAGGCCACTGGTCCCTTCTAACTCTGGCTGAAAACTGTCCATGTTCAGATAAAACATTAACTTGTCTTTCCCCTTTAGAGATGTTAACTAATTTTTCTCCCTGCATATTAACTAGATACAAGGGAGAGTGCAAGAGGAGCAGTGTGGCCTTTTGCAGTGAGAGAGCGTGAGAAACAGCAGGGCTATTAATAGTGAGAGAGTACGAGAAGCAGCAGGGCCATTAAGATCGAGAGAGTGCAAGAATCAGCGGGGCCATTAACAGTGAGAGAGTGCGAGGGGAGCAGCGGGGCCATTAACAGTGAGAGAGTGTGAGAAGAGAGAGAAACCATGAAAGAGCACAGAGGGAGAGGCGAGAGACCATTAAAGAGCGCGGAGAGCAGCTGATTGGTGAGCAGGATTGGTGAGTATTTAAATTAAAATAAGGTCTTTAGTTTGTGTTTAGGTCTCTTGTTCTTTTTTTCGCTTTTCTTAAAAAATAACTTGTTAAGCATAAGATTGATACTGGTATATAAAAAATTTCAATAAAAATGTAAAGAGCGGGGAATTCTTCAAGTGTAAAAAGCAGGGATAGTAGAGTAATTAATTAAGTGATTAATTAAAATACGATAGTGATGGCAGGATGGGTGATGAGCTGCTGCTGCAGCATGTGTGAGCTGCTGGGCACGAAGGTGATCCAAAGCAAACACATCTGTAGTAAGTGTTTGCAGCTCGAGGAACTTCAGATCCAAGTTAAGGAGCTGGAGTCCGAGCTGCAGACATAGTGCCACATCAGGAAGGGGGAAAGTTACCTGAACACTTTGCTCCAGTAGATGGTCACACCCCTCAGATTAGGTCATTCGAGTTTGGTCTGTGATCAGCAACAGGATGGTGTGACTGCAGGTGAAGCAGGTATGGGGACCCAGGGGTTGGCGTTTGAGGATCCTCGGCCCCTGCAACTGTCCAACAGCTATGAGGTTCTTGCAAGCTGTGTGGACGAGAGTGGGGACTGCAGGAAGGATGAACGAACTGACTATGGTACAGGAAGCCATTCAAGTGGAGGGAGGAAATAGGAACGTAGTAGTGGTAGAGGACAGTATAATTAGGAGGATAGATACTGTTCTCTGCACCCATGAGCGTGAGTCCTGAAGGCTGTGTTGCCTGCCCGGTGCCAGGGTTAAGGACATTTCCTAAGGGATGAAGAGGAGTGGGAGGAGATAGATCCAGTTGTCGTCGTCCATGTCGGTACCAACAATGTTGATGAGACCAGAAAGGTTGGTTCTGCTGAAAGCATTTGAACAGTTAGGAGCTAAATTTAAAAAGCAGAACATCCAAGGTAATAATCTCAGGATTATTACCTGAGCCATGGGCAAACTGGCATAGGGTAAATAAAGTCAAGTAGTTAAATGCGTGGCTCAAAGACTGGTATGGGAGGAATGGGTTTCAGTTCATGGGGCACTGTCATCAGTACTGGGGTAGAAGGGAGCTGTTCAGGTGGGGTGGGCTTCACTTGAACTGAGCTGGGACCAGTGTTCTGGCGAATTGAATAACTAGGGCTGTAGAGAGGGTTTTAAACTAAATGAGGGGTGGGGGATGGGCTGGGGATTGAGGGGGGTGCGCAGGGAGGGTACTGGAAAGGGGTAACAAAGCAATAGGATATGGCAGCATTACAGAGCAGCTATTTAGGTATTGATACCCAGAGTGTGACAGAGTGTACAAACATTAAAAAACAGCAGCAAATAGGTTCAAAGTGGGAGAAAATGGTATAAAAGCAAAATTAATGGCTCTTTATTTAAATGCACATAGTAGTCGGAATAAAATAACTGCACAAGTAAAGGTTAATGGGTATGATCTTATAGCCATTACAGAGACATAGTTACTAGGAGATCAAAATTGGGAACTAAATATTCAGAGGTATGAGACTTTTTGAAAGAACAGGCAGGAAGGAAAGGGTGGTGGGGTAGCTTTGTTAGTACAAGATGGAATAAGTGTGATAGCAAGAAATGATCTTGGATCGGAAGATGTAAGATTCATATGGGTGGAGGTAAGAAACAACAAGGGGAAGACAACACTGGTGGGAGTAGACTATAGACCAGTAGCTGTGCTGTAGGACAGAGAATAAATCAGGAGATAATGATGGCATGTAAAAATGGTAGTACATTAATCATGGGTAACTTTAATCTTTAAGCAAGAATTCAGACAGTGTATTTGGGACAGTTTCCTATAACAATATGTTATGGATCCAACTAGGAATCAGGCTATTTTGGATCTGGTAATATGTAATGAGGCAGGTTTAATAAATGATCTCAGAGTCAAATATTCCCTAAGAAACAGTGACCATAACGTGGTAGAATTTAGCATTCAGTTTGAGTGTGAGAAACTTGGGTTGGAAATAACTGTGGTAAACTTAAATAAGGGTAATTACGATGGAATGAGGGCACAGTTGGCTGGAGTGGGCTGGGAAAGCAATTTAGCAGACAAGACAGTTGTTGAACAATGGCAGACGTTTAAGAAAATACTTCATGACTCACAACAAAGATATGTCCCAGTGAGGAAGAAGGATTCTGGGAAGGGGATAAACCAACCACGGTTAACCAAGGAAGTTAAGGATAGTAACAAATTGAAAGAAAAACATACAATGTGGCAAGGATTATTGGTAACCCAGAGGATTGGGAAAGTTTTAAAACCAACAAATGATAACCAAAAAAAAAGGGAGAAAATAAACTTTGATGGTAAACTGGCAAGTAATATAAAAATGGACAGTAAGATCTTCTTTAAATATGAGGCTGGGGAAATAATAATGGGGAACCAGGAAATAGCAGAGGAGTTAAATAAATACTTTGCATCAGTCTTCATGGTAGAGGACATTAATAGCATTCCAAAAATACTAAATAATCAAGGGGCAAAAGAGGTGGAGGAAATAAATACAGTAACTATCAATAGAGGAAAGTACTCAGGAAACTAACAGGACTGGAGGCCAATAAGTCCCCTGCACCTGAATGGTTGCATCCTAGGGTATTAAAGGAAGTAGCTACACAAATAGTAGATGCGCTGGTGGTAATCTTCCAAGAATCCTTAGATCCTGGAAAAGTCCCAAAAGATTGGAAAACTCCCTTATTCAAAAAGGGAGGGAGACAAAAAAAACAGGTAACCATAGGCCAGTTAGCTTAACATCAGTCATTGGGAAAATGAGTGTATTATAAAGGAGATAATAGCAGAGCATTTAGAAATGCATAATATAATCAAGCAGGGCCAGCATGGCTTCATGAAAGGGAAATCATGCTCGACAAATTTATTGGAATTCTTTGAGAAAGTAACAAGCAGATTGATAAAGAGGAACCAGGAGATGTCATATATTTGGATTTCCAAAAGGCATTCAATAAGGTACCGCACATAAGGCTATTTAATAAGATGAGAGCCCATGGTTTTGGGGATAGTATTTTGCCATGGATAGAGGATTGGCTAGCTATTAGAAAGTTAGGATAAGGGGGGCATTTTCAGAATGGCAACCTGTAACTAGTGGAGTGCCACAAGGATCAGTGCTGGGGCCTCAATTATTTACAATATATATTAATAACTTAGATGAGGGAAATGAATGTACTAGCGTCAAGTTGGTGGATGGCACAAAATTAGATGGGAAGACAAGTGGTAAGGATGACACAAAAGTCTACAGAGGGATATAGATAGGTTAAGTGAGTGGGCAAAAAACTTGGCAGATGGAATATAATGTGGGAAAATGTGAGGTTATGCATTTTGGCAGGAAGAATAGAGGAGCTGAATGTTATTTAAATGGAGAAAGACTGCAGAAAGCTACAGCCAGAGGATTTGGGAGTCCTTGTGCATGAATCCCAAAAACCTAACATACAAGTTCAACAGGTAATGGGAAAGGCAAATAGAACGTTGGCCTTTATTTCAAAGGGAATGGAGTATAAAAATAGGGAAGTCTTGCTAAAACTATACGAGGCACTAATTAGACCACACCTAGAATACTGTGAGCAGTTTTGGTCCCCTTTTCTAAGGAAAGATATACTGGCATTGGAGGCAGTCCAGAGAAGGCCCACCAGGTTGATCCTGGGTATGGAAGGATTTTCTGATGAGGAGAGGTTGAGTAGGTTGGGCCTGTACTCCTTGGAGTTTGGAAGAATGAGCAGTGACCTTATTGAAACATATAAAATTCTTAGAGGGCTTGACAGGGTAGATGCTGAGAGGTTGTTTCCCCTTGTGGGGGAGTCTAGGACCAGAGGGCATAATCTCAATGTAAGGGGTCACCCTTTTAAGACAGAGATGAGGAGGAATTTAGGTTGTGAACCTGTGGAATTCTTTACAGCAGTGGGCAGTAGAGGCTGGATGATAAAGTATATTCAAGGCTGAGATAGACAAATTTTTAATCAGTAAGGGAATCAAGGGTAATGGGGAATAGGCAGGAAAGTGGAGTTGAGGATAATCAAATCAGCCATGATCTCATTGAATGGCAGAGCTGACTTGATGGGACGAAAGGCCAACTTCTGCTCCTATGTCTTATGGTCTTATGGGAACACCACCACCTGCAAGCCAGGCACCATCCTGAATTGGAAATATATCGCTGTCAATATATCACCTGTTGCTGGGTCATAATCTTGGAACTACCTCCCTAACAGCACTATGGGTGTAACCATACCAAATGGACTACGACGGTTCAAGGTGGTAGCTCACCACCATCTTCTCAAGGGCAATCCTCAAAGAACAATAAAGAGCAAAAAATGCTGGCCTTAGCTGTAACACTCAGATTCCACGAAAAAATTTATCTCCTTTTTTATTTCCACTTTATCTCCTTTTATAGTGGAGAGCAGGTGGGTGAAGATGGAGCAGGAGATGGAGAGGTAGAGATGGAAAGGGAAGGAAAGAGAAGAGAGAGAGGGAGGGAAGAGCTGCAGGGGGAGCTGGAGGAGGAGGAGGAAGAGTGGGAGAAGGGAGGAGGAAAGCATGGTGGAGAAGGAGGTTAAGAAGAGGGTAAGAAGGGTGTTAAGAGGGTATTAAGTGGGGTTTAGCAGGGGTAAGAGGGGATAAAGAAGAGTAAAGGGAAAGAGGAGTAGGGAATGAGAAAAAGAGAGGGTGGAAGAAGGGGATTAAGGAGGGTATAAAGGAAGTTAAGAGGGTAAGTGGTGGTAAGCAGGGGAATGGGAGGAGAGGGTAGGGGAGGGTGAGGGGGAGGAGGAAGAGGAGAAGAGGAGGAGGAGGAGAAGGGGAGGCGGAGGAGGAGGTGGTGGGGAAAGGGGGTGGCGGGGAGGGGTGAAGGAGGGAGGAGGGGGAGGAGGATGATGGGGAGAAAGGGGAGATGGAGGAGGGGTAGGGGAGGAGGGGAGGGTGAGTGAGAAGAGAGGGAAGGGGAGGGGAAGGATGGGAGGAGGATGGGGGAGGGATGGGGTGGAGGGGGGTGGATGAGAGAGAGGGAAGGAGGGGTTGAGATGGAAGGGGAGAGGAGAGTGCAGAGGAGGAGAAGGGAGAGGGATTTGGAGGGTTAAAAGGGGAAGGGAAGGGGAGAGGGAAGGGGGCAGATGACAGCTGGAAAGTTTATACTGTAGGAAGACATAAAAGAATGAAACCTCATACAAAATGAATGTGTTGCAAAATTTCCTAGAACTTCTGAGCATTGCTTAACAAAATAAACTGATGAAGGAATTGAATACAAAAACAGAATTACCTGGAAAAACTCAGCAGGTCTGGCAGCATCGGCAGAGAAGAAAAGAGTTGACGTTTCAAGTCCTCATGACCCTTCGACAGAACTAGGTGAATCCCAGGGAGGGTTGACATATAAGCTGGTTTAAGGTGGTGGTGGGGGGGTGGGTTTTGGGTTGGGGGAGAGAAGTGGAGGGGGGTGGTGTGGTTGTAGGCAAAAGCAGTGATAGAAGCAGATCATCAAAAGATGTCACAGACGGCAGAACAAAAGAACACATAGGTGTTGAAGTTGGTGACATTATCTAAACGAATGTGCTCATTAAGAATGGATGGTAGGGCACTCAAGGTATAGCTCTAGTGGGGGTGGGGGGAGCATAAAAGATTTAAAAATAATGGAAATAGGAGCGAAAAAGAAAAATCTATATAATTTATTGGAAAAAAAAACAAAAGGAAGGGGGAAGAAACAGAAGGGGGGTGGGGATGGAGGAGGGAGTTCAAGACCTAAAGTTGTTGAATTCGATATTCTGTCCGGAAGGCTGTAAAGTGCCTAGTCGGAAGATTAGGTGTTGTTCCTCCAGTATGTGTTGGGCTTCACTGGAACAATGCAGCAAGCCAAGGACAGGAATTTAATGTCGCCTCATCGCAAGCTAAAAGATCCCTTCCTGAATACACATCTTGTTGTAATTATAATCTGGTTTGTGATATCACACACAACTTTGTAAGCATGTGTCAATATAAATTCACCTGGAACCTCCAAGACCAGCTAGGTTGGCATTATTTGCTATGAACAACAACGGGAGACAGTACAGCCCTTTCCGTCCAAACAGGGAAGCAGTGTTTTATTTGTAATATAATGAATTAAACAAAACACTAATATTTAAGTTTACCTGAAGTACAGTACCCATTTTTGATTCTCTTTTTTGCAATATTCAGTGCTGTACTGCAGATTCTTGCTTATAAATTTGAAGCGCTGAACATTATTTTGCAAGTTGCCTCAGGCAGTTATTAAAAACATTTAATAAGAATACATTGAATGAAGTTTAAAAAGTACAATGCATTTTTCAACATGGAAACAAAAGGGATTACAGAAAAACAGACTAAGATGAATGCTTCATTAAAATTTTGCCTCAGTTACCTGCCTTACTCAGTTTCATAACACTCCAGAAATATGAGAGTTGACAGTACAAGCAGAATTGCAGGGTTGACCTTTTCCATTTATTGCTGTCGAAAATTAGAGGTTAACCTGCAGGTCATTTGTGCGCTGTATAACTGCTGTACACATGAATATATTTAGAATAATCCTGCAGACTCACACCTTGCATTAGTCCTTTTGAGTCTCCTCAGGTTAACGTGTCACTTTCCAGATTTAACCTATTATATTTTCATTTTCACATTACATTTGATGTACTTCACTTCCTGTTTCCACAGTTATTTAACCTACAAAAGACTGATGGAAAATAACTCTAGACTTAAGCAAGTTCTATACTTACACAGATGATTTCCTAGAATAAAAAAAATACTAAATATATTTACAATATAGTTATAAATTGACAGGAGACAGAATGATCACAATACATCATTAATCTATTAAATTATTACGTCCAATGTCAGTTTTGTGCGAACAACCTCAGGATTATAAGTGTAAATTGATCTTAGTGATTTATTTCCTCAAATCTTGAGTTCTATTTGAGATATGGCTGATGCAAAAACAGTAAAATGCACCAATTTACCTGTTATGTAGCCATTAAAAGGGAGCAATAACTAAGATGGGGAATTAGAACACTTCCCTTCCCCTCAGCCCGAATTTTGATTCCCAGTGTCACAGAGGTTAGATTTACCATGAGGTTAATATACAGCAGTGTTTCTTACATTAGCACAGGCAATAAACCTTAGTAGCCAACCATCAAATCAGTTTACTATTGTAATAGTAAATGATTTCAGACACAATCATTCCTATGGCCACATTATGTGAAACAACTGCTGTATTCAATACTGTGGCCACAAAACAATGTCAGAGGCTGGGTATTCTTTGAAGATCCCCTACACCTTTCCACCATCTAGAAGGCACATGTCAGGAGTGTTGTGGAATGCTCTCCACTTGCCTGGATGAGTGCAACTCCAACAACACTCCAAGAACAAAGCAGCTTCTTGATTGGCAGCCTATCTCTCCATCACTGGCACACAGCTGAACAATGTGTACCATGTACAAGATATACTGCAGAACACTTGTCAAGGCTTCTTCAGCAGAGCCTCCCAAACGCTCTACTACCTAGAATTACATGGGAGCTGGCAAATAGAACACCATCACTTGCACGTTTCCCTCCAAATCACACGCCATTGTGATTTAGAAATATATTAATATTTCTTCATTGTCACTGGGTCAAAATCCTAGAACGCACTACCGAAGACGGAGGGGAGGGAGAGGTGCATCTACACCTAACAGTGCAGTTGTTCAAGATGATGACCCACTACCAACTTCTCAAGGGGAAATGAGAAAGGACAATAAATGCATCCCTTGCCAGAAAGGCCTAAAATATTTTGGAACATTATTTAAAATTCAAAATAAATTATAAATTCTTAAGGCCACATCAGGAGAGGTGAGCTGACTCCTCTCTATGTCTCACACATCGATCATTTATAACAAAGTTTGCACGTTCAAAAAGACGTAATAAGAAAGTGATGGAAGGTGTCATCGACAGTGCTATCAAGCAGCACTTATTCAGCAATAACCTACTCAATGTTCAGTACCATTTGCGACTCCTCAGATACTGAAGCAATCCATGCGCATATGCAATGGGGGGAGGTGGCGGTGTAGTAGGACTGTCACTGGTCTAGTAATCCAGAGACCCAGGGTAATGCTCTGGGTTCAAATCCCAACACTGTAGATGGTGGAATTTGAATTCAATAAAAATTTGGAATCTGAAATAGCCATGAAATCATTGTCGGTTGTTGTAAAAACCCATCTTGTTCACGAATATCCTTTAGTGAAGAAAACCTGCTGTTCTTACCTGTTCTGGCCTACATGTGACTCCAGACCCACAGCAATGTGGTTGAATCTTAAATGCCCTCTGAAATGGCTTAGCAAGCCAATCAGTTACATCAAGCCGCTACGAAGTCTATAAGGAATGAAACCAGATGGACCATTCAGCATCGACTTCACACCTGAAACAACAATGGCAAACTCAGCACTTTCAGCCCCACAAAGTCCTCCATACTAACATCTGGGGGCTTGTGCCAAAATTGCGAGAGTTGTCCCACAGACTTATCAAGCAACAGCCTGATACAGTCATACTTAGGGAATCATGACTTACAGATAATGACCCAGACACCACCATCACCATACCTGCATATGTCCTACCCCACCGGCAGGACAGACCCAAACAGAGGTGATGGCACAGAGGTATACAGTCGGGAGGGAGATGCCCTGAAAGTCCTCAACATCGAATCCAGCCCCCATGAAGTTTCATGGAATCAGGTCAAACACGGGCGGGAGACTTCTTGCTGATTACCACATACTGCAGCCACCAGCCCCCAGCCCCCCTGCCTTACCCCACCCCCTCGGCGCAGCTGATGAATCAGTCCTCCATGTCGAACAACACTTGGAGGAAGCACTGTTGGTGGCAAGAGCACAGAAAGTACTTTGGGTGGGAGACTTCAATGTCCATCACCAAGAATGGCTCGGTAGCACCATTACCTTCCGAACTGGCTGAGTCCAAAAGAGGTTAGCTGCTAGACTGGGTCTGCGACAGGTGGTGAGGGAACCAACAAGAGGGAAAAACATACTTGACCTCATCCTCACCAATCTGTCTGCTGCAGATGCATCGGTCCATGACAGTATCAGTAGGACAGACCACCACACAGTCCTTGTGGAGACAATGTCCTATCTTCACATTGAGGGTACCCTCCATCGTGTTGTGTAGTACTACCACTGTGATAAATGAGATAGATTTCGAACAGAAAATGCTGGTAAAATGCAGCAGGTCTGGCAGCATTTGTGGCGACAGAAACAGGGTTAACATTTCAAGTCCAAATAACTTCTTCAGAACTCTGAAGAAAAGTCATACAGACTCAGAACTTTAACTCTGTTTTTCTCTCCACAGATGCTGCCAGACCTGCTGCATTTTTCCAGCATTTTCTGTTTTTTTTCAGATTTCCAGCACCCGCAGTATTTTGTTTTTATTTTAGATTTCGAACAGATCGAGCAACTCAAGACTGGACATCCATGAGGCATTATGGGCCATCAGCAGTAGCAGAATTGTACTCAAACACAATCTGTAACCTCCTGACCTGGCAAAACTACCACTCTACCATTAGCACCAAACCATGAGATCAACCCTGGTTCAAAGAAGAGTGCAGGAGGACAATGCAAAGAGCAACACCAGGCATACCTACAAACCAGGTGTCAACGTGGTGAAGCTCCAACTCAGGACTACCTACATACCAAACAGTGTAAGCAGCATGTGATGGGGAGAGCTAAGCATCCCACAACCAATGGTTCAGATCTAAGCTCTGCAGTCCTGCCACAGCCAGTCATGAATGGTGGTGGACAATTAAACAACTCACTGGAGGAGGAGACTCCACAAATATCCCCATCCTCATTAGTAGGGGAGCCCAGCACATCAGTGCAAAAAATTAGGCTGAAGCATTTGCGACACGTCATTACAGCCTTGGTTCAAACAGGGACAAAAGAGCTGAACTTCCAAGGCGAGGTGAGATGACAGCCCTTGACATCAAGACAGACCTTGACATCAAGGCAGCATTTGACCGTGTGTGGCATCAAGGAGCCCTAGTAAAAGTGGAGTCAATGGGAATCAGGGAGAAAGCTCTCCGCTGGTTGGATTTATACCTAGCACAAAGGAAGATGGTTGTGGTTATTGGAGGTCAGTCATTTCAACTCAAGGACATCAATGCAGGAGTTCGACAGGGTAGTGTCCTCGGCCCAACCACCTTCAGCTGCTTCATCAATGACCTCCCTTCCATCATAAAGTAGGAAGTGGGGATGTTCGCTGATGATTGCACAATGTTCAGCGCCATTCGCAATTCCTCAGGTACTGAAACAGTCCATGTCCAAATGCAGCAAGACTTGGACAATTTTGAGGCTTGGGCTGACAAGTGGCAAGTAACATTCACGCCACACAAGTACCAGGCAATGACCATCTCCAACAAGAGAGAATCTAACCATCGCCCCTTGACATTCAATGGCATTAGCATCACTGAAACCCAACTATCAACATCCTGGGGGGGTTACCATTGAGGAGACACTGAACTGGACTAGCCATATAAATACTGTGGCTACAATAGCAGGTCAGGGGCTAGGAATGTTGCAGTGAGTAATTCACCTCCTGACTGCTCAAATCCTGCCCACCATCTACAAGGCACAAGTCAGGAGTGTGATGGAATACTCCCCACTTGCCTGGATGACTGCAACTCCCACAACACTCAAGAAGATTGACACCGTCCAGAACAAAGCAGCCCACTTGATTGACATCACATCCACATTCATTCCCTCCACCACCGACGCACAGTAGCATCAGTGTGTACCATCTACAAAATGCACTGCAGGAATTCACCAAGGCTCCTTAGACAACACCTTTCAAACCCATGACCACTACCATCTAGAAGGACAGGGGCAGCAGATAGGTGGGAACACCACCACCTGGAAGTACCCCTCCAAGTTGCTCAGCATCCTGATTTGGAAATATATTGTTGTTCCTTCATTGTTGCTGGGTCCAAATCCTGAACTCCCTTCCTAACAGCACTGTGGGTTTACCTACACCACTGACTGCAGTGGTTCAGGAAAACAGCTCACCACCACTTTCTCAAGGGCAATGAGGAATGGGCAATAAATGCTGGCCCAGCCAGTGACGTCCATATCCCATGAATTAATTTAAAAAAAACCATCTTCAGCCAGAAGTGCCAAGTGGATAATCCAGCTTGGCCTCCACTGGAGGTTCCCATGATCACAGATGCCTGTCTTCAACCAATTCGATTCGCTCTAAGTGATATCAAAAAAAAAAATGGCTCAAAGCACTGGACACTGCAAAGACTATAGGCCCTGACAATATTCTTGCAATCATACTGAAAATTTGTGTTCCAGAAATTGCTGCACCCCGAGCCAAGCTCTCCCAGTACAGCTAGAACATTGGCATCTACCCAGCAATGTGGAAAATTACCCATGTATGTCCTACACACAAAAAGCAGGACAAATCCAACCTGGCTAATTGCTGCCCCATCATTCTACTCTCAATCATCAGTAAAGTGATGGAAAAGGTCATCAACAGTGCAATCAAGCGGCACTTGCTTAGCAATAGGGATGGGCAATAAATGCTGGCCCAGCCAGCGAAGCCCACATCCCGTGAATGAATAAAAAAAACCTGCTCACTGATGCTCACTTTAGGTTCCACCAGGGCCACTCAGCTATGACCTCACTGCAGCTTTGGTTCAATCATAGACAAAAGAGCTGAACTCCAAAGGTGAGGTGAGAGTGACTGCCCTTGACATCAACGCAGCATTTGACCAAGTGTGGCATCAAAGAGCCCTGGCAAAACTGGAGTCATTGGGAATCAGGGGGAGGCCTCTCCCTTGGAGTCATGACTAAAGCAAAGAAAGGTAGATAGCTGTGTTCGTTGGAGATCAATCATCTCAGTTCCAGGATATCACCACAGGAGTTCCTCAGGGTAGTGTCCTAGGTCCAACCATCTCCACCTGCTTCATCAATGACCTCCCTTCCAGCAAAAGGTCAGAAGTGGGGATGTTCGCTCATGATTGCACAATGATTGACACCATTCGAGACTCCTCAGATTCAGATGCAGTCCATGTCCAATTTTAGCAGCGTCTGGACAATTCCAGGCTTGGGCTGACAAGTGGCCAGTAAAGTTCGCGCCACACAAGTGCAAGGCAATGACCATCTCCAACAAGAGAGAATCTAACCATCACCCTTTAACATTCAATGGCATTACCATCACTGAATCTCCACTGTCAACATCCAGGGGGTTACCCTTGACCAGAAGCTGAACTGGACTAGCCATATAAATAGTGTCGCTACAAGTGCAGGACAGAGGCGAGGAATCCTGCAGAGAGTAACTCACCTTCTGACTCCCTGTCTACAAGGGACAAGTCAGGGGTGAGATAAAATTCTCTCCACTTGTCTGGATGAGTGCAGCTCCACAACACTCAAGAAGCTCAACATCGCCCATGACAAAGCACCCAGCTTGATTGGCACCCCGTTCTCAAACATTCACTCCCTCCACCACCATTGAACAACAGCAGCAGTGTGTTACATCCACAAGAAGCACTGAAGTAACTCACCAAAGCTCCTGAGACAGCAGCTTCCAAACCCACAACTGCTACCAACTAGAAGGACAAGGGCAACAGATGCATGGGAACACCACCACCTGCAAGTACACCTCCAAGCCACACACCACCCTGACTTGGAAATATGTCACCGTTCTTTTACTGTTGCTGAGTCAATATCCTGGAATTCTCTCCTTAACAACACTGTAGGTGTACCTACATCACATGGACTGCAGCGGTTCAAGAAGGCAGCTCACCACCACCTCTTAAGAAGAATTAGGATGGACAATAAATGCTGACTTCGCCAGCGATGTCCACGTCCCACGAATTAAGAAAAAAAAAATGCACAAGACCTGCACAACATTCAGGCTTGGGTTCAAAAGTGGCAAGTTAGATTCGCCCCACACTATTTCTAGGCAATGACCATTTCCAACAACAGAGAATCCAACTATCTCCCCTTGACGTTCAATGGCATTATCATCGCTGAATCCCCAACTATCAATATCCTGCGGGTTATTATTGACCAGAAACTGAACTGGACAAGCCGTATAAATACTGTGGCTACAAGAGCAGGTCAGAGGCTGGGAATTCTGGGGAGAGTAACTCACTTCCTGACTCTCCATAGCCTGTCCCACCATCTACAAGGCACAAGTCAGGAGTGTGATGGAATATTTTCCACTTGCCTGGATGAGTGCAGCTTCAACGCCACTCAAGAAGCTAGTCACCATCCAGGACAAAGCAGCCAGCTTGATTGACACCCCAACCACCACCTTCAACATTCATTCCCTCCACCATCAATGCACTGTTACAGCAGTGTCTACCATCTACAAGATACACTGCAGCAACTCACCAAGGGTCTATCAACAGCACCTTCTAAATCCATGGTTTCTACTACCTAAGAGGACAAGGACAGCAGATGCATGGGAACACCACTACATGGAAGTCCTCCTCCAAGCTACACAACATCCTGACTTGGAACTATATCGCCGTTCCTTCACTGGATCCAAATCCTGGAACTACCTCCCTGTCAGCATTGAGGGTGTTCAAAATAATTGGCAAAAGGAGTAAAAGTAATGTGAGGAAAATGTTTTCACCCTGAGGGTAGATGGAGTCTGGAACAAACTTCCTAAGAGGGTGGTCAAGGCAGATCTGATCGAGGTATTCAAAAAGGAATTGGATTGCTATCTGAAAAGAAAGAAAATGCAAGGTTACGGGGATAAAGCAAGGGAGTTGATCTAGGTAGAATACTCTTTCAGACAGCCAATGCAGACTTGATGGGCCGAATGGCCTCCTTCTAAACTGTAAAGATTCTATAAAATAAGGATTCTGTAAATGGAAATGTTGAGTAAGAAATTAACCAATCTAAAAAAACCATAGAACTGGTAACAATGTGCAGAAGCTACATCACCAGCCTTTGTTGGGCTGAGGTAAACGAATCATTCTAAGGAAGATTTATTTCATGTCATTTGGTAAATAACATTGCAAACAACTGCTAGCCCTAAGCAGGATACACTCTGCACTCAAATAGCTCTGCATCTAAACCCATCCCAGCACAGCAACTCAAAAGCTATGGTAAAGTATATGTGTATGTGCTAAGAAAAGTTAAGCATCAATTAGAAACAAGTATTATTACAGACAGTCTGGTAAATATGGTGATGTTACACAACTTAACCTTGTGTTTTGTTTTACTGCTTCAATAATGTAACTTTAAACCAAATTTGAAATGGTATGTACCTTGTTTCGTTGTCATAATAATTGTTTTCTTTAACATTAAAAGAAGTCATGATGCACATTACTCCTACCCACACTGAAATTCTCGGATCAGTTAAAGTACTGAGACACAGAGCAGTGGATATATATATATATACACACACACATCAGCAAAATAATAGTTATTCAAACATTCTTTCCCACATAATACTGTTGTAATGTTAATTTTTTTTTACTCAGAATATTCTAAGAACAAAAGGAAGCCTTATTAATAAGGAGAAAGAATTAATTTATTATCCAAAATAAGTCTTACACATCTAATTATGTTAACTGCAGGATTTAGAGAAAGGTAAGTTTTCTGTCAAAAAATAAATCTAAAAAGTCAAAAATGATAAATGCACTCTTTATTTAAGGTCTCTTTAGGATTTAGAAAGGTTTTCACATTACAGTCTGGGAAAAGTAGCTAGTAATACAGAAGTAGTCACATATTATTCTAGTAATTCCCTAATGATAACCTTAACAGAACTGCATTATTTAAGATCTTCCATCTACTACATGCTTGTGGCCCACAGGGAAATTAACTTTTGCACAGTCAGTAATCTAAGGGTTAATACAAACTGAAGTACTAAGCCCCCAGTACATGTTCTGTTCAGTAAAGCATAAAATCTGTAAGCTCAGGAGAATAATGCAGCTGTGCTGCAAGGACTGTTATATAGCGGTACATTAAAAATTCATATCCCAGACATTCCACGGTATTGTGCTCTCCCTGATTGCTGCACTGACTGGGAAAACATTAGACACCCCACAGTCTTTTCTGGCAATCAGCATCATTCCTAAACAAATACAACCTCTGAGAATGAAAGGGCAAATAGGCTATGAAAAATTACCAAGTTAAACTCTTTCAGTTAAGAAAATTAGTTTAAATCAACCTTTTCAATATAACTACTTCTTCCAATGCTGATGCTCACACCAAGGCAGTCATAGACAAAGTCATGTCACAGCCCTGAAGACAAGTTCATGATCTAATCTCACTGTCTACAGCCTGTCTGACCCAGCCCATACATTAGGCTTCAGCTCAGTTTAATGATATATATTTATGATAAATATGTATGAAATGCAGGAGGCTCTTCGTGCTATAGTACTTCTGTTCCAAAGCTGACTTTCAAGCTTCACCTTCACAAAGCAATAATATCTGAAACTTGAAGAAAACTGAGTAATTGTATTGAACAATTCAACATCTGGCAGAAATATTCAAAGTTTCATTATATACCATTCTTAGAACTTGTAATTACTGAGAATTCAAATACAATCTTACACAACATAGAAGCCAGATTTTTAACCATTCACCTTCTAAACTGGCTTTATCTTCCAAGTGAATCTAATGTGAACTAATTCACATTCAATTTCTTGGTGGCACCATTTATGATTTTTGCTATTGATACATTCTTTGCCGGATAATTACAGAATAGATAAGTAAGACATACAGCATAATTCCTTAAAGTTTTCTAGCAGTCCAGCACCTTGCAATGGGCACCATTCTTGGTAGAGATTTTACTGGGAACATAAAGCCAGGGTTAAACTCTCAGTTCTGGCAGAGAAAAGTTAATCAAATTATTCATTCCCTAAATAAAAATATGGCATTGACAAGTACTACCTGATACCTGACACAGCAGCCCAATATAAAAGGAAGGGTCAATGAACAATGTGCCACTGCATTCTTTCCTGTGGATTTTTAAGATTGCACTACTAAATACCAATTATTGAAAATTATGAATAGAGATGAAATACAGTGCATGTACTAATTGCATATTTACGTGTCAGGCGATGTTGGATATCAAATTGAAATGCACAGGAATATATGGGGAAGATATCAACTGCTATGTTTTCAATGTGTTAACTGCAATGCCAATAAGTAAAAAGCCTAAATAATGACAACCAATTACCTGTGAGAAGCTCACTGAAATGGTTGGGCTAAGTCAGGATACAAGAACAATCAATATAATTAGTACCCTGAGTGTGTTGTCAATCTTAGCTCATGTTTTAATAAGAACGGTTAATATTTTTACTGTCAATTGACACTATCAGCACCACTGCTTGTGTTGCACAGGCTGAGTTATTTACTGCACCATAGGTAATTTCATGGAAACTAAATGTCTAAATAATACTTCTGAAACTTGTTTTTAACATCTAGTGTCATTTTGACATTAAGATACATATATACAAATCACCAAAAGACAAAGGATAACGGATTACTGCAACAGAAGGGCAAATACTTATCAAAGCACAGGCCTCCCCCTCCCACAATAACTGTGAAGAAATTCTTTAGCTGATACGCCATCTCCAACAGGTTACATTTTCACCAAATGGTCCCTTGACTAGGATATTGTTGGAAATTTTCCTTAAACAGGCTTCCTGTTGTAGACCAATCTGACTCAATTGTGCAGTTTGGTTGTTGGTGGGGTCAATGACAATTTATTTGAGCTTTTCCTTCCATGTTTAGATGATCCACCCCTGCCTCTATGACATGACATTTCTATTCCTGCCCTTCTACTAGATTACTAATACTTGTCCTGATCAGGGCACATATCCCATTATGGCATAGCGCAGTGCAAAATGATTACTTTCATATTAGAGTTAATTCACATGTTCCTATTGGTTCACATGCCTCGATAACTGTCATTCTGGTACTAAGTTTGACAACAGCGCATGGTCTGCAATCATTTATTGTTGCTTTTCTTCTTCAGTTATATCGCTACATTCCTGAAATCATGACCCTTTTGCTTTTGCATTCTATCCCTTGCGTTATAAAGTTAGAACCCTTTTACCTTCTTAATGGCTTTTTCTTAACCTGGCAACTCACTTTTAAAAGATTGATATATTTACAGATGACTTTGGTCAACAGTAAATGAAGAATGTTACCATGAAAGTGCATTCTTTATTCTTGTTCCCAAAAATGTTATCAGCTCACATTTTCCTACATTAAACAGCACCTGTCACTTTTTTGCCTGTTTGTCTAACCTGCTTATATCCTTCTGCAGTCTCCTACATTTTTCTTCCCAATTGGGTATTATCAACAGACTTCGATATGACTTTGACACCAAAATAGGTAGGAAAGTAAGTTGCAATGAAGAAATAAGAAATTTACAAATGGATATGGACAGGTTAGATGAATGGACCAAAACTTGGCAGATGGAGTTTAATGTGGATAAGTGAGAGGTTATCCATTTTGGTCAGAAGAATAAAAAGGCAACTTATTAATTAAATAGAGAGAAATTTCAGAATGCTTCAGTGCAGAGGGATCGGGGCGTCCTCGTGCATGAATTGCTAAAAGCTAATATGCAGGTACAGCAGGTAATAAGGAAGGCAAATGAATATTTGGCATTTATTGCTAAAGGAATAGAGTATAAAAATAGGGGAGTGTTGTTGCGACTGTACAAGGTATTGGTGAGACCGCACCTGGAGTACTGTGCACAGTTTTGGTCCCCTTACTTGAGGAAGGATATAGTTGCATTGGAGATGGTTCAGAGGAGGTTCACTACATTGATTCCAGAGATGCGGGACTTGTCTTATGAGCAGTTCAGACCTATACTCGCTTGAGTTTAGAAGGATGAGAGGAGATCTAATTGAGGATATAAGATGCTAAAGGGATTAGATAAAGTAGATGTGGAGCGGATGGTTCCCCTTGTGGGGCATTCTAGAATGAGAGGTCACAGTTTTAGGCTAAGGAGTGGTAGATTTAAATCAGAGATGAGGAGGAATTACTTTTCTCAAAGGGTCGTGAATCTGTGGAATTCAGTACCTCAGAGTGTAGTGGATGCCAGGACGCTGAATAAATTTAAGGAGGAGATAAACAGGTTTTTAATTAGTAACAGGTTGAAAGATTATGGGGAGAGGGCAGGAAATTGGAGCTGAGGCCGAAATGAGATCAGCTATGATCATATTGAATGGCAGGGCAGGCTTGTGGGGCTGAATTGCCTACTCCTGCTCCTAATTCTTATGTTCTTATGTATGTTATGTGCTCCTGTATGTGTTTGCATCCGGAGATCTACGCAGCCACATGTCTACATCTAGAGATATGCACATCTGTATGTCTACATCCAGAGATATATACCCTCGCATGTGTCTACATTCAGAGATATGTACTCCCATACTTGCCTACATCCAGAGATATGTACCTCTGTATCCGCCTACATCCAGAGATATACACTCTCATATGTCTAATATCCAGATATGCACTCCCGTATGTGCTTACATCCAGAGATAGACACCCCTGTATGTGTCTACATCAAGAGATATGCACTCCGGGGCATGTCTACATCCAGAAATACGCACTCCCTTACATGCCTACATTGAGAGATATGCACACCGCATTTGTCTACATCGAGAGGTATGCACATCGTACATGTCTATATCCAGAAATGTGCACTCCTATCCATGTCTCCATCCAGAGATGTGCACTCCCGTACCTGCCTATATCTAGAGATACACACTCCCATATATGCCTACATCCAGAGATGTACACTCCCATGCGTGTCAACACTGAGAGATATGCACCCCTTAGTGTGCCTACACCCAAAGATATGCACTCCCGTATGTGTCCGCATCGTGAGATATGAACTCCAGTATGTGCTTACATCCAGGGATATGCACTCCTGCATGTGCCTACACCCAATAACATGCAACCCTGTATGTGCCTACATCCAGAGTTATGCACTCCCGTATGTGCCTACATCCAGAGGTATGCACTCACGTACGTGTATACATCGAGAGATATGCACTCCCACATATGCCTACATCCAGAGATATGCACTCCTGTACGTGCCCACGCCCAGAGATATACATTCCCGCACGTGCCTACATTCAGAGATAAGCGTTCCTGCATGTATCTACATTCAGAGATATGCACTCTCATATGTCTGCATCCAGAGATATGCACTCCCGTACATGCCTACATCCAGAGATATGCACTCTCACATGTCTACATCCAGAGACATGCATTCCTGTACATGCCTACATCCAGAGATATGCATTCCATGCATTCCCACACGTGCCTACATCCAGAAATATGCATTCCCATGCGTGTCTACATCCAGAGATGTGCACTCCTGTATGTGCCTACACCCAAAGATATACATTCCCATATGTGACTACAGTGAGAGATATGCACTCCCGTATGTGTCTACATCGAGATTTGCACTCCTGTATGTCTATATCCGTGGATATGCACTCCCGTATGTGCCACATCCAGATAAATGCACTCCCATACGTGCCTACATCCAGAGATATGCACTCCCATCTGTGTCTACATTGAGAGATATGCACTCCCATCTGTGGCTACATCTAGAGATATGCACTCCTGTACGTGTCTACATCGAGATATGCATTCCCCTACGTTTCGACATTGAGAGATATGCACACCCATACTTGCCTACATCCAGAGATATGCACTCCTGTACATGTCTACATCGAGGGATATGGACTCCCGTATGTGTCTACATCAAGAGATATGCACTCCCGTATGTGTCTACATCCAGAGATATGCACACTCATATGTCTACATCCAGGGATATGCACTCCAGTACATGTCTACATCCAGAGATATGCATTCCACACGTGCCTGCATCCAGAGATATGCACTCCCATACGCGTCTGCATCCAGAGATATGCACTCCAGCATGTGCCTACATCCTGAGATATACACTCCAGTATATGTCTACATCCAGAGATATGCACCCCTCTATGTTCCTACACCCAAAGATATGCACTCCTGCATCTGTCTACATCCAGAATATGCACTCCTGTATGTACTTACACCAAGAGATATGCACGCCTGTATGTGCCTACATCCAGAGATATGCACTCCCGTACATGCCGACATCCAGAGATATACACTCTCGTATGTGCCTACATCCAGGGCATTTGTTTATAGTTCATAAATGGAGAAGAAGAATGGTTCCAACATCTATTCCTGTGGCAAATCTTTAAGCCCCCATCTTGTAACTCAACCAAGATTCATTTATCTGAACCTTTGCTGTCTGTCCATCTACTGAAACCACCATCCCTAATTTTCTCAACAAATTTCTGAGGAAGCATTCTTCAAATAATTTCTGGAAGTAAATCAAAAGTATATCAACTTCTTCTTATACATTATTCACCAAATAATTCTAGCAGGCTGTCAAAAATGGTCTATATTGCACAAGCTATGTAGGCCACTTCTGATCATTCCACGTTCTTCAATTATTTTAAATCTAATCATAGATGTTGGTAATTTTCACTAACTGACGTATGACATATTCGTCAAAACCTGCCTAGCTTACCCTTTACCGAACACACATGTAATACTTTCCACCCTCGAGTCCTTCAGAACAGATCCCCTCTCCAATAAAATTACACATAATTATCATTCGTCAGCTACTTCCTCACTAACCTCCTCCAGTATTCAGGGCTGTACATCAATCTTTGTTTCTTACTATCTCATTATTAATAAATGCATCTATTGGCAGCCATAAGTCCTAATCCACAAGCCTTTAAACTTATCCTTCACTCTGAAGCAAAGTATTCATTAAGTATATCTGCCATTTCCTTCTCTATGCTATTAATTACACCATGCTCATTTCTGAGTGCCTCCGCTTCTCTTCCATGATTCTCCTCTTCCTAATGTGTCCATAAAACTCTTCCCATTTCATTTGTTACTGTTTTTTCACATACTCGCTCTTAAGTCTCCACCCCAAATTAGTATATATTTGTCATGACTCTTTGTGTTACTGGTGTTGCTGTATGCTTCCTTACAGACTTTAGTTTAAGCCTAATCTGGCTATTCATTCACCGAACCATAATCTTACATGCAGTCCCTTTTTCCACTTACTGGACTGCATGGTACAAATCTCACCCTTAAATATTTCCTGCTGTTTCTGCACGGTTCTACCAATCGACTGATCCGCATCATCTACACAACATGTGCTAGGTATGTGTTTTCACTGAAAATCATTGATTAAAAATGTTGCTATAGGCCAACAATTGTGTTCATGTTGCCATATATGGTCTTCTATACCCAAATCATATGTAATTCCAGAGACTGTATCACTGCATCAGTTTGCTTGCCCTGAAGTTAAATTAAATCTTTTTTTTTCATATTCATTCACAGGATGTGGGCTTCACTGGCTGGGCCAGCATTTATTATCCATCCCGAATTGCCCTTGAGAAGGTGGTGGTGAGCTGCCTTCTTGAACTGCTGCAGTCCATCTGGTGTAGTTACACCCACAGTGCTGTTAGGGAGGGAGTTCCAGGATTTTGAAACGGTGATATATCTCCAAGTCAGGATAGTGAGTAATTTGGAAGGGGACTTCTAGTTGGTGATGTTCCTATCTATCTGCTGCCCTTGTCCTTCTAGATGGTAGTGGTCGTCAGTTTAGAAGGTGCTATCGAAGGAACTTTAGTGAATTCCTGCAGTGCATCTTGTAGATAGTACACACTGACGCTACTGTGCGTCGGTGGTGAAGGGAGTGAATGTTTGTGGATGTGGTGTCAATCAAGTGGGCTGCTTTGTCCTGGACAGTGTCAAGCTTCTTGAGTGTTGTGGGAGTTGCACTCATCCAGGCAAGTGGAGGGTATTCCATCACATTCCTGGCTTGTGCCTTGTAGATGGTGGACAGGCTTTGGGGAGTCAGGAGGTGCGTTACTTGTCGCACGATTCCTAGCCTCTGACCTGCTCTTGTAGCCGCAGTATTTATATGGCTAGTCCAGTTCAGTTTCTGGTCAATGGTAACCCCCGGTATGTTGATAGTGGGGCATTCAGTGATGGTAATGTCATTGAACATCTTAACATTGCCACTTTTCAGCCCAAGCCTGGATATTATCTAGGTCTTACTGCATTTGGACATGGACTGCTTCAGTATCTGAATCGTCACGAATGGTGCTGAACATTGTGCAATCATCAGCGAACATCCTCACTTCTGACCTTGTGATGAAAGGAAGGTCATTGATGAAGCAGCTGAAGATGGTTGGGTCGAGGACACTACCCTGAGGAACTCCTTTGGTGATGTCCTGGAGCGGAGATGACTGACCTCCAACAACCACAACCATCTTCTTTTGTGCTAGGTATGATTCCAAGCAGTGGAGGGTTTTCTTTCCGATTCCCATTGACTCCAGTTTTGCTCGGGCTCCTTGATGCCATACTCTGTCAAATGCTGCCCTGATGTCAAGGGCAGTCACTCTCACCTCACCTCGGGAATTCAGCTCTTTTGTCCATATTTGAACCAAGGCTGTAATGAGGTCAGGAGCTGAGTGGCCCTGGCGGAACCCAAACTGGACATCAGTGAGCAGGTTATTGCTAAGCAATTTTCTCCCAAACAACAAAAAAGCTATACCGCCTGCAGGGCCTGAAGGAGCGGGTCATAGTGTATGGATTTCATTAACCATCCTGCACACATTTCAAAGGAATGACAAGGTAATATGCTTCAGGTGGAATGACAAGGTAATATGCTTCAGGTGGAATGACAAGGTAATATGCTTCAGGTGGAAAGAGCGCATCCACAGAAGAGCTGGCCAATGGCAGTTTTCTGGGCAGCTGTCAACTCTAAACAGTAATGGCTATTAAACTTTTGACAGCTTTACAGATACTACAAATCAAAACTTGACCGAGCAAAAAACAAACTTTTTCTTTTGGCCTTATTCCCACAACCTGCACAGGGTTACATTAACCATGGTTAACAATTAACCACAATCAGAGTCAATTGCTTTCTAGAGGATATCCACAAAAATTCTGAAGGCAGAAAATATCAACACTAAATCACTTGGACAGGCTAAACCACCAACCAAATTTATTTACTATAAAGAGGATTTACAGAAACAAAATTAACACAGGCAATATTAATATATAACAAATTACAAATTCCTAAATTGTTACTATTTTTTACAATTACAAAGCAATTTCTTTTAAGAGAAAGTACATTAGTGACCTGAAGCCCAGAATGTCCAAGCAATTTCATGGTAAATTACCTCAGCAGCCTACAACCAGCTAGAACTATCTGGATTTGTCAATTTCAAGCAATGGATTTAAAGAGATAGGCCAAGTTGCAGCCAAACTTCATCAGCATGTTCCTGGCCTTTGTTATTAGATGCAACTAGTCTAATGCACTCCTGGCTGGTCACCCATATTCTGCCCTCTGTAAACTTGGGATTATCCAAATATCTGCTGCCCATGTCTTAACTCACAGCAAGTCCTGTTTCCTATCACCCCTGTGCTCACTGATCTACATTGGCTCCCCATCGAGCAACGCCTTGATTTTAAAATTCTCATCCTTGTTTTCAAATCTCTCCATGACCTTGTCCATCCCTATCTCTGTGACCCCTCCTGCCCCATAACTCTCTGATATATCTACACACCTCCAATTCTGGCCTCTTGTGCAGCCCCAAACACTGGAATACCCTAACTCCACCTCTCAGCCTTTCTTTCTTCCTTAAAACCTGCTTCTTTGAGCGACCTTTTAGTCATCTTACTAATATCTCTTAAAGTGGCTCGGTGTTACACTTTGATTTATAATGCTCCTGTGAAACACCTTGGGACATTTCATTGCATTAATGGCACTATGTAAATTGTTGTTGTTGGCCCAGAAATATCCATGAACAATGCCAGAAAGAATCAGTTAATGAACATTATATTTTCTCTTACACAGGATTAGATAGGATACAAGGTCAGAAACAAGCTATTCAGCTCAACCAGTCCATACCAGTGTTTATACTCTACTTGAGCCTCCTACCATCCTTTCCATCTAACTCTTTCATCATAACCCTCTATTCCCTTCCCCCTCATATACTTACCTTACCTCCTCTTAAATATGTCTACATACGAACATATGAATTAGGAGGAGGAGTAGGCCATTTGGCCCCTTGGGCCTATTCTTCCATTCAATAAGATTACGTTTGATCTGATTGTGTCTTCAACTCCACATCCCATCTACCCCAGATAACTTCTGACTCCTTTGTTAGTTAAGGGTCTATCTACCTCTGCCTTAAAAATATTTATTGACCCTGCCACCACTGCTCTCTGGGGAAGAATGTTCCAAAGATTCATGACCCTCAGAGGAAAAAATTCTTCTCATCTCTGTCATAAATAGGAGACCCTTATTTTTAATCTGTGTCTGCTAGTTCTAGTCTCTCCCGTAAGAGGAAACATCCTTTCAGCCTCTTCCCTGTCAAATCCCCAAGTATCTTATATGTTTCAATAAGATCACCTCTCAATCTTCTAAACTCCAATAGATACAGGTCCAGCCTGTCCAACCTTTCCTTATAAGGTAACCACCCCCATCCCAAGTATCAGTTGAGTGGACTCTCTCTGAACTGCTTCTAATACGTTTATATCCTTTCTTAAATAAGGAGGCTAAAACTGTACACTGTACTCTAGATGTAATCTCACCAACACCCTGTAAAGCTGTACAACATCACTGCTTTTATATTCCATTCCCCTCGCAATAAACAACAACATTCCATTTGCCTTCTTAATCACTTGATGTACCTGCCTATTAACTTTTCCTGATTCATGTACCAGGACACCCAGATCCCTCTGTATCTTAGAATTTTGCAATCTCTCTCCATTTAAATAATATGCTGCTTTTCTATTCTCCCTGCCAAAGTAGATAAGTTCACATTTTCCCGCATTATACTCCAACTGCCAAAAATTTTGCCCACTCACAGCCTATTTCCCTTTGCAGGCTCCTAATGTCCTCTTCAGAACTCACTTTCCTATCTATCTTCGAGTCATCAGCAAACTTAGCAACCATACATTCGGTCCCCTCATCCAAGTCAGTGATATAAATTGTAAATAGTTGAGGCCCCAGCACTGATCCCTGTGGCACTCCACTCATCACATCTTGCCAACCCGAAAAAAGGCCCATTTATCCCTGCTCTCTGCTTCCTCTAAGCTAAACAATCCTCTATCCCTGCTACTATGTTACTCCCTACAACATAAGCTCTTACTTTGCACATTAACCTTTGATGTGGCACCTTGTCAAGTGCCTTCTAGAAATCTAAGTACAGCAAATCCACAGGTTCCCCTTTATCCATGTTGCTTGTCACTTCCTCAAAGAACGCCAGTAAATTTGTCAAACGTGATTTCCCTATCATAAAACCATGCTGACTCTGTTTGATTGCATTGAGATTTTCTAAGTGCCCTGCTTTAACCTCCTTATTAGATTCCAACAATTTCTCTACAACATGTTAAGCTAACTGGCCTGCAGTTTCCTGCTTTCTGTCTCCTTCCTTTCTTTAATAGAGGAGTCACATTCACTATTTTCCAATTTGACGGGACCTTTCCTGAATCAATCAAATTTTGGTAAAGGAAAACCAATGCATCTACTATCTCAGCAGCCACTTCTTTTAAGACCCAAGGATGAGGTCCATCAGGACCTGGGGCCTTGACAGCTTTTAGTTCTAATAATTTTCTCAGTGCCCTTTCCCTGGTGATTGTAATTGTTTCAAGTTCCTCCCACCCTTTCACCTCCTAATTCATAATTATTTATTGGATGTTATTTGTATCCTCTATAGTGAAGGCAGACCCAAAATATCTGTTCAATTCATCCTTGATTTCCTTATTTTTCAGTATTAATTTCCCATTCTCACTCTCCAGTGGGCAACACTCACTTTATTTACTCTTTTCTTCTTTAAATACCTGTAGAAACTCTTACTAACAGTTTTTACATTTCTATCTAGCTTTCTCTCATACTCAAACCTCTCCCTCCTTATTAATCTTTTAGTCATTCTTTGCTACTCTTTATATTCTGTCCAGTCTTCTGACCTGCTACTCATCTTTACGGAATTATACGTTTTTCCTTTCAATTTGATACTATCTTTAACCAGTCACGGATGGTATGGTCTTCCCCTACCGAATCTTTTTTCTTACTAGAATGTATCTTTTCTGAGTATTCTGCAATATGTCCTGAATGTCGGCCACTGCATTTTTACTGACATATCCCTTAATCTAATTTCCCAGTTCACTTTAGCCAGCTCTGTCTTCATGTCCTCATAACTGCCCTTAAGTATAAAGCACTAGTCTTAGATTCACTCCTCTCTCCCTCAAAATTAATGTGAAATTCAATCATATTCTGATCACTGCTAACTAGGGGCCCTTTGCTACGAGGTCATTATTTAATCCTGTCTAATTGCACAATTTCAGGTCCAGTAGAGCCTGTTCTCTGGTTGGTGCTAAAACATGCTGTTCTGAGAAGCTATCCCAAAAACACACTATGAATTCATCATCCAGGCGACCTTTGCCAATCTGATTTATCCAATCTATATGTAGATCAAAAGCATCACAAGTTGTCATTACTTCTTCCTACATACCCCAACCTACATTGTGGTTATTGTTAGGAGGCCTATAAACAACTCCCATAAATGACTTCTTACCTTTGCTATTTCTCATCTCTACTCAAATTGATCCTATATCTTGATCATCAGAACTAAGGTCATCCAACTCTACTGTACCAATGTCATCCTTAATTAACAAAGCTACCCCTCCACCTATTCCTAGTTTCCTGTGCTTCCTAAATGCCATATACCCTTGAATATTCAGATCCCAGTCTTTGTCATCCTGCAGCCATGTCTTGTAACAGATCACACATACTTATTTCTATTTATGTTGTCAATTTATCTGTTTTGCTACAAATGTTACATGCACATTCAGATACAGAGCCTTTAGTTCTGTCATTTTACTTTTTTTGTAACTTCTAATCTTATCTGCTGGTGTACTCTTAGGTTTGTATGTTCTGTCCCTTCCTGCCACTCTCTGATCATCATATTCCTTATTACTACCTTGCTCTTTTGGCTCATCTTCTGTTTATCATATCTTCCCAAACTTGATCCCTCGCCTCCACTATTTACTTTAAAGCACCTGCTACTGTCCTAATTATACAACTCACCAGAACACTCATCCCAACCGTCCAACAGTAAATCTCCTGCTTTCACCAGTACAGGTGCCAGTGCACCACCAGTCAAAGTCCATTTCTTCCACACCAATCTTTAAATCACGCATTTAACCCTCTAATCTGATTCACCCTACACCAATTTGCATGTGGCTCAGGTAGTAATACAGAGATTACTACCTTTGAGGTTCTGCCTTTTAATTTAGCCTCTAGCTGCTCTTACTTCCTCAGCAGAACTTCTTTCCTAGTTCTACCTATCCCGTTGGTACCTACATGGACCACGGCCACTGGAAACTCCTCTCCAGCCCAGACCAGATGTCACGAACTCTGGCACCAAATATGCAACATAGCTGTCTGGACTTCCGCTCTCTGCTGCAGAGAACTGTGTCTATCCCCCTGACTATACTGTCCCCAACTACCATTACATTATTAATAACTCCACCCGCGTGAGTTGCTTCCTGCACCATGGTCAGTTTGCTTGTCCACCCTGCAGCCACTACTTTCATCCATACAGGCTGCAAGAACCTCAAACCCGTTGGTCAATTGCAAAGGCTGAGGCTCCTCCACTTCTACATTCTGGGTGCCCAAAACTGCCTCACTCACAGTCACACCCTCCAGTGGTGCTACCTTTAGTGATTTGTGTATCTGCACTCCCAGGTCCTTTTGTTCATCTTCCCCATTTCAATTCTTATTTTCTAAGTAATATGCAACCAAATTATTTTAATTTTTCTTAATATTTACCTATGTTGAAGTTCACTTGCCAACCATATGCCCATTCTGCAAGTTTAATATATTCTTGTTGTTTGTTGCAGTCCTTCTCAAATATACAATTCAGTTCAGATCTAGAAAAAGCATCTTTTTCTTAATTGTTTCGTGATCAAAATAATCTTTGCCTTTTCTAACAACCTAATTGTGTGACATCTCATTACCAATAATTTTAAAACAAATTTCAATATATGTGCACCTATCAAGATAGGAGTTCTACTTTTGTCAAAAACCAGTAGTGCTCCAGATAAATCAATGCTGAAAATTTCACGATTCTATTGTGGTTAAGAGGTGCCACAGTATTTGCTACTTAACTGTCTACCACTGCTAACTTGTGGACCAAAGTATTACTTGATGATCCTTGAGTATTGTGAATCAGTCTGAAGGCTGTTTTAGATTTGGTGTCAGTCATAGCAGAACCTTCTCATGCTTGGTTATGAAGCCCAGTTCCTGGTTCTCAAGGAGCAGTGTGAAAATGCCTTGTGTTGAGATGCTGTGTAACCACTTTTGCCTCGCACCCGAAGTAAATTTCATCATGGTCTTCTTTCTGCTCATCATTCCCATGAACAATCATGAATGAGCTACTGCATTTTGTGAAGTTATTAATGCTTGTGGCTAATACACTGTTTCATCTGAGGTGGTAACTATTTTAATGCACTCAATAGGTCAGTGGCTGTGCCAGAGTGTTAACAGGCCAATGGGATTATATTTTGTGCCCAGTGCAAATTCCGATTTGCATTAGTTTCTTTACTTTGCACTGCACTCTGTTTTACCTGATTTGTGAAAGAGAACTGGTAATTAATTGGTCAATAGTTGCTGTCACACAACTTGAACAGAGCACTGCTTCTCACCAAGCCTGTACAACTGGTAACAGAAATCCTCATGTGTTTGCTTAATTTGTGTGCATCTCTTAATAAAAATATTCTTGCTTGTTGATGCATATTGTATTATGTAGAACTGCAGGTTGCTAAATGTTAACACCTCAATTCCTGGATCAGCATAAGGATTATTTAACCTAACCCTATCTTTGAGGAGGAACTGTTGGAAATTGCAAAATAGTCAGGAAAGTAGATGCAAAATGTAGACAACCTTTTCAAGTGAGAAAAAGGAACTGACAATGGTGCAAATCCTGGGCTTTATACGACAGAAGTAACAGATTACATCTGGTGTTGCCTCCGTGCACCAACATGACTATATTTTTACTTACAAGGGCCCTGAAGTTCCTCAATGTTTAATGCAGATTTGCAGTGTAATCGGGCCTGTGGGGGGAAAATTTTGCCATGAATCAAAGGAGGGGTGTGCAGGAGGAGGAGGGGAAAGAAACCATGCTGTAATACCCCAGCTAATCTTCACCAATTTGCAAATTATTCAATGCCATTATTGGGAAATAGACATTTAAACATGGACCATTATATTAAACTTAAGGGGATGGAAACAGTGTTTTGAGTTGAAAACTTTGAAACAAATAAAGAAATATCCATGGTGATTCAAAAATGAAAATAAATAAGGTAATTAAATGTTTCACCTCAGGTTTGGAACTGAGAACTTACCAAGAGTAGAATTAAAATAACTGTAACTCACCTCCTGCCACTTTGCATTCCTTCTCCCCCGTCACCACCAAGAATAGCTAGCAATTCTTAAAGAAATTTGTTCACAAAGTAAAATGGAAAGTTTTTGAACTGCCTATATTTTTACTTACAATTTTAATTTCATACATTAGTCTAAATTACAGTTCAATGCATTTTTGTAAGGCTACACTAGGGGAGATAAAAGTCCTACGTAACACTGAGAAAGTAACTTTAAATTCATTACTTAAACAAGACAGATAAAAGTCCATGATTACTCATCTGATTATTATCAAGACATTCTGTCTCAGGCCCTACATGGACAGTAAATTGCTCTAATTGATTCCACCCACCCATTGCTAATACTGAGTCATGTCTATTATTCTGAGTTTTGACTTTATTTATGCTTATTGTGAAATTACTGCACAGCCTGTAGAAGAGATGAAAGATTATATTTACTGCGCATTCCTCTAAATTGTTAATTTAATTAAATTGCTACTACTGAGATTGCTAATGTGCACTGCAGCTGATGTTGTCTTGTTAACATCTGCATTGCCAAACAGATTCAGAGCACAGTAAGGCAGGACATTCAGGGCTGGCTGTCGAACTTGTGTAGTTTGCACAGCTGAACTAGAACCACAGCTGGCGAGATCAGTATTCATGCTGGTCTGAATCCAGAGTTCATACTCTGACAGTACATAGTACTATGAACATTGCACGGCAAGAACTGAGTTATTCAGTGCTGCTTGGGGATAACAGCTTTGTTTTTAATTAGTGTCATTCAGATGTAATAGAAGCCTTGTCAAGTGCTAATCCAATCACACGTGCAAAAAAACAAACGGTTCTCCATGCAATGGAATCAAAACGGTTTCATCACTTTCACTGTGGGATATTTTTGAAAACTATGACAGAGTACAGGCCTATTTCGGTTCTCCCACTGGGAACAATAAAACAGCAGCAATCACTGGCACATAAAAGAAACCACAGATGTTGCAGCTACATTTCTGAACACAACAAGCACATTGCAAGAGATCAAATTCTGCATTCTGCTGCTAAATTTCACATTCTTAAACAGTAGCTGCATCATGGAGGGCTGGAAGACAGAGTGAAAACAAACACTCATGTCAGTTCCTTGAGTACCGTGCTTTTATTTAAATTTAGCCTAATTTAATACTATCATTTAATACTGTTTAGTTTGCCACAGTTTAAGCAATTATCTCAGTTGCATATCTGCAATTGAAATATAGGGACAGGAATGGGTTATGTAGCTCTGCAAACCTTTCTGACATTCAACTAGATCAGTGCTGATTTGCACCTCAATTCCACTTAACCAGCTTTGATCTGTTTTCTAACAAAAATCAATCATTCTCAATCTTAAAAGAATTAATTGATCCCCAACTTCACCAGCCTCTTAAAGGAGAAAGTTGCAAATTTGCACCATCCTTTGAGTGAAAAAATACTCCTAATTTCATTCCAAAATTACTTAGCCCTGATTTTAAAATTGTGCTTCTGTTCTGGATTCTTCCACTGGAGCAAATTTTATTATTCATTCATGGAATGTGGACATTGCTGGCTAGGCCAACATTTATTGCCCATCTCTAATCACCTTTGGGAAGGTGGCAGTGAGCTGCCTTCTTGAACTGCTGCAGCACATGTGGTGTAATACACCCATTGAGCTGTTAGGGAGGTAGTTCCAGAATTTTGACCCAGCGACAGTGAAGGAATGGCGATACATTTCCAAGTCAGGATGGTGAGTGGCTTGGAGGGGAACTTCCAGGTGTTCCCATCTATCTGCTGCACTTGTCCTTTTAGATGGTAGTGCTCGTGGGTTTGGAAGGTGCTGTCTAAGGAGCCTTGGTGAGTTCCTGCAGTGCATCTTGTGGATGTTACACACTGCTGCTACTGTGCATCAGTGGTAGAGGGAATGAATGTTTGTGGATAGGGTGCCAATCAGCGGGCTGCTTTGTCCTGGATGATGTCAAGCTTCTTGAATGTTGATGGAGTGGTGAGCTGGTGCACTCATCCAGGCAAGAGGAGAGTATTCCATCACACTCCTGACTTGAGCCTTACAAATGTGGACAGGCTTTGGGGAGTCAGGGGGTGAATTACTTTCCGCAGGATTCCTAGCCTCTGATCTGCTCTTGTAGCCACAGTATTTATATGGCTAGTCCAGTTCAGTGTCTGGTCAATGGTAACCTCCCAGGGTGTTGACAGTGGGGAATTCAACGATGGTAATGCCACTGAACGTCAAGAGTCGCTGGTTAGATTCTCTCTTGTTGGAAATGATCATTGCCTGGCACTTGTGTGGTGTGAATGTTACTTGCCATTTGTGAGCCCAAGCCTGTATATTGTCCAGGTCTTACTGCATTGGGACCTGGACTGCTTCAGTGTTTGAGGAGTTGCAAATGGTACTGAACATTGACCAATCATCAGCATACATCCCCACTTCTGACCTTATGATGGAAGGAAGGTCATGGATGAAGCAGCTGAAGGTGCTTTGGCCGAGGACATTACCCTGTGGAATGCCTACAGCAACGTCCTGGAACTCCAACAACCACAATCATCTTCCTTTGTGCCAGGTATAACTCCAACCAGTGGAGAGTTTTCCCCATGATTCCCAGTGACTCCAATTTTGCTCAAGCTCCTTGATGCCACACTCAGTCAAATGCCACCTTCATGTCAAGGGCAGTCACTCTCACCTCACCTCTAGAGTTCAGTTCTTTTGTCCATGCTTGAACCAAGACTGTAATAAGGTCAGAATCTAAATGGCCCTGGCGGACCCCAAACCAAGCATCAGTGAGCAGATTATTGCTAAGCAAGTGCTACTTGATGGCACTGTTGATGACCCTCTCCAATACTTTACTGATGATCAAGAGTAGGCTGATGGGATGGTAATTGGCCCAGCTGGATATGTCCTTCTGTGTACAGGGCATACATGGGCAGTTTTCCACATTGCCAGGTAGACACCAGCGTTGTAGCTGTACTGGAACAACATGGCTAGTGGCATGGCAAGTTCCAGGGCACAAGTGTTTAGTACTATTATAAAAGCAAAAAACTGTGGATGCTGGAAATCCAAAGCAAAAACAAAAATATCTGGAAAAACTCAGCAGGTCTGACAACATCTGCGGAGAGGAACACAGTTAACGTTTCAAGTCCATATGACTCCTCAAAAGAACTAAGTAAAAATAGAAAGGAGGTGAAATATAAGCTGATTTAAGAGGGGTGGGACAGGTAGAGCTGGATAGAGGCCCAGTGATAGGTGGAGATAACCAAAAGATGTCATAAACAAAAGGACAAGGAGGTGTTGAAGGTGGTGATGTTATCCAAGCAATGTGATAATAGGTGGCATTAAGGGTAGAAAGCAGAACGAGCAAGGTACAGATAGCCCTAGTGGGGGTGGGGTGGGGTGAAGGGAAGGGATCGAAATAGGCTAAAAGGTAGAGATCAAACAATGGATGGAAATACATTTAAAAATAATGAAAATAGGTGGGAAAAGAAAAATCTATATTAATTATTGGATAAAAGGGGGATCGGAAAAGGGGTGGGGATGGAGGAGAAAGTTCATGATCTAAAATTGTTGAACTCAATATTCAGTCCGGAAGGCTGTAAAGTGCCTAGTTGGAAGATGAGGCGCTGTTCCTCAAATTTGCGTTGAGCTTCACTGGAACAATGCAGCAGGCCAAGGACGGACAAGTGGGCATGAGAGCAGGGTGGAGTGTTGAAATGGAATGCAAATGGGAGGTCTGGGTCATGCTTGCGGACAGACCGAAGGTGTTCCACAAAGCGGTCATCCAGTTTGCGTTTGGTCTCTCCAATGTAGAGGAAACCGCATTGGGAGCAGTGACTGCAATAGACTAAAGTGAGGAAAGCGCAACTGAAATGCTGCTTCACTTGAAAGGAGTGTTTGGGCCCTTGGACGGTGAGGAGAGGGGAAGTAAAGGGGCAGGTGTTGCACCTTCTGCAGTTGCATGGGAAGGTGCCATAGGAGGGGGTTGAGGTGTAGGGGGTGATGGAGGAGTGGACCAGGGTGTCCCGGAGGGAACGATCATTGCGGAATGTCGCCAGGGAGGGTGAAGGGAAGATATGTTTGGTGGTGGCATTATGCTGGAGTTGGCAGAAATGGCGGAGGATGATCCTTTGAATGCGGAGGCTGGTGGGGTGATAATTGAGGACAAGGGGGACCCAATCATGGTTCTGGGAGGGAGAGGAAGGTGTGAGGGCGGATGCGCAGGAGTTGGGCCGGACACGATTGAGGCCCTTGTCAACCACCATGGGTGGAAAACCTCGGTTAAGGAAGAAGGAGGACATGTCAGAGGAACTCTTTTCCAAAGTAGCATCATCAGAACTGATACGACAGAGGCGAAGGAACTGAAAAAATGGGATGGAGTCCTTACAGGAAGCAGGCTGTGAGGAGCTGTAGTCGAGGTAGCTGTGGGAGTTGGTAGGCTTGTAATGAATATTGGTGGACAGTCTTTCACCAGAAATTGAAACAGAGAGGTCCAGGAAGAAAAGGGAAGTGTCAGAGATGGACCATGTGAAAATGATGGAGGGGTGGAAATTGAAAGCAAAACTAATAAATTTTTCCAGGTCCAGACGAGAGCATGAAGCAGCACCGAAGTAATCATCGATGTACTGGAGAAAGAGTTGTGGAAGGGGGCCGGAGTAGGACTGGAACAAGGTATGTTCCACATACCCCATAAAGAGACAGGCATAACTGGGACCCATGCGGATACCCATAGCCACACCTTTTATTTGGAGGAAGTGAGAGGAGTTAAAGGAGAAATTGTCTAGTGAGAGAACAAGTTCAGCCAGATGGAGGAGGGTAGTGGTGGATGGGGATTGTTCGGGCCTCTGTTCGAGGAAGAAGCGGAGAGACATCAGACCATCCCGGTGGGGGATGGAGGTATTGAGGGATTGGACGTCCATGGTGAAGAGGAGACAGTTGGGGCCAGGGAACTGGAAATTGTTATGATGTAAGGTGTCAGAGGAATCACAGATGTAGGTGGGAAGGGATTGGACAAGGGGAGAGAGAATGGAGTCAAGATAGCAAGAAATGAGTTCCGTGGGGCGGGAACAGGGTGACACGATCGGTCTGCAGGGACAGCCTTGTTTGTGGATTTTGGGTAGGAGATAGAAGCGGGCCGTCCGAGGTTGGAAAATTATGAGGTTGGAAGCTGTGGAAGGAAGATCTCCAGAGGAGATGAGGTCAGTAACAGTCCTGGAAACAATGGCTTGATGTCCTATTTCGATCCCTTCCCCTTCCCCCCACCCCAACCCCACTCGGGCTATCTGTACCTTGCTCCTCCTGCTTTCTACCCTTAATGCCACCTATTATCACATTCCTTAGATAATATCACCACCTTCAACACCTCCTTGTCCTTTTGTCTATGACATCGTTTGGTTATCTCCACCTATCACTGGCCTTCTATCCAGCTCTACCTGTCCCACCCCCCTTTAAACCAGCTGATATTTCACCTCTTTTCTAATTTTCCTTAGTTCTGTTGAAGAATCATATGGACTCGAAACGTTAACTGTGTTCCTCTCTGCAGATGCTGTCAGAGCTGCTGAGTTTTTCCAGGTATTTTTGTTTTTCTCTTCAGTACTATTGCCGGATATTGTCAGGGCCCATAGCGTTTGCAGTATCCAGTGCGTTCAGCGTTTCTTGATATCACGTGGAATGAATTGCATTGTATAAAAACTCTCATCTGTAATGCTGGGGACCTTTGGAGGAGGCCGAGATGGATCATCTGCTCAGTATTTCTGGCTGAAGATTTTTGCAAACGCTTCAGCCTTATCTTTTGCACTAATGTTCTGTGCTCCCCCATCAGTGAAGATGGAGTTTTGTGGAACATCCTCCTCCAGTGAGATGTTTACTTGTCCTCCGCTATTCATGACTGGGCGTGGCAGGGCAGCAGAGCTTAGATCTGATCTGTTGGTTGTGGAATTGCTTAGGTCTGTCTATCACTTACTGCTTATGCTGTTTGGCACACAAAAAGTCCTGTGTTCTAGCTTCATCAGGTTGACACATCATTTTTGGCTATGCCTGGTGCTGCTCCTGGTATGCCATCCTGCACTCTTCATTGAACCAGGGTTGATCCCCTGGCTTGGTGGTAATAGTAGAATGGGGTGATATGCTGGGCCATGAGGTGACAGATTGAGTATAATTCTGCTGCTGCTGATGACCCACAGCGCCTCATGGATGCTGAGTCTTGAGTTGCTAGATCTGTTCAAAATCTATCCCATTTAGCATGGTGGTAAGGGCCACACAACACGATGGGAGGGTATATGGGACTTCCTCTCTACGAGGGCTGTGCGAAGGTCACTCCTACTGACACTGTCATAGTCAGATGCATCTGCAGCAGACAGGTCGGTGAGGGTGAGGTCAAGTATATTTTTCCCTCTCGGTTCACTCACCACCTGTCGCAGGCCCAGTCTAGCAGCTATGTCCTTTGGGCTAGCCAGCTCGGTGTGTACAGTCCTACTGAGCCACTCTTGGTGATGGGCTCAGAAGTCCCTCACCCAGAGTACATTCTGCGCCCTTGCCACACTCAGTGTTTCCTCCAAGTGGTGTTCAACTTGGAGGAGTACTGATTCATCAGCTGAGGTAGGGTGGGAGGAGGGGCAGTTCATGGTAATCAGCAGGAGTTTCCTTGCCCATGTTTGACATGATGCCAAGACTTCATGGGGTCCGGAGTTGATGTTGAGGACTCCCTAAGCAACTCCCTTCCAACTGTATACCAATATACTGCCACCTCTACTGGGTCAATCCTGCCAGTGACACAGGACATATCCTGGGATGGTGACAGTGGTGGACTTTGCAGGGTCGACACGGCTGAGTTTGCTGTTGTCATTTCTGGTGGCCAGGTCGATGGGTGGTCCAGGTAGCTCCGTTCCTTTTAGACATTTTGGCAGTTTGAGACAATGAGTGGCTTGCTAGGCCTTTTCAGAGGGCAGTTAAGATTCAACCACATTGCTGTGGGTCTAGAGTCACATGTAGACCAGAACAGGTGAGGACGGCAGATTCCTAAAGTAAACCAGATGGGTTTTTACGACAATTGACATTGGTTTCATGGTCACCATTAATTCCATATTTTTATTGAATTTAAATTCCACCATTTGCTGTGGTGGAATTCGAAGCCAGGTCCCCAGAGCATTACCCTGGTCTCTAGATGATAGTCTGGTGACAATATCAACGTGCCACCACTGCCTGCAAATTCGGTCTACCTTATTGAATTCCATTACCATTTAAACACCTTTATCAGTTCATCCCTCAATTTTCTAAACTCAAGAGAAACGCAAATCAAATTTATGCAATGTGATAAAACTGTGGTTGTGAACATCCCCATCCTACTAAGTAATGGCTGCCATGGAGCTCTGGCAGAGTGTTAGCAGCTGTAAGGCTCCTCATGTTTTTTAATAGTGGGCATGGACTAACTGACCAATCTTTGAGGCCTGATTCCTGCTCCAAAGAAGCCAGTGAAAAGGTAGGTGCTTTCTATTTAAAAGTCTTGCTGTTTAAACAGCACCTACCCCACCAACCGTGTTCTCACAGCTCTCCCCCACCCCTGCCTGACTCATAATCTGGGGTCAGGACACTTTTCAATCCTCAAAAAGGGGTCACAGTGGGAAAAAGTTTGACAAGCACTGAACTATCCCTCAACTCCTGGTATTATTTTGGTGAACTTGCGCTGTACCTCCTTCAAGACAAATATGTACTTCCTGAAGTTCAGTGTCTAAACCTGAATGCAGTTCTCCAGATAGGGTCTGACCAAGGCCCTGTATAACTGAAGTACCACTTTCTCCCCTTTGTGCTCCAGTCTCCTTGGGAAAGGCTAACATTCTGATTGAATTTGTACCCAGTTCTGTTAAATACCAGATAACTGCTCCCAATTGGTGCATTTTGCATTCCATCTTACTAGCTTTTAGCGATTTTTCTATGTGCACACGAGTCACTTTGCTCCTCCACAGTTCATAGTCTGCCCTCATTAAAAAAAACTTACTCACACTTCACCATAAAAAACTCCATCTGTCACAGTTTTGCCCACTCACTTAATCGGTCTATGTCCCTTTGTAACTTCCTGCACTCATCTACACTATCCTTCCTGTCATCTGAAAATGTGGATATACAACTCTCCCTATTCCTTCATTAAAGTTATTGAAATATATGGTGAAAAGCTAAGGCCCCAAAACATATCTCTGGGCAGCATCACTTGTCATATTCTGCCAATCAGAGATTGTTTTCTTTATCCATACTCATGTCTCCTATCTCCTAGCTAATTAGAACCATGTCTCCAATTCTGCAAGCTTTCATTACACTTAATAATCTCTTGTGAGAATCTTATTAACTGTCTTCTGGAATCCCATATAAACAGCATCACAGACACTTCCCTGACCATCTTGTTAGTGATGCCCTCAAAATATTCAGCTAGATTAGTCAGACACAACCTACTCTGCACAAATTCATGTTGCCTCTCTCTGAACAGCTTATACTTCTCCAGTGCTCATCACTCTGTCCCTCATCATAAGATTTCAGTAACTTCCCTGCAATTATGTTAATATAACAGGTTTTACTTTTCTGATTTCTATCTCCTTCCCTTAAATAATGGAATGGTATTTGCAATTTTCCAAACCAAAGGCACAATTTCTGAATCTAGAAAGCTTTAGAAAATTATGACTAATGTATCTGCAATTCCCCCACCTGTTTCTTTTAATACCCTGGAGTGAAAACATCAGGTCCTGGAGATTTGTCTATTGTCAGTCCCCATTATTTTCCCATTATCGTTATTTAACTGATATTAAATTCAGTAGGTTCCTACCATTGACTTATTTTTAGGTTCCCATGTACCATTGGTATTTCATCCTCCTCTTCTACTGTGAAAAGAGATATAAAGTACTCATTTAACTAGTCAGCTATTTCTTCATTATTCAGTATAGTCTCAGTTGCATCAGTCTTTAATGGACTTCCATTCCTCCTTACCACTCTCTTTCTATTAATATATTTATGGAAAGTTTGCTCTTAGCTTTGAAATCCCTGCAGGTATTTTTTATATATTCCTTTCCGCGCTGCATTCCTGAGCACAACAGTTGCTACACTTCCAAAGTATTTCATTGCCCGTAAAGCACTTAGGACTGCCCTAAAATTGTGAAAAGCACTACATAAATGCAAGTATTTCTTTCCTTCTTTAATACCCATTTGTTACTTTTAATAACTCCCACAAAATGGAGCATTTCTATTTTTTCTTGCATTTGTATAAGCTTTTCTTTTCACTGACCTTGTTTGTTGATTATCGTTACTCAACAGCACAATTTGATCTTTTGCCTTTGAAGTTATGTACATGCTGCCAAACTCCAGCTGCTCTATTACAATACAGTCAAACTGCAGGACTCACACCAGTTTTGCCTAAACCTAGCATCAATCTCTCAGTACAACCAAACCCCATCAAAGAGAGAGATGCCTAGTGCCTCTCGTAGTCTATGGTTAATTATGGATGGATGGACTAAACCCCAGAATTATTCCTCAAATACTAACAAAGCCAGGGCAATTGCTCCCACTGTTACCAAATCCAACTATTTCACCAAGTACTGCTTCAAGGTGCAGTTAAATTTCATTTCTTCCCCCCAGGTACTGCTTCCAATTGGTGTATTTTGAATTCCATCTCATTCTGCATTTTCAGTACTAAAAAGGTACTGGGCCAACTTGAACTGCCACAGTCCACATGGCAACAATGCTCCCATAATGCTTGTTATTCTTCATAATAATTTGATATAATTGAGTGGCTTCCTTTGTCACTTCAGAATGCAGTTAAGAATCAACTGCATTGGTGTGGGGCAGGAGATATGTACAAGGCAAATTGGGTAAGGATAGCAGGTTTCCTTCCCTAAAGGATATTGATGAATTAGTTGAGGTTTTTTTTTTACAACAATCCATTAGTTTCATGGTCAGTTTTACTAATGCCACCTTTTAATTTCCATATTTTCTTGAAGTCAAATTCAAAATTCTCAAACAGCCAGGGTGGGATTTGAATTCATTTTCTTTGGATTATTAGTGTTTCTGGTAAGGGATGAAGTAAGGGATAAATATTAAGTAGCCCATTGAAGGAATTTATAACATAAAGGGCACTTATTTATGGTCTTCACAAAATAGTGTGCAACTCCATCTCCAAGCACCAGTAAAAAAAACCCAGAACACGTTTTAATAAAAATGAATTAGACTTATTCATTTACTGTAAAGCAGTAGCCCAGATGTTGCCCCCTTACTTGGCATTAAAACTTGCTATAAAGCAGCAAATGCTCTGACTCACCATGAACACTGCCTTGAGACATCTATTCATATATTAGAGAGAAATATACAGAATTTATAAGATACAAACAAGCCATTTGGCCCAAACACATGAGCAAAAGTCCTCATGACATTTACCCACCACAATCCTATATCAATTAATCTCTTTTTCCTTCATTCACCTCTGCAATCTAATACTGAATGTCGACATTGTCTCTGCCTAAACCACCAAACGAGGAAATGAGTCTCTCAGCCTCACAATTCTGCGTGAAGTGATTTTTTTCTGCTCTTTTCGAAATCTCTTGCATCTAATCTTGAAAATAGTCCCCTCGTTCTAAAGCCATTAGTTACTTGAAACAGTCTGCTTCGAGTTATCCCATCCTTTTGTATTCTTTATACAAAGTTATGCTCTTTAAGTATTGAATAAATCAGTAAATATACACATAGCAAATTTTCTACTTCTTTGTTGCTGCTGCAAAGGGATTTGTGATTTTCCAAGCAGAAAGTATACTTTAAATGCTTTAGAATAGCAACACATAGGCAACAACCCATCTGACAATGGGCATTTCAGCAGAGTGCCTAAGGGTGCAAAAGGGGCTGAGGGTGGATTTGGTGAGATGCCAGTGGGTGTGAACATACTGTGGCACGAAGGCCTGTTGGTTTAAAAGGGACTAAGTTCAGCGTGGCTCCATTCTCCTACTAGGTTGCTATGCCTTGCTCCCATGTTACTGCTAGATCCCAGCAACCAAATTACTGCCAGAATCTTGACCCACAATGTTCCACACAGGCTTCTCAGTCCTGATGGACCACAAGATCCTGCTCCACACTGGTGATCCTGGGACCTCCTCTCAGTGTTCACAAGCCCCTAAGGTTTCATGCCGAATGGCCCCAGTTCACAGAACAATTCCCAATGCAATTAGTCCTTTCTGCCCATTGCCCATGGATCCTAAAGCCCCAATGAAGCCAGGTACCAAAACCTGCAACAGTGTTGCTGGAATTTCCTTTCCCAGTCTTCTTGGGCCCTGGGGATTACCCTGCCTATACCCTTCCCATCTCCAAATATGGACAGACCCTAGAACCCCATTAGAACAATGCTACACTTAAGAGACCCAATCTTAGAACTATCAGATTCCAGGCCTTAGTCACAGTTTGTCCAGGTATGCTATCACTGTGAATAAGTCAAGTGTCCCTGGTAACATTCGAGCTCCAATACCTCCTCAGATTCAGTATGAGCATTGTCAATAATGTAGCTCAGAGCTTTAGGCTTATAATTCCAGGACTTTCCATTTTCAGCAGTTAAAGCATCTATACTAGAGTGAAAAAAGTAATAAGTCAACCCATATTGCTGTGCCATACAATGTAGTGTCCGGTCATTATGTTATACTAGCTGAACCCTCTGAACAGTCCCCATCTTACCACCTGATTAATGTTCCAAGGCAAGGAATTCCCAAACCACCTGAAAACTGAAAAAATATCTTTCACTTACAATATAAAATCTCCCACCGTCAAGGTGCAGATTTAATTTTGTTCCACTGCAAATAAATTTAGTGTGTACCTATGTAACTGAACTAATGCAATCAAGTTCAGCATTTATCTGTCAACCTGTATTGCCAAATTCATTATTTAACTACGTGACTGTCTCAATGTACCAAATTTAAAGATCCTGCCTTAAACTACATCACACTCAGTGGCTGACTGAGAATTTGCAAAATGTTCTACAGGATTACAGCATTTATTTGATTTGAAAAGTAATCAATTTAATTTCAAGAAGTAAACTGGTAGCCACGAAACATCTGAGATGACATTTTTCCTGAGGATATTTCATTCATTAAGTACTTGTGAATCTTGTAATAAATTAAGACACAGAGAACAGGTAAAACATGCTAAAAATCAGGTAGAATTCAAGGAAAGACACTGAGGACTAAAAATGCGTGAGAATGGGAATAAAGATATGCAACAAAATGTGAACAAGGATCTGAAAGGACAAGAATGCTGTGAGAAATATAACATATCTTAGGCTTCACAAAATGAGTGAAACAAATGCAAAAACAGATATTGAATCAGCAAATAAATGTAATCCTAGCATCCATTTACAAACTGAGTATTCAAATTTATACACTTATATATAAGGATGCAAAAAGTGCCAATTGCACCTATTGTATAACACAATGTTGGGAAAAATTGTCAATGCGTGTGCTGTCTTCAAATTGCCATTGATTGGTATTTATAATGGCAATTCAAATTATACTGCAGGCGGTGTGAAGGCCTACCTCTAATTCAAAAATCACCTACTCCAGTTAACTCGAGGTCAAACAAGGCTGTTAAAAGTAAAGTGGGTTGGGCGGATCTAATATTAACTTAAAGATAAAGAGAAAAAGGAAAAGGTCGGAGTATTAAAAAAAAGGTGAAAATGCAGTCAATACTTCAGGAGCAGAAAAAGTTATAGGAAGCAATAATGAAATATATTTTAAAAAGGAGTTACAAAAATGAACAGCCTATTAAATTGCCTGTTACACAATAACAAGACCATCAGCAACATATTGAAAGAATTGGAGGCAATGATTAAGAGTGAGGAAATAGATGGAATGTAGTTGCAGACAGGACAGGATTGACAATTACATTTTTCCGACTATAGCAGGTTGAGAAAAAAAAAATTGGAAAGAAAGGTTGGTGGAGTAGTTCTGTTAATCAGAAATAGCACAATGGCAATAGCAAGGAAGGCCATAACTAACAAAGAGAATCCATATGGACTGAGATAAAGGCATTAGGGGTTTACGACAGACCATGGAAGAGTGGAAAGCAAATGAGGGAAGAAATACATGAATTGAGTAAAAACTATAGCATTCCCAAAATCCTCCAAATAAAATACCTGGGAGAGGTAGTAAGATGAGAGAAGGGTGCAGCTTTTACGAGTACAAGTTGCAGAAAGGCCCCCATTTATAAGAACTCCAACAACAAAGCAAGCACTGCTACACCTGATAATGGGAGATTTCCCAGGGCAGATAAAAGAAATTAAGTGTGGGAGGACATTTGTGGAGTAGCGACCACAACATCATAAAATTGAAAATCATGATTGAGAGGGATGTAGCCATTTCAAAGATCAAAGTAATAGGTTTGAAAAATGCAACTGTGAGTGAGTGGGGGAAACTAGAGAAAAATATTGACAAAGTAGTAGAACAATATTTAAAGTGAGATCAATACAGTCACAAAACAGCTGAAAAAAAAATTATGAGGAATATCATTAAACAAGGAATGGTGAGTATATGGAACTTGTTGCCACATTGAGTGATTGAAGCAGACAACATTGATCCATTTAAGAGAAGGCCTGAAGCATACAGAAGGGAGAAGGAAGTAAAGATATAGAGGTAGGGTAAGTAGAGGTAATTCGAGTGGCAAAGACCATGGGTCAAATGGCCCTGATTCTGAATTGGAAATTCTATGTAAATCATATTTTAGCTTGGAAAAAAAATCAAATTCAGCTGCTAAATTAAGCAATTTTAAGAAAAAATGCAGCATCAAATGAGGGCAAAAGAAACATCTAATGACAAATATTCAGTGGTTATGGTTTGCTTCCTACAATAGCACATTCGTCCATAAAGTATTTTATGCAAAGAAACATTCCATCAGGAAATTGGACCCTGTTACTGGCCACTCCTTTAACAATCACAAGGAATTAAATGAATGAGCTCCTCCCTCTACCTCAGTCTGCTCACTGAATCCATTCACCAGGGCCTTGTCCTCACTCTCACTGGCAGCAGAACCCCAAAAATAAAAAGGGCAAAACTCCAAATGTTGGAAATCTGATGCAAAAACAGAAGATGCCGGAAATGTACAGGGGTGAGGCAGCATATTATGATGTTTCAGATCTGAACTGAAGGCAGAAAACAAACAGGCATTTTAATGAGACTTAAAGAAAAGTGGAGTAAAGGGGTGAAGGCAAAGAAGAGGGTGAGAATCAGAAGGTAAACACAGAGATGGGATACCCGAGTTGAATAACCGACACAGGTGATTAACAGAAAACTGTCAGACATGCTCAGAATTATCAATGAGATGATACACAGATATAACAATATAAAAATAATGGGGTGTGTAATTATCCAGCTTACACAAACAAAACTATGAGAACCTCAATTTTGTCACATTTTGTTTGTTTGGACCTCTCCTGTGTCATTTCACTCCACATTTTATTTTAACACATTTTTATCTCTACAAGGTCGCACTGATGCTCTTTTCAGATCAAGTTTTTATTCAGCAGTTTGCAGGTCATTTAATCCATGAACTGCTTCTCTGAAATTGATGCATTTGTTGATTCCCAATGCCTTTTGATTCCATTTTGACACCTTATAAAAGAGCCCATTTCTTTCTCAGCTCTCAGTCACAATGAACAAACAACACCCAAAACACTGATCTGTCTTTTCTTTTTACAGGTGCTAATGGACCTGCTGTGCATTTTCAGCATTTTCTGTTTTTATATCAACCATTTCCACGATCAGCAATGCGGACATCAGGACTTCCTCATCAATACCAACGATGGATTCAAAGCTCATGTTTGCTAGCATTGCAGCACTGAACTCACGTATTTAGGGATAGACAGTTTTATAGTTGTCTGCTCACAAGAACATAAGAAATAGGAGCAAGAGTTGGTCATTCAGCCCCTTGAGATCTTTGGTCTCAACTTCACTTTCCTGTCTATCCCCCATAGCCCCTGACTTCCTTCGATCAAAAAGTCAGCCTTGAATATATTCAATGATCCAGCCTGGACTGTACTGAGCGGAAGAGAGTTCCACAAACTAATCACCCTATCAGAGGAAAAACATCCTCTCATTTCAGTCTTAAGTGGGAGACCCCTAATTTTTAAACAATGCCTGCTATTGTCTGTGTCAACCCTCAACTGTGTTCAATAGGTGCACTGAATCCTGAATTCAGTGGCAAGACCCATTTACAATACACTCTGCTTTCTGACATTGGCATTTTACAGAGGTCTCATAGTTGTCATCCATTAAGGAAACTTCTGTCTTATGCTGCCATGCCTATGACACATGCGGTCCTCAGAAAGAGCCAGAGAGAGAAATTTTTTTTATCCTTTCTGTAAGTTACAGTAAGGGTAGCATCACAAAAACATTAGTGGGTTCAGGCCTTCTAATCAGCAGCAGCTAGCCTTTCCTCAACTAATGCTAGTCCAACCATGTCAGTAATTTATTGCTTAACAATTTTTCCCACTTATGCACTTTTTAGTGATGAACATTTGTGTGCTGATTGTGTAGCATAAAAAAATGGCCATTTCACTGACTTTAAAGATGTCTTCAGCATTCTATCAAGAAAAAAAATGTTGACAAATAATATTACTTGCCTAGTTGCCTTCTGTGGGAGCGCCACTTGCTTCCCCATATATGGACTTGGGCTGCAGTTTAATAGTTTAACACAGATAAATATCTATTCATCAATAGAATCTATATTATGATTAAAATGGAACACCTGGTAACATCTACTACCAACAACAATCCAAAAGTGTCACTTAAAATATATATATTTTCTATATATAAAGAATTCTCCAGGAAAACAAGATACTGAGACCAGAATGGCTGTAGCCTTCTTGTTATTTGTTCATGAGATGTGAATGTTTCTGGCAAAAGTCAGCATTTATTTCCCATACCCATCTGCCCCTGAGAAAGTGGTGATTAGCCACCTTCTTGAACCACAGCAGCCAGTGTGGTGTGCACCTACAGTGCCTGTTCAGTACAGAATTCCAGGACTTTGACCCAGCAATGAAGAAGGAACCACTATATTTCCAAGACCTCTAAATGATCACTGTGACCTCATCCAGTGATTGCGCAGCAAGTAAGTTTTTGAATGAGACAAATATTTAGGCATTCACAAAATAATAGCGTTTTGCACTGTATAATGTTCCAGTTCTTAGAGGACAACGTATTCTATGATGGAAGATTTGCTGGCAACATACAGGTATTAAACGTCTTGTCTATACAACAATGATATTTCCTGCAACACTTTTATTTACAGCATGTATGTTTATAATCTTTTCCTGTTATGCTTATACTTAATTTCCAATCTTATATTTACCTTCCAATGAGTCTTCCCAGCTTGATCACAATCTGTGTGAAGCATTTGACTCTGCTCTCCACCACACAAACTACCTCAGGCCTATTACAATCAGGCATATTTCACAATGATACTCCTCCTTGCTCTTGCCCTGTTCTGTTCCACATTGCCAGTTGCCTCTGCTCCTCGTGTTGGAAGGCTGTGCTTCTGGCCATTGCTGGGAATGCACTTTGAATTGTTTTTAGTAAACATGTCAAAAGTACTTAAACAACTGGAAGTCCATTCCCAGTATTACCTGCAAATGTATGGGGAAGTTCCCTACAGTGATTTTTCTATTATTTAAAATACTTTCACTGTGATTGTCAATAAATGTCATAGTTACACTCGAAGTTTGATACTGGGGGACTTGCATTGTTAAAACCTTCTGCTTGAGGGCATGTATTCCTGGTGAGTGACAGTATACAGAGTTGGGATTACCATATTGAGGAAACTATTGCAGGAGTGCTTAAGATAGGGGTCAGTTGCTTTTTTTCATGCATTTACAGGATGTGGGCGCCAATGGCTAGGCCAGGATCAATTGCCCATCCCCAATTATCTTCGAGAATCTGGTGGTGAACTTAATTCTTGAACCGCTGCAGTTCATGTGGTGTCAGTACACCCACAGTGTGGTTAGGCATGGAGTTCCAGGATTTTGACCCAGCGAGTAAAGGAACTGCAATATATTTCCAAGTCAGGACAGTGAGTGGTATCGAGGAGAACTTCCAGGTGATGGTGTTCCCATGTACCTGCTGCCCATGTCCTTCCAGATGGTAGCAGTCGTTGGTTTGGAAGGTGCTGTCTAAGGAGCCTTGATGAGTTTCTGCAGGGCATCTTGCAGATGGTACACACTGCTGCCACTGTTCGTTGGTGGTGGAGGGAGTGAGTGTTTGTGGACGTGCTCTTGTAGCCACAGTATTTATGTGGATAGTCCAGTTTAGTTTCTGGTCAATGGTTAACTCCCAGGATTTTATAGTGAAGGATTCAGCAATGGTAATGCCATTGAATGTCAAGGTTAGATTCTCTCCTGTTGGAGATGTCATTGCCTGGCAAAAATGTTATTTGTTGCTTGTCAGCCCAAGCCTAGATATTGTCCAGATCTTGCTGCATTTGGACATGGACTGCTTCAGTATCTGAGGAATCATCAATAGTGCTGAACATTGTGCAATCATCAGTGAACATCCCCACTTCTGACCTTATCATGGAAGGAAGGTCATTGATGAAGCAGGTGAAGATGTTTGGGCCGAGGACACGACCCTGAGGAACTCCTGCAGTGATGTCCTGGAACTGAGATGACTGACCTTCAACAACCACAACCATCTTCCTTTGTGCTAGGTACGATTCCAACCAGCAGAGAGCTTGCCACCCCCACCCCCATTCCCCAATTTGCTTTGACTCCAGTTTTGTTTGGGCTCTTTGATGCCACACACGGCGTAATGCTGCCATGATTTCAAGGACAGTCACTCTCACCTCACCTCTGGAGTTCAGCTCTTTTTTCCATGTTTGAACCAAGGCTGTAATGAGGTTAGAAGCTGAGTGGCCCTGGTGGAACCCAAACTGAACGTCAGTGAGCAGGTTATTGCTAAGCAAGTGCCACTTGATAGCACTGTTGATGACCCTTTCATGACTTTACTGACGATCGAGAGTAGACTGATGGGGTGGTAATTGGTCGTGTTAAGATTTATCCTGCTCTTCGTGTACAAGTCATACCTGGGCAATTTTCCACATTGCCAGGTAGACATGTGTTGTAGATGCACTGGAACAGCTTGGCTAGGGGCGCAGCAAGTTCTGGGGCATAAGTCTTCAATACTATTGCTGGAATATTTTCAGGGCCCATAATCTTTGCAGTATTGAGTGCCTTCAGCCGTTTCTTGGTATCACATGGAATGAATCTCTGATGCTGGGGACCTCCAGAGGAGGCAAAGGTGGATCATCCACTCAACACTTCTGGCTGAAGAATGTTGCAAATGATTCAGCTTTGTCTTTTGGATCACTGAGGATGTGGGGATATTTGTGGAGCCTCCTCCTCCAGTGAGTTGTTTAATTATCCACCACCATTCATGGCTGGATGTGGCAGGACTGCACAGCTTTGATTTGATCTGTTGGTTGTGGAATTGCTGAGCTCTGTCTATCACTTGCTGCATATGCTGTTTGGCACGCAAATAGTCCCATGTTATAGCTTCACTAGGTTGACACCTCATTTTTAGGTATGTCTGGTTCTGCTTCTGTCATGCCTTCCTGCACTCTTCATTGAATCAGGCTTAATCCCCTGGCTTGGTGGTAATGGTAGAGTTGGAAATATGCCGGGCCATGAGGTTTACAGATTGTGGTTGAGTACAATTCTGCTGCCTCTGATGGTCCACAGAGCCTCTACGATGCTGAGTCTTGAGTTGCTAGGTCTATTTGAAATCTATCCCATTTAGAACAGTGTTAGTCCATACAACACAATGGAGGGCATACTCTTTGTCTCCACAAGTACTATGCGGTGGTCCTACTGGTGCTATCATGGACAGATGCATCTGCTTCAGGCAGGTTGGTGAGGATGACATCATGTATGTTTTTCCCTCTTATTAGTTCCCTCACCACCTGCCGCAGACCTAGTCTAGCAGCTATATCTTTTTGGCCAGCTGGGTCTGTGGTGGTGCTACTGAGCCACTCTTGTCCCCCACCCCAAAATACATTCTGCACTCTTGCCACCCTCAGTGCTTCCTCCAAGTGGTGTTCAACATAGAGGAGTACTGATTCATCAGCTGATTTGGGATGGGACAGTACCTGGTAAACGACATGAGGTTTCCTTGTCCACGTTTGACCTGCTACAATGTGACATGGGGGCCGGAGTCAATGTCGAGGACTCTCAGGGCAACTCCCTCCCCATTGTAAACTACTGTGCCGCCACCTCCTCAGGGACGGTGATGGTGGTGTCTGGGACATCATCTGTAAGGTATGATTCTGTGAGTATGACTATGTCAGGCTGTTGCTCGACTATTCTGTGAGACAGCTCTCCCAATTTTGGCACAAGCCCAAGGACTTTGCAGGGTCAACATGGCTGGCATTTCTGTTGTTGCTTCCGGTGCCTAGGTCAATGCCAGGTGGTCCGTCCAGTTTCATTCTTTTTTATTGAGGGCATATAGAGTCAATCACATTCCTGCAGATCTGGAGTCACATGTAGGCCAGAACAGGGGAGGATGGCAGGTTTCCTTTCCTAAAGTGAACCAGATGGGTTTTTACGACCATCGCAATAGTTTCATGATTATCGCTAGACTTCTAATTCCAGGTTTTTATTGGTTTTGAACTTGGATCCCCAGAGCGTTCCCCTGGGTCCCTGGATTACCAATCCAGTGACAATACCACTATGTCACCGCCTCCCCTAATTTAAAGCAGATTGCCTCTGAGTAACTGTGCATCTAAATGTATTCACTAAATGTATTTTTATATTAATTTATTGGAAGAGCTGGATGTTAACCAAGCAAATTTGTTAAATCACTCAAAAAATCCAATTCCTTTCACACCACTTGTAACTAAAGTTTGTCATATCCAAAACAAAATTTTAAACTTCATGAGAACATGAAGATTACATCACTCTCACAATGTGATGAAACTTGCCCATGAAGTTGTCTTTTATGTGCTTGACGGGCTACCTTAATGTTTTACATGAAGTCTTCAGCCTCCCAAAGAAGCCTGGTATTGAAGTTTCTATTCTGACCTCAAGCAATCACTCTGCTAGATGCAGGAAATTCTGTAGCCCAAGTGTGCACAGTACATCCAAGCCCCCACTGTGTATCAGTCAAATTCTCTCAGCGCTATCTGTCCTGTGACACAACAGTTGACTTACTGCCTGCAAATAATTCCAAATACACAGGGGAACAACTTTTCAATCAGGCAATATTTACTTTTAGCTACCATGATTGTTGGATTAAACTGCAGAAGTTTTACTTCAGAGAAAGTCAGATCAGAAAGGGGCAGGAAACAGCTGCAATCCTTTCCGTTATTTATACCTAGAAAGCCATAAGGAATTTACTTTTCTCAGAGGAAAGCCTTTCTTTCCCTTTCATTTTAATTTCAGTGTAGTTAAGGATCAGTTGAACAGATAAAACACAGTGTGAGGTGAATTTTAAAAGTTTTCCACAGGCACCTCCTCTCACCACTCCCAGACAGATATTTATTATCAGTTATCGCACACCCTGAGACTACCTTACAACACAAACAGGCCCCGTGTTCCTGGTCTCAACATCAACTCTAATGCTTCCAACCCTTCAGATCGCTCAACTACTACTAATGCCAAAAACACCCAGTAAACCAATCCAAATATTCCACTCCCCAATGGTATCAGACCTTAAGATTGCTCTCCGCAGCATACCATAGCCTGTACCTGCAAGCAATGTAACTTCCCACACAGCTGCTACTAGAATAAAACTCAGAAACAGCTCTGCCACTACTGTTAAGCCTCATCTAAGAAACCTCCAATCTGTACATGCATGTAGAGTTTTATAAAAGGTAAAGTATACTATATATAGTTAAGTGAACATATATAATCATCAAGGCCATTCATTTGTAATATTCATGAAAGAACAAATCATGGATTTTCAGGCCCAAAACACTGGTAAAAATTCCATAATGCTATATAATTAGAGCAGAATTAGCTTCAGTGGCCCTGATGATAAACAGCACGTTATCTGATATAACACCCCATTTGTTATAAAAGTGTATCCAACCACTCACTGTCAAAAAAATCTGGTTCAGATTGAAAACAACACAATAAAACACGATACACCCAGCACACATTTCTCTTCCATCAAGCTAAAATGCATGTCATACTTTAAAAAAAAGGGACAAAACCACAGAAAATACAGAGAAACTTTCCAGAACAGCAAAGAGCAAGAGTCAAAACATCTAAATATTTTAACTAACTTTTCTAAACCCAGCATTTTGATTTGTAGACCCAATGGCAATCAGACTCTGAATTAACTCACCCAGTGTTTACCTAACAACAATTAGCCTAAGAGGGACAGACCTTCATTTTGGTAACAGGATAACACACTGTGCATTAATTATATAAGGGCCCTGTCCTTTAACAACAGTATATTATCTGCTTATCATGAACCATACCACAGGAGATCTATATCGAACATGTGTGTGTGTTTGCGTGTGTGGTGATATATATTGAACAACCATTTTTAAAAGGTATAACTTCCAATTTCTTTCGTCTTAACACATCGCTCACACTGTACCATTATCATTTCATGAAACTTACTTGGCAGTTGATTCTTCATCATATTTTGCTTTCAAATCAAATAGCTCAGTTTGAGTTGATTCCAGGGCTGCAAAAGAAAAATATTTTCCAGAGGAGCCAAAAATGAAAACAGTTTAGTGAAAATTGCCTAGCACAAGTTAAACGCTTACTAAATCTAGACCTTTCCAAGGTCTTTGAAGTCATGTTTTTCAAGTATCCTGGTGATATGAAGAATATTACAAGACAGGTCACTAGTAGAATTTAGGCAGAAGGCTGCCTCAAGCTGTAAGACTAGCAGGGCCCAAACAAACCAACAGCAGAACAAACTGGCATGTTCTCCACAACTTCAAGCTTAACTCTCAAATTATTCTTCTTTAGTTCATAAATAGCTAACTAAACAATAAATCACTTACCAACGTTTTTGTTAGGCTATAGTTTCCATTCTAATAATTTTTTTGTGAGCTGGATAATAGAACACTATCTATTTTGGGAACCTAATATCAAATGTTAAGTATAAGATGTTTAGAAACAGAATGAAGCTCCCTCTAACTGTCCCAAAACAACCCGATTGCATCAAGATATATTTTTTTCCATTTCCCACACAAGTCATCCTAAGTACTGACTGACTTCAATATCACAGGGCCCATATTCATTAGAAACAAGACTGACAATAACAAATTGTCTACAAGACACAGCAGAGGTGGTGGCACAGTGGTAAACAGTTGGGGGGGGAGTAGTTCTGAGAGTCCTCAACACTGACTCCAGAGCCCATGAAGTCTCATGGCACCGGGTCAAACATAGACAAAGAAACCTGCTAATTATTTACTATCCTCCTTCAGAATCTGCAATCCTCCATGTAGGATACCACTCGGAAGAAGCACTGATGTAGGAACTTCATACTCAGTACCTAGTAAGGGCCACCATCTGATCAGCCAAAGCTGGATTTGAATCCAGTTCCACACCTGCATTAACTAGCCCCCTATTTATAGTATTAAATCATAGCAAATATAATTATAACCCTCTTGAATATGGACATGGCTTTTAAAATCAAATCAACATATTTTTCTAATGTAGGATTAACGGAAAGTTCTATTAACTGTCATCTGCACTGTCAGAGATTTTACCATTACCACATGGAAACCCAAGGGAAGTGACATTTCCATATGTTCTTTTGAACTGGGAATATAACCTAATGCAACATCTGAAATGTTGCCCTCCTTAAAAGATTTACACCCAAATCACTAACCTACTCCGTATTTCTAACATTTTCTATGCTTATTCCAAATTCGAGCCTTCACAATGATTTCTGTTTATCTAGAATTAGAGCACGAAAAGAGGTTGCTTGGTGCATTGTGTCAGCTCTTTGAAAGCGCTAGTCCCATTCCTCTGCTCTTTTCCCATAGTCCTCCAAACTTCTCCTTTCCATGTTCGTAATTCAATTCCCCTTTTGAAAGTTATTCTTGAATCTGCTTCCACTACGCATTTAGGCAGTGCATGCTAGATCATAACAACTTACCACATATATATAAAATAATTATCTTCCAATTATCCTATCATCTCACAATTTGCCAAATGTCTTAAACCTATGTCCTGTGGTTACTGATCTGTCTGCCAGTGAAAATGGTTTCTCCTTAACTATTCCATCAAAATCCCTCAATGCTGCAAATACCTCTATTAAAACTTTTCTTAACCTCTTAAAATATATACAAAATATAAACAGTTATTATTTATTTGAAAACATTTTAATATGTTCAGTACTTTTAGTATATCAGTGTGCATATAGTAGTCAAACAATGAGGCACATGAAACCCTGAAGCCACAGGATCAAAATCATTCTCATACCTGTTTGTAAAACTTGAACCTTGTGATCAGCCTCCTCAAATTTGGAGGCCAAAGATGTTTGAGTCTCCTGCAACTTCCTGCAAGATAAATTAAGGGAACTGTTAAAGAGTCCATAATCATGGCAATTTAAGCAGCATACACATCTTCTATATGAGAAAGACTAAGGCTTCATCCAGACTTTTCTACATTATTATTTTGACTTCTTCGCTTTGGTCTTTCATATTTTCATATGTTAAGATTTTTCAATTTGATAAACTGCTCATTTTTTTATTTTTTCCCTCTTTTAACAATAACTGTATTTCAAACAGGTTCTACTTGTAATTATTTCCAGTTTCTTTTTTAAGTTCCTGTTGATGTCTCACTATTAAATAGTTCCTTTACAAAAGTATTGGTTGAGTAAACTATTTTTAATTTGTTTACATGACCAGCAGTGAATGGCGTCAGTACTTCATTCTAGGTCATCATGACAAAGATTCTGCATTGTTCTTATAAATCTTATTTCTCCCCAATCAATTTGAAGGCAATGCTCCTTTAAAATCTTCCAAAAAAGCTTACTCCCGCATTATAAAGATTATAAAGCAGTTCACCTCACAACTGCTGTTTTTCCTTTTATTCATTTATAAGGAGTTATTGCTGATTTTCAAAACAATTTCTGACACAACAGAAGTGCCAAAGAATACAACTTATATGGGAGGACAGAAAATACTGGAACACAAGGTCCACTATTATCTGAAAATAGAACAATACTATTTTAGGATGTTATTCTTTTTTTCCCCTTCTTTAATTTGTTGTGTGTTCTAATATTAGCTAAAGTTGTTTTGAAGTTAAAGCTACATTTGCATTCTGCCAAGTACTAGTCAGTAGTGAGCCCAATAGTGGCACACTGTTTCCTACCCACAGAAGTGGCGAGCTGTTATTTCTGCTGTATTAAGCTACAGCAGTAACAGAATACAAAAGCCGCAGTAGAAGATCCACAGTGCATGCAAATGCTTCTAGTTTTCACATGCCTACCAGTGTAACTTCTATATTTTTATTAAAGAACATGATGCAAAGCTAAAAGAGGCAAAAATCAAATACTGTACAGCAGTTAATTATCACTAAATTTGAACAAGAATATATATACATACAATTGCAGGCAGGACAAAACGAAGATACAATTTTTTTCCATTTTTCACGGCGCAGTGGCTGCATCATGTCCACCCTATTCCCAACTAAATCTACAACCTATTGTTCTGTGAAGTGGAACACTCTAAAGTTACAATGCTGGCTAGGCTGTGGGGATCTGAAGATTCAGAAATTTCATGCAGCTGTAGAGTTGATTCTACTGGCCTGAATAGGGCCTTGACAGCAATAACTTGTCCCAAAACAATGGAAATTTCCACTGAGGTTAACACTTAGAAGTGAGATGAGGAATAACTGCAACAAGAAACGGTGATGCCTATCTATTGACATGAAAAAACTGATGTTTATAACTTTGAAAACAAAACGCATGATACATTTTTAACTTAGATGTTTGTTGTGTAGCTATAGATTGATTTTATTAATTCTTGCCAAGTAACACAAATCAATGCCATAAACCTCAATAATATGAGAACTACATAGACACACAAGAGGCCTAAAATATGATTCACACAGAACAATTAATGGCATTGTCCAAGTTGTGGTGCCAGTGAACAAAATAACCTAATCAATTAAGAAAAAACTACCAGAGAAATTAGAGAATAAGTTTATTTCAATTAATGTATGAATAGTACAGTGACATTATTCCTCACTTCCAGCTCACACTATGCTATCTATACACTATTTAATGCTGTATGTGCCCCACAACACAGCATCCATGGACTGAATTCTAGCTGATGGGGGTGACAGGTGACCATGACTATCTCACTAATGTTTGATAATCTGTCTGGGAGAGTAGTCTGAAATCCAACAGATTTTGTCCTTCTGCCTTTCAAAGAGGATCTCACCTACACTCAAGTGCTATTCGTTCTCACTAACAGCCGGTGTTGTTTGAGTGCCCAAGCACTAATGTCAATCAAGGAAGTGAAACCTGGTCTCACAATCTGCAGCCCTTATACTCGCATAGCGTATCACAGAACCATTCTTTAATACAGTACTTCTATGACAAACAAATAATGCTGTCTTCATATTCAAAAAAAATCAACAACCCCTTTGATAAGCGACATCAAAAAGAAATACAAATGTAGTGTAAGCAAATTGTGTTAAAAGTCTGGGAGCTGGGGTAGTCTGACAGCATTTTTGATTGAGGGACTTATTTGGCAACCATGTGGAGCCCCAGAATTAGGTCCCATTGAAGAGTTCTCAGAACCAGCTTTGCAGCTGTTGCATCCACATGCTGACATGTTTTATCAGTTTTTAACCAAACCACTCAGTGGCAATCTTATAGGTTAGTAACAGAACATTCTGTTCATGTTACTGCGTAGAAACAGACCCTCCTACAGCCAGTCAATGGTAGCAATAATACTAGAATAATGGAGGAAATAGCTTTATAATCTGATGAGTTCTTCAACCAGAAAGCTGTTATTGAAATGCCTGCTTCCAACAGAGTGAACATAAAAAAACACGGTGTAAAAAATGAAATGCAAAAAGATACATTAACTCACCTTTCCTTTTCTGTGAAGTCATTCTGTAATTTCTGTTCTTTCTCAAGTGCGAGGCTTTCTGCTCTGCTGCTCAAGGTCTGCTCATATTCTTTGATTTTTTCTTTAAGTGCTTTTATTGTTACCTCTGTAGAAACAAGAAATGTTCACACAGCTATTGTGCAGTTACACACAGGGAGGTTTCCTGTATTCTGAATGCTTGCTGTGATTTAAACTGTAACTTTACAGTCCTGACATATAATCAATTGATACTAGTCCCTTTGGAGACCCATTACTCCTTAAATGTTAAATTGAACTTCAAATGTTTAGGTTGAGAAGGATCAATGGATTTTGCTTTAGAGGATACTCCAGGCTCAATGAAATGACTCAAAGAAAATCAATGTCAAAATATAATATTACTTTATTGACTAGACTCAAATTAGCTTCTGTTCACCAAAGACCACAGAAGTCACTTGGAATTTTAGGTCTAGGAAGTCAGTCAACATGGTCAATTATAAAAGTATCAAAGAATGATTACAAAACAGAAGGTCATTCAGCCCATCAAGTCTGGGGTAGCTCTCTACAAGAGCAATTCAGCAAGTCCCACTCCCCACCCTTGCCCCATAATGCTGCACCATGCTTTATCTTCAGGTGATCATGCAATTCTCTTTGGAAAGCCACAAATGAATCTGCCTTCGTCACACCCTCAGGCAGTGCATTCCAGTTCCTGACTGCACACTGTGCAAAAAATGTTCTCTCATGGCACTTTTGGTTCTTTTGCCAATCACCTTAAATCAGTGTGCTCTGGTTCTCAAACCTTCTATCAATGGGAAGTTTTTTCCCTATCTACTCTGTCTAGACCCATCATGCTTCTTTAATCCAGCTTCTCCAGCCTATCCTGATAATTGAAGTTCCTCATCCCAGGAACCATTCATCTCATTTTTTTCCCGAAAACATCAACTTTCTCATCTTTCCATCTCAAATATGTTGAATGTTTGCTCTAATACTTTTTCATATGTCAGGCACCTCTGCTACCTCGCCCAAGTAGATTTAATTCCCAGCCATGTACTTAGCTGGTAGCACTCTCGCCTAAGTCATAAGGTTCTGGCTTCAGGGAAGTAGTTTAAACCATGGCGTGTCGTTCCTGATGGTGGAACCATAAGTGGGCACTACTTCGCTTGCTTCCTTTTTGCCAGTTCTCATGTGATTCCAATCAAAGTTTAAAGTGCTGGCGGCAGGCACAGGAAACGTGCAATCACACAGCAGGGGAACCTTTTCAATGGTGAAACCTGCCGTCAGCTGACAATGCAGCAGGTACGAGTGAGCTACGAGAAAACCACCTGATCAAACAGGAAGGCTCAGCATCACGGCCACAAACTTCCTGCCCAACTCCACTGCCATTAACAGATGACTTATTGAGAGTACAAAGGTGGTAAGGGGGTTCTATAAATTTAAATTTCATTTGTAAGTATTTTACATTAGATTGGTTTCACTTTATTCATATGTGCATCATTGTTATTTGCTGAGACTAGCTTAATTAGAGAGTTCAATGTACAAGCACGTCTCAAGTTGGCACCCTTCGATGGTTACTGGGGAGTTACGGACGTTTATTTATTTATATTCATTTACAAGATTTGGGCATTGCTGGCTGAGCCAGCATTTATTGCCCATCCCAAATTGGCCTTGAGAAGGTGGTGGTGAGCTGCCTTCTTGAACTGCTGCAGTTCATGTGGTGTAGGTACACCCACAGTGTCGTCAGGCAAGGAGTTCCAGGATTTTGACCTAGTCACAGTGAAGGAACGATGATATATTTCCAAATCAGGATGGTGAGTGGCTTGGAGGGGAACTTCCAGATGGTAGTGTTTCCATCTATCTGCTGCCTTTGTCCTTCTAGATGGTAGCAGTAGTGGATTTGGAAGGTGCTGTCTAAGGAGCATTGGTGAGTTTCTGCAGTACATCTTATATATGGTACATACTGCTGACATTGTTCAGTGGTAGAGGGAGTGAATGTTTGTGGAAGGGGTGCAAATCAAGCGGGTTGCTTTGTCCTGTATGGTGATAAGTTTCTTGAAACTTGTTGAAGCTGCACTCATCCAGGCAAGTGGAGAGTATTCCATCACATTCTTGACCTGTGCCTTGTAGATGGTGGACAGGCTTTGAGGAGTCAGGAGGTGAGCTACTCGCCGCAGGATTCCTAGCCTTTGACCTGCTCTTGTAGCCATAGTACTTACAGTTCAGTTTCTAGTCAATGGTAATCCCTAGAACATCATAGTGGGGGACTCAACAATGGTAATGCCATTGAATGTCATGGGGTGACTGATACAGAAGGTAAAGTCACACGGGATCAGAGGTGAGCTGGCAAGATAGATACAGAATTGGCTTGGTCACAGAAGAAAGAGGGTAGCAGTGGAATTTTTTGAATGGAGAGCTGTGACTAGTTGGGTTCCGCAGGGATCAGTGCTGGGACCTTTGCTGTTTGTAGCATACCTGAATGATTTGGAGGAAAATGTAACTGGGCTAATTAGTAAGTTTACAGATGACACTAAGGTTGGAGGAGTTCCAGATAGTAAAGAGGACTGTCAAAGGATACAACAGGATATAAATTGGTTGGAGACTTGGGCAGATGAAGTTTAATCCGGACAAATGCGAGGTAATGCATTTTCAAAGGTCTAATACAGGCAGGAATTACACAGTAAATGGCAGAACCCTTAAGTGCATCGACGGGCAGAGGGATCTGGGTGTACAGGTCCACAGGTCACTGAAAGTGGCAACACAGGTGGATAAGGTAGTCAGGAAGGCATATGGCATGCTTGCCTTCATCGGCAGGGGTACTGAGTATAAAAGCTGGGAAGTCATGCTGCAGCTGGATAGAACCTTAGTTAGGCCACACTTGGAATATTGTGTGCAATTCTGGTCGCCACATTACCAGAAGGATATGGAGGCATTGGAGAGGGTGCAGAGGAGGTTTACCAGGATGCTACCTGGTCTGGAGGTTATTAGCTATGAGGAGAGGTTGGAGAAACTCGGATTGTTCTCACTAGAGCAACGGAGATTGAGGGGCGACTTGATAGAAGTTTACAAAATTATGATTGGCATGGACTGAGTAGATAGTCAGAAGCTTTTTCCTAGGATGGAAGAGTCAATTACTAGGGGACATAGATTTAAGGTGAGAGGAGAAAACTTTAGAGGAGATGTGCGGGGCAAGTTTTTTGTGCAGAGAGTAGTAAGTGTCTGGAATTCGCTGCCGGAGGAGGTGGTGGAAGCAGGTACGATAGTGGTGTTTAAGAGGCAGCTTGACAAATACATGAATAGGATGGGAATAGAGGGATACGAACCCCGGAAGTGCAAGATGTTTTTGTTGACGGGCAACATTATCGGCGCAGGCTTGGAGGGCTGAAGGGCCTGTTCCTGTGCTGTACTTTTCTTTGTTCTTTGTTCATTGAACCCTCCCCCCAACTAATTAGTTTAAAGTCCTATCTACAACCCTAGTTATACAATTCACCAGGACACTGGTCCCAGCATGGTTCAAATGAAGCCTGTCCCAACGGAACAGCTCTTTCCTTCCCCTGCACTGGTGCCAGTGCCCCATGAATCAGAACCCATTTCTCCCACACCAATCTCTGAGCCACGCATTTACCTATCTAACCTTATTTAACTTACGCCAGTTTGCACATCACTCAGGTGGTAATCCGGAGATTATTACCTTTGTGGTCTGCTTTTTAATTTAGCCCCAAGCAGCTCATAGTCCCTCAGCAGAACCTCTTTCCTAGTCCAACCTATGTCGTCGGTACCTATGTGGACCACGACAACTGGATCCTTCCCCTCCCACTTCAAGTTCCTCTCCAGCCCAGAGATGTCCTTAACCTTGGCACTAGGTAGGCAACACAGCCTTCCAGACTCTATGTCTTTGCTGAAGAGAACAGTATCTATTCCCCTAATTATACTATCCTCTCTTCCTACTACATTTCTCTTTTCCCCCCCCACTCGAATGGCATTCTGTACCATGTGCTGTGGTCAGTTCACTCATCCGCTCTACAGTCTGTGCCTTCATCCACACCAGGAGCAAGAACCTCATACCTATTGGACAAGGGCACTGGCGGAGACTCCTCCAAAGCTAAATTCCCTATCCCAATACCTGCCTCACTCGCAGTCACACCCTCCTGTCCCTGTCCAGGGTCCAAATTTGATGTATTAGTCTAAGGGGTGTGACTATCTCCTGAAACACAGTGTCCAGATAACTCCCCCCCAACCCCCCTCCCTGAATGCAAGTCTTTCTTTCTTTATCTGTGAGGCCTGGAAGACTATTTGACTTCTGTAAGCATGACATCCAATTCTGTTTGTATCTGATGTCTGCGCACCTTTACTACTAGTATCTAGGTGTATTTCCCTCTCTTAACACAGCAGCACTCACAAATTATAGTGTTCAGTCGGTACCCCAACTAACCCTGTGATCAAACCTGGCACCTTTCTCTCAACTCTCCTTTCCCAGTCTCACTTGAAAATGTACATCTCTATCTTTTTTTCTAGTTCTAATCAAAGGTCACAGACCTGAAATATTAACTCTGTTTCTCTCTCCAGGGATGCTGCCAGACCTATAGAGTATTCCCTGCATTCTCTGTTTATGGCTCAGATTTTCTGTTGTACTTGTTGTATTATGCCTTTGCAGAATGACAGATTTTGTTTGGTAAAGAGCTAGTAATGACTTCTGGGACCCAAATGAATTAAAATCACAGCTGGCTAAATATTCCAATTTTTGGAGAAGTTCTGAGCTACTTTTATAAATGTACATTAACAGGTAGAAAAATAAAATATCATCATCATTTTCACTCTGAGCATGCAACAGGGTGCTGCATGTACCAGAAAAATGTTTCTTTACAAAGAAGCAACAAATATATAAAAAGATTTCACAATTTATCAAATTAACTGAAAGGGGAGTTCCAATTCTGCATATGTACTTCATATCACTAGCTGTATAATAAGTTAACTGTTATTCTAAATGTACTGGTTGCAACTACACCTATATTTAACAAATCAATCATAAACAAAATCTAAAAGAGGCTAAGTTTGCACCAGCAGACTGTGTTATACTAACAGCTATCTTTCAATGACCAGTCAGTATTTACAACAGTAAATTACTTCTGTAGAATAAAATCTTAGAATGTTACTGCACATAAACAGACCATTTAGTGCATGAAATCTATGCTGGTTTCTTTGCACAAAAGTTATTTAATCTAATCCTAGCATCCCTACTCCGCTACCAATAATAATAATAATATGCAGTTTTGTCTTTGCACACTGTCCTGAGTAATCTCTAGGTTGATTTGGTGGGTGCAGCCTGCTGCATACAGAGAACTGGAGCGTGGCGGTGGCATGGGGGTTTCAGTGGAGAAAATGAACAGCAGATGATAGAGGAAGCCCAACAATAAAGTTATCCAGGTTGGAGGGATTGTGGGCTAGGAAATGGCATGCGAGCGGTGGTTGGTGACATGAGTGGCGGCTGGTTGAGGTGGGTGGTTGATAGAGAAAAAGAACAACAAAAGTAAGGCGAATCCAACATCAGTCTGCATGGAGGGATTGTGGAGGGGGGGTGGGCTGATGGCATGATTCTTGGAAATGACATGGGGGACTCACATAGCGCATGCTGCCATGGGGAGGGGGGCAGCATAGGGGGGAAGCAATGGGAGGAATGGGGTGGGAATGGCACAAGGGATCGCAAAGGAAGGATGAAATGGCATGAGATGGGGATTTAAAGAAGTACTGTTGCAGCAAAGAGATCAATTTCATTGGAAATGTTTTGTGGATCTTTGCTAGTCCTGTAATGGTTTACTTTATTCATGAAATACTTAAGTTCTTTTTGAAAATACTTAAGCACCTCTGTTTCAACAACAATTTGTAGCAGAGAATTCTATGTTGCAATCACCCTGTGTAAAGGCATATTTTCTAATCTCTTTAATTGAATGATTTTGTGGTTATCTTAAATATGTCAAGCTTTATTACCATCTTATCCATGAATGGATACATTACCGTATCAGAAGCTTTGGGGAATCGGGAGATAAGTTACTCACTGCAAAATTCCAAACCTCTTGTAGTCACAGTATTGATATGACTGCTCCAGTTCAGTTTCTGGTCAATGGTAACCCACAGAATGTTGACAGTGGGGAATTCAGCAATGGTAATGCCACTAAGTGTCATGGGGATATGGTTAGATTCCCTCTTACTGAAAATAGGCCTGGTACTTGTTTGGGACGAATGTTAATTAGTACTTATCAGCCGAAGCCTGAATGTTGTCCAGGTCTTGCTGCATGCAGGCACAGATGGTTTCAATACCCGAGGAGTTGTAAATGGAACTGAACACTAAGCAATCATCAAGAAACATCCCCACTTCTGAATTTATGATGGAGAGAAGGTCATTGATGACTCAGATGAAGATGATTAGACCTAGTGCCTATTTCCAATAAGAGGGAATCTAGCCATTTCCCCTTGACATTTAGTGGCATTACCATCGCTAAGTTCCCCACTGTCAACATCCTGGGGGTTACCATTGACCAGAAACTGGCATTGGTGGCCAAACATCTCAAGCTCAGGGCATCGCTGCAAGGGTTGCTCAGGGCATCTTCCTTTGTGCTCGGTATGACTCCAAATAGTGGAGTGTTTCCCCCACCGTACCCTGGTTCCCATCAACTTCAGTTTTGCTAGGGCTCCTGATGTCAAGGGCAGTCACTCTCACCTAACCCCGAGACATCAGCCCCTTTGTCCAGGTTTGGACCAAGATTATAATGAAGTCTGGAACTGAGTGGTCCTGGCAGAATCCAAACTAAGCATTGATGAGTAGGTTATTGCTGTGTAAGTGCTACTTGGGAGCACTGCCAACGACTTGCTGATGATTGAAAGTCAAGTAATGGGGTGGTAATTAGCTGGATTAGAGTTGTCCTACTCTTTGTGGACAGGATAAACCTGGGAAATTTTTCACATTGTCCAGAACACAGAGTGCTTTAGTTATACTTTAGTTATGCAGCCAGTTCTGGGGCACCAGTCTTCAAAGGCACCATCAGGATTTTGTCAGAGCCCTTAGCCTTTGCTGTCTCTAGTGCCGTCAGCCATTTCCTGACGTTACGCGGAGTGCTGGAGAACTCAGGAGGTTGCCAAGATGGATCATCCATGCGACACTGCCAGCTGAAGATAGTTGGTAATGTTTAAGTCTTGTCATTTACACTGATGTGCTGGGCCCTGCCATCATTGGGGATTGGGGAGCCGCATCCTCCAGTTAGTCATTAATTATCCACTGCCATTCACATCTGGATGTGGCAGGACTGTGGAGCTTTGATCCAATCCATTGGTTTTGGGATCACTTGGCTCTGTCTATTGCATGCTGCTTCTGCTATTTGACATGCGCCTAGTTCTGGATTGCAGCTTCATCAGGTTGACATCTCATTTTCAGGTATGCATGGTGCTATTCCTGGCATGCTCTCCCACCCTCCTCATTGAACCATGATTGGTCCCTTGGCTTGATGTTAATTGTAGAATGAGGGATATGCTAGGCGATGAGGTTACAGATCATGGCTGTATACAATTCTGCTGCTGCAAATGGTCCACAGCACTTCGTGGATGCCCAGTTTCAAGCTGCTAGATCTGTTCTGAATCTATCCCATTTAGCATGGTGGTAGCATCATACATGACAGAGGATGGCCTCACTGTGAAGGCACGCACATCTGAAATATACATTCAAGTCTGCATCCCTTGCACTTAAGGGAGATGAGTTAAAGGCTGTCCAAGGAGAGTGGCCAGGGTGAGAGAGAGCAATGGTTTTAAGAGAGACAAAAGAATCAAAGGTGGAATTAAGGGTAGCACTACAGTTATGTCATGGTGAATGAAAGACCATAGGCTAGACACTGGAAATTTTGAAAGTACAGTTGTAAGTGAATTGAGAGAGAGCTTTCTCCAGGATAGACACAGAAATAAGTAGGGGTATCTGAACCTTTCACCCTGATACTACACCTCTGCTGCTGCTGCTGCTTGTAGCTACTCCTACCAGATCTGCTGTCATGGTATGTCACGCTCATCTTGTCTTGCGCCATCCTCACACATCCACTGTAGCTTGACTACAACCGTTCTGTGACATCCGTCATCCAACAATGCCTAGGTGAACCTCTCTTTCTGCTGCTCTCCACTTTGCCCTTTAGAAGAGAAATCTGTAGCTTTTCACCTCTGATCAAATGGCTGAAATACCATATCTCTAGCCATGCGTTTATCTTCCTAATCTAATACCCTTGCATTGGCTAACATGATCTTATTAACTTTGAGGTCATGCTTCTTAATCTTAAACAAATAACTGGAACATTTTGCAGAGCCTGAATCCTTTTCCACCCTAGGTCTTTGGTTCTAAATGAACCATAGCTTTTGACAGGCCTCAACCATTTTCAAAGATCTGTGGACCTGCTCTGTCACACGCCCTGGATTCAACTCTCTTTCACAACCACTTTAGAAAATTATTTTATTCCAAAACAAAAGTATATATATGTTATATTTGTTCCTAAAGCCATGAACTGAACACGTAATAGTCTACTTACATTATAACTTCTGCATTAATGCAGTTGAATTAGGATGTGAAGTAGGGAAAATCAGGACTGTATTCACACTAGTTCAACTTTACAGTTCAACTGGCTGGATTTGAAATTGAACTAATAACTGGTTCAGGCAGTCAGTTGGAACATCTGCAAATTTCCAAAACTTCCCAGTGTACAAAAAGCTTGCAGTGCTCTGAAACACATACCTGGGTCAAACGGTGAGAAGGGAACTATTGTGCTCTTAACTCAATAGCAAATGACAAAAAATTTTTAAAGTATGACTATTGTTTTCAAGGATCAATCATGGAGAATTATTATTGAGTGAAATTGATTGAATTAATTTGAGTTTGGTGAGAATTAAGTGCTAATTTTACTGCCATTGATAGTTGCTTATATTTAGAAGACTAAACACACACACAAAAAAAATTTTCCTTACTTCCTGCATGACCTAAAGATAATAAAACAGTGACAACCTACTCTGTGCTGTGCTACCAAGCACTAAGAGCAACAAATACTTCTGCTGCACACGGATCCCTTGATATATTCACAGAATCTGCATGAACAATTCTCAGCTAACTTCCTTGCTGCATAACTACAACAGGAAAATCTGTTTATTGTTGCTAAAGAGCCCAAAAGGGCAATTAGGGTTGGACAATAAATGTTGGCCTAGCCAGGGTCACCCACGTCCCAAGAATAAATAAAAAAAACTAAACAAATTTCTCCTCTCTTAAGTTATGCTTTAGGTCAATGATGTTCAACCTTCATTCAGTCAAGGGTCACTGAAAAACTGAGCTGGACCATGAGGAAATGCATTCAAAAGATTAGGGTTTAGCTATGAAAGGTAATAAACCCAAACCAGACCTGGCAGAAAATACCTTTCTCACCAGCTAATTACACTAGAGGCAGCTCATTCAGCCCATTTTAATTAGTTAATCTGAGATTACCCTACAGGTTCCCCCATATCAACATATGATTTCTTCACGAATGGTTCTAGCCAGCCCACTACTCTACATAGAACTCTATCCATATATTGTGCAGCGAAGAACTTCGTATTAACAATTATCATACATTTTAACTTGTTTCAACCTAGGTCCCTTTGTCTAATATCACAATTTAATTTAAAGTAATAATATGGATTTATCTTTTCCATTCTCTTAACTGTCTCCCCCCTTAAGATGCTCAGATGCCTCCTTTATAGACTGAAAATCTCAGATTTCTTTGTTCTTCCCTCACACCTCAGACCCTGGGGAACAAAGCCTGTAGCTCTTGAATACTTCCTTTGGTGACCAGAACTGGACATAGTGCTCAAGGTCAGGCAGGTCCACAGTATAGTTTAATCATTATTTGTCTATGTTAATTGTTGTTCTGCGTTCTTGGGCTTGGCACTTACTAAGCCTCTCTTAATTTCCTTAACTTTTTCAACACCGTTCATGGAGTACATATAAAGACCATCTTGCCTTTCCATGTGCAAGTGTTTTATATTAAATTATTTAGAAGTTACATGGGCCACCTCACTCCATACTTCCTCCGCAACCCAACAAAACTTATCTAAACAGAATTACCTGGAAAAACTCAGCAGGTCTGGCAGCATTGGCGGAGAAGAAAAGAGTTGACGTTTCGAGTCCTCATGACCCTTCGACAGAACTTGAGTTCGAGTCCAAGAAAGAGTTGAAATATAAGCTGGTTTAAGGTGTGTGGGGGAGGCGGAGAGAGAGAGAAAGAGAGAGAGAAGTGGGGGGGTGTGGTTGTAGGGACAAACAAGCAGTGATAGAAGCAGATCATCAAAAGATGTCAACAACAATAGAACAAAAGAACACATAGGTGTTAAAGTTGGTGATATTATCTAAACGAATGTGCTAATTAAGAATGGATGGTAGGGCACTCAAGGTATAGCTCTAGTGGGGGTGGGGAGAGCATAGAAGATTTTAAAATATTTAAAAATAATGGAAATAGGTGGGAAAAGAAAAATCTATATAATTTATTGGAAAAAAAAGGAAGGGGGAAACAGAAAGGGGGTGGGGATGGGGGAGGGAGCTCACGACCTAAAGTTGTTGAATTCAATATTCAGTCCGGAAGGCTGTAAAGTGCCTAGTCGGAAGATGAGGTGTTGTTCCTCCAGTTTGCGTTGGGCTTCACTGGAACAATGCAGCAAGCCAAGGACAAACATGTGGGCAAAAGAGCAGGGTGGAGTGTTAAAATGGCAAGCGACAGGGAGGTTTGGGTCATTCTTGCGGACAGACCGCAGGTGTTCTGCAAAGCGGTCGCCCAGTTTACGTTTGGTCTCTCCAATGTAGAGGAGACCACATTGGGAGCAACGAATGCAGTAGACTAAGTTGGGGGAAATGCAAGTGAAATGCTGCTTCACTTGAAAGGAGTGTTTGGGCCCTTGGACGGTGAGGAGAGAGGAAGAGGAAGTGAAGGGGCAGGTGTTGCATCTTTTGCGTGGGCATGGGGTGGTGCCATAGGAGGGGGTTGAGGAGTAGGGGGTGATGGAGGAGTGGACCAGGGTGTACCGGAGGGAGCGGTCCCTACGGAATGCCGATAGGGGGGGGTGAAGGGAAGATGTGTTTGGTGGTGGCATCATGCTGGAGTTGGCGGAAATGGCGGAGGATGATCCTTTGAATGCGGAGGCTGGTGGGGTGATAAGTGAGCACAAGGGGGACCCTATCATGTTTCTGGGAGAGAGGAGAAGGCGTGAGAGCGGATGCGCGGGAGATGGGCCGGACACGGTTGAGGGCCCTGTCAACGACCGTGGGTGGAAAACCTCGGTTAAGGAAGAAGGAGGACATGTCAGAGGAACTGTTTTTGAAGGTAGCATCATCGGAACAGATGCGACGGAGGCGAAGGAACTGAGAGAATGGGATGGAGTCCTTATAGGAAGCGGGGTGTGAGGAGCTGTAGTCGAGGTAGCTATGGGAGTCAGTAGGTTTGTAATGGATATTGGTGGACGGTCTATCACCAGAGATTGAGACAGAGAGGTCAAGGAAGGGAAGGGAAGTGTCAGAGATGGACCACGTGAAAATGATAGAGGGGTGGAGATTGGAAGCATGCGGGTACCCATAGCCACACCTTTTATTTGGAGGAAGTGAGAGAAGTTGAAGGAGAAATTGTTCAGCGTGAGAACAAGTGGCTATGGGTACCCGCATGGGCCCCAGCTATGCCTGTCTCTTTATGGGGTATGTGGAATATTCCTTGTTCCAGTCCTACTCCGGCCCCCTTCCACAACTCTTTCTCCGGTACGTCGATGATTACTTCGGTGCTGCTTCATGCTCTCGTCGGGACTTGGAAAAATTTATTAATTTTGCTTCCAATCTCCACCCCTCCATCATTTTCACGTGGTCCATCTCTGACACTTCCCTTCCCTTCCTTGACCTCTCTGTCTCAATCTCTGGTGATAGACTGTCCACCAATATCCATTACAAACCCACCGACTCCCACAGCTACCTCGACTACAGCTCCTCACACCCCGCTTCCTGTAAGGACTCCATCCCATTCTCTCAGTTCCTTCGCCTCCGTCGCATCTGTTCCGATGATGCTACCTTCAAAAACAGTTCCTCTGACATGTCCTCCTTCTTCCTTAACCGAGGTTTTCCACCCACGGTCGTTGACAGGGCCCTCAACCGTGTCCGGCCCATCTCCCGCGCATCCGCTCTCACGCCTTCTCCTCCCTCCCAGAAACATGATAGGGTCCCCCTTGTCCTCACTTATCACCCCACCAGCCTCCGCATTCAAAGGATCATCCTCCGCCATTTCCGCCAACTCCAGCATGATGCCACCACCAAACACATCTTCCCTTCACCCCCCCTATCGGCATTCCGTAGGGATCGTTCCCTCCGGGACACCCTGGTCCACTCCTCCATCACCCCCTACTCCTCAACCCCCTCCTATGGCACCACCCCATGCCCACACAAAAGATGCAACACCTGCCCCTTCACTTCCTCTCTCCTCACCGTCCAAGGACCCAAACACTCCTTTCAAGTGAAGCAGCATTTCACTTGCATTTCCCCCAACTTAGTCTACTGCATTCGTTGCTCCCAATGTGGTCTCCTCTACATTGGAGAGACCAAACGTAAACTGGGCGACCGCTTTGCAGAACACCTGCGGTCTGTCCGCAAGAATGACCCAAACCTCCCTGTCGCTTGCCATTTTAACACTCCACCCTGCTCTCTTGCCCACATGTCTGTCCTTGGCTTGCTGCATTGTTCCAGTGAAGCCCAACGCAAACTGGAGGAACAACACCTCATCTTCCGACTAGGCACTTTACAGCCTTCCGGACTGAATATTGAATTCAACAACTTTAGGTCGTGAGCTCCCTCCTCCATCCCCACCCCCTTTCTGTTTCCCCCTTCTTTCCCCCTTTTTTATCCAATAAATTATATAGATTTTTCTTTTCCCACCTATTTCCATTATTTTTAAATATTTTAAAATCTTCTATGCTCTTCCCACCCCCACTAGAGCTATACCTTGAGTGCCCTACCATCCATTCTTAATTAGCACATTCGTTTAGATAATATCACCAACTTTAACACCTATGTGTTCTTTTGTTCTATTGTTGTTGACACCTTTTGATGATCTGCTTCTATCACTGCTTGTTTGTCCCTACAACCACACCACCCCCTCCACTTCTCTCTCTCTCTCTCTCTCTCTCTCCGCACCCCCCCACACACCTTAAACCAGCTTATATTTCAACTTTTTCTTGGACTCGAACTCAAGTTCTGTCGAAGGGTCATGAGGACTCGAAACGTCAACTCTTTTCTTCTCCGCCGATGCTGCCAGACCTGCTGAGTTTTTCCAGGTAATTCTGTTTTTGTTTTGGATTTCCAGCATCCGCAGTTTTTTTGTTTTTAAAATTATCTAACCCAGTTACTTATCCACTGCCAATATTTAATCTGAATCCTTACTGCTTTCAACATAACTAGTAGCCCTTGGATTGGAACTTTGTCCAATGGTTTTTGCAAGTCTAAGGTGCAACTATCAGCGTTTTGTTTTTCTCTGCAAGTTTCTATTCGAGAAGGGTCATTCATACATAATCACAACATTGCTCTGAAGTGTTTTTGCTTTGCATTAATATTCCTTCTGTTCTGTAAGTGTATAAATTGGGAGTCATGGCCTGAACATTAACAATTGTGTGAAAAGAGACATGTTCTAGACCCTGAAGACCTGGACGTAGATTATGAACCACAGGTAGAGTACAAATAGTTTACACATTGTGACAATAATCTAAACCACATTATTGAGGTAGTGATAACATCATAAAGCCTTGAAACTGTCACTATTTATAGATTTAACACAAAGTGGAATTTTCTAGTACTTACCCTGATTCTTGACTTCTGCAAACTCCTTGTTGTATTCCTCAAGTGTTTCCCGCAGTTTCTGATTCTCTGTTTCTATATCATGCATACGCTGGACTTTGAGCTGGAGTTGTTGTCCTAGATCTAATGCTGGAACAGGATCTGCAAACCAATAACATAAGGGTAAATCAGCAGAGTTAATCCTCTAGGCAAGAAAACAGAAGACAGTAAATGTACAGATATTTTCCTTAACAATATTTATGATTCTGCGGTCTGATTTCCCAGAGCAGCAACAGGCATCAGAAATAGCCTTACACAACTTTAATTAATTGATGGAACTTCATCATTGACTAATGGAGCAATCCTGACCTTCTCCCCTGTACTAAAGGAAGCTTTTGCTCATAACTTGAGTAGGAGCACATTAGTAATTGGAGCGCAAAGTAGATGCATTTTTCAAATCTCAGTTACCAAGAGGTGAAGAAATTTAAAAAAGGACCCCTTGTGATGCTCTACTGCTGCTGAAGGTACGTTAATAATTGGATTTTTTTCTTGGTTACTGTGAATTTTGCAACTTTAAGACTAGCATGCACATTAAATGTGATTAGAACCCACAACCTATAACTGAGTTTATAATTTTTAATGAGTTTAGATTACAATCTTTTACAAAAAGGAACCCTGGTGTGCTCACTATCAGTGGGAAAGTACTGCAATGAAGGCAACTTGGCTTTTGTGATTTACACAGTGCCCATTATGGCTGCTCTGGGAAGTTTGATCACAGAATTTAAACTATTGTTAAAGTACATGTGTATATTTGCTTCAAAACCATCATCCTGAGTATACTGGAAATCAGAAATAAAAACAGAAAATGTTAGAAACATTCAACAAATCTGGCAGTGTTAACGCTTCGAGTCATGACCTTTCATCACTGTATATTAACTCTCTTTCGGTCACTGCTTCAGAGGTGAACTATTGGTTAGAAGCAGCTTGGATGTTTGATACAATCTGTATCAAACACTTTCTGATGTGCCATCATGAGATACCAATCCTGACATATCAGAATAGCAAATTCTTAACTTTTAAATTTCAACATCCTGAAGTAATCAAGCTTCAACAGTAATAAAACCAAGAATAGTTCATGGAGAACATGCCTTATGCAATGTTATGTAATCATACAACATCACATCAGAATTCAAATACTAAACTTATTGAGAGCTCAGCTTAGTTTTTCTTTTGACCAATAACATATTCATGGAAAAAAAGACTTCCCTGAAAAATTAAATGACATTATTTTCAGTCTGTAATAATGGCTCGGATTCTGTGGTGGCAATTATGGCGAAACTGTCATTGTTCACTGTCCTTACCCCACTGAAATTGATAGTATCTTCTGGAATCCGTACATGTGCAGAATAACATGGAAATCCAGAAGTTGCTGTCAGTGATTCTACGTTCCTCCAGAAGGAGCACTGCGAAGGTCCCCCCCAGAGTGCAGCAATCAGTGAATTAACAAAACTTTCTACTTTTACGCTGTTAAGTTTGACTGGAAAACCCTTTAAGGTTGTACTTCATTAAGTGAGGTGAACTGTGGTTTTAATGGTGTACTGAATTCAAAATTTCTGCTAAACGGCTTCACTGGACCTGAAAGAATAATTTCATATTTGTGGTATATCAAATTTCTCTCATATGATTTTTAAAAGTCACATTTTTTAAAAAAATTAAGTTTATGATATTTTAGCTTAATCCAATCATAGCCATTTATTTAGCTATCTGGAAATCGAAATTAAAAGCTAAGGATAATCAGTTCCTACTTCTTCCTAATTTGTCTTCTGTGAGAATATTTCAATGTGACTGATTGCTTATCCTATTTGCTGATATCACTGCTGCTGGACGCCTGCAGATCCTAACTTGGCGCCAGATTTAAATTACTGTCAGGAAAGTGGAAATCCCACAAAGATCGCTAGATCTTTGTAAATAACTTGCTTCAAGTTCAGAGGTGAGTGCTGCTGCTCCACCACTGACTGCAAAAGCCTGCCCAACATTCTTCACAGAAAAGCCTATTTGTCTTAACCTCAGTTTTTTTCATTTAAAATACATATCCCTAATGTCAAATTATATCCCATCAGTAACCCTATTAGAAGTTGTCTGTTGACTGTTAAATCTGCTGAATCTTTATAAAAACAGGATAATTTAAGATGACTTCCATAACCTAGATTTTAAAATTCCTAAACAGTTGCTAACTCAAAACTGGGTTAACAAAATGAAAAGGCAATCGTGCCCAATTACTTCAATATCTCTTCTTTCATCGCTTCTGCATCCACTCCATGGCCGTGATATCTTTGACCAAGCAAAGCATAAATATGGACGCAGTATTTTAACTGCAGCTTCTGTTTTTATTCTTTCCTGGGATGTGAAAGTCACTGGTAAGGCCAGCATTTATTGCCCATCCCCAATTAACCTCAAGAAGGTGGTGATGATGGTGAACTGTCTTTTTACATAGAAAATAGGATCAAGAGTAAGCCACTCAGCCCCTCGAGCCTGCTCCACCACCCATCATGATCATGGCTGATCATCCAACTCAATAGCCTGCTCCCACTTTCTCCCCATATCCTTTGATCCCTTTTGCCCCAAAAGCTATATCTAACTCCTTCTTGAAAACATAATGTTTTGACCTCAACTACTTTCTCTGGTAGGGAATTCCACAGGCTCACCACTCTGAGTGAAGAAATTTCTCCTCATCTCAGTTCTGAATGGTCTACCCTGTATCCTCAGACTGTAACCCTGGTTCTGGACTCCCCCACCATCGGGAACATCCTTCCTGCATCTACCCTGTCTAATCCTGTTAGAATTTTATAGGTTTCTATGAGATTCCCCTCATTCTTCTGAACTACAGTGAATACAATCCTAACCGACTCAATCTCTCCTCATATGTCAGTCCTGCCATCCCAGGAATCAATCTGGTAAATCTTCGCTGCACTCCCTCTATTGTAAGAACATCCTTCCTCAGATAAGGAGACCAAAACTGCACACAATATTCCAAGTGTGGTCTCACCAAGGCCCTGTATAACTGCAGCAAGTCATCCCTGCTCCTGTACTCGAATCCTCTCGCTATGAAGGCCAACAAACCTTTTGCCTACTTGACCGCCTGCTGCACCTGCATGCTTACCTTCAACGACTGGTGTACAAGGATACCCAGGTCTCGTTGCATATTCCCCTCTCTCAATTTATAGTCATTCAGATAATAATCTGGCTACCAAAGTGGATAACCCCACATTTATCCACATTATACTGCATCTGCCATGCATTTGCCCATTCACTCAGCTTATCCAAATCTCTGCATCCTTCTCACAGCTCACTCTCCCACCCAGCTTTGTGTCATCTGCAAATTTGGAGATATTACATTTAGTTTCCTCATTTAAATCATTAATATATATATTGTGAATAGCTGAGGTCCCAGCACCGACCCCTGCAGTAGCCCACTAGTCACTGCCTGCCATTCAGAAAAAGACTCATTTATTCCTACTCTTTGTTTCCTGTTTGCCAACCAGTTTTCTATCCATCTCAATACACTACCCCAATCCCATGTGCTTTAATTTTACACGCCAATCTCTTATGTGGGACTTTGTCGAAAGCCTTCTGAAAGTCCAAATAAACCACATCCACTGGCTCCCCCTCATCTGCTGGTTACAGTCTCAAAAAACTCCAGTAGATTTGTCAAGCATGATTTCCCTTTCATAAATCCATGCTGACTCTGTCCGATTCTGCCACTGTGTTCCAAGTGCTCAGCTATTAAATTTTTTATAATGAACTCTAGAATTTTCCCCACTACCGACGTCAGGCTGACTGGTCTATAATTCCCTGCTTTCTCTCTACCTCCCTTCTTAAATAGTGTGATTACATTAGCAACCCTCCAATATGTAGGAACTGCTCCAGAGTCTATAGAATCTCAGAAGATGGCCACCAATGCATCCACTATTTCTAGGGCCGCTTCTTTAAGTACTCTTAGATTATCAGGCCCTGGGGATTTAACGGCCTTCAATCCCATCAATTTCTCCAACACCATTTCCCTACTAATACTGATTTCTTTCAGTTCCTCCCTCTCACTAAACCCTGTGTTCCCCAACATTTCTAGTATGTTATTTGTGTCCTCCTTTGTGAAGACAGAACCAAAGTATGTATTTAGCTGGTCAGCCATTTCTTTGTACCCCATTATAAATTCCCCTGTTTCTGATTGTAAGGAACCTACATTTGTCTTCACCAATCTTTTTCTCTTCACATACCTATAGTAACTTTTACAGTCAGTTTTTATGTTCCCCGCAAGCTTACTCTCATACTCTTAATTTTTTTGAACTGGTGCTGTCTGTGTGGTGTAGGTACACCCACAGTGCTGTTAAGGAGGGTATTCCAGGAATTTGACCCAGCGACAGTAATATAATTCCAAGGCAGGATGGTGTGTGACTTGGAAAGGAGCTTGCAGGGGGCTATGTTCCAATGACTCCAATGATTTGCACAGGTTTATGCCCTTACTTATTAAACCTGGAAGACTACCATTTAAAAAAAAAGGTTAATTAACTTCTCATCCCACTTTTTAATATTTGTGTTTCTGCAGCTTTAAATCTCTCTGCTCAACTCCTTTTAACGTTTTATTTATCTTTTATTTCCTCTCATTATCTTCCAAATATCTATCACGTCAGATTTCTCCACTATTACTTTCATCCAATGTCTATCTGCCAATCTACAAGCTAGTCTCTGTCTTCTTGGAGGTGCTTAAATATCACTTCACATTTAACTATGCTACATATTTTTGTATTAAATGTCAATTTGGATTTTGAACCTCCTGCAGCCAAGCTCTGGGGGAACTTGCTGGGGGGGGGACTGCTATTCATTGTTCCCCAGTCCAAAACACACACGTTAAATACTACATGCTGTTTGCTTGTTAACCAACTTACAGTTAATGATGCCATGCAACCTGCAATAATGTCTACCTTGATTTTATCATCTATCACATTCTTTAAAGAACCACAGCAAAGTTCTCATTGAGTACATTTATTCATATTTAATTGGCTCTATCATTTCCCTTTAGAGCCCGACTCTCCTGTGAGTGGCCTGGAAACTTTATTTCTAAGAGCATTGACTCAAACTTGCAACCTGAACCTGATAACGACATTGTACACATACATACTTACTTCTTTGCTTGTTCTGACAGGAAGGGACATTCCATAATCCATGGAAACAAGATAATGGTTCCGCTATTGCTCCCATTCACCCTGATTTGGCTGTCGCTAAAGGGCATTAATGACACAGATGGGTTTTTTACAACAATGGTTTCATGGTCATTAAAATTAAAATTCCACCACCTGCCTTGGTGCAATTCAAACCCGGGCCCCCAGAGCATTCCCCTGGGTCTTTGGATTACTAGTCCAGGGACAATACCACAATGTCATCACCTCCCCTATACTTAAATTTAAAAATTTCAGAAAAAACAAAACATGACAGTGCCATAATTCACCTGGATCAAAATTTGATCTTGATCAAAGCAACTGTGTTGGCCATTACCAACATCTGCTCCAGTGGGGGAGAAGGGATGAGTGAGGAAGTCATCTGCACACTTGCCACACTGTCTGATGCCAAAAGCCACGTTGACCTGCGCTCAATCCAAGAGAGTGAGTGAGTATGGGAACAAGAAGTCAAGATGCATTTGAAATTACTGTGAAAACCCAGAAGCAATTTTTAGTGATAGGAATTACAAGGTAACTTGTTGATACGTAACAGTTAGGACAGATAGACAGAAGCTTTTAACAAGATTTGCATGTACGTGTTTCAGATTACTATTGCGTTTAAGGAGCAAAGTGGGGACTTGATAACAATCTATAAGTGCAACAGACAAGGATGAATGTTCAGTTTTAAGATTCTAATTAGAAGACAAATGGGGAAAAGGCAATGCACATTGATGGTGCATTTCTAGATCAATGATTGTATACGGTCAGGAGGAGCTGCATTAATAAGAATTATTTGTTAAAGGTCATTTGTATTTACTTTGTTAAGCCAGGAAAAGACAGACTTCCACTTTATGACTTTCAGACATCTTGTAGTCACTGTTAAAATGCAGGAAAACGTGGCAGCCAACATGTGCACAGGAAGTTCCCAGAAAATGCTCCGTGACAATATCCAGATAATCTCCTTTTGTGATGCTAGTTAAGAAATAAATGTTGGCCAGGACACCAGGGATAACTCTCTGCTCTTCTCCAAGCTAGTGCCATGGTATCTCTTACGTCTCATGAGGGCAGAAGGTACCTTGTCTTATCGTCACATCCGAAAGATCGCACCACTGATAGTGCAGTACTTCCTCAGTGTGACACTGAAGTTTCAGCCCTAATTTTTGTGCTGAAGGCCTGGAGTGGGACTTGAACACAAAACCTTGTCACTCAGAGTAACTGAGTCATTGCTGACACAGGCTTAACCGTGTTGCTGGTGTTGTGGGAGGAGTGTATCTTACTCAAAGAGTCAAAGGGGTTATGGGGACAGTGCAGGAAAGTACCTGAGGTGGAAAACCACCCATTATCTTATTGAATGGCAGAGCAGACCTGAGGGCTATATGGCTTACTTCTGCTCTTATTTCTTATGTTGTTATGCTAGTAACAAAAGCATTTGTCATCCAAGGCACTCAGGTTGTTTGAATGCAGTGGCCTGAAATGTTGAAAGGCCACCACCATCCCTGTCAATCCATACACGCTTGCAAATCAGTTTTGATCCTTTTCTAAGTCATTGGAGAACCACCAAAAAGATCCTGCTGGAGACATATTTAATTGTGTGGTGCAATTACAGAAATTCCCTGGCAACATTAAAAGATTAGCTTCTATAGGATCAGAAACACATCCTGAGGAAGCTGAGCATGAAAGAAATTTTTCATCTAGTCTTCATGTTTCAATGGATGTTACAATTTTCATGACATCCATGCAGATACTGTTTACGTGCAGCTGCATTCTTGATAAAAGGAGAGTGTAATCAGAGGTGCAACTTTCCTGAAGGGATGTGGACCATTGACGAAGATAAATAGATAGATACTTAAAAAAAACAATGTGTAAACAACTCTGAATACATAATGTGTTCAATATGAGGAGAAATGTTTGCATACAAATGGCATTTGCACGCATCAGAGCTGCACGCAAACTGTCAATTTATACTTTGGTGAATATTAAGAAAGCAGGAACTGGGAATACACAAGAACAGCTGGTATTTGCATATATCAGTGCTGCATGCTAAGTCTGCTGGATTGTAGATTTTTACAAACTTTTTATTCTTCTGTATTTGATATATGTACTGCAATTTCAGAAACTAACTTTACTAAAAGTGCCCTGCTACAGATCTCAAGTTTTATTGACACAGTATCTGGGGAAAATATAATGGAAGGAACAGAAGTGATATTAATGGAAATGAAGTTCTCTCATGAGCAATAAACCGCTTGTGAAATCTGAGCATCTTTCACAATGAAGAAATTTCAGTATTTACCAACCAATTATTATTTTTAATATAAAGGTTCACATTTCTCTCTTTATATAGTGCAGCTCACATACAGAGAGCTGTGCAGAATACGAAGGACCCAAGTTCAATCCATAGTCTCTGATCTTAATGTCTGATATTTGATCTTGATGCTAATGAGTTAATTAGAGTGGGAAAATCATTTCGGTTTGGCAATTTTCATCAGTGACAAATAAAGCAAAGTACACACATGTGGCTTTGCAGGTATCATAGAATTGGATTTGGTCATGATGCCTCACTAATGAACTCTCATATCCACACTCACATTTGACTCACATGTAAAGGCAGAAGACCCAAGACCTGGGACTGTATTCCAAGAGTAAGGGTTATCTGTTATCTGTATCAGTTGGCCAAAAACTGGGAGAAGGAAGGAGCTTGTGGGATACTACAAAAGCAGTCTGTCAATCTCAGTGCTTGTAAATCAAGAATTGTTACTTGCAGGTTTTGCTTCACTGGGACCTGTGTCCCAGCCTTGAGGTCTGGAAACAATCAAATTAAAATAGACTCAATTTACGGTGGCTTTTGATTCAAACTGAAAAAAGTCAATTTACAAATATACAGGCTGTGAGAAGGAGCTGGTAATGAAATAGTACTGAGTGACGCAAAGAGTTGTCACTCACGTTTCACATCTGGGGATGCACACAAAACTGTCATAATAGATAGAGGAATGGCAAGGAAAGTCCAATACATGGAGTGCGCATGCTATTCCATGTGGGAATTCCAAGATGCTTCAGAAGTCCTCGATAAGTGTACATGCAAGAAATGTTGACAGCTGCAACAGCTTGAGCTCTGGGTTTCAGAGCAGTTGGCATCACTGGAGCGCACCACAAGATTGAGAGTTTCGTGGATTGCATGTTCATAGATGTGGTAACACCACAGCGTTCATGCATGCTGGGGCATAGGGAATGGATGACTGCTGGGCAGTCAAGCAGGGCCAGGCATGTAATGCAGAAGTACCCTGAGCGCATCTCACTCTCCAACAAGTACTCAGTTCTGAATACTGATCCAATTGATGGTTCATCTGGGGAATACAGCCAGAGCTAAGCCCATGGCACCACGGGTGACTCAGTTGTACAAGGGAGCACGAAGAAGATTAGAGAGCAATAGTGACAGGAAATTAGATAGTTGGAGGAGCAGACAGGCATTGCTGTGGCCGCTGACATGAATCCAGGATGATATGTTGCCTGATCTGATGAAGGGTCATACGGACTCGAAACGTCATCTGTATCCCTCTCTGCAGATGCTGTCAGACCTGCTTGAGATTTTCCAGGTATTTCTGTTTTTGTTCTAGATTTCCAGCATCCGCAGTATTTTGCTTTTATGATATGTTGCCTCCCTGGTGTCAGGATCAAGGAGGTCACTGAGCAGTTCAGAGCACTCAGAGGGAAGGGTGAAAATCCAGTGGCTGTGGCCCACATTGGAACCAATGACTTAGGTAGAAAAGAGGGGTATAGTCCTACAATCAGAATTTAGGTGTGAAATTAGCAAACAGGAGCTCAAAAGTAGTAATCTCTAGATTGCTCCAGGTACCGCAACTGAGTACAGAAATTGGAGGATAAAGCAAATGAATTTGTCGCTGGAAAGATGGTACAGGAAGGAAGGCTTTGGATTCCTGGGGCATTGGAATTTGTTCTGGGGAAGATGGGGTCTGTAAAGGCTGGATGAGTTGCAATTAAACAGTGCCAGGATCAATTTCCTTGTGGGCTGATTTGGTAGTGCTAATGGGAGGATTTAAATTAACTTGGAAGGGTTTGGGAACCAAGAGGTAATACTAGTGAGAAATACCAAGGTGCACAGAATATTGGGAGCAACAGATAGCACTAAAGTAGGAAATAGGTATTTGGTGGGTTGAGCATAAGAGGGTAAGTAATAAATCTAAATTAGGATTGCTGTGCATATTTGTGAATGGGTGAACTGTGGTAATTAAGGTTGGTGAGCTGCAGGCACAGATGTTCACTTGAAAAAATTAGTTTTTTTATTCGTTCATGGGATGTGGGCATCACTGACTAGGCCAGCATTTATTGCCCATCCCTAATTGCCCTTGTTCAGAGGGCATTTAAGAGTCAATCACATTGCTGTGGGTCTGGAGTCACATGTAGGCCAGACCAGGTAAGGACGTCAGATTTCCTTCCCCAAAAGGCATTAGTGAACTAGATGGGTTTTTACAACAATCAACAATGGTTCCATGGTCATCATTAGACTTTTAATTCCAGATTTTTATTCCGCTATCTGCTGTGGCAGGATTCAAACCCAGGTCCCCAGAGCATTATCATATTTCTACTTCTCTTTAGTTCTGAAGAAGAGTCATCTGGACTTGAAACGTTAACTCTGTCCCTCGCTCCACAGATGCTGTCAGACCTGAGTTTGTTTTTGTTTCAGATTTCCAGCATCCACAGTATTTTGCTTTTATCCCCAGAGCATTACCCTGGGCCTCTGGATTACTAGTCCAGCAACAATACCACTACGCCCTTGCCTCCTCATCAGCTGCAGTGACAACTGAGACCTGGACCAGAGGGCTGGATATTAAATGTTCCTGGATACAAGTTGTGCAGTAAAGATAGGAAAGGAAAGGAGGGAGGGTGGCAGTATTCATTTTTTTTAGTTTGTTCATGGATTGTGTGTGCTGCATGGCAAAGCCAGCATTTGTTGTCCATTCTTAATTGCCCTTGACAAGGTGGAGGTGTGCTGCCTTCTTTAACCGCTGCATTCCATCAGGAGTCCATAAGGAGAATACTACAGTGCTAGAGAGGATGTCTCAGAGGGATCATGGGCGGAATCTATTTGGCTAGAGTTAAGGAACAAAAAAGATACAATTACATTTCTCAGTGTAGTCTATAGGCCACTAATCAGTGTCATAGAGGTCTACAGCACAGAAAAAGGCCCTTCGGTCCATCGAGTCTTGCCGGTCAAACAAGTACCTAACTATTCTAATCCCATTTTCCAGCACTAGGCCCATAGTCTTGTATGCTATGGCATTGCAGGTGCACATCCAAATACTTCTTAAATGTTATGAGGGTTTCTGCCTCTACCACCCTTTCAGGCAGTGAGTTCCAGATTCCCATCACCCTCTGGGTGAAAAAATTCTTCCTCACATCCCCTCGAAACCTTCTGCCCTTTACCTTAAATTTATGCCCTCTGGTTATTGATCCCTCCACTAAGGAGAAAGGTTCCTTCCTGTCTACCCTATCAATGCCCCTCATAACTGCATACACCTCAATCATGTCCCCCCTCAATCTCCTCTGTTCCAGGGAAAATAACCCCACTCTATCCAATCTCTCCTCATATCTAAAACTCTCCAGCCCAGGCAACATCCTGGTAAATCTCCTCTGCGCTCTCTCTAGTGCAATCTCATCCTTCCTATAATGCGGATTCCAGAACTGCACGCAATACTCTTGCTGTGGCCTAACCAGCGTTTTATACAGTTCCAGCATTAACTCCCTGCTCTTATATTCTATACCTCAGCTAATAAAGGCAAGTATCCCATTTGCCTTCTTAACCACCTTATCTAACTGTCCCGCTACCTTAAGGGACTGGTGGACATGCACACCAAAGTCCCTCTGATGCTCAGTACTTCCCAGGGTCCTACCATTCATCATCTATTCCCGTGCCTTGTTTGTCCTGCCCCAAGTGCATCACCTCACACTTATCTGGATTAAATTTCATTTGCCACTGATCAGCCCATCTGACCAGCTCGTCTATATCCTCCTGTAATCGAAGGCTATCCTCCCTCACTATTTACCACCCCACCAATTTTTGTGTCATCCGCGAACTTACTAATCAACCTTCCTACATTCAAGTCTCAATCATATGTATACCACAAACAGCAAGGGACCCAACACCGATCCCTGTGGAACCGCACTGGACACAGGCATCCAGTCACTAAAACACCCCTCGACCATCACCCTCTGCTTCCTGCCAGTCAGCCAATTCTGGATCCAATTTGCCAAATTGCCTTGGATCCCATGGGCTCTTAACTTCATTATCAGTCTCCCACGCGGGACCTTATCAAAAGCCTTGCTGAAGTCCAAGGTAGACTACGTCAAATGCATTGCCCTCATCTACACACCTGGTCACCTCTTCGAAAAATTCAATCAAATTGGTCAATCATGACCTCCTCTTAACAAAACCATGCTGATTGCTCTTGATTAATCCCTGCCTCTCCAAGTGTAAATTAATTCTGTCCCTCAGAATTTGCAGGAAAGTACAGGGAAGTGCAAGAATTATAGGGTAATTATAATGGGGAACTTTGATTACCTGAATTTGGACTGAGATACTAGTAGTGTAAAGGGCAGTGAGAGACAAGAGTTCTTAGAGTGTGTTCAGGAGAATTGTCTGCAGCAGTATGTTTCCAGTCCAATGAGAAAGGAGACACAGCTTGACATGTTTCTCAGAAATGAGGTGGGCCAAATGGATCAAGTGTCAGTAAGGAAACATTTTGGGGGGCAGTGATTATTGTACAATAAGATTTAGGTTGGCTATGGAACAGAAGGAGAAGAAGCAATCCAGAGTAAGAATAATTAACTGGAGGAAAGCCAAGTTCAATGGGGTAGAAATGGATCTGACCCAGATAAACTGGAATCAAAGACTGTCAGGCAAAACTGTAACTGAACATTGGGCTGCCTTTAAAGGAGAGATAGTTCAGGTACAGTCCAGGCTTATTCCCGTTAAGGGAAAAAATAGAACAAACAAATCCAGACTTCCCTGGATGGGAAAAGAGATAGAGAATGAGGTGAAGCAGAAACAATGTGCTAATGACAGATGTCAGGTGGATAATTAAATTAAGAACGAGGCCCAAAATAGAAGATTCAGAGGTGAATTGAAAAGCAAATACGAGAGGCAAGGAGAAATTATGAGAAGAAACTGGCTGCTAACTTAAAAGGGAATCCAAAGGTCTGTGGGCATATAAATAGTTAGAGTGATAAGAGGAGGAATGGGGCCAATTAGGGATCAAAAAAAGGATTTATGCATTGAGGTAGGAGGCATTTTGAGGTATTTAATAAATACCCTGCATTTGTCTTTACCAAGGAGATGCAGAGGTAATTCAAGCACTTGAAATTGGTAAGGAAGTGTTTCCAAGTTGTCTGCAATTAAAAGTTGATAAGACACCAGGGCCAGATGAGATGTATTCAAGGATACTGAGGGAAGTGAAAGTGCAGAAATTGCAGGGGCACTGGCCATAATTTTCCAGTCTTCTTTAGACTCAGGCAGAATGCCAGGGGGGCTGGATAATTATGGTTGTTACACCCTAGTTCAAAAATGGGACTCTGGGTCTGGGACAATGGGAGGAGGTGTCAAAGTAGCAGTAATCACATTGCTTAGCAATCACCTTGTTAAAGGCAACCGTGGTTAAAACAGGTGATGGGCATTGGTTCTTCCATCAAAACAATACAAATAGGTTCAGCTGGAAAACTCTGGGGTGGAGGCTACTAGGAAGTCTGTGGTGTTGTCTTGACAATAATCCAGCTTGAAGGAAAAGATGAGCTTTGAACTCATTCTTCCACAACAAGCCCTTATTGTGAGTAACATGGTAGCAAAGGATGAACCTTAAGCTTTGGTGACTGATTGCTCTAAATGAAGCTTTTGGTCTCAATCCTCAGAGAAAAGAAGTGCACTGTTGCTGATAATTTAAATTATGGAATGGTGGCAGGGCGGTGCAAAATTACAAGTTTTGACTATCCACCAAATTTTTTCTGAGTCTGAACCATATCAGCAATGGAAGATTGAAGTTGAGATGTGGACTTGGGTTACTTCCACACCTTGAAAGAAGCAAGGTATGGCTTTGGTGTTATCAATACCAGCCAAAAGTAACATCAGGAGTAAGGTATTTTCAGGGTGAAAAGTGGATGATTTGGATCATGAAGAGGGATTGGACCTTCTGTTACAATTCTTGGATAAGTTTTACAAAAAGGATGAGTTATTGGAAGCATATGAAGCTTGGACAATCTTTGATAGGTTCAGGAAGTCAGTTGATTAGTCCATGGAAAAATATATCATGGATTTTGACAAACTACATAGGAGATTACAGATTGAACTTGAAATTCTGGAGCTGTTCTTGGCGTTTAAGTTACTGGACGGTGCTCACCTTTCCCATGTCATTAGTCTCAGTTCTAATGGGTTCAATTCCGGGGGAAAGAATCTCTCCTAGATCAAATGACTGCTGCCCTAAACAAAATTCTGGGGAAAGTCATGTCCACCACTTTCTTAGCAAATACAAAACAACAATGCTGTGAAACAAATGATGGAGGATTCTATGGGGGCTGAATTTCGAACTCAACCAAAATGTTAGAGGTCAATCAAATATTAGACAAAGATTCCAATACAAAGACAGGGTTAATGACAAGAAGTCTGAAAACAGTGGTAACCCTTGCCAATTTGAGACTCAAGACAAAAAGTACGTTTGGGACGGTAACCATAGGCAGTTAAACCCAAAAAAATGCACAGTGAATGGTTAGTCAGTGTTGTCAGTGTGATTCCCACTATCATCATGCAATGAACTGCCCACAGTGAAATAATTGGGTTTTTGAAGTGACCAACTAGACAGATTCTTCTGAGACTGAAAATGATGATGGTGACTGCCATGATGGAATTGTATTGGTCACAAAGTCTAAATCCAGTGATGAGCACCTTGATAGTCCATTCCTTTAAATGTGCAGTTCTGGACAGTGTTTGCACTTCTACAATGTGTGGCATGGTCTGGCTTAACTGCTATCTGGGGCCTCTCTGAGGCAGACTGATGGAAGGTCAAGGAAGGTATGAAAGCTCTACCTGCTTCAGGGCTGGAGATGATAACAAATTAACATCTTCCAAAAGGGTGGTCCTCGCTTCTAAGATAGCAGTGATTAGTCTGTTTATCAGTACTGATGTGGCTTGTTGCGAGATACTGCTATTGGTCAGTCGATCTGCGATGAAAGAGGCTCCAAGGACGCCAGACATGAAGAACGATTGAGTTTTCCGAGCACGCCCGCTCTGTCAGGCCCTTACTGCTTGCCACCAAGGAAGCCAGAGATTTCTCATCAAGAAGTTCATGAAATTTTCTTAACTGCTGGAAATAAGAATTTGATGGACAAAAAGATCATCTGCCACTTCACCTGTCTTTGCCTCCACCTATCACAGGCCTCCTATCCAGCTTCACCTGCCCTCTTAGTGTCACCATTAGCACCTCCTTTAGCCAGTATCACCACCATCAACATCCCTTCGACCTTTGGTTTATGACATCTTTTGCAATCTCTCCTTTGCCTCCACCTTTCACTGGCCTTCTATCCAGCTTCACCTGTCACACCTTTCCTTCACCCACTGTCGGCATTCCGTCGGGACCGTTCCCTCTGGGACACTCTGATCCACTCCTCCATCGCCCCCAACCTTTCAAGCCCCTCCCACAGCCCCTTCCCATGGAACTGTAGAAAGTGCAACACCTGCCACTTTACTTCCCCCCCCCTCCTCACCATCCAAGGGCCAACACTCCTTTCAAGTGAAGCAGCACTTCACTTGCACTTCCCTAAATTTGGTCTATTGCATTCGCCGCTCCCAATGTGGTCTCCCCTACATTGGAGAGACCAAACGCAGACTGGGTGACGGCTTTGCAGAACACCTTCTGTTGGTCCACAAGCATGATCCAGACCTTCCTTTCGCTTGCCATTTTAACACACCACCCTGCTCTCATGCCCACATGTCCATCTTTGGCCTGCTGCAACGTTCCAGTGAAGCTCAACGCAAACTGAAGAAACACCTCATCTTCCAATTTGCAGCCTTCCGGATTTAACATTGAGTTCAACAACTTAAGATCATGAACTCTCTCCTCCATGTTCACCTCTTTTTGATCCCTTTTTATCAAACATTTATTTTTTAATATTTTTCCCACCTATTTTTTTTATTTCCACCTTTTAGCCTATTTCGATCTTTTTTCCCACACTGTCCCCTCCCCCGCCCAACCCCCACTAGGACCGTCCGTCGCTTGCTCATTCTGCTTTCTACTCTTAATGACACCATTAGCACCTCCATTAGCTGGTATTACTGCCATCAACAACATTGTGTTTATGACATCTTTTGCAATCTCTCTTTTGCTTCCACCTATCACTGGCCCCCTATCCAGCTTCACCTGTCCCACCACCCATGAACAGTATATATTTCACCACATTTTTACTTCTCTTTAGTTCTGATGAAGAGTCATACGGACTCGAAACGTTAACTCTATCTCTCTCTCCACAGATGCTGTCAGACCTGTTGAGTTATTCCAGCAATTTTTGTTTTTGTTTGAAATCTGCCACTTACCCGGTCTGGCCTAAGTGTGACTTCAAACCCACAGCAATGTGGTTGACTCTTAAATTCCCTCTGAACAAGGGCAATTAGGGATGGGCAATAAATGCTGGCCCAGCTAGTGACTCTCACATCCCATGAACGAATTTTAAAAAAACATGTGGCTGGAAGTTCCAGTCTGAGACTGATCCATTTATAGAAAGCCAAGAATGCGAAAAAAGAAGAAAACGTTCCCAAATACAGTGGATATTGATAAAACTTGAGGGACAGGAGTTTGATATGCTTTTTGGTGTGATACAAGACTTTTTGTAGAGGTTTGGAAGCACTGGGAAGGGAACCATGAATATTGTGAAAGGAGTGGATGGGTGTTAGGGTTCATTGGTATACTCACAAACTATGCGGAATTGCAAGAGAAAAGAGAGAGTAGAATGAAAAGGACGAGAAAGTTGAGAAATAGAAAAGGAGATAGAAGGCCAGAGCGAAGCAGTCTAAAGGAAACAGGAGTGAATAGTGAAAGCAGGAAAGGGGAATAAAAGAAACTGAGGAAAGGGAAAGGAGGGGAACAGAGAAGGATGAAGAATAGAACACAGAAAGAGAATGAAAACAGAGAAAAGGAAATAAAGATAAATGGTATCTACAGCATAGGAAGTCATGTACTGAGGTGATACAACCCCTCTCCTCCTAAAGGGGCAGACATCTTAAATGCTTCCTGGGTATATTTGTTTTCGATACTTTGGTTTTGGTACTATGTGGGACAGAATATACTTTTAATTGTTACTTTGCATAACGTACTGTTTAGCTACTTTCCAGACATCATCTTCTAAAAAAGGCATGTTACATGCAGCAAGTTATCCAGAATTTAAGGTGACAGTAACATTTTATTCTATATTATGACTTGGAGGGGAACTTCCAGGTGATGACATTCCCATCTATCTGCTGCCCTTGTCCTTCTAGATGGTAGTGGGTTTGGAAGGTGCTGTCGAGGAGCCTTGGTGAATTCCTGAGTGCATATTGTAGATGGTACACACTGCTGCTAATGTCCATTGGTGGTGGAGAGTGAATGTGGATGTGGTGCCAATCAAGCAGGCTGATTTGTCCTGTATGGTGTCAAGCTTCTTGAGTGTTGTGGGAGCTGCACTCATCCAGGGAGTATTCCATCACACTCCTGACTTGTGCCGTTTGGATGGTGGACAGGCTTTGGGGAGTCAGGGGGTGAGTTACTCACCACAGGATTCCTAGCCTCTTGACCTGCTCTTGTAGTCACAGTATTTATATGACTAGTCCAGTTCCGTTTCTGGTCAATGGTAACCGCCCCCCCCACCCAAGGATGTTGATAGTGGAGGATTCAGTGACGGTAATGCCACTGAACATCATGGGGCGATGGCTGAATTCGCTCTTGTTGGAGATGGTCATTAGAAAAGCAAAGAAAGGATATGAAGAAATATTGACAGGTAAAATCAAAGAAAACCCAAAGATATTTTACCAGGACATTAAGAGCAAGAGAATAACTAAGGAAAAGGTAAGGCCTATCATAGATGTACATGGTAACTTGAGGGTTGATGCTAAAGACATAGGCAGGGTTCTCAATGAGTACTTTCTCTCTGTCTTCACTAAGGAGAGGGATGATGCAGATATTCTAGTTAAGGAAGAGGAGTGTGAAATATTAGATACAATAAACATAGTGAGAGAGGAAGTACTGGAGGGACTGACATCCTTGAAGGTGGATAAATCACCAGGGCCAGGTGGATTGTACCCCAGGCCGTTAATGGAAACCAGGGAGGAAATAGCGGATGCTCTGAGGACCGTTTTCCAATCCTCGCTAGATACAGACGAGGTACCAGAGGATTGGAGGTCTGCGAACGTTGTACTATTATTTAAAAAGATGCAATGGACAGGCCAAATAATTATAATCGGATCATTCCAACTTCAGCGGTGGGCAAATTATTGGAATCAATTCTAAGAGATACGATAAACCGTCACTTAGAAAGGCATGAGTTGATCAGGGATGGTTAGCATGGTTTTGTTTTGGTGAAGATCATGTCTTACTAATTTAATCAAATTTTTTGAGGAAATAACAAGGAGGGTTGATGAAGGTAGTGCTGTGGATGTTGTCTACAAGGATTTTAGTAAGACATTTGACAAAGGCCCACGTGACAGAATGGTCAGAAAAATAAAAGCTCATGGGATACAGGGAATGTGGCGAGTTGGATCCAAAATTGGCTCAGCAACAGGAAACAAAAGCTAATGTTAGATGGGTGTTTTTGCGAAAAGAAGAAGTGGTTTCCAGTGGCATTCCATAGGTCTCCATGTTGGGTCCCTTGCTGTTTGTTGCATATATTAATGATTTGAACTTAAATGAACGTGACATGGTTGTGAAATTTGCAGATGACACAAAAATTGACCATTTAGTTGCTAGTGAAAAAGATAGCTGTTATCTCCAGAATTATATCAATGGTTGAGTGGGTGGAAAATTGGCAGATGAAATTCAATCTGGAGAAGTGTGAGGTAATGCATTTAGTGAAGGCAAACAAAACTAGGGAATACACAATAAATGGGAGGATATTAAGAGGGGTGGAGGAAGTGAGAGACCTTTGAGTGCATGTCCACAGGTCCCTGAAGATGGCAGGACAGATGGATAAGGTGGTAAAGAAAGTATATGGAATGCTTTCCTTTATTGAATGACGTATAGAATACAAAAGCAGGAAAGTAATGATGGAACTGTATAAAATGCTGGTTAGGCCACAGCTGGAATTTTGTGTACAGTTCACATTACAAAAAGGACATAACTGCTCTGGAGAGAGTGCAGAGGAGATTTACAAGAATGTTGGCAGGGTTTAAAAATTGCAACTATGAGAAGAGATTGGATAGGCTGGGGTTGTTTTCTTTGGAACTCAGGAGGCTGAGGGGTGACTTGATTGAGCTGGACAAAATAGAGGGGCCTAGATAGAAGAGACGGGGATGCCCTGTTTTCCCTAGCAGAGAGGTCAATTACTAGGAGGCACTGTTTTAAGGTAATTGGTAGAAGGATTAGAGGGGATAGAAGGAAAAACTTCTTAACCCAGAGGATGGTGGGTGTTTGAAATTTGCTGCCTGATTTGGTGATGGAGACAGGGAAATCCTCAACTCATTTAAAAGGTACCTGGATCTGCACCTGAAGTGCTATAACCTGGAAGGTTACGGACAGGATGCCAGAAGGTGGGATTAGAATGACTGTTTTTTTTTTATTTTTTATATTGGCCAGTGCAGACACGATGGACTGAATGGCCTCCTTCTTTGCCGTAACTTTTCTATGGTTCTATACTGTATGTTTATTCTCTAAAAATATTTCATATTGGCAAAAAATAAAGCTCAACAAATTGCCCAAGAATATTTTGTAGAAGTTGACAGTGCCAGCAGATTTTTTCTTCTCAAAAGCCATTACAACTTCAGATTGCTTATAAACATCTGGAAGACCTCTACTGCTGTGTGAAGACACTAATGTGGATAATTGCGTCACCAGCACCCTTCAGGAAGATGAATAACGCCTGCCTGTGTATATCTGTACACAGCTCATCTGATGGCATCACATTTTCAGATGTTTTCTCGTCTGTTGGAGGTGGGGTTTCAGGGATAATGTAATTATAGGATTACATAGTTAACTCAGCTGTCTCATTAAGGAGAATCAGCTAGAATTCTGAGCACATTTATTCATACAGCAATTAGTGGTGGTATGGGAAGTCCACTACCCTAGCCACCATAACATTGTTATTTAAAGTACACAGCTGGTCAGAAAAATACACCTGTTACTCGGGATATTTCTTAAAAGCGAAAAGGAAAATGAAAAAATATTTCTAGGGAGTCACACAGCGGTATTGTAGCTCAGTCACAGTCAATACATGCGGCCCCTGAAACAATAGTTGACATTAGAGACTTTGGCACTAATACAGTTGAGTCCATATTTCAAGCCATGTTAGAAGCTTGTAATAAGAGTTATCATGATGAGGACCCCTAACCACAGCAGCTACAATTTACTGAGCGGTTCCCCTGCTGACCCACGGAGACCAGCTGAAAAGGGTATGCAGAAAACAAGGTATAGAGAAATTTATCTCAGTGGATCCGGACTGGATATAATAAACGCAGTGCAAAACATGACATCAGATGAATATCAAAACCTAGGTTCTTCTCAGCATAGTTTGGAAGAAGGCAGTGATGACTATATAACTATATAATTTTTTTAAATAGTGTAGAATAAGATGGAATGAAAATTGTGGTGACACTGTTGTATCAAAACCAATAAACATTAAACAAAAATATACACATGCATAGACACGAGAACCTGTTTCTGCATGAAAAACATGGGGGAAATATCACAGATACATTTGTTTTAACTGGTGCCATTATTCTAAGTACATATTTGCTTGGGGGTTCTGAATGGTCTTTATAATTGCAAAGTACACATTTTCCCAAATACATTGTATACACAACATGCTTATGTTAACTTTAAAGCAAATTATAGAACTACAAAACTTTTCTTAAAGGTTCTGAAAATAATTATCTTGTTAGTACTTTGTCTAAACTGCTGAAAAAAAATTACACCAATATTTAAGTTAAAAACCAAGGTAAACAGGATCTCTCTTTCACCATGTACATCAAAGCACCAAAGGTTTTCAGTACAATTGTGGAACTTAGTGGGCACAATAGAAAGTCCAAGCACATGCCCTTGTATATCCATCACTTCGTCTTCAACATTCCCACACGTCCAATCACCATGACCTCTCTGAGATTGCAGCTGCTTATAGTGAATCAGTATTTATTTATCATACTGACTGTCAATCTAAAATCATTTTCCAGTGGACAAAGTACGTTTGGGCTAATTTTGAAATCAAATGCCAAGGAGAGCGAAGGATGTAAACAAAGTATTTTGAAAACTCGGAAACTGACAGAAAACGCACTGGCCCATGTCACAAACCACTAATGTAGTTAACCAGTAGTGTAGTTGACTCTTTAATGGCCTCCAAAATGGCCTCGCAAGCCACTCAGTTGTATCAAACCACTAAAAAGTCAAGAAAAAGGAATGAAACTGGATGGACCACCCAGCATCGGCCTAGAAACAGGAAACTACAACGGGAAAAATCAGCCCTGTTGACCCTGTAAAGTCTTCCTTACTAACATCTGGAGTGCTTGTGCCAAAATTGGAATAGCTGTCTCACAAGCAAGTCAAGCAACAGCCTGACATAGTCATACTCACGGAATCATACCTCACAGATCATGCCCTGGACACCACCATCACCATCCCTGTGTATGCCCTGTCCCACCAGCAGGACAGGGTCAACAGAGGTGGTGGCATAATGGTATACAGTCGGGCAGGAGTTCCCCAGGAGTCCTCAACATCAACTTCTCAACCTAATGCAGTCCCATGGCATCAGGTCAAACATGGGCAAGGAAACCTCCTGCTGAAAATCATGTACCACCTACTCCCCCACCCCCTCAGCTGATGAATCAGTACTCCTCCATGTTGAGCACCACTTGGAGGAAGCACTGAAAAGGGCACACAAAGTACTCTGGGTGAGGGGCTTCAATGTCTATCACCAAGAGTGGCTCAGAAGCACGACTATTGAATGAGCTGGCCGAGTCCTAAAGGATATAGCTGCTAGACTGGGTCTGCAGCAGGTGGTGAGGGAGCCAAGAGGGAAAAACATACTTGACCTCATCCTCGCCAACCTGCCTACCATGAAAGAACCTGTCCACGACATACCAGTAGGAGTGACCACCGCACAGTCTTTGTGGAGACGAAGTCCCGTATTCACAGTGAGGATGCCCTTCATCGTGTTGTATGGCACTTTAATCGTGCTAAATGGGAAAGATTTTGAATAGATCTAGCAAATCAAGACTGGGCATCCATGAGCAGCAGCAGAATTGTACTCAACCACAATCTGTAGCCTCATGGCCTGGCATATCCCCCACTCTACCATTACCACGAAGCCAGGGGATCAACCCTGGTGCAATGAAGAGTGCAGGATGGCATACCAGGGGCAGCACCAGGCATACCTAAACATGAGGTGTCAACCTGGTGAACCTACAACACAACACGTGCCAAACAGCATAAGCAGCAAGCGGAAGAAAGGGTTAAGACAATCCACAACCAACAGATCAGATCTAAACTCTGTGGTCCTGCCACATCCAGTTGTGAATAGTGGTGGACAATTAAACAGCTCACTGGAGGAGGTGGCGCCGCAAACATCCCCATCCTCAATGATGGAGGAGCCCAGCACATCAGTGCAAAAGTTAAGGCTGAAGCATTCGCAATAATCTTCATCCAGAGCTGCCAAATGGATGATCCATCTTGGCCTCCTCCAGAGGTCCCAGCATCACAGATCTTCAGCCAATTCAATTCACGCCACATGTCATCAAGGAATGGCTGAAGGCACTGGATACTGCAAAGGCGATGGGGCCTGACAATATTCCGGCAACAGTACTGAAGACTTGTGCTGCAGAACTTGCCATGCCCCTAGCCAAGCTGTTACAGCTACAACACTGGCAACTACCCAACAATGTGGAAAATTGTCCAGCTCTCTCCCATACACAAAAAACAGGACAAATCCAATCCGGCCAATTACCGCCCCATCAGTCTACTCTCGATCATCAACAGTGCTATCAAGTTGCACTTGCTTAGCAATAACCTACTTACTGAAGCTCAGTTAGGGTTCCGCCAGGGTCACTCAGCCTCTGATCCCATTACAACCTTGGTTCAAACATGGATAAAAGAGCTGAACTCCCGAGGTGAGGTAAAAGTGACTGCCCTTGACATCAAGGCAGCATTTGACCAAATGCAGCATCAAGGCACCCTAGCAAAACTGGAGTCAATGGGAATCAGGGGAAAACTCTCCACTGGTTGCAGTCATACTTAGCACAAAGGAAGGTAGTTGTGGTTGTTGGAGGTCAATCATCTCAGTTCCAGGGCATCATTGCAGGAGTTCCTCAGGGTACTCTCCCATGCCCAACCATCTTCAACTGCTTCATCAATGACTTTCCTTCATCGTCAGATCTGAAATGGGGATGTTCGCTGATGATCGCACAATGTTCAGCACCATTCACGACTCCTCAGATACTGAAGCAGTCCATGTCCAAATGCAGCAAGACCTGGACAATATCCAGGCTTCAGATCACAAGTGGCAAATAACATTCGTGTCACACAAGTGTCAGGCAATGACCATCTCCAACAAGAGAGAATCTAACCATCATCCCTTGAGGTTCAATGGCATCGCCATCACTGAATCCCCCACTATGAACATCCTGGGGGTTACCATTGACCAGAAACTGAACTGGTCTGGATATATAAATACTGTGGCTACAAGAGCAGGTCAGAGGCTAGGGATCCTGTAACGAGTAACTCACCTCCTGACTCCCCAAAGCCTGTCCACTATCTACAAGGCACAAGTCAGGAGTGGGATGGAATACTCTCCACTTGACTGGATGAGTGCAACAACAACACTCAAGAAGCTTGACACCATCCAGGACAAAGCAGCCTGCTTGACTGGCACCCGTTCCACAAGCACTCACTCCCTCCACCACTAACGAACAGTAGCAACAGTTTGTACCAACTACAAGATTCTTGGCAGGATCTCACCAAGGCTTCTTAGGCAGCACCTTCCAAACCCACGACTTCTACCGTCTAAAATGACAAGGGCAGCAAATACATGGGAACACCACCACCTGGAGGTTCCCCTCTGAGCCATTCAGCATCCTGACTTGGAAACATATAGCCATTTCTTCACTATCGCTGGATCAAAATCCTAGAACTCCCTTTCTAACAACACTACGTATTATCTACACCACAGGAACTGCAGTGGTTCAAGAAGGCAGCTCACCACCAAAGTGAGGGCAATTAGGGATGGGCAATAAATGCTGGCCTAGCCAGTGACACCCACATCCTGTAAATGAATTATAAAAAACTAAGGATAAACCAGAAACATACCTGGAACATCAATTAATCTTTTGTAAACATTTAAAAAGGCTGCCTCTGCTTCTTTGCTTCTTTTACTTAGGGCATCGATCTGTAACAAACAACAAAAATTCTCATTAAAAGAAAAACATCACTCTTTCCTTAAAGCCATAGATACGGCTAAATTTTCAATATTAAAATTAATTTTTAATTTGTTTTTACATTTAATTTTGTAATCTCCTCCAGCCCCACAATCTTCCGAGATATCTGTGCTCCTCTAATTCCAGTCTTTTGTCTATTCCCAATTATAATTGCTCCATTGTTGATGGCTGTGCCTTTAATTGCCTATGCCTTAAGTTCAGGAATTCCCTCACTACACCTTTCTGCCCCTCTACATCACTTTCCACCTTTAAAACACTCTTTAAGACATAACTCTTTGACCAAGCTTTGGTCATCTGACTTAATATTTCCTTACATAGCTCAGTGTCACATTTTGTTTTATAACGTTCCTATGAAGCTCCTTTGGACATTTCACTATGTTACAAGCACTATATAAATTGTTGTTTTGTTACAAAACTTCTGAGTTTCAAAGTTTCACAGGAAAATAATAACTGTGCATTCAAATCATTCTGAGCATTTATAAATACTTACATCCAAGTTCTGCTCTCCAGAACCACAACAATAGTATAATTTAATCACTTCTTTCCTCATACTATCACAGACATTTTTTTTTTAGTATTACCCTTCTCCCCTTTTCCATGGCTCTGTACTTGCTTAAAAACTGTTCATCATTAGTGTCACCCCAGTTCTGATGGAAGATCGACAAACAAAATCATTAACTCTGCTTTTCTCTCTCTATAGATGCTATCTGGCTTACTGAGTGTTTTCAGTATTTTCTGTTTCTTTCATGATTGGAGTAGGATTATTGCTATAGTAAGATAGGAACAGGGTAGGCCATTCAGTTCCTTAAGCTTGTTCCACCCTTTAATAGATCAATGCTGCTTTTTGCCTTAACTCTATTTACCCAGTGTTTTTTCCCAAAAATATACTTTATTCATAAAAATCTTAAAGCATTTCAAAACATTTCAGAATGGTCATTACAGAAAGTGCAATAATATTCAACTTTTCTCTACAGAGCATGTTGCATCTGAGCTGCCTCAATACAATATCCCTTGACTAGCAAAAATCTTATAAATTTTTGCCTAGAAATTTGTAATTGGCCCTCAGAATCCACAGCTCTTTTGTCAAGTGTTATTTTAACAATACCCCCAGTTTAATATCAAAGGAGCAAAAGTAAAAATAAAATCACATCAAACGTGTGAAAATAACACCAGCCACAGGTGGGTTTCAATAAAATTAAGGAACAGGGACATTAATAGACACTCATACTGAGAGTAGCTACGAGGAGAGATTGGATAGATTGGGGGTGTTTTCCTTGGAGCAAAGAGGGCTAATAGGTGACTTGACTGGGGTGTACAAGGTTATGAGGGGAATGGATAGAGTGGACAGGATAAAATTGTTTCCCTTGATGGATAATTCTAGAACCAGGGGACTTGGGTTGGAGAATTCTAGAACCAGGGGACATAGGTTCAAGATAAAAACAGAATTACCTGGAAAAACTCAGCAGGTCTGGCAGCATCGGCAGAGAAGAAAAGAGTTGACGTTTCGAGTCCTCATGACCCTTCCACAGAACAGATAAGTGGCAGAAGGTGTAGGGGGGACATGAGGAAGAACCTTTTTACGCAGAGGGTAGTGGGTATCTGGAATTCGCTGCCCAAGTTGGTGGTAGAGGCAGAAACTTTAAACTCTTTTAAAAAGTACCTGGATCTGCACCTAAAGTGCTGTAAACTGCAGGGCTATGGGCCAGGTGCAGAAAGGTGGAATTAGAAAGTGCACCTGGGTGCCCTCGGGCTGGCATGGACAAGATGGGCCGAATGGCTTCCTTCTGCGCTGTAACTTTTCTATGGTTCTATTCCATTATCTGGTTATCTTCCAAAAACAGTTACACAGCCGCAAGGCATTAAACAACTGTTGCAGTCACTAACCGCCCAGCCCATCATATACAATCACTTCAAAAGAAAATTTCATTAGCCTTTTTCTCTCTCTCCCTAAAATATGTTTTTACTGTTTTCCTAACCAGCCAAACATCATCTAACCCACAATATCTGAGGCTAATAATCATCTCCAGGATCTGCAAATCATGATACTCTAGGACTCCAAGCCCAACAGTGATAAGATTCATGTTTAGCACACTGAGCAACACTATATAGCATTAAGAGAAACCCGCACCAGTCACATAAATGCCCCACCTATCAATGTCCTTTCACTATTGTTTCATTTGCTCTTCCAATTATAATTGGTGCTTTTGAACGATTACATCACACATCTTTTGTCAGGTTTATGATGTAAACGAAGACCAAGAATTTCCCAATCTTTATAACTTTCCTATCATCGCTGCTCAGAGACCCATTTCTTGCTTTCTACCAGGAATCAAATAATTTACCAAGCAACTTTCTATCGAACAGGAACAATAACCAGACCAATGATCCAGAGATCTGGATTCATAATCCACAAACATGAGTTCAAATCCCACCATGGCAGCTGGAGAATTTAAATTCAGTTAATCAAATAAATTTGGAAATTAAAAGACTAATATCATTTATAATGACTATATTGCTACTAAATTGTTGTAAAAACCCATCTGGTTCACTAAAGCCAATCAGGAAAGGAAATCTGTTGTCCTTACCCAGCCTAGCCTATGTGTGAAACCAGAGTCACTGCAATGTGTTTTGACTCTAAACTCTCTGAAAAGGCTAGACAGCCACTCACTCACCACACAGAATACTGCAGGTCAAGAAGGCAGCTCACCACCACCTTAAGGGCAATAGATGTCAATGATGTCCATATCCGTCAGCGCTGGGAAAAATTCAGGGTAATCAGGGTCAACATGGTTTTGTGAAAGAGAAATAATGTTTAACGAGCTTATTGGAGATCTTTGCAGAAGTAACATATGCTGTGGGTAAAGGGGAACTGGTGTACATACTGTAGATTTTCAGAAGGCATTTGATAAGGTGCCACATCAAAGATTATGGCGAAAAATAAAAGCTCGTGGTGTAAAGGGTAACATATTGGCATGGACAGAAAATTGGCTAGCTAACAGGAAACAGTGGGTAGGCATAAATGGGTGTTTTTCTGATTGACAAGGTATAACGAGTGGTGTGCCACAGGGATCAGTGCTGGGACCTCAGCTGTTTAAAATTTATATAAATCACTTGGATGAAGGGACCAAAGGTATGGTTGCTAAATTTGCTGATTACACAAAGATAGGTAGGGTAGTAAGGTATGAAGAGGACACAGGAGGCTGCAAAGGGATATAGATAGGTTAAATGAGTGGACAAAGATCTGGCAAATGAAGTATAATGTGGGAAAGTGGGAAATTGTCCAGTTTGGTCGGAAAAATAAAGATATAAAAAATAATAAATAAAATTTATCTAAATGGTGAGAGATTGCAGAGATGCAGAGGGATCTAAGTGTCCTAGTGCATAAATTGCAAAAGGCTAGTATATGTACAGCAAATAATTAGGAAAGCTAATAGAATGTTATCATTTATTGCGAGGGAAACTGAATACAAAAGTAGGGAGGGCATGCTTCAGTTATGCAGGGCACTGGTGAGACCACATCTGGAGTATTGTGTACAGAACTGATTTCCTTATTTCAGGAAGGATGTAAATGCGTTGGAAACAGTTCAGAGACGGTTTACTAAACTAATGCCTGGCTTGAGATTGAGATTACAGTCATGATCTTATTGAATGGCAGAGCAGGCTCGAAGGGCCGAGTGTCCTACTCCTGCTCCTAGTTCGTAATTTCATATAATCATCTGTACTATGTGCTTAGACAACAGGCAGCTCAGCAGTATGAGAAAGGTAGGAACTTAACAGCTGGCAGCTGGAATTAAATTTTAATTAGGTCTAACTGTTCTTCTTTTTCTATCAAACTTGATTTCAGTAACATGTTAGCCCCAAGAAAATAATCAGTTCCAACTGTAAAAACAAAATAGCCGTGTATGCCTAAGTGGCAATAAAATGACCATCATGGGAGAATATATAGTACTGGACACTGTATCTGTCTAATGGCTTAGTGAGCAAATATAGTGAGCCACACTGATCTATGCCAATCACATTTCTAATTTTACAAGCACTGAAGTTACAAATGGAAAGAGCATTACAGAACTAAAGACAGGATAAAGAAATATGGCCAGAGCTTCCAGTCCTGCTTGTTATCCAGGTATCCTTTTTGGAGGCGAGTGTGCGATAGTGGATGGGTCAGTTTGGGGTCAGCCACGACAACCTCAAGTACATTATCCAGGCTCAAATGAGTAACAACCACTTCAGCCAGGGATTGGAGGGACACTATTGCACACAGCTTAGGCACAACTAGAAAGTAACAATGCTGAAATCCTTTTCATAAATGGCGACTGAAGCACTGCAATCCAGATTGTTATGCTGATTAGAAAAGCTGATGACAGAAGCTAAGTTTATATCGCTAGCCCACCAGTCCCTCTAACAAAATGCCAATTTTCATAACTTTCCATAAAACACCCAACTACACATTTAAAGATTCCCTAAAAAGTGATCATTTACATTTTATTTATAGAACTTAATAGGAAAAGCTTCAAGAATCTTTCAGACTTGAGGTTGTAAAAACTTTTTTAAGAACTTACACTGAAGTTTGAAAGCAACCAGAAAAACTGACTCTAATTGAAATTGCGCCCACTCAGTCCTTTAATGGAGTCAACAAGATATTCTAAACTGCTCTGCGTGGGCCAGAATAAATGAACAAAAGACTCCGTTTGACGCAATCACAGAACTGAATAACTCTCTGGTCTCAGAAGAAAATATCTCATCTCTCATACACATGTAAAGGTCTCAAAGTAATTCCAAACATATTCATTTCAGATAAGTAAACATTTAATGATTAAGTGATAAAAGACAACATTTAACTTGAAAATCATTAATGGTAGGATTCTGCCTGAAGACAGAAAATGTTCAACCAGACAAAAGTAAAATGTTAATTTCAAAATTCAAATACACAATGAGGAGGGAAGACCAAGTCCTGTCCCTGTATTCTATGAAACTAAACCACAAGCATCTTGAATAAAAATCTAATCACTCTTCCCATACAAACAACAAGATTGTGGAGATTTCTCCGTCAGCACATCCAACCCGACTGTTAGACTTGTCACACTTTCACACTCTAATATTATTAACATTGTTTTTCCACCATATTGCAGCCAAAAGCTTGTTTTATATCTCAGTGTTTCCCCATTGAAAATTATATCAACATTTCTCTCGCTGTACAGCTGAAATGTACTTCTTAAAAACAAACTAGTGACTGAGGGACTGCTAAACCTCTGTAACTCATTGGTTAGGCCACAGTTAAACCATTGAGATCAGTTTTGGGCATCCTGCTTTATGGTGAATGTCAAGGATCCAACGCAGAGGAGATGCACTAAGAGCACATCAGGGATGAGAGACTTTAGTTATCAGGGGAGAAGAGGGAAACAGAAATGGAGAGCAGGACTGAAGAGCAATGGGTGGAAGAAAAGATAACTAGGTTGTGAAGTGGATGGGAGTTCAAAACAGCATTGAGCAGGAAGCTAAGGAGTGGAGAGGGGTTGAAGTAATACTTGAGAAAAGGAAAAAATTGGGAGTTTCAAAATGGTGACAAGGAGCAGGGTAGGTAACTACAGTATTAGCTACTCAGTTGTGTTGTAGAAAAGTGCCATTAATATTACTGATGGTAATGTAGTTTTTAATGGGAGAAAGCAAAAGAAGGAATGAAAAATATGAAGAGTATTACATGTCCTCCAAATTGGAGCCGTGTTCCTGGAAATACGACAGTTGAAGCCCTGCAACAATATTTTCTTTGGAATTTTTAACCCTGATGTCCTGCAAGAGGGATATCATACACAATATCTTTAGTAAATCTATCGTTATGTCCATGGTACCACCATCTTCACACTTTCTGTCCCTCAAAAGCTCTCAGTTGTAATTTCAGACAAAACTTGTTATGTGGCACTACCACCGTGCTAGATGGCATAGATTTCGAACAGATCTAGCAATTCAAAATTAGGCACCCATGAGGCGCTGAGGACCATCAGCAGCAGCAGCAGAATTGTGTTCAACCACAATCTGTAACTTCATGGCCTAACATCGCCCCCCCCCCAACCCCCACTCCACCATTAACATCAAGCCGGGGGATTAATCCGGGAGGACATCACAGGAGCAGCACCAGACATACTTAAAAATGAGCTGTCAATCTGGTGAAGCTACAACACAGGACTACTTGCATGCCGATCAGAGGAAGCAGCATGCAATAAACAGAGCCAAGTGATCCCACAACCAACAGATCAGATCTAAGTTCTGCAGTCTTGCCACATCCAGTTGTGAATGGTGGTGGACAATTAAACAATTAACTGGAGTCGTCATCTCCATAAATATCTCCAAGGATGGGGGAGCCCAGCACATCAGTACAAAAGACAAGACTGAAGCATTTGCAACAATCTTCAGCCAGAAGTTCCAAGTGGATGTCCATCTCGGCCTCCTCCTGAGGTCCCCAGCATCACAGGTGTCAGTCTTCAGCCAATTCGATTCACTTCACATGACACCAAGAAACGGCTGAAGGCACAGGATACTGCAAAGGCTATGGGCCTAGACAACATTCCAGCAAGAGTACTGCAGGCTTGTGCTCCAGAGCTTGCCGTGCCTTGAGCCAAGTTGTTCCAGTACAGCTAAAGCACTAGTACCTGCATGGCAAAGTGGAAAATTGCCCAGCTCCACAAAAAGCAGAACAAATCCAAGTGAAAAGTAAGATTCACACCACACATGTGCCAGGCAATGACCATCTCCGACAAGAGAAAATCCTTGACATTTAATGGCATTGCTATCACTGAATCTCCCATTATCAACATCCTAAGGGTTACCACTAGCCAGAAACTGAACTGGGCCAGCCATATAAATATTGTGGCTATTGGAGCAAGTTAGAGGCTGGGAATTCTGCAGTGCATAACTCACCATGGACTGTCCACCATCTAGAAGGCACAAGTCAGGTGTGTGATGGAATACTCTCCACTTGCCTAGATGAGTGCAGCCTCCAACAATACTCAAGAAGCTCAACATTATCCAGGACAAAGCAGCCTGCTTGATTTAAACCCCGTCTACACCGTCAGACATTCACTCCCTCCACCACCAACGCACAAGGATAGCAGTGTGTACCATCTACAAGATGCACTGCAGCAACTCACTAAGGTTCTTTCGACTGCACCTTCCAAACCTCCAACCTCTACCATCAAAGGACAAGGACAACAGATGCATGGGAACACCACCCACCTGCAAGGTCCCTTTCAAGCCACACACCATCCTGACTTCGAACAACTTCATCATTCCTTCACTGTTGCTGAGTCATAATCCTGAATCCCCCTTCCTAACAACACTGTGGGTTTACCTACACCACATGGACTGCAGCGGTTCAAGGCAGCTCACCGCCACCTTCTCAAGGGCAATTAGGGATGGGCAATAAATTCTGGGCTAGCCAGCGACGCCCACATCCATGAACAAATCAATTTTAAAAAAGTTAGTACCATCCTGCGGGTTCCTGCTTGTTTGCCTCTGATGCTTTAGACCCACACATCATTTAATGCAGGGCAAACTGCTCAGCCTGCTAAAGATTTCTCACACTGAGTACTTTGTCTGATCATGAAGCTCTACAGTCACAATTAGCATTTGGGAGTTCCTCGGACTTGCTAGTAGCTCAGGTACCATATGGACTGAGTTTGCTACTGTAGCCAGCACTGCTAATTTGGTCTGGTTTAGCTCAACAACTGTTTGCTGGCTCTGGCCAAAGCTTTCTGCTCCTTAACCATATTAGCTGTAACATCCTTATCATTCATATCATTCCCAAGTAGAATTTCAAGGCAGTATAATTTTTAATTCCTACTAATTTATTCATTCCCAACCATGTGCAGTATTCTTGGCCTTGTACTGCGGTACAGCAATTGACTTGAAATCATGGATGTGTGGGGACATGGTTGCCCTCTAGGCATTGATCACCCCAAAATTGGTGTTCAATGGGCCGCTCACTCACCAATACTGGGCTTGTTCCATATAATGTTTGTCAATGCAAAGCCAATTGTCTCACTGGTTGGGTCTTGGATCATTATCCATCTGTATTTGCAATAGGGAGCACTTCTCTATATTAAACTATGCTGTACTTTTATGATAGTGACTCGTTCCTTCCATTTTGCATCTGGATTAACTAAATGTCAGGAAGTTTCAGGTAGACATCATTTGAATCTAAAACTGTTAAACTGAAAATGAACTGCAAATATTGCAACAAATCACATATTTGATGGGGAGAATTTTCACCTCAGCATGCGGGGGTGGGACTCGCACGCCGACAAGTAAAATGACACGCAGTGTCCCGGCATCACTCCGATCTTTCGTTTGGCGGGCACGCACTGGAGGCGGCTGTGCGCCCACTGAATTGTCAAAGGCCTGTTAAGGCCATTAAATAAACCAAGTTAGGTAATTGACAGGACTGCCCATCCACCCTTAAGGTTGGCGGGCAGGTGAAGAGTCCAAGCAGCCTTCGCGTTTTTCAGGAAACCTCATCCACAGGCAGGATGAGGTTTCCTGAAGGTTTTATTAATTTTTTTTTTAAATTTTGACTATTCATAAACATTTCCCAACTCATGTGACACTGTCGCATGAGGCGACATGTCTGAATAATTTAAATTTTTCTTTTTCTCAAACTTTAAATCTGAATTTAATCTCCCTGAGGTAGCTCCATGTCTCAGAGATTTCTGCGCTCTTTTGCACATATGCACGATAGAGTGCAGGGCCCAACTCTTCCTCCTCCTCCCGCCTGCACAGGTAGCGCTGAGCACTACCAGACGCGTGTCACACTGGGCAGGCCTTAATTGGCCCACCCATGTAAATTGGCAGCACGCAGCCAATTGCGGGCGGTGATCGGCTCAGTGCGCAACCGATCGAGGACGGTGATCGGCTCGGCGTCCGCTCCCAACTGGCCCGCCCAACTGGCAGAAAATTCTGCCCAAAGTGTGTGTCTTGATTCCCTTCTCTGGATACTTATTTTTAGACAACTGACTAATCATTGCATCAAAATACAAAGACAAAATTTGAAATATTTTGATAAATAAACTGGCTTTAATCCCTCATACAGAATCAGAAGAAGCTCTCAGAAACCAAATCTGAATCAAAACTACCAGATTTCCCTCAATGTTGAGGGACGGGTGTGAGACCTTGAGAGAACCAGAAGAAGTGATGGCCAAGAGGAACTGTGGTCCAGCATGTCACTCAACCTTTAGGAGAGGTCATGGACCTCTCCCCCAATTGCAATGCTATTCTTCCCTATGGAGGCAGAACTTACCAGCACTGACCAAGTTTTCTTTTCAGGAGGAAGGAACAGGAACTTAGTGTTCCGTAAAATCAAGTTCAACACATGATGGTATCCAGGAATGGAATGGGAAGGGAGCATGGAGTCCATGATAGAATTAGTACATGAGTTTGGATAGAGATGACTTGTCTTTGCTACAAACTATGAAGCCAAATTCCAAAGCCAGCGTCCTACCAGTGAAACACTCCTACCCAGGATAATAAGATCCAGGTGCACTGGGTCACCACAATTTCAGGAAGTTTCCTCTTTGCCTTGCAAGGCACAGATTGTGCAACAGCCTTTACAAGGCGAGGTCCCGTAATATGGGAACTGCGGAGTGCAACTAAAGAAAGAACCTCCCCAAGCTTAAAGTTCCTGCACCCAAGCCTGTAAAGGGACCTGAAGCAATCGTGGGATCCATTACATGGAGTGAGCAGAGTAGATAGCTAGAACTAGGAGACCAGCTCAATTCAATACATGTAGATGGACATAAGTATTCACAGAATGTATGATTAGGTAGGCACTGGGGATGTATTTGTAGTACCCACATGCCCCAAGCTAATGACATGTTCAATGGCACCCCCCACCCCCAAACTCGGCCGGGGGGGGATCAGCACCGAAACCACTGCCAGGTGCAATATTGGCAGTACTCAAAGTATTTTAGGACATGTGTTCAGCAACAATGCGCAGACATACCATACAAAGTCTTGCTGTTCAACAAATCAACAAGCGCATTTTTTAATTCTCAGAATTGCTATTTAGAAACTGTGAGACAACTGATCAACTCTTTCTAACTATATTAAAGCTTATCACAGCATTTTCAAAAATATACAATCTTTTTAAAGTTTTGGTTGAAACTCAAAAGAACTTCCCTCAAAAAAGCCTGGAGAAAACAGTTGTTTTTCATAGCTAGTGGATCACCAATGGCATTGTTCACTGCAAATCAGAGATTGATCTTTTTATAACAAGCTGGGGGTAAAATAACTGACTGAATAAACCAAATTCTTTTCTATACAATCGTATTCTTGGGTTTTTAAATGGTTCTTTGTTGACTGAATTCCACAACTTTGTCTATTTTTACATGAAAAGTAAAAATAAGTGCCCGCTTAAATTATATATTCCAACCCTGAAGTTGTTGAATTCCATCCCATACTACTTTAATGCTGATGAAATTCAAGATGCACAAATTAGACATAGACATCTGGTATGCAGCAGTACTCGGGAGAGCGCAAGGGTTTTAAGTTGCAGTGCTCTGGCGTACTGGTGGATTATCCAGGGGTTTGGATATGTGGAGCATTCCTTGCAGGGGGATCCTGGAATTTGTCAGAACTCAGGTTTGAATGTGAAACTTGGTTCACTGATGAATTTCAGGCGTGTCTCAGTAAGGTGAGGGGAAGGACATGAATGAGCCTGGCAGTACTGAGTAGAGTTGGGGGGGGGGGGGGTGCATTTGGGAAATCCTGGGAAAGCACAAATTTCACAATCAAAATTCAGCTAACACAGCTCTAGGCAAATGTATCAAGTCCAAGCCCAGGCTTTCGGGAGTTTGAAGATTGCAAGAAAAAATTAAGGGAAGCAGCAAAAGACTCAAAAGACAAAACCATAGAAAATTACAGCACAGAAGGAGGCCATTCAGTCCATCGTGCCTGCGCCAGCTGAAAAAAAACTAGCCACCCATTCTAATCCCAACTGCCAACACCCAGTAGCCTTGCAGGTTACAGCACTTTAGGTGCAGATCCAGGTACCTTTTAAGTGAGCTGAGGGTTTCTGCCTCACCCACCGATCTAGGCAGTGAATTCCAGATACCCACCACCCTCGCAGTGAAAGAGCTTTTCATAATCTCCCCTCTAATCCTTCTACCAATCATCTTAAATCTGTATCCCCTGGTAATTAACCTCTCTGCTAGGGGAAACAAGTCTTTCCTGTCTACTCAATCTAGGCCACTCATAATTTTGTACACCTCAATCAAGTCACCCCCTCAGCCTCCGTTGTTCTAAGGAGAACAAGCTCAGCCTATCCAATTTTCCTTATAGCTGCAATTTTCAAGCCCTGGCAACATTCTTGTAAATCTCCTCTGTGCTCTCTCCAGAGAAATGATTTCCTTCCTGTAATGTGGTGACACAAAACTCCAGCTGTGGCCTAACCAGCAGTTTATACAGTTCCAGAATACATCTCTGCTTTTGTATTCTATACCTCATCCAATAAAGGAAAGCATTCCATATGCCTTTGGTACCACCTTATCTACCTGTCCTGCCACCTTCAGGGACCTGTGGACATGCACTCCAAGGTCTCTCAGTTCCTCTACACTTCTCAATATCCTTCCATTTATAAAAATACTTGGAAAAACTCGGCAGGTCTGGCAGCATCTGCGGAGGGGACACAGTTAACGTTTCAAGTCCGTAGGACTCCTCAACAGAACTAAGTAAACACAGAAAAGAGCTGAAATATAAGTTGGTTTAAGGGGGTGGGGGGGACAGGTAGAACTGGATAGAGGGCCAGTGATGGGTGGAGATAGACAAAAGATGTCATAGACAAAAGGACAAAGTGGTGTTGAAGGTGGTGATAATATCTAAGGAATGTGCTAATTAAGGGTAGAAAGCAGGACAAGCAAGGTACAGTTAGCCCTAATGGGGGCAGGGTGGGGTGAAGGGAAGGGATCGAAATAGGCTAAAAGGTAGAGATAAAACAATGGATGGAAATACGTTTAAAAATAATGGAAATAGGTGGGAAAAGAAAAATCTTTATAAGTTATTGGAAAAAAACTGGGGATCGGAAAGGGGGTGTGAATGGAGGAGAGAGTTCATCATCTAAAATCGTTGAACTCGATATTCAGTCCAGAAGGCTGTAAAGTGCCTAGTCGGAAGATGCGGTGCTGTTCCTCTTCGCAGATGCTGCGAGACCTGCTGAGTTTTTCCAGGTACTTTTATTTTTGTTTTGGCTCTCCAGCATCCACAGTTTTTTTGCTTTTATCCTTCCATTTATTGTGTATTCGCTTTCTTTGTTTGCCCTTCCAAAATGCATTACCTCACACTTCTCTGGATTGAATTCCAATTGCCAATTTTCTGCCCAATCAGCCAAACCATTAATATCATTCTGGAGTCCACAGCTATCCTCTTTACTATCAACTACACGGCTGATTTTTGTGTCAACTGCAAATTTCCCAATCATGCCTCCCAGATTTAAGTCCAAATAATTAACATATAATATAAACAGAAAGGGCTCCGATACTGAGCCCTGTGGAACACCACTGGAAACTGCTTTTCATTCATAAAAACATCCAATCATTACCCTTTGTTTCCTGTCATGAAGCCAATTTTGGATCCAACTCGCCACATTCCCCTGCATCCCATGGATTTTTACATTTCTGACCAGTCTGCCTTGTGGGACCTTGAGAAATGCCTTACTAAAATGCATGCAGACCACATCCAATGCACTACCTTCAACAATCCTCTTTGTTACTGTCTCAAGAAATTCAATTAAGTCAGTAAGGCACAACTTTCTCATAACAAAACCATGCTGACTACCCCTGATTAATCAATTATAAGTCACAGCTTATCTCGGTTCTCTAATAATTTGCCCACCACCTAAGTCAGACTGACCGGCCTATAATTAATTGACCTATCCCTCGCATTCTTGTAAACAATGGTACAACATTCACACTCCTCCAATACTCTGGTACCTCACCTGTATCCAGTGAGGATTGAATAATGTTCCTCATGGCGTCCGCTGTATCCTCCCTGGCTTCCTTTAATAGCCTGGGATACAGTCCATCTAGCCTTGGTGATTTATCCACCGTCAAAGATGTCAGTCCCTCCAGTACTTCCTCTCTCATTATGCTTATTACAGCTGATATTTCACACTCCTCCTCATTAACTAGAATGTCTGCATCATCCCTCTCATTTGTGAAGACAGAGATAAAGTACTCATTGAGAATACTGCCCACATTTTCTGCATAAACGCATAAGCTACCTTGAACGTCCCTGATAGGCCCTACCGTTTCCTTAGGTTATCCTCTTGCTCTTAATGTACTGATAAAACACCTTTGCATTTTCCTTGGCAAGTCAGTGGATAAACTAAGTCTTGCTATTTTGAAATAGATTTTTTAAAAATATTGTTTAAACTCATTTTGAACAAAAGAAATTTCAGCTGTTTAGAAAAAATGGCTCACAAAAATTGTTTCTGAAAACATTTTGAGTAAACGTATGAAAATAAATACCAATATGTACCAAGATACTACAAGATACTCGTTCGCATTGAGTAATGTGACACATTTAACATTGGAAGTCCTATCACAGAGCTACCTATAGGTATCAGGAGTAATTGCAAAAAAAATGTGGCCACTTTTATATTGAGATTTCCCATAGCTGCTGGCTTATGCAGGAAACAATTAAACACTTGCCTTGTGTACCATTACCTTGGATATAATACATAATTAATTTTTCCCTGAAAGTCTCTTGTCTCATAATCGTATCAACTAAGAATGATTAAGCAGGTTAAGAAGCCACAGTTCTCCTGGTTTGCAGCATGGAAAATTGGCCAGGTTTCCAGTTCTTTTTCACAGCAAACAATGATAGAAGTCCAACCGGATGGGCACCATTCAGCAAAGGATTGGAACTCATTGCTGGTATACAGAAATTAATCACATCAAACGCAAGGAAAATTATTGCCTGTGTTGAACATAATAGTGTAAAAGAAAATCAGACCTTCAGGAAAAATGGGGAGATAACAAGAGGGCAAAGTTTATATGACAAGGATAATATCAAATTACTGACTAAATTAATACACCAGGTCTTATCCAAATTAAATTACAGGGCTTCCACCACATCTCTAGGGAAGGGACACTGAGCTGTGCAGTTAACTTGGGCAGCTGCATATCAGTCACATCACAACCGGGACTATGTTACAAGAGACACCATCATTTTAATGTGTTTCACTGTACACTGTTACCATGTGCAACAAAAATCGCTGAGTGTCCAGGAACTATAATGTTATACCCATTGTTTTCCTGCAGAAGTAACATGTCTTTATTAACATTACATTCCAGGCCTTGAAATTGCACATCTGATGGAATCCTGTGTTTCTTCATAAAATAGAAGTAACTGTATTATATTTGCCATCAAAGGAATGTATCTGCATTCTTTCAAATCAAGGGGTTATAATCAGTACAGATACCAAAGATCGGATCTTGTTATGACATAGCTGATGGTAAATGAGTTGTTCAAATCCCAAAGGGAAACTTGAAACAACTGCCACAACTTGTATAAATTTTGAGATGCGTGCCTTGAATTCAGTAGTAATAAGACCAACAAGTCTTATAGGTTCTTACAAAACTAGATTAAACATTTATTAACAAGAAAAATTATTTTTAAGCACATACATAAGTCCACAAATTACTAGTATAATAACTTCTAATTCCCCTACTTAATCTGACTCCCAGTTATACCTTACGTTAAGGCAACAGTACGATCCATAGATTTTAAAAGACCCAGGCAAGGTGACACACAATACCCCGAACCAATCAAATTCAAAGCAAATTTTCTTAACTTCAATTCTTTGAAGACAGCAAGCTTGGGGAATACATGCTGAAGGCTTTTCACACTTGTCAGGTCTTTAAAATGCCTACCCTTACACGCAGCCTTTGCTCCTTTATATATATTTTCCCCTTTGAATGCAAATTCCCATTGTTTTGCTATATCTTTCGACTTTACCTTTCCGGTAATAAAAATCTCTCGTAGCACTAAGTTTTACCAGTAATCTTTAGGAAAAATAAACACACAATTTCTGAACGCCACCTGGCTAGGTGTAATATTTCACCCCCTCTTTTGAAAACAACCCAGTCTGGTTTACTTAGAAATGCAAATGTCCTTTTACACCTTACATTCTAAACTTTCCCCATGTTTCCCATGTTTACATCAAAGCCTTCAGGCCAGCTGCCTTTAGTCCAATTAAGTCTCTCGCTCACACACAGACAAACACATATAGACACAGATACCACGATTTTACATTAAATTCCAATAACATTATTATTTCTTCCTGACAATCTGCTGAGTTCACCTCTTGCAGCATACAAAAAGATTGTATCTGTTGTACAGAATAGAGTAATAGGAACTCTGCACAGAATACACGACTTTTTAAATGCAAACATATACTGCTGCACTCCTCTGCCAAACCACGCATTCTTCCAGGACCATCTTGGAAGGCAAAGATATCCCAAGCACTTGCCTACATCATCTAAGTTCCTTGATCTCCAACGACCTCATGGATTTCTTGATCATTAAAGTTGGAACGAGCGTCGATGGTTTCACCCACCCCACCTTCCCCCTGCTAAACTAACCAAGTGTTCTCTCAGAATCCCTGCTGCCCTGATTCTGAACCATCTCTTTCTCTAGTTTTACTCCCATCTCCACAGAAGCCCTCCCACCAGCTCATAATGTCTATGATACCCTCTTGCTCCCTTGGCTCATTCAGACTAAATTTCTGACCACCTACCTTCCCCTCCTGGCCCCCACACTAGCTCTTTTGTAATTTTCTCTCTTCAGATACTGTCTCCCTCCCTTTCAAAGTTATCATCACCCTCTTAAAAAATTCCATCCTCAAACCCCCCTGCCCCCTTGCAAAATAACGCTAACTTCATTTTCTCCTCCAGAGTTGTTGAACATGTTGCTGTCTCCTAAATTGGAGCCTAACTCTCCCACAAGTTCAGGTCTGAATCTCTAAAATGGTGTTAACTAAAGCCACAAATGACATCAATTGTAACCTGGATCATTGTGCATTTTCCTTCTTACCCTCTCTGCAATCTTTGACATGGTTGACCATATCATCCTTCTCCAAACATTCTCTGCTGTCCTGCACTGTACAAGTGTCCCTCCCTTGGCTTTACTCTTAAATATTAGACCAGAGATAGAGCATCTCCAGCTTTAATTTTTTTTTCTGATCCCACATCATTGCCTCTGGAGTACTCCAAGAATCCATCCTAGGTCCTCTTCTTTTCATCATCTACTCACTGCTGCCCTGGTAACATCATTCACAGATATAGAATCAGCTTCCACATGTACACTGGTGGCACACAGCTCTGACTTGTCTCACCATGTTCTCTGACATCAAGTCCTGGATAAGTCACAATTTCTTCCAGTTAAGCTCAGAGTAGAATGGAACTATCGCCTTAGGGCCCTTGACACCAATTCCATCCTCCTGGCCACAACCATAATGAACCAAACTGTTTACAATCACGACTCTATATTTAACCCAGAGCTCAGCTTAACAAACTTGTATCCTCCCCAACACAAAGACCACCTACTTCCACCACCACATCATTATCATCTGCCTCAGCCCATTATCTGCTCGGCATTGCTGACCTACAATCCTGATCCTACAATGCCTCAGATTTCAAATTCTCATCCATATCTTTACTCTCACTCTTTTCTGTAATCTCCTCCAAACTGACACTCCAAGAGCTTCCCCCATGATCCCCCACGCAATCTCAGAACTCTCCGATTCCCACCTCTGTCTTTTTAAGTATCTCTGCATGCTCTTTGCCCTATCAATAGCAGCCATGCCTCAGGCTTTCAACCACTTCAACCTCACACACTAATACCCTGTTAAATGCCTTTCACTTCCCTCTCCTCCTTTTAAGACCCTTCTTAAAATCTACTACTTTGACCAAGTTTTTGATCAGCCCTCCTAATATCTCTAGTTGGTTTGGCTTCCATTTATGTCTGATTACATACCTACCTGTTCAGTGCCTTGGGTCATTTTTCTACATCAATGGCTATACAAATTCGCCTCCGTCGCATCTGTTCCGATGATGCTACATTCAAAAACAGTTGCTCTGACATGTCCTCCTTCTTCCTTAACCGAGGTTTTCCACCCACGGTCGTTGACAGGGCCCTCAACCGTGTCCGGCCCATCTCCCGCGCATCCGCCCTCACGCCTTCTCCTCCCTCCCAGAAACATGATAGGGTCCCCCTTGTCCTCACATCACCCCACCAGCCTCCGCATTCAAAGGATCATCCTCCGCCATTTCCGCCAACTCCAGCATGATGCCACCACCAAACACATCTTCCCTTCACCCCCCTTATCGGCATTCCGTAGGGATCGCTCCCTCCGGGACACCCTGGTCCACTCCTCCATCACCCCCTACTCCTCAACCCCCTCCTATGGCACCACCCCATGCCCACGCAAAAAATGCAATACCTGCCCCTTCACTTCCTCTCTCCTCACCATCCAAGGACCCAAACACTCCTTTCAAGTGAAGCAGCATTTCACTTGCATTTCCCCCAACTTAGTCTACTGCATCCGTTGCTCCCAATGTGGTCTCCTCTACATTGGAGAGACCAAACGTAAACTGGGCGACCGCTTTGCAGAACACCTGCGGTCTGTCCGCAAGAATGACCCAAACCTCCCTGTCGCTTGCCATTTCAACACTCCACCCTGCTCTCTTGCCCACATGTCTGTCCTTGGCTTGATGCATTGTTCCAGTGAAGCCCAACGCAAACTGGAGGAACAACACCTCATCTTCCGACTAGGGACTTTACAGCCTTCTGGACTGAATATTGAATTCAACAACTTTAGGTCGTAAGCTCCCTCCCCCATCCCCACCCCCTTTCTGTTTCCCCCTTCCCCTTTTTTTTTCCAATAAATTATAAAGATTTTCCTTTTCCCACCTATTTCACCTATTTCCATTATATAAAAAAAACCCACTAGAGCTATACCTTGAGTGCCCTACCATCCATTCTTAATTAGCACATTCGTTTAGATAATATCACCAACTTTAATTTTAACACCTATGTGTTCTATTGTACTATTGTCGTTGACATCTTTTGATGATCTGCTTCTATCACTGCTTGTTTGTCCCTACAACCACACCCCCCCAAACTCCGCCCCCCCCCCCCCCCCCCCCCCCCCCCCCCCCCCCCCACCTCTTTGTCTCTCTATCTCTCCGCCCTCCACACACACACCTTAAACCAGCTTATATTTCAACTCTTTCTTGGACTCGAACACAAGTTCTGTCGAAGGGTCATGAGGACTCGAAACGTCAACTCTTTTCTTCTCCGCCATGCTGCCAGACCTGCTGAGTTTTTCCAGGTAATTCTGTTTTTGTTTTGGATTTCCAGCATCCGCAGTTTTTTTGTTTTTATACAAATTTACATGTTGTTCTAACTCTATGTTAGGTTATTGTGCTTAACTCTTCTAAATTAATATTTTGGTTATTACGGCATGAGCCAAGAGGACCAAAAACCAGGTTATTCATGGTATTAAGAAAGGTGATTTTTTTTTTGAAAGTCGAACTCATAACATATTTTCTGTGAAAAGATTAAACTGTCAGTGACATTATTGTGTACAGACAGCATTGGTAAAATGGAGTGGCTGGCTCAGAGATTTAACACAGTGGAACCCTGGGCATCTTGCAATTCCATCAGGAGCCTGAAGCATCTTTGGTCAAGTACTGTATCAAGTGTCAGTAAGGCATACAGCACCATCAGTTAGCAAGGATTTTAGAAGGCTGTACACAACAGCAGGAGCTGGATATTGGACATGGACTAAATGTGTGTCATCTTAAAGGATACTTTCAGGTAAAAGTAGTTAAAGGCATTTCACCCTTGTCACTCCAGAAAATACGGTATTTTATTTAAATCAGCTGATTTAAACCTGATTTAAACATTAAAAGCTTGGCCATGGCAATGTGATTGGGTCTAAAGACTTGAATTGGACAAATCAACGCAAGTGAATGAAAAAACTGAAAGGTAAGAATGGACGTGAAGGGAAGATAGTAAGCAAAAACTAAAACAATAGATAAGCTGCAATTAAAACAAAGATAAGCTTTAAAGATTTGTGGATGAGTGGACAATAGATTAAGCAGGCTTAATAGCCTTTACGTTCTTTCACAGTTGAAAATGATGCTCATGGTCCCAGCTCTTATTAAACCATTCTGTTTACACGAGTGATAGTCTCAAGATGTCGTAGGAAGTGGAAGGGGATTGCTATCTTCAGTAGCTTACCCCCAGCTTCGTGAGAACTAGCAGGAAGACTGTCCAAAAAAGAACAAGTGAGGCAGAATGAGAATGCCGGCACATGTGCAGCTTTTCCCATTTTGACAGTGAATGAAAGCACAAAGCCAGTGCGCAGATGGGTAAGCAGAGTCTGCTGGGCAGGGCATTGGTAGCTGCACAGGATTTCATCAGTGAAATTACATATTCATCTTCTCAAAATTGATCCATGTCTCAGGCTGTGTGAATGAATTTTGGGTCTCAACAAGTTCAGCTTAAAAACAAATACTGGGTTGGTCGTATTTACAAACAAACCCAATATTCCTTTTATAAGCAAAAAGGGATGAAAGCTTCCACATTCACAAACACAAACTGGCAGAATCTCAAATGTTCAATTAATACCTAAATTGCTCAAATGCCACAGCAGCATCAGCCCAAGTCCCAATTCTAAATCTGTGAGTGTTTCAATTACTAGTCCATTTATCGGTAATAAATTGACCAAAAAGACTCATTCTTAATTTAAAGATTCTGACTGTTTAGCATCTAATTCATCTTGCTGTGATTGGCTATATTAATAAATAGATGGATCTACAGTGAATGATACAAGGCTGAATTATCCCCTTACATGCAAACTGTTCAATTCCCTGCTTCCATGCTGCTCACGAAAATATCCCCAAGATATCTGGCCAAAATTGAATTTGGCTTCCTTTTCGACCATTAATTTCCTATCGCAAGCATGGTTATATCCTTTCCTGCATTAAAAATCTAACCATCTGTAACTATGGGAAAGATCAGGAAAGGCATGTTTTTGATTACCTTATTGCCTTTATCCAACTAATGCAATGTTGATATTCAGCTTTTAAATCAGTTTCTAGAAGCATAATTTAGAGCGTCTATAAAAGTTGAATACATAAAATATTTTTATTTGCTAGTGAGGAGCTGGTGCAGTCAACAGTTCTATAACTTCTAAAAATCACATTCAGAAGTACATAGCAGTTTTTAAAAATTCATTTATGGGATGTGGGCGTCGCTGGCTAGGCCAGCATTTATTGCCCATCCCTTAACCCTTGAAGGGACAGAAAACTAAAGACATACTTAATAACAAGCACATATGATCATCTGTTTTTGGTGCGGTTTTCACTGAGTGTAGTTCACCTTCAACATAGAAAGGAATAAACTACCAAATGAGATGTGGAGGCAAAAAGAAATTATGGATCATTGCCCTTGGATCCCCTTGCACCCCCTCCCAAATTTTTCTTTACATCTAAACGCAGTGACTTATTGTATAGCACTTTTCCCAATAATGCCAGTACCGCTCATGTGCCTCACTTTAGAGGCTGCTGCTCAAGTAAAAATGTAGATATCAGCTCAGTAGTAGCATGGTCAGCTCTGAGTCAGAAGATTGTAGGCTCAAGGCCCATTCCAGAGACTTCAGCACATAATCCATGCTGACACCTCAATGCCACACTGAAGTAGTTCTACGTTGTTAGCGGTGCCATCTTTCAGATGACATGTTAAGCCAAGGCCTTGTTTGCCATCTCAGGTAGACATATAAAATCCCATGGAACAGTTTCAAAGAATAGCATGGGACTTATTTCCAGTGTCCTGGTGAATATTTATCCCTCAACCAACATCATTAAAACAAATTGCCTGGTCCTAATCACAATCCTGCTTGTGGTAGCTTGATGTGTGCAAACTGGCTGCTTCATTTCCTGCACTGAAACAGTAGCTACACAACAAAATCACACCATTGGCTATAAAGTGCTTTAAACCTTCTTGATATTGTGAAAGGGTAAATATAAATGCAAGTTCATTCTTTCTTTTGAAAAGGAACTAGTCCAAGCCATTCATGCCAGCTGTGGCAACAGAATTCCATCCTAACCCAATGGCCATATCCATCATTTTGAAGGTCACCAGGAACAAGCGTTTTAGCTGATTTATTTATTCCTCTCTCTATCCATGAGGTGCTGAGCCTCCCATTCCTGCCATGGCTAAGAGGCATGAGTGGAAAGGAAGATAGTTGTGGTTGTTGGAGGTCAGTCATCTCAGCTCCAGGGTATCACTGCAGGAGTTCCTCAGGGTAGTGCCCTCAGCCCAACAATCTACAGCTGCTTCATCAATGACCTTCCTTCCATCATAAGGTCAGAAGTGGGGATGTTCGCTGATGATTGCACAATGTTCTGCACCATTTGTGACTCCTCAGATTTCGAAGCAGTCCATGTCCAAATGCAGCAAGACCTGGACAATATTCAGGCTTGGGCTGACAAGTGGCAAGTAACGTTTACTCCGCACAAGTGACAGGCAACGACCGTCTCCAACAGGAGAGAATCTAACCAGCAACTCTTGACGTTCAATGGCATTACCATCGCTGAAGTCCCCACTATCAACATCCTAGGGGTTACCATTAACCAGAGACTGAACTGGACGAGCCATATAAATACTATGGCTGTAAGAGCAGGTCAGAGATTAGTAATCATGCAACGAGTAACTCACCTCCTGACTCCCCATAGCCTGTCCACCATCTACGGGAGTGTGATGGAATACTCCCCAGTTGCCTAGATGAGTGCAGCTCCTACAACACTCAAGAAGCTTGACATCATCCAGCACAAAGCAGCCTGCGTAATTGGCACCACATCCACAAATATTCACCCCCTCCACCACCAACACACAGTTGCAGTAGTTTGTACCATCTACAAGATGCACTGCAGGAATTCACCAAGGCTTCCTGGACAGCACCTTCCAAATCGACAACTACTTCCATCTAGAAGGACAAGGGCAGCAGATAGATAGGAACACCACCACCTGGAAATTCCCCTCCAAGTCACTCACCATATTGACTTGGAAAGATATCACCATAGAACCATGGAAAAGTTACAGCACAGGAGGAGGCCATTCGGCCCATCTTGTCCATGCCAGCCCAAGGGCACCCAGTTGCGCTTTCTAATTCCATCTTCCTGCACCCAGCCCATAGCCCTGCAGCTTACAGCACTTTAGGTGCAGATCCAGGAACTTTTTAAAAGAGTTTAAAGTTTCTGCCTCTACCACCAACTTGGGCAGCGAATTCCAGACACCCACTACCCTCTGCATAAAAAAGTTCTTCCTCATGTCCCCCTACACCTTCAGCCACTTATCTTGAACCTATGTCCCCTGGTTCTAGAATTCTCCATCAAGGGAAACAATTTTATCCTGTCCTCTCTATCTAATCCCCTCATAATTTTGTACACCTCAATCAAGTCATTTCTCAGCCTTCTTTGTTCTAAGGAAAATACCCCTAACCTATCCAATCTCTCCTCCTAGCTACACTTTTCTTACCCTGGCAACATTCTTGTAAACCTCCTCTGCACTCTCTCCAGAGCTTTTACGTCCTTCCTGTAATATGGTGACCAGAACCGCACACAATACTACAGTTGTGGCCTCACCAGTGTTTTATACAATTCCAACATTATATCCTTAGTTTTATATTACATGGGATACAGGGTAATTTGATACGGTGAATTCAAAATTGGCTTAGTTGTAGGAGACAGAGGGTGATGACAGAAGGATGCTTTAGTCACTGGAAGCCAGTGTCCAGTGGCGTACCACAGGGATATGTGCTCGGTCCCCTATTATTTGTCATTTGTATAAATGACATAGATGACTATGTGGGGGGTAGGATTAGTAAGTTTGCGAATGACACATAGATTGGCCAGGTGGTTAACAGTGAGGATGAGTGTCTTGGGCTACAGGAAGATATAGACGGGATGGTCAAATGGACAGATAAGTGGCAGATGGATAACACTGAAAAGTGTGAGGTGATACACTTTGGAGGAGTAATTTGACAAGGAAGTATTCAATGAATGGTATGGCAATGGGAAGTTCTGAGGAACAAAGAGACTTTGGCGTGTGTGTACGTAGGTCTCTGAAGGCGGAGGGACACGTTAGTGGGGTGGTGAAAAAGGCATATGGGACACTTGCCTTTATCAATCGAGGCATAGATTATAAAAGTAGGGAGGTCATGTTGGAGTTGTATAGAACCTTAGTGAGGCCACAGCTGGAGTACTGTGTGCAGTTCTGGTCGCCACATTATAGGAAGGATGTGATTGCACTGGAGGAGGTGCAGAGGAGATCCACCAGGATTTTGCCTGGGATGAAACATTTAAGTTATGAAGAGAGGTTGGATAGACTTGGGTTGTTTTTGTTGGAGCAGAAAAGGCTGAGGGGCGACCTGATCGAGGTGTACAAGATTATGAGGGGCATGGACAGGGTGGATAGGAAGCAGCCTTAGTTGAAGTGTCAGTCACAAGGGAGCATAATTTCAAGGTGAGGAGCAGGAGATTTAGGGGGGATGTAAGGAAAAGCTTTTTTACCCAGAGGGTGGTGACGGTCTGGAATGCACTGCCTGGGATGGTGGTGGAGGCGGGTTGCCTCACATCCTTTAAAAAGTACCTGGATGAGCACTTGGCACATCATAACATTCAAGGCTGTGGGCCAAGTGCTGGTAAATGTGATTAGGTAGGTGGAGACGTGTCGGTGCAGACTCGATGGGCTGAAGGGCCTCTTCTGCACTGTGATTCTGTGATATTCTATACCTCTGCCAATGAAGAAGAGCATTCCATTTGCCTTCTTTACAACTTTGTCTATTTGAACTGCTGCCTTCAGGGACCTGTGTACTTGTACGCCAAGATCTCTCACTTCATCCACCCCTCTTAGTATATTCCAATTTATTGTGTAATCCTTGTAACTGTTTGACCTCCCTAAATGTATGACCTCACACTTCTCTCTGTTCAAATACATCTGCCACTTTACCGCCCACTCCACCAACCCATCTATATCATTTTAGAGATTATGGCTATCCTCTACATTATCCATTACTCGGCCAATATTTGTGTCATCTGCAAATTTCCCAATCGTGCCTCCCACGTTCACGTCCAAATCGTTAATATATAACACAAACAGCAAGGGTCCCAACACCGAGCCCTGTGGAACACCACTTGAGACAACTTCCCAGACGCAATGGCATCCATCGACCATTACCCTATGTTTCCTGTTGCAAAGCCAACCTTCTATCCAGTTTGCCACATTACCCTGAATCCCATGGGCTTTTACTTTCCTGACCAATCTGCCATGTGGAACCTTGTCAAATGCCTTGCTAAAATCCATGTACACAACATCCACTGCACTACCTTCATCAAACCTTCTTGTCACTTCCTCAAAGAATTCAATCAAATTTGTGAGGCAAGACCTTCCTTTTACAAATCCATGCCGACCATCCCTGACTAGTCCGTGCCTTTCCACATGACAGTTAATCCTATCTCTCAGGACTGATTCTACTAATTTGTTGATCACCGATGTAAGACTAACTGGCCTATAATTGTTTGACATTTCTTTTGATCCCGTTTTAAACAATGGAACTATGTTTGCATTTCTCCAGTCCTCTAGTACTTTCCCTGTATCTAGTGAAGATTGGAAAATCATCCTCAGAGCATCTGCTATCTCCTCTCTGACTTCCTTCAGCAGCCATGGAAACAATCCATCTGGCCCTGGCGACTTATCCACTTTCAAGGATTTCAGCCCATCGAGTACTTCCTCTCTCTTTATGACTATCCCGTCCAATATCTCGCAGTGTTCCTCCTGGACTACTATATCTACATCCTCCCTTTCCTTTGAAAACACGGATACAAAATATTCATTCAAAACCCTTCCCACAGCCTCTGCATCTACACACAAGTTCCCATCTTCATCTCTGATAGGTCCCACTTTTTCTTTAACTAACCTTTTACCATTAATGTATTGGTAAAACATCTTTGGGTTATCTTTAACTTTACTTGCTAACCTTTTCTCATGCCCTCTCTTTGATTTCCTTACTTCCTTTTTTACTTCATCCCTGCACTTCCTTTATTCGTCCAGGCTATCTGCAGTACTTAGTTCTTTGTGCCTATCGTATGCTTTCTTTTATTGTTTGATCTTCCCCTAGACAACCGGGGGAGGGGGCTGGTCTAGATTTGGCAGTACCACTCTTATTTTTGTAGGGGACATGTCCACTTTGTACAATTAGGATCTCGCTTTTTAGTGCTTCCCACTGGTTTTCCACTGTTTTATCCTCCAGCAGTGCTGTCCAGTCCACCTCAACCAAGTCCCTTCTCATTTCTGCAAAATTTGCTTTCCCCCAGTTCAAGACTTTTACTCCTGCCTTATCTCTGTCCTTTTCCATGATAATGCTAAATCTAACTGAATTGTGCCCCTAACTATTGAATCCCCTATCACTATCGCCCTGCCACTTGTTTTCCTCCCACCCCTCTGAGCTGCAGAGCCACCCACAGTGCTGTGAACTTGGCTGTTGCTGCTTTGCCCTGAGAGGCCATTCCCCCCAACAGTATCCAAAGCGGTATATCTGTTAGAGAGGAGGATGACCAGAGCGGACTCCTGCACTACCTTCCTTAGTCTTTTACTGTTCCTGATGGTCACCCATTCCCTTTCTGCCTGTGTAATCTTCACCTGCAGTGTGAACACTCGTTAAACGTGCTATCCACTATTTGCTCAGCATCGTGGATACTCTACAATGAGTCCTCCTGCAGCTCCAGCTCTGAAATCCGGTTATCTAGAAGCTGCATTTGGACACACCTTCTGCACACATGGTCAACAAGGATGCTGGAAGCGTCCCTCTTTTCCCACATCCTGCAGGAGGCACATATCACGGGTCTGAGATCTCCTGCCATGATGTCCCTCTCGATTAAGCTAGTTACTCCCTTTAAAAAATATGCTAGCTTGGGGCCATATTTATGTGAACTAGGAATCTTGTTTCTTGACTAATTATACTGATACAGTACTACTCTATTTTTTTTTAGCCCCTACCTCAGCATTAAGCTATGAATAACTTTAATAGATTGGTGAGTAAATCCTGGTGAGTTTTTTTTTCAATCACCTGCTTTTTTGTTTTAAAATCCACTTTTAGAAGAGTGTCCCTCGCAAGTCTGGTGCACTCCTGAAGGGACTGCCTCTCCTCTTTTTTTTTGGTTTGAGGAGGGAGGGATGGAAACACCACAGCAATGTAATGTTTGAGGCTTTCCGTTCTTTGATAGTGGGTCCTCCTTGATCCCCTGCTGAGTAGCGGTGTCTGCGGTGAATGCTTCAGTCACTTCTCACTACCACCCTCTGTTGGATCCACATTAGCCTGGGTCTCTGGATTACTACTCCAATGATAATACCAGCAAGCTATCACCATTCCTTCATTGTCGCTGGGTCAAAATCCTGGAATTCCCTTCCTAACAGCACTATGGGTGTACCTACACCACATGGACTGCAGCGATTCAAGAACATTTGAAAGATGGCACCGCCACCACCTTCTCAAGGGCAACTGGGGATCATCAATATATGCTCGCTCAGCCACCGAAACCCACAACCCATGAGTGAATTAAAAAAAAGATAAGTTAACACAAACTGAATAGTGGAGCAGGAATCTTCCTGATCAGCACAAATTAGTAACAAAGTAAGAGGCTCATTTGCCCACAGAGCCATCCAAGAAGCCAGGAACAGGCTCTTTTCAAACTGCTTCATTAACAATAAGGCACATCTTCTTCTAAGTCAATTTAGTTATATTTCTTCATTCTGGATTTACATCTCTGAAGAGAATTTAGTGGGGCTAAAATTTATACATCATTATCCATAATAAATGCAAAATTTAGATGTGATCTCCAAAGTATCTAACCCAAATACCAGATATAGAATTAGTTGGCCGGCTTAACCCCAAGGTTGGCTTACATCTCTGTTCACAAAGTTAGGAATACAAAACCATGATAAGATCATGCTGCCATGCTTGAGTCTATGAAGAATCACCCAATGGATATCATTAAATAAAGCTTCAAATGCCTCTCACAACTCCAGATACTTACAGGTGCTTGTCACCTTGAAATGATCACTGAATAAGGCATTAACATACTGGATAAAAGGCATTGAACACAGGATGCAGGAATTGCTAGCTGAAAAGAAGACCACAGTTCATCTAATTCATCTTCTATCATCCTGGCAGTTGAATACTTCAGCAATAACGGATAACTGACTAATCAAACTATATCAATTAGTCTACAACAGACCAAGAAATGAGGAAAGCTTGTCAAAAATCTCTGCGAACCATAGGTCAAAAGTCACCTGTTCCTCCCAAGCATGCTCAACTCACCATATCATGTCTGAAATTACTTACATACGCTACCTCAAAATGTTATCTTCCAGAAGAAAATCTATCCAATTTACATTTAAATGAATAAATACGAACTGTTCCATTGTTTCACTAGGGAACTTGTTCCATAGATGGACCATTCATTCACTGAAATGTTGTCACAGATTAGATTTTTTATAAATGCTTCTTTGAGCGCATGCCGTGTCTGCTGGTGCTACTATTCTGGACAAAGTGAAATAGCTCATCATGTTCCATTTTACCTACTCCTTTTAAAATCCTAACTCAGTAATTTTTATCAATGTGAACATGCCCAAATTATATGATCACTCATTCAATCCGCTTACCACCTCACTTACGAGTCAGGAGGGTATAGAGTCATAGAGAGAAAAAAAGCGTAGAAGGTGGCCATTCAGCCCCATCACGCCTGTGCCTGGTCCTTGATAGAGCTATCCACTTAATCCCACTTCTCTGCTCTTTGGCCTTGCCTTGTAATTCTTTATCCAATTCTATTTTCAATGTTACTACTGAAACTGCTTCCACTACCTTTTCAGGCAGGGCACTCCAGATCACTCAGATAAAAGTAAAAAAACTGCAGATGCTGAAAATCCAAAACAAAAATAAAAATAAAAATACCGGGAAAAACACAGCAGGCCTGGCAGCATCTGCGGAGAGGAACGCAGTAAACGTTTCGAGTCCATATGACTCTTCAACAGAACTAAGTGAAATTTAAGCTGTTTTAAGGGGGGTTGAAACAAGTAGAGCTGGATAGAGGGCCAGTGATAGGTGGAGATAGCCACAAGATGTCATAGACAAAAAGGAAAGAGAGGTGTTGAAGGTGGTGATATTATTTAAGGAATATGCTAATTAAGGGTAGAAAGCAGGACAAGCAAGGTAGATCGCCCTAGTGGGGGTGGGATGGGGGGAAGGGATCAGAATAGGCCAAAAGATAGAGATAAAACAATGGATGGAAATACATTTAAAAATAATGGAAATAGGTGGGAAAAGAAAAATCTATATAAATTATTGGAAAAAAAAGGGGGGGATCGGAAAGGGGGTGGGGATGGAAGACAGAGTTCATGATCTAAAATTGTTGAACTCAATATTCAGTCCGGAAGGCTGTAAAATGCCTAGTTGGAAGATGAAGTGCTGTTCCTCCAGTTTGTGTTGAGCTTCACTGGAACAATGCAGCAGGCCAAGGACGGTCATGTGGACATGAGAGCAGGGTGGAGTGTTGAAATGACAATGACAGGGAAGTCTGGGTCATGCTTGCGGACAGACCGAAGGTGTTCCGCAAAGCGGTCACCCAGTTTGCGTTTGGTCTCTCCAATGTCGAGGAAACCGCATTGGGAGCAGCGAATGCAATAGACTAAAGTGAGGAAAGTGCAAGTGAAATGCTGCTTCACTTGAGTGTTTGGGCCCTTGAACAGTGAGTAGAGGGGAAGTAAAGGGGCAGGTGTTGCACCTTCTGCAGTTGCATGGGAAGGTGTCGTGGGGGGGGGCGGGGGGGCTGCTGAGGTGTGGGGGTGATGGAGGAGTGGAGGAGTGCTGTTCCTCCGGTTTGCATTGAACTTCACTGGAGCACTCCAGATCACTCGTTGTGTTTAAAAAAAGCATTTATTCCTGTTGCCTCTAGCTCTTTAACAAATCACCTTAACTATGTATTCTTTAATTTATAATGACCATATCAATGTTAATTGCTGCGCAAACCAAATCCCAGACAACAACTTAGCTTATGGGCCAAATCTTTTTTCTATTCTGAAAATGAGAGGAAAACATACTGATTTCAGCAGCAAGAAGTCCAGCAACACTTTTGGGATTTTAAAAATTAGAAGTTAAAGTTTTATTAACAAGAATAAAAGAAAACTTAAGCATACATGATTACAATTGCATGATTAAAATTAGTCTAAGAAAATATTTCCCCAAAGACTCCTTGCTTGGTCAGGCCCACAAGTAAACACCTTCCAAGCAACATTCCCTTATGGGTGTTTAACTATAAAAATCCAGTAATATTACCCAAGGCAAACTGCTGTAGCTTTATTAAAGGCATACCACATGATCTCTCAAACTCTCTCCACTCTGGATTAGAAATCCAAAACTTCAAGACAAGACTGCTTGCTGCAGCCCAAGACTTTTCTGGCTTGCTTGAATAGCTGTTACTCCCAGCCTACAGCTGTTTCCAGGAGATCTTCCATACAGAGCCAACAGTTCACAGCTACAGCTATCAGCCAACAACTATAGCTAATAGTTATCTGTAAGCTCTCCACAGTAACTCTAAAATATCTTTTTTCTCCTTTCATCTCAGGTTCCATTGTTCTCACACCTCTTTGAAACACAAATCCTCCTAAATATAAAATCTTTCATGTTTCTAATTTGTCGCTGCTTTGGAGCCAATAAAACGTAACATATCCTCTTCTATTTACCTATGAAATTCCTGCCAGATGGAAACATATTTCCTGTCACCTCTGACTTCCCTTTGATATTCAAATGAACTCTCAACTTATCTAAAAATGCAAATATTAGATCCAACATATTCACTTGTACCTCAAATCTAACACCTCTATCCTTTCATGTCTTAAACTCCCAGACAGCATGTCTTCTAGTAACTTTTCCCCAGCCTAATTAAATCATTTAAACACACACACACACCCTTCTTCACAGAATAACACAATATTCCCCATAAATATTTTAAAATAGCATCCATTCTCACAGGTTACCCACCATTCTCCCAATTGAAAAAGTTTACCTTTATTTACTCCACAAAACCATTCATGGCATTGAACACTATCGAATCTTCTCTTATAGTCTTCTCTGTTGCAAGGAGAACACCCCCCACCCCCACCCCCCACCCTGTGCCTGCAGTCTCTGAAGTCCCTCATCCTGGTACCATTCTTGTCAATTCAAGGTCTTAATATTCTGCATAAAGTATGGTGTCCAGAGTTGAGCATCATGCTCCTGCTGAGGTCGAACCAGTATTTCACAAAGTTTTAGCTCAATTTCCTTGCTTTGTACTCTTTGCCTCCATTAATAAACCCAAGATCCCATTTGATTTTTTTTAAACAAAAACAGCCTTCTCAACATGTTTTTCCACCTTCAAAGATTTTTGTACATACTCTCCAGTTCTCTTTGGTCTTGCAGCTCCTTTAAAATTATAACATTTAGCTTATAATGCCTCACTTCATTTGTCCTGCCAAAATTTATTGCTTTACAGTTCTCTCCATTAAATTTCATCTGCTAACACATCTCCCATTTCACCAGTCTATGTCCTTCTGAAATCTGTTATGACAGTTATCCTTGCTTTGGTACCATCACCATTCTTTGAAATTATGCCCTGTACATCCAAGTCTAGATCATTAATATATATCAAAAAGAGCAGTGATTCCTAATACTGACTTCTGGGGAACTGTCGGCCAGTCTGAAAACCAGCTCTTCATCATTATTCTCTGTTTTCTGTCCCTCAGTTAATTGAGTATCCACGCTGCCACTATCCCTTTAACCCCATGTGCTTTAATTTTGTTAAGAAGTCTAAAGTAGCAAAGTGGTACTTTGTCAACAGCTTTTCAAAGTCCTTGTGCTACATCAACTTCTTTATACAAACTATCAAATCGCAAAGAGGTGACGTCATCCTTATGTTACTTTCACAAAGAATTTGAAACAGCACTTTTTCTTCAGGATTCCACAAATCCTAAATGGAGAGAGATGTTGTGAAATTACGCAATAAATCTCAAGGGAATACATCAAATTGAGGCTAAGGACACTCAAGTAGCATCTGCATCTCCATGTGTAATAGTTCTTGTCTGTATGAAACACCTGACACTGCAATCCATAAGTTGCAAAACCATGTTGTCCATGAATTGAAATTGCCAATAAAATTTCCTGACACGTTTGATAGGATTCTTGGATGGAGGGAAATGGGAATTCAAAGAGAATCATTCACTCCAACAAACTGAGACACTACTGAATAACCAACTATTCTGCTTCTTTCAAATAGTGGGGAACTTCATCGATCAAACAAAATACTGTCATACACAAGGAACAGTACTGGACAAGTGATCCAGAGGACTTGATTAATGATCCAGAGAAACGTGTTAACAGAGGCTGGGCAATATAAACTCAGTTAATTTTTTTTAAAAAGCTAGTCTCAGTAATACTGATCATAAAACAACCGGATTGCAGTAAACACCAACGTGATTCACTAATGTTCTTTAAAGAAAGAAATCTGCCATCTCTATCTCTATCTACATGTGACTCAAGACGCACAGCAACGTGTTTCTGACTCTTAAATTTTCTCTCACATGCAAGTCACTCAGTTGCATCAAAACATTATGGGGAAGTTGAATAAAAATAAAACCAGTCAGATCATATGGCATCAACCTAGGTTAACTGAGAGTTTCCATAATTATGTTACTGCAGTCGCCTGAAGCTTGTTCAATTTCCTTTGAGGGTCAGAGAGGAGTTTCCCAGATACCTTTTGCCTGCAGGGAGGTTTGCTGGTGCATGTACGCTGCACCAGGTGTGTATTTGGCTGGCTAAATGGACCAATTATCCAGAATTAGACACAGAATGTACAGTTTATTGCAGTAAGTAAAAGTTGGAGAGGATGGGCCTGTATTGACTGGACTTTCAAAGAATGAGAGGTGATCTAATTGAAGTATATAAAATCCTGAGGGAAATTGATAGGGTGGATGCTTAAAGGCTGTTTTCCACTTATGAGAGAGAGTAGAACCAAGGGACACAGTTTAAAAATAAGGACCCTGTCCTTGAAGTCGGATATGAGCTTCTCTCAAAGGATCATTAGTCTGTGGCATTCTCTTCCCAGAGAGCAGTGGAGGCTGGGTCACTGAATATTTTTTTTGTGCTGAGTTAGATTGACTCCCTTGTCGGTCAAGAATCTAAGGGGCTAGACAGGAAAGTAGAGGTCAAAATCAGATTGACCATCTTATCAAATGGCAGAGCAAGCTGGAGTGGCTGAATGGCCTACTCCTGCTCCAAATTTGTATGTTTGTAGGTACAGGAACAAAATTCTTTATTTCAGAAATCTATATTCCTTCACTCGGTCTCAAATCCCTGCTTACAAACAAATTACATTATCAATAGCCTGCAAAATGGATTTCTCCACAGTGACCATTGATGCTGTACTGTCTGCCCTGGGAGACCTCAACATCGACACCAGGCCCCATGAAGTCTCATGGCATCAGGTCAAACATGGGCAAAGGAACCTCCTGCTGATTACTGCCCTACCTCAACTGATGAATCAATACTCCTCCATGTTGAACAAAGGTTGTAGGAAGCACTGAGGGTGGCAAGGATGTACAGATGCACAGAATGTACTCTGCGTGGGTGACTTCAATGTCCATCACCAACAGTGGTTCTGTAACACACTAATGACCAAGCTGGCCAAGTCCTAAAGGACGTAGTTGCTAAATTGGGTGTATGGCAGGTGGTGAGGTCAACATACTTGACCTCATCTTCACCAACCTACCTGCCACAGATGCGTCTGTCCATGACAGTGGGAATGACCACTGCACAGTCGTTGTGGAGACGAAGTATAACCTTCACACTGAGGATACCTTCCATCGTGTTGTGTGGCACCAACAATGTGCTAAATGGGATCAATTTCGAACAGATCAAGCAACTCAAGACAGGGCATCCATGAGGCGCTGTGGGCCATCAGCAGCTGCATTGTATACAATCTGTAACCTCATGGCCTGGCATATCCCCCACTCTACCATCACCATCAAGCCAGGAGATCAACCCTGGTTCAATGAAGAGTGCAGGAAGGCATGCCAGGAGCAGAACCAGGCATACCTAAAAATGAGGTGTCAACCTGGTGAAGCTATGACAAAGGACTACCTGTGTGCCAAACAACATGAGCAGTAAGTGATAGACAGACCTAAGCGATCCCACAAGCAACGGATAACATCTAAGCTCTGTATTGCTGCCACATCCAATCATGAATGGTGGTGGACAATTAAAACAACTCACTGAACAAGGCAGCTCCACGAATATACCCATCCTCAATGATGGAGGATCCCAGCACATCAGTACAAAAGGTAAGTCTGAAGCACTTGCAACAATCTTCAGCCAGAAGTGCAGAGTGGATGATTCATCTTGGCCATCTCCGGAGGTCCCCAGCATCAAAGATGCCAGTCTTCATCCAATTCGATTCACTGTGTGTGATACCAAGAAACAGCTGAAGGCACTCAATGCTGCTAGAGCTATGAGCCCTGACAATATTCCGGCAATAATACAGAAGACTTATGCTCCAGAACTTGCTGCGCCCCTAGCCAAGCTGCTCCAGTACAGCTACAACACTGGCATCAACCCGACTTTGTGGAAAATTGCCCAAATATGTTCTGTACGCAGAGGCAGGACAAATCCAACACAGCCAATTACCGCCCCATCATTCTACTCTCCATCATCAGTAAAGTTAAGGAAGGGATCAAGAACAGTGCCATCAAGAGGCATTTGCTTAGCAATAACTAGCGCCCAGTTTGGGTTCCACCAGGGCCACTCAGGTCTTGACCTCATTACAGCCTTGGCTCAAACACGGACAAAAAGAGTTGAACTCCTGAGGGTGAGAGTGGCTGCCCTTGATGTCAAGGCCGCATTTGACCAAGTATGGCATCAAGGAGTCCAAGCAAAACTGAAGTTAATGGAAATCAGGGGAAAACTCTCCACTGGTTGGAATCATAACTTAGCACAAAGGAAGATAGTTGTGGTTGTTGGAGGTCAGTCATTTCAGCTCCAGGACATCACTGCAGGAGTTCCACAGGGTACTGACCTTGGCCCAACAATCTTTCGCTGCTTCATCAATGACCTTCCTTCCATCATAAGGTCAGAAGTGAGGATGTTCGCTGATGATTGCACAATGTCCAGCACCATTCCTGACTCCTCAGATTTCGAAGCAGTCCATATCCAAATGCAGCAAGACCTGGATAATATCTGGGCTTGGGCTGACAAGTGGCAAGTAACATTCGCACCACACAAGTGTCAGGCAATGACCATCTCCAACAAGAGAGAATCTAACCATCGTCCCTTGACGTCCAATGGCATCACCTTCACTGAATCCCCCACTATCAACATCCTGGGGGTTACCAATGACCAGGAACTGAACTGGACTAGCCATATAAATACTGTGGCTGCAAGAGCAGGTCAGAGGCTAGGAATCCTGCTACGAGTAACTCTCCTCCTGACTCCCCAAAGTCTGTCCACTATCTGCACAAGTCAGGAGTGTGATGGAGTAATCCCCACTTGCCTGGATGGGTGCAGCTCCCACAACACTCAAGAAGCCCGACACCATCCAGGACAAAGCAGCCTGCTTGATTGGCACCCCATCCACAAACGTTCACTCCTTCCACCACTGATGCACAGTGCCAGCAGTGTGTATCATCTACAAGATGCACTGCAGGGATTTACCAAGGCTCCTTAGACAGCACCTTCCAAACCCACGACCGCTACCATCTAGAAGGACAAGGGCTGCAGATAGATGGGAACACCACCACCTGGAAGGTCCCATCCAAGTCAACTCACCATCCTGGCTTGGGAATATATTGTCCCTTCACTGTCGCTGGGTCAAAATCCTGGAACTCCCTCCCTCACAGCACTGTAGGTGCACCTATACCACATGGACTGCAGCAGTTCAAAAAGACAGCTCACCACCCCCTTCTCAAGGGCAAGGAGGTATGAGCAATAAATGCTGGCCCAGCCAGCTAAGCCCACATCCCATGAATGAATAAAAAAAAGTTGTCCAATCTCATCCTGAAAAATAACATCTCCCATCATCGTGAGGCACTCCAGCTACTGAACCACCAAGAGCCATCTAAATTTACTCAGAGGGCTGAAAACATGCTAATGTTCACTGTAGTTGGTGATTAGTAAACTGAAATTCAATATTAAACTGCTCAGTAACTATCAATGCCAAAAGGATGTTATTCAAGTCTGACATTGTTTATGCAGCAGTAGTTGCAGAAATCTTTTCACAAATAAAATTGCACAATTAGTCGATTTAGCAACCACTTCCAGAAGAGGTAGAAAACCTCAAAGATTCTTCACTGTCAGTCAGTTTAGAGAATCTAAAGTTAATGCCTTGCTATGTACTATATCAAACCATATTAACTGGATATTAATTAACAGAGTAATTAATTCCTTTATTAAAAAGCTTAGTTGAATTTTCAACCAAAGCAAGTTGCAATACTATCAATAAGATATAAGCTAAAAAAAACAGCTTTTGATAATATTTATTAACATTTATTTCAATTTAAAGAACCCTAAAAAACTTGTATGAAAAAGAAAATTTGAGCATTGCAATTACAGAAATTTATTAAGAGAAATAAATTTGTATCTGCTTACTGTGTGGACCATTATCAGAAGCACTGCATCATTACCCATTCCATTTAAATTCCAGCTGTTCCTCATAACCCGAGATTTATGTAAATATTCAAGAAATTCTAGTGAATTTTCACATTTAAAGCATGCAAAAGCCATCCTTATGATTAAATATACAAGAGATAAATTGACAGTAAATAACTGGTGGTTAAACAGAGAAGAGAGATTTTCTATGCAGTTATCTTCTGGTCCAAATTCTATTTCAGGGCCTTTTGTTGAAGGCATTTTTATTTCAGAAGCATGTGGCATAAACTAAATGTGGATATACTTTTGCTTAATATACGCATGTGCAAAGAAATCCAGTGTTTTTCTCATTTGGATTTCTGCTCTTATCCTCTGCAATGATCTTTTACTGTAAGCTATGCAAACACAGAAAATAATCTAAGCAGAAATCATTCTAAATGAAGGATTTTTTTAAAATTGGAAACGTGGGAAGCAAAGTCCTCCTATTGAAAGAATGTTGGGGAGAAATTGTTACCATCGGGATGAAGCCAAACAAAAGTGATTTCTACTACAACAATATCATTCAATGTGATTTATATCGCTGAACAACAAGCAAATGAGAAAAGGCTTTCCAAATATTTCGATAAGAAGTTGGCCCTTTTGAACGTAAACATGTTTACAAACTTGAACATCTGCAAGGTGCAATAAAAGCAAAAAACGGTAACATAAGATCATAAGAAATAGTAGCAAGAATAGACTATTTGGCCCTTCAAGCCTGCTCCTCCATCCAAGATGATCATAGCTGATCCACTACCTCTGTGCACCTTCTCACACTATTTGCATATTTCTTGATTTCCTCGGTATCTAAAAATCTATCGATCTCTGATTTGAATCTACACAATAACTAAACTCTCTGCGGTGCGGAATTCCAAAGATTCACAACCTTAGGATTGAAGAAATCCTAAATGGCTGACCCCTTATTCAGAGACTGTGGCCCCTAGTTCGAGATTCCCATGTTAGATATCGGGGGAGAGACACACCTCTGGATATGATAATCTAGGTGACCCATCGCACTCAATGTTCTTGACCAATTCTGACCTACAAGGTACGGGCTCACATTCTTTAATCAAGTCAGAGAGTTTATTAAGTATCACAGTGAAATAATAAATTAATACATAACAATGGTAATAGGTGTACAGCGAGATTCAGCTCTGAAGGCTCCTACTTCCAAGCACTCTGAGGCACAGTCTTCGTTTTTTTCTTCCTGTGTTCTGTTGACTGTAATTTGTCTGTGTTTTTCTAGATGTGTCAACGATGTCCTGTAGCGTCCTTCCTTTTATCCCCATTGAGAGACCCTTACTATGTCATATTAGGCAATAGTCTGTCCTGGTTAGTATGACTGGATCAAGTTGGCATCATGGATCCCATATGCCCCAACATGTAGGCACTTACAGGTCTTTCCTGATTTTCCAAAGGTTCTAAGATTCATATTTCTCTTAATTGCTCAACTTCTGCAAATCTGCAGTTTCACATTCATTTTATCCTTTATTTTCTGCAAGCAAGCACTAAAGTTTCCATCTTATCTCTTCCATTGTTCTTATACAAAGGTTTTAAACAGAGTACAGCTTTGAAAAACATTTCATACTGAAGCAAGCAGTATTAACTCAAACAGATTTCAATATATTAGCGCACATAACATATAATTAGTTCTATTAATTTAACTAGTTCTATCTTTCATAAACATAAAATATGTTGTAGTCTTTTGCCTTTGTAATGGTCCATAGGAGTTGATGTGTGGTCCCCTTTCCAGCTACACAGCTTCCTATTTTTCAGTGTGAGCAGTTTCACATATACATATATTCCAACATTGACAAATTCACTTATTTCAGCAAAGTTAACTATCCTGCTTTGCGGTCCAACCTCAACAATAGTTTTTCAAGAAAAATATTATAGACAAACCATAAAAATCTACTAATCCCAACATCCCGGGTAGGAATTTTTTCTCCCAGCATCTGCTCTGCAAGTCCCTTCAAAATTTCAAGTGTTTCAATGAGATCACTTTTCACTTTTAAACTCGAGGGAATATAGGCCTAGTCTATTCAGCACCTCCTCAACGGCAAGTCCCGCATCCCAGAAACTGGCCAAAAGCAAACTTCCTGCACTCCCTCTAAGGCAAGTATACCCTTCCTTAGGTAAGGAGACCATGCATACAAACATACGAAATAGGAACATTAGGCATTCAGCCCCTAAAGCCTGCTCCGCCATTCAATAAGATCATGCCTGATTTGATTGTGGCCTCAACTCCCCATTCTGCCTACCCGATAACCTCTGACTCACTTGTTGGTCAAGAATCTATCTACCTCTGCTTTAAAAATATTCATTGACCTTGCCTCCACCATTCTCTGGGGAAGTGAGTTCCAAAGATTCATAAACCTCAAAGAAAAAATTTCTTCTCATCTCCGTCTTTAATGGGAGACCTTTTATTTTTAGACTGTGTCCCCTAGTTCGAGTCTCTCCCACAGGAGAAACATCCTTTCAGCATCCACCCTGTCATTACCCTCAGGATCTTAAATGTTTCAATAGATCACCTAACAATCTTCAAAGTTTCAACTGAATACAGGCCCAGTCTGTTTAATCTTTCTTTATAAGTTAACTCCTGCCCATCCCAGGTATCAATCAGGCGAACCTTCTCTGAACTGCTTCTAACTCATTTATATCCTTTCTGAAATAAGGAGACCAAAACTGTACACCGTACTCTAGATGTGGTCTCACCAACACCCTGTACAACTGTAACAAAACATCCCTGCTTTTATATTCCATTTCCCAAACTGGACACGGTACTCCAAGTGTGGTCTCACCAAAGCACTATGTAAATGCAGTAAGACTTCTTCACTTTTATACTCAAATCCATCTACAATAAAGACTAATCAATCACTTGCTTTCCTAATTGCTTGCTGTACCTGCATGTTAACTTTCTGTGATTCATGTACAATGGAACCCAGGTCCCTCTGAATACCAACATTCCCCAGTGTCCCATCTTTTAAAAAATATTCTGCTTTTCTATTTTTCCAACCAAAGTTGATAACTTCACATTATATTCCAATTGCCACATTCTTTCCCACTCACTTAATCTGTCTAAAGCCTCGTTGCATGCTCCTCGCAGCTTACTTTCCCATGTAGCATTGATATCTGCAGCAAACTTGGATGTGCCAAAGAATAGTTACAGCAGCTATGACTGAGCACCCAGCCGTAAATAAACAGGTATGTTTGAATATCAGAAATAATGATGGAACAAAGTCTAATAACAGTAGTTATAACTTACATAAATTCTACATATAAATAATTGACAGAGAATGAATGCTGGCATTTTAAGAAATTCAGCAAGTTAAGCTAGCCAAACCAAAAATATTAGGAAAGCCAGAAGTAGTGCTGTGCCTTAACACTTCTTTTTGACACATTTCATTTCCTCAAGACTTCACCTCCAAGTTAAAATATAAATGTCTGAAAAATCTGGGCTATGTACATGACTACCATCACAGCACTACGGTCACTATTAATTCTAAACATAGCACTGTTCACTTATGACTGTAAGAAGGGGAGCTCAATTTAAATAGTGCAATCATACTGATTGCAAATTATGAACTTGGAAGACCAGCAAACATTTTGAAGCTTTCCTGCAACCTCAAAGATAATTATTGTTTTTGGATCCACACCTTTAAACACATTTCAGAAGATAACAACAATACCACAGCAGGTTTGGGGTTTTAAAATAAAAGAAAGATCAGACATAAATATCAGCAATCTCAATTTCAGGGCAAACTATATGACAGTAAAACCTTTGCTGTTAGAAATGGTGCACTTTAATTGCTTTATTTAGAAATTTTAAAAGATATCCTACAAACACAACTCTTTAAAACACTGTACCTTATTTGGTCTTATGAAATCTGAAATAAGACTCACCTCTGCCTGAAAACTCTTCAGCAATGGTGCCACTAGTTTCCTCAAGTCCTGTAGTTAGACAGGTGGAATGGGGGGAAATCAGAGAGGGTAGGAAAGGTAAAAGAAAAAGAGCTCATTAGCAAAACAGTAATGAAAAATTTCAATTTACTATATAAGGTCTTATTCATCTTGTATTAGGTCATCATTTGCCAATTTATTAAACAATTTGCTGTCTGAAATAATGTTACCCATGCAATAGCATAGGAGGGAAGCAAACTCATTGTCAGTTTGTGTCCCACAAATTTTCAGTTAAAACCATTCAGTGAGCTCCCCTCCACCCTCCTCCAGGTTTAGCTGATGAAAGCAGTGAATGACTCTGCCATACAGACAGGAGGTTGTAGGTTTGATTATGCTGCATTAGCTGATATTAACAGGAGTGCAGTACAATTGGTTTCAGTATTCCTGGCTTCGGTGTGAGTAAGTCAGCTAGGACTTGGTAACCTCAGCTGGAAAGTCTCCATGGATGTACAGAACAGGGTCTGGACCATCTGTGGTCTCCTCTACAATAGAGCAACCTGTTCACACTCCGGGCTCACAAATGAAGAATGTACATTTGCACAAAGTGCCGAAGTGTGCCTTATATCATATGTCAGGTTGAGTTAGTGCTTTTCGAAAGAGCAAAAACTTGATAAACAAAACGAAATCACTGTTTAGTATTACTCTCCACCTTTACATTCCGCAGTTCCATATTATGTTAAATATGTCATATTGTTGAAAATTTTCTATAGACCCTTCAAATAAATAAATTAAACATTTTCTATGATTGAGAAGATAATTTTCTTCTACTACAAGTGTCAGGTTCTGTACCTTGTCCCCACTTGTATGTACTAACAACTAATAAAGAAACAGCTTCTTAACTGTTTTTGGAATTTACAGAACATGCATGAACCATGCTTTATGACAATTCCGCCAGAACAGTATGTAGAATGTTAACTGTTCCTTGGGACACACACCACTTTGATAGACCACAGAAAACTCTGTCCCTGGCTTCTGATATAAAAATCTTCTTCAGTATTCGAGACTTCCCATTTCTCTTATTTTTGTGTCTTTGCGTCATTGCACACTGTAAATTACTTGCTTGAATGTCAGTTATTCACATTTGATTTTCATTTATGATGCCAGGCATGTATTGCAGTAAGTTTAGTTTACAAGCTAACAGGATAGAAGCAGGTTAATTTTATACAAACAACAACTTTTCTTCTTCTTAGGCAGTCCCTTGGGAGATAGGGTGACTTTCCGCCACTCTAGGATTGTGGGTCCTGAGGTGACTAAAAAGTGTGGGTGGGTGGGATGCTCCGATTTTGGTATGCTCCTTCCACTGTTTGCGCTTAGCCTCCAGCTGGACCTATTGGAGGCGTTCAAAATGGTTGGCACCTTCGCAGATGCTTCTTCTCCAGTTGGGGTGGTTTTGAGTAAGAGATTCCCAGATATCGGTGAGGATGCTGTATTTTTTTAGGGAGCCTTTGAGGGTGTCCCTGGAACCTTTCTTCTACCCTAATGGTAACCGCTTGCCGTGACAAAGCTCGGAGTAGACAGCTTGTTTTGGAAGTCTTGTGTCAGGCATGTGGACAATGTGGCCCTCCCAACGTGACTGATTAGCCATAACCAGCGCCTGAATACTGGGGATGGTGGTCTGAGAGGAGACATTGATATTGGAGTGCCTATCCTGCGATTTCATTTGCAGGATTTTGCAGAGTCATGACTGATGATACATCTCCAAAGGTTTAAGGTGCCTGTTATACATTGTCCATGTCTCTGACACATACAGGAGGATAGATAGCACTGCAGCCCTGTAGACCATGAGCTTGGTGCTGGGTTTCAGGTCTTTGTCCTCAAACACTTTTCTTCAGTCAGCCAAAGGCTGCACCAGCACACTGAAGGTGATGTTGAGTTTTATCATCGATGGCTGCCTTCTCTGAGAGAAGGCACCCAAAGTGTGAGAAATGATCCATATTGTCCATTAGTTCGCCGTGAATCTTGATAGTCTGGGGGCAGTGTTACACAGCAGAGACAGACTGGTAGAGGACCTTTGTCTTCTGGATGTTTAGGTCATTCTTTCATAAGCCTCCGAGAGTGCTTCGATGATAGTTTGAAGCTCAATCTCTGAGTGGGCATACTGCAGCTTAATAATAAAGGTTAGCATGTTCTTGGTTCTGGACTGGAGGCGGCACAGGTTTAATAGTTTCCCACTCGTCCTGTGGAGTAGCTCCATTCCAGCAGGAAGCTTAATGGAGATGGGGTGCAGTGTTGCGGCAAGGCAGATGGAAAAGTGTGTTGGTGCAATGACACAGCCTTGCTTGACCCTAGTTTGCACTTATATTGGGTCTGTGGCAGGTCCGTTGGTAAAGATCACAGCTTGCTTGTATTCGTGCAGCAGGCAGAGGATGGTGATAAGTTTCTGCGGGCAGCCAAATTTGGGGAGGACGCTACACAATCCTGCTTGGTTGATAGAGTTGAAGGCATTTGAGGTAAAAGAAGGCCATGAATAGAGGTTGCCGCTGCTCTTTGCATTTTTCTTGCTGTGAAGATCATGTCCATTAAGCCTCTTGACGAAAGGAATCCACATTGTGACTCCAGTAGCAACTCAGATAATTGAGAAGGGCTCTTGCAACGACCTTCCCTGTGGCGGTCGGCAGAGATACCCCTCTATAGATATAGCAGTTGGTCTTGTCTCCTTTTCTGAAGGTGGTCACAATTACTGCCTGTACCATGCTCTCCTCCTTCCACTTGAGGGAGATGAGGTCATGTATTCGTGCCACGAGTGCTTTCTCCGCCATACTGTAGTCTTTCGGTAGGGATTCCGTTTGCGCCAATTGCTTTATGGATTCTTAGCTGTCAGATGGCTTTTCAATCTCATGTCGGGCTGGAATAACGTTGAGGCGGTGGCGGGTAGCATGCTGTGGAACGTAGTTAAGGGCACTCATGCCGAGGTCCGAGTCTTGGCTGAGGAGATCCTGGAGGTACTCCTTCCGAGTGCTGACTGCCTCTCTGTTCTTGATGAACCCCAATCCATTCTTAGCACTCAGTGGGACAGGTCCTTAGTTGCTTGGGCCGTAAATGGTCTTGACTGCACTAAGAATCCACGCATGTCGCGGCTATTGGTGAGTTGCTGTATTTCCTGTGCTCTTTCCACCCACTATCTGTTCTTTAGTTCACGGGTTTTTTGTTGGATCTCGGCCTTCATTTGTCTGTAGACCTGCTTTCTTTTCCTCAAATTTTGGTGATGCTTCCAGCTCAGGAATGCATTGCACTTGCGATTTAGTAGCCCCGGATCTCCTGGCTGTGCCAGTCAAACCAGATTTGATGTTTCCTGGTGGAGAAACCAAAAGTATCCTTGCAGGTGCTGATTATGGTAGATTTAAGGACAGTTCAGGCAGTATGGACATTCTGTGGTTCCAGTTCGTTGAGCGTGGTCAAGCTGCTTGGGAGGCATTATCTGAATAGGTCTTTCTGCACAGAGTCCACAAGCCCATTAACATTGATTTTCCTGCAGCAACACTTCTGCTGCCGCTGCTGTTTTTGGGCCAGGTTGATGGAGATTAGGCAATGGTCGGTCCAGCAGCTGTCAGCTCCTGTCATGGCACAGATGATGCGCACATCCTTGCGGTCCCTCAATCAGACAGTGGCGGAGTCAAGCAGGTGCCAATGTTTGGAGTGAGGGTTTTGCGATGGGGGTCTTGTATTTGCCTCTCTGATGAAATAGGGTGTTCATTATGATCAGACCATGTTCTAGGAAATTTGTCAAGAGGAGGACTCCACTGGCGTTAGCTTTCCCTACACCTTCATTGCCAATTATGCCTTCCCTACACTGGAATAGAAATCACTGAGGAGAATCAACTTGTCTTCCTTTGTAACACGTGACAGCAAGTAATCAAGGCTGCAGTAGAATTCCTCTTTGGCATCATCTGTTGCATCTGGGGTTGTGGTATACACGCTGATAATTGTTTCTGGACTAGGATGACTTGTTTTCAAAGAACAAAGAACAAAGAAAAATACAGCACAGGAACAGGCCCTTCGGCCCTCCAAGCCTGCGCTGATCATATTGCCCGTCAACTAAAACATTTTGCACTTCAGGGGTCCAAATTCCCTCTATTCCCTCCTATTCATGTATTTGTCAAGCTGCCTTTTAAACACCACTATCATTCCTGCTTCCACCACCTCCTCTGGCAGCGAATTCCAGACACTCAGTACCACCTGCGTGAAAAACTTGCCCCGCACATCTCCTCTACAGTCTTCTCCTCTCACCTTAAATCTATGTCCCCTAGTAATTAACTCTTCCACCCTAGGAAAAAGCTTCTGACTATCTACTCTGTCCATGCCAATCATAATTTTGTAAACTTCTATCAAGTCGCCCCTCAATCTCCGTCGCTCTAGTGAGAACAATCCGAGTTTCTCCAACCTCTCCTCATAGCTAATAACCTCCAGACCAGGCAGCATCCTGGTAAACCTCCTCTGCACCCTCTCCAATGCCTCCATATCCTTCTGGTAATGTGGCGACCAGAAATGCACACAATATTCCAAGTGTGGCCTAACTAAGGTTCTATACAGCTGCAGCATGACTTTCCAGCTTTTATACTCAATACCCCTGCCGATGAAGGCAATCATGCCATATGCCTTCCTGACTACCTTATCCACCTGCATTGCCACTTTCAGTGACCTGTGGACCTGTACACTCAGATCCCTCAACCCGTCAATGCACTTAAAGGTTCTGCCATTTACTGTATAATTCCTGCCTGTATTAGACCTTCCAAAAGGCATTACCTCGCATTTGTCCGGATTAAACTCCATCTGCCATTTCTCTGCCCAAGTCTCCAACCGATCTATATCCCGTTGTATCCTTTGACAATCCTCTTCACTATCTGCAACTCCTCCAACCTTAGTGTTGTCTGCAAACTTACATTTTCCTCCAAATCATTTATATATACTACAAACAGCAAAGGTCCCAGCACTGATCCCTGTGGAACTCCACTAGTCATAACTCTCCATTCAGAAAAGCATTGCTACCCTCTGTCTTCTATGACCAAGCCAATTCTGTATCCATCTCACCTCTGATCCCATGCGACTTTACCTTCTGTACCAGTCTGCCATGAGGGACCTTGTCAAAGGCCTTATATCCATGTATATAAAAAATATTTCATATGAAAAAAAGATCAAATTGTATTTTATTTTGCGGGTTTTTAACCCATGGGCTGTTTGACATAATGTCAGCCATTGTCTTATTCCACTGCTTCTCTATATACAGTTATGACCACTGCCAGTGTTAATAGCTGCAGAAACCAAATCCCACAGGGAAACTTGGCTTAAGGGCCATACCCTTTTCTTTGTATTCTGAAAACGAGAAGATGACGGACCAATCTCAGGAGTAAGAGGTTTAGTAACACTTTTGGGATTTTAAAAATTAAAAGTAAAAGTTTTATTAACAAGGCTAGAAGAAAACTTAAGGACACAAGATTACAGTTATACAATTAAGGTTAGTCTTACAAAACATTCCCAAAAAACTCTCTACTTGGTCAAACGCAACTTCCAGGCAACACTCCCTTATAGACGTCTAATTATGAAATCCAGTAATGTTATTCAAGGCAAACTGCTATAGCTTTAATAAAGGCATACCACATGACCGCTACCCTCATCGACTCTGCAGTGGAAACCACTTCAAAATAAAACTGCTTATTGCAGCCCAAGACCTTTCTGGCTCAACTGGATGGCTGGTTCAAACGACATCTTCTCCCAGCCCAGAGCTCCAGCTCAACAGCTCAAACAGTTCTAGCTATCTCCCTATCCTAAACTCTCCAGCTACCTCCCTATCCTAAACTCTCCATAGTAACTCTAAAATACCTTTGTTCCCTTTCATCTCTAACTCCATTGTCCTCATACCTCTTTGAAACTCAAATCCTTCAAAATATATGTCTTTTATATCTCTATCTTGTTTTTGCTTTCGGGTCAATAAAATATAATATTCTGTTTACCTATGGAACTCCTGCAAGATGCAAATATGTTTCTTTTCACCTCTGACTCCCCTTTGACATTCAACAAATCTCCACTTATCTAAAAATGCAAATGTTAGACCTAACCTATTTAGTTGTACCTAAAACTTAATATCTCTATCCTTTTCATGTTTTAAACCCCCAGTCAACCTGACTCCTATCAATCTTTTGACCAGCTTAATTAAATCATACACGCACAAGCACCCAGCCTTCTTTACAGAATAACACAATATTCCCCAAAAATATTTTTAAAAAATAACATCCATTCTCACATCACTTTAGTGAACCTGGCAGAAATTAGTGAAAAATAATATATATCAATTTAAGCTCCTGAAAAGCTTATCCTTTGAAAAAACCAAAAATGTTGTAAAAACTAGTAATTTAGGATGACAGTTAGTGCAAAATGAACCACGAATATTGCACCCATTCTGCCTGCAAACTCTCCATCTCAGTGTTACTGGTGATTTAACTCGATTCTCTATTTATTGCTATGCATGAGAGTAAGAGCTAACTGAGGATGGAATTGGTCAGTTTACAGGAAAGTCAATGGGAAGCAGCTAAGAACTGAAGTGGAGGATAAATGTTAGATATGGAATGCGCTCAAGTCTATCCACTCCAGAGGTGAATGCATGCCATTCAACTCTGATTTTTATCTTCATCCGGCTGCCTATTCAATGATAAAGCTGCCATCTGCGGTGAATTCTCACTCATGCCCATTCAAATAAATGAAAAAGTTTTCTTGCAGCTTCATCATCATTTAAGCTGTGTTCACCCAGTGTAGGCCTCCTCGTGTTTATCCAGTTCTCTCGATTCTTCGCCATGCTCACCCATAAGGTTTCTAGGTCATGTCTCCATCTTCTTCTCTGTCTCCCCTTTCTTCTCTTCTTGGCTGCCACTCCATTACCTTTTTTGTCCACCTGTTATTATTTCGTCGAGCAATGTGCTCAGCCCATCTCCATTTGGCTTCTTTTATCTTCTGAATTATGTCCTGAGCTCTGGTTTTCTGGTATATTTCATTGCACCTAATTTTATCTCGAATGGGTATATGTAACATTTGTTCTATATATTTTGTAGTTGTCCATGATTCCATCCCATTTTTATGATCGGTAGCACACACTGATCATACATCCTCTTCCTTCATGCCAGTGGTATTTTCTTATCACACAAAATGTCTCTGGGTGCCACACTTCCAAAGGAACTCCATGCTGCCCTAATTCTACTCCGTACTTCTTCATTTCTACAGTCCTCCATCTTTAACATTTAGCCCAGATATTTTATTTTCAATTTTAAAATAAGGGCTTGCTACAATAATGTTTTATCAAAAAAATGTGAATGAACCAATTGGTGCCTGAGGACCAAACATTAACACCATGTCACTCTCAAAAAATAGATCAGACATGACTCACATCATCTGAGGCTTTGTAAAAAGGGGCATAGCATACAAGAGCAAGGAGGTTATGCTGAACTGGAATTTTACAATGGTTCAGCCTCAGTTGGAGTGTTGCATCCAGTTCTGGATGCCGCACTTTATGGAGGATGTGAAGGCACTGGAGAAGTGCAGAAAAGATTCATAAGAATGGTTCCAAGGATGAGGAACTTCAGGTATGAAGATAGACTGGAGAAGTTAGGACTGTTTTCTTTGGAGGAGAAGGCTGAGCAGAGATTTGATAAAGATATTCAAGGTCATGAGGGGTCTGGACAGAGTAGATAAGGAGAAACTGCACCCATTCATGTCAAGATCAAGCACAAGATTTAAAGTGGTCTGCAAAAGAAGCAAAAGCAAAGAGAAAAAACTTTTTCACACAGCGAGTGGTCAAGGTCTGAAATGCTGTGACTGAGACTACAATGGGGGCAGGTTCAATCGAGAAATTCATAAGGGAATTAGACTATTATTTGAAAAGGAAGAATGTGCAAGGTTATGTGCAGAAGGCGAGAGAATGGCACCAAGTGAATTTCTCATTTAGAGAGCTGGTGCAGACACGATGGGCTGAATGGTCTCCTTCTGCACTGTAACAATAATGTGAAATAATGTAAAATAGACAAGTAGCATGAGAATAGTCTATGCAGTACAGGTGCATACAATTTGAATCCTTAATTTTGAGTGTCTTACACAGAATAAACTTTTTTGAGAGATGCTAAAATGCTTCTTCTCGAATTAAACTTTGGAAATGGACTCTCATTATAAAATTTGATGCTGATAGTAGAAATCAAAATAGCAATAGTAGTATGGAAGCTAAATGTCAAAGAGGGGAACTTTAATATTAGTTTTTATAAATGGAAAAAGTAATAGAATCTGTCTGACTGACTGTTTAGGGATCACTAACATGGTATATAGGGAAGGGTCCATGGATGCTATCTACATAAACTTACATAAGGTTTTGATATGGTTTCGCACAAGAGACTACCAACAAAAATAAAAGCATATAGAATTTGAGGTAAATATTTTGCATGGGTTAGTAATTGGTTGAGATGAAGAAGACAGGGAACAAGGATAAAGCAAATCTGCTAAGATTAGCAGAAAGTGGCAAATAGCACTCAACCATGAGCGTGAACAAACTCTAAATGATAGAATCATAGAAGGATACAGCACAAGAGAAGGCCATGTGGCCCACTGTGCCTGTGCTAGCTCTTGAGCTATCTAATTTGTCTATTTTGTAAGAAACGTATATTTTTTACTTCTGCTGGTCTGTTGCAAAGAACATGTCTTTTTATTTTCTGTTGGACTGTGGATTACAATGGCTGCAGTTTTAAGGACATGTCAACTAGAACAGGATGAGGTATATATATAATGTTGTAGTCCTGGAACAGAGTGTGCCATGAAAGACAGCATGGTGCCAGAAAGGAGTCCTGGACCAAGGGAGCTGCCTGCCAACAGCATTTTCAATGGCTCCTGACCAGGTGTCCAATGCTTTGTGTGGTAGCAATACAGCAGAAAGCTACTGGCCTGCAAAAATAAAAACATCTAAAATCTCTTTTCCTCATGTCGCTATAACTTACTCTCTCTGAGGAAAACCCTGTAAAAAGGAAAAGGGGAAAACCGCTGTTAGAGATATTGAAAAGCAAGTTCTAAACCAGTGAACTAAATACTGAAAATGAAAGACCATCTAGTCTCATCAACAAGAACTGAAAGGGTAAAAGCAAAATACTGTGGATGCTGGAAATCTAGAACTAAAAGGGATTTGGAAGATATCGATCAAAATCAACCCATCGAAACCTGTACTCCGGATTGGTGCTATTGAACTGTTTTATCCCACCTTTAAAATCCATGTTTTGCATGTCTTATGTGTCGTGTGTGTGTGTGTGTGTGTGTGTGTATGTCTGTGTGTAGGGATTTAAGAAGTTTAAGTTAGCAGTTCATATTTCACTTTTGTCACTAGTTAAAGACAATTTGTTCAATAAAAGTGATTTACTTATTAAGTTTACAAACCTGGTGCTCGTATTCCGTTAACCTAAATTAAACAGTTAGGTAGAATTGGGGCAATCTGGTGGTTTGGTCAAACTTTTCACATTTGTCGCAGCTCGAGGAATAGTGGGGCTTGATATTACAGTGCACTATCCCCTCCGAGTCGTGACGCTTTCCCTGCTCTTTACCCATAGTCCTGTGAATTTTCACCTTTATCTCATGGGGTCTTGATTAGAAAGGGGAAGACAGTTGCCTCAGTTGTACAGAGCCTTCATCATCCCCCATTTGGATGATAAGTGTCATGTTCTGGGCACCATACTTCAGAGAGAATATACTGTCCTTTAAGGAAGCACACTGATTGACCAGAATGATATTGGGGTTTAAATTACGGGAATAGCCATATACATTTGCTGTTTATTCCTTTAGTTTTAGAAGTTTGAGGGGTGATCTAATCGAGGCGTTTAAAATGATAAAGAGATTCGCAGATGCAGAACAACTATTTTCTTTAAGCAGAGAATCTAGAATAAGCTGCACAATCTTTTAAATAGATATAATTAGAATAACTGGGTTATTCAGGAGTGAAATCAGGAAGCATTTTCTTCCACACAAAGGTTAGTGGAAATCTGAATTCTCTCCCCCACAAGGCTGAAAATGCTGGGGATCATAGAATTACAGAATTGTTACAGCACAGAAGGAGGCCATTCAGCCAGTCATGTCTGCTCTGGCTCGACAATTTACCTTGTGCCACACCCCTGTCTTCTCCCCATTGCCATGCACATTCTTCCTTTCCAGATAATCCAATTTCCTCTTGAATGCCTCCATTGATCTCTCGGGCAACGCATTCCAGATCCTAACCACTTGCTGTGTGATGAAGTTTCTCCTCATGTCTCCATTGCTTCTTTTGCCAATCACCTTCAATCTGTGCCCTCTTGTTCTCAATCCTTCCACCAATGGGAACACTTTTTTCCGTATATGCTCTTTCCAGACCCCTTATGATTTTGAATATCTCTATCAAATCTCCTCTCAACATTCTCTTCTCCAAGGAAAACAATCCCAACTTCTCCATTACACGTAACTGAAGTTCCTCATCCCTGGAGCCACTTTTGTGTATCTTTTCTGCACCCCCTCTAATGCCTTCACATCTTTCCTAAACTGTAGTGCTCAGAACTAGACATAATACTCCAGGTGAGGCAAAATCAGTGTTTAATACGAGTTTAGGCGGTAAAGTGAAATTTTCAAGTCTGAGACTGACGGACTTTAATTAGGAAAGGGCATCAGGGATGTAGAGCAATGGCTGGTAAATGGAATTAATGTACAAATCGACTATGATCTAACTGAATGGTGGAACAGTTCGAGGGGCTGAATGGCCAACTTCTTTTGCTATGTTTCCATGAAAATGCTGCAATAATCCCTTTTAAAACATTCTTTCTATTTTATGGACAATACTACACTATATATTGATTGCCAATGACAGCTGACAGTTGACAAGTCAAAGAAAGAGAGAAACAATTTGAAGGTTTAGTGCTTCTCAATTTAAATGGAAAATGTGACATGTGTATGTTACACAGTGCTCCAGACAAGGAAGCAAACTATAATCTCCCAAGTCAGTGCCATTCCAGTTTGTGTGTGTAGCACAGCTTTTACGTTTCTTATATACTTCAATCATCCCGTCTATAATACATTCAGTCTCTGCAGTATCGAGGGTTCACAGGCTGACCTATCTGTGTCTCTTATCTGATTGGCTCTGACCTACAAGATGGCTTTCTCCCCAGTACACAGTCCAAAATATTGGCAAATGTTTTATCAGTAATAACTACCCACTACATTTCCGATCAACTTTACTGACAATATGTTCTTTTCATTATCCAGATGCACTCTAGTGTTCCTAGATTCAATACAGTGGAGATAATGAGATGCAGTGCAGTTGTTCCTTCTTTGGTGACATCATTAGCCCAGCTGTCACTTTCTATTTATGAAGTGGTCCGTCTCACACACACAATGACAGGCCTCTACTGGCATCTCACCCTTTTGCATTCCCACATTCCTTGTTATTCTGAACAGAATAATGAAAGACCAACACCTGGTGCCACTCTGGATTCATTCAGCCAGTTTACTGTAGTGCCTCAATCTGAACAACAAATGCAAGGAAGCCAAACATGCTGCTCAGTATAAATTGTTGCTTATAATTTCATTCCAGAAGCTCCGTGGAATTGGAAAGGCTACACATCAGTTGTGTAAAGTTTAAAATGGTCTATTGATAGCATTGAGCGCACTACAGAATCAATTTTGCACGACAAAATTGCGAATGACCATGTTTTAAAGAGATTTTATTTTTTACTTGGGAAATGAAAATTAAATCAAGAAAGAAAGCAAGTTTTTTATATAAAGAATACAAAAAGGGATACTTCGACTCTGAATCTTTTTACAATTTCCCAGTATGCAAGGCATAAACGACAACAAATTCTGAAACTGCTTTGTAGTACATTCTTGTACCAGGTTTTGGTACGTGTGTACCTGTGAGTTTCATTTCAAAACTGTGGCACGGTTTACCATCGCAATGAAAATTGAAACTTGCAGAGTGGTAAGCAGGCGTTACTGACTGTGTACAGATTGGGTGTGATACAACTTATTTCAAGATCTGTCATGAGTGAAAACAGGCCAACATCAAAAGGGACTATTCAAACCGTTCTTGCTCATTTCAACCATAAACATGCTTTCATATAGTCAACACCATACAATAGTTTTCCAGTAAATCTTCTTTCTGTGTTGTAAGACTAGAGGTCAGAGTACTTATAAAAAGAAATGTATTGTTCATGAATATCTCACATGTAAAAGGTCAAATAATCCCTAAATTCAATCTCTGTTTACCAGTACAAACAGAAAATTTCAAATCAACTCATAACCAGATGCACCTCAGTTTAGATCTTGTGGCAAGGAGAATTTAGACAACTGCTATTATAAACCAGCAATAGACCATGGCACAAAATGTTTCCCCTTCCTCTGCCCGAATACCAGCCAACAATTTTCTCCTCCAATCTCATTCTTACCATTTCTTTCACGCAGGGAAAACTAGTTTCAAAGTGAAAGATTTCCACTTACTGACAAACTTAGTGTTCGAAACTATTGCTAACAGATAATGTTATACTGCTTGCCATTGTTTCTAAGACAAAAAGGAAACCTTTCTTAAAGACAGATTTCATAAAAAGATGTATATAGCAGGATCAGATTAGCCACCATGCAGACCACGCAATCAACAAGGATCACACAAGATTTAGACAACATCCAAATTGGACAGCTCATTATTTCTTCTGGCTTTCTTCAGCTGCATGCTATTTAGAAAAATAAACCTATCAATTGCCACTTTCCAAATGAAGGAAATAGCTCAGCACAGACAATTTACAATCCTGTTTAAAAACAGCACACAACTCAACAATCTGGGCGTGATTTTTTAAAGAATACATAAATTAACATTAAGATAATTCTTTGACAGGCCTTTTACCAGAGATTGATTTTGTTATTTCAATGGGTCCACCAAAAACGACCAGAGAACGTGTAAAGAGTGGATCGTGAGCAATGCGGAATTCACCCATGCCCCCCTCTGCAATAAGTTTTTAAACCTGCGCCAGTAACTGAACTTCACCACTTGCAGCTACAACATGTCACTACACCCATCACCCCAACCTCGATTTGGTACTGGTGCCCCTCAACCAAGCCTCAACCCAGTGCCACCAAGCTTCACATTTCATAAGTAAAACAAGAAGCAATACGTTTAAATGCATAACTAATTTTTTTTACAGAAAAAAAACTTGTGCACAGGGGTCCATGTTAATTGTATCAATTGAGGTTAAGTACATAGGGGTGGAGGCACTGAATGGATGCTTACTCGAGTACATATAAGGAGGCAATTACTGGCACAGGAGTAGAGTGGAGTCAGGAAATATATACCTGTAATGTTTCACTGAATAAATATATTCCAAGTAAAGATTAACTCTGGCTTCTTCCTTCACCAACTGGCAAACAGAAGCATAACAGTTCATGGAATTTTATAACACGGCAGTGGGCGTTCTCAGAAGCAAAAAGGTTGAGAACCCTGCTGTAAAGAGCAGCTAGAAAACTTCCTCCAGCATCTATCAACACTGTTAAGTTGAGGAGCATCTATATAGAGATGCAAATCAACTTCATGAACAGCAAAGTTAAGATCACAATTCAACATGTGCATGCTGTGCAGTCTCAACATGTGCCGTCTACTTAATTTCTGAGAATTAGTACGCTAGAATACTTTTCTTTAGCTTCTAGCACTTTCTGATCAGTAGTTTTTACACAGCATTTACAGTCACAAAGCAGATCATTCAGCCCAACTGGTCTGTGCTGGTGTTTGTGCATCTCATGAGCCTCCTCCCGCCTTACTTGATAACACATTATCGACATATAATATTTATATGAAAGAACAAGCCTCACTGAAGTCAAGTCTACAAAGGGAATTTTGTAAGTCCTCGAAAGTGAGAAAAAGTGATATTAGGCACCTATTCGAGTTTTAGTTTAATGCGCTACAAACTTGAAAAGTATTAAATTGGAAGAGAAAGACACAATGAAAATGAGAGGAGGTAGATAGGGGAAGAGGAGTAACAACTTCTTTAATTTCATGTCAATTCAATTTACAAAACACAACTGAATTTTGAAGCTGTTTTGAAAACTAGCTAATCAATTACACCTGTGAGGCAAAATCAAAAGATTTTATGGAACAGACGGCAGGGGAGAGGGCGGGGGATGGGTAGAAAACACTACAATTTCTGTCCTCATTCTAATTCGATATCTGTTTAAAAACACACTTGGCACTTGCAAGGCCAGCAAAGTCTCTTTGTGGAAAACAGGTAGGGTAGGAAAGCTGGAGCACAGGAGGGAAAAAATGAAACAACGGTGAGAGAGAGGGACTTCTGGTCTCGCTGCCTGTAAATAATGGAGTGAGTGGGTTTGGGAGAGGAAATGAATAGAAGGTTAAGGGTGAGATAACTGACAGCAGATCTACAGAGAGAGGAAGATACAGGTGTTAAAAAGGTTGTTCAGAAGGATGAGGGAAGTAGGAAATTGAATGTGTGGAGGACAAGGCAGCACCGTCAAATTGGTGGAAACCTGAGCAGCAAGATAATGGAGTACAAGATCTATGCAAGATAAGAGAACACGGTTTAAGGGGTAACATATTAGCATGGATAAAGAATTGGTTAGTTAACAGGGAGCAGAGAGTAGGGATAAATGGGTTTTTATTGGGTGGCAAGCTGTAATTAGTAGAATGCCAAAAAGATCAGGGCTGGGGCCTCAACTATCTACATCAATTATCTGGATAAAGGGACCAAATCTGTGGTAGCTAAATTTGCCGATGATACCCAAGACACGCAGGAAAGTAAAAGCAAAATATTGCAGGTGCTAGAAATTTGAAATAAAAATAGAAATTGCTGGAAAAACTCAGCAGGTCTGGCAGCATCTGTGGAGAGAGAAACAGAGTTAATGTTTCGAGCCTGTATGTCACTTCTTCAGAGCTAGAGACAGGTAGAAGTGTGATGAATTTTATACTGCTGAAGAGAGGGGTGGGGGTGGAGCAAGTGGAGCAAATTAGGTCAGGAGAGATTTGATGAAGATGTCATGGACACAAGACAAAGGGAGAGTTAACGGTAGTGTTAAATACTAAAGGAGATGCTAATAGTGGCAAAAGGTAAGATAGCAGAATGTGTTAATAGGATAACATGAGTCAGCACTCCGTGAAAGCAAAACATAAGAACAAGTTACAGTTGGCCCTGTGTATGGGGGGGGAAGTTGGGAAAAAATTTTAAATATCAAAATGGAGGACAGGGTTCATAGTCTGAAGTTGTTGAACTCAATGTTAAGTCCAGAAGGCTGTAAAGTGCCTAATCAGAAGATACGGTACTGTTCCTCCAGTTTGCATTGGACTTCACTGGAACATTGCAGCAGGCCAAGGATGGAAATGTGGGCATGAGGGCAGGACGGTGTGTCGAAATGGCAAGCGACAGGAAGGTCTAGGTCATGCTTGTGGACTGAGTAAAGGTGTTCCACAAAGCAGTCACCCAGTCTGCATTTAGTCTCCCTAATGTAGAAGAGACCCCATTGTGAGCAGCGAATACAGTAGACCACAAGTGATTTGCTGCTTCACCTGAAAGGAGTGTTTGGAGCCTCGGATAGTGAGGGGGGAGGGGGTAAAGAGGCAGGAGTTGCACCTTCTACAAATACATGAGAAGGTGCCATGAGAAGGAGATGAGGAGTTGGGGGTGATGGAGGTGTAGACCAGGGTGTCACAGAAGGAATGGTCCCTATGGAGTGATGACGGGGGAGGTGAGGGGAAGATGTGCTTGGTGGTAACATCATGCTGGAGTTCGCAGGAATGCAGAGAATGATCCTTTAAATGTGGAGGTTGGTGGGATGAAAAGTGAGGACAAGAGGAACCTTCTCATGGTTCTCAAAGGAAGGGGAAGGGATGACGGCAGAAGAAGTGCGGGAGACGGGTCGGACACAGTTGAGGACCCTGTCAACCACAATGGGAGGGGGAAACTCAGCTCAGGAAAAAGGAAGACTTACCAGAAGTGCCATTTTGGAACGCAGCATCATCAGAACAGATGCGACAGAGGCAAAGTAGGTGTGGCAGGAGGTGGGCTTGTAATGAATATTGGTTATTAGCCTATCATCAGAAATGGAGACAGAGAGGTCAAGGAAGGGAAGGAAAGTGTCAGCGATAGACCATATGAACGTGAGGGAGGGGTGGAAATTGGAGGCAAAAATCGATAAATTTTCCAGGTCCAGATGAGAGCATGAAGTGGCCCCGATACAGCCATTGATGTACCAAAGAGAGAGTTGTGGGAGGGGGCCTGCCCAGGACTGGAACAAGGAATGTTCCACATATCCCACAAAAAGACAGGCATAACTGGGGCCCATGCGGGTACCCATAGCCACACCTTCTATTTAAAGGAAGTGAGACAAGCTAAAGGAGAAATTGTTCAATGGGAGAACAAGTTCAACCAGGCGGAGCAAAGTGGTGGTGGATGGGGATTGTTTGGGCCTCTGTTCAAGGAAGAAGGGGAGAGCCCTCAAACCATCCTGGTGGGGGATGGAGGTGTAGAGGGATTGGATGTCCATAGTAGGTGGGCAAGTAAATTGTCAAGAGAAGGTAGAGAGTCTGCAAAGGGATATAGACAGGTTAAATGAGTGGGAAAAAAATTGGCAGATGAAGTATAATGTGGGAAAATGTAAACTTGACCACTTTGGCAAGAATAGAAAATCAGCATATTATTTAACTGGAGAAATTGCAGAACTCGGTGATACAGAGGGATCTGGGTGTCCTGGTATGTGAATCACAAAAAGTTAGTATGCAGTTGCAGCAAGTGATTAGTAAGGCAAATGAAATGTTGACATTTGTTGCAAGGGGAAAGGAATAAAGAAGTAGAGAAGTTTTGCTGCAGCTGTGCAGGGTATTGGTGAAACCACATTTGGAATATAGTGTATAGTTTTGGTCTCCTTATTTGAAAAAAGATATAATTGTGTTAGAAGTAGTACGGAGAAGATTCACTCGACTCATGCCTGAGATGAAGGACTTATCCTAAGAAGAAGGGTTGAACAGGTTGGGCCTATAGCCATTGGGGTTACTGAAACATATAAGATCCTGAGGGGACTTGATAGGCTAGACAAGGAGGGTGCTTCCATTTGTAGGGGGAGACTAGAACTAGGGGTCACAGTTTAAGAATAAGAGGTCTCCGTTTGAAGACTGAGATGAGGAGAATTTTTTTCCTTCAGAGGGCTGTTAGTATGTGGAATTCTCTTCCCCAGAGAGCAGTGGAGGCTGAGTCATTGAATTTATTCAAGGCAGAGTCAGATAGGTTTGTGATAGTCAGGGGAGTCAAGGGTTATGGACGGAAAAATGGAATTGAAACCACAACGAGATCAGCCATGGTCCTATTGAATGGCACAGCAGGTCGAAAGGCCAAATGGCCTAATCCTGCTCCAAGTCGTATGTTCCTACATCAACTGGAGAATTGTTATTAATCCACAATTTCTTCCAATTCTTATAACACTTTCACTAAACATCCAGAGATTGGTCATTTTATCATGCTGCAGAATGCAGAAGCTATATTAGAAAAATCAATTTCATAAATCACAAATTTTATATTTAAGATACTTATTAGCTTTTAATGATATTGTAATCAACATGTTAGTTAGGTGTATACATTACTTTTTATTTTACATAAAATTAGGAATCATATATAAGCCATTGGTTCTGAAGCAGTTAAAACCACAAACAGCAGACGGCTACAACACATTGTTAGAAGGAAGTGATTAGGCACTTAATAAAGTACAGCTGCTCAATGTTTCAAATAAAGGGTTTCTGTCAAGGAAATACCATACTTCCTTGAATACAAACCCTTAAATATTGGCAAGTCTCATTCAATTGTCAGGAACATGGCTCAAACCAAAGCACTAGATTTGCGTCTTAAATTTAAAACCAATATACTAAAGTTAGAGGTCTGACTGACAAACATAAATAATTACAGCAGTGCACTGTTATAATTCATCTCATTCCTTAATGGAATTAATTGACAAAAGAAATTGACAAATCAGCTTTTTTTAAAATAGACTTTTTATTTCAAATGCACCATTTTAACACAATTAAAAGGTGCTGCTACAATGCATTTTACAGAAAGCAAAAACCAAGCTGTTATGAGCTTCAAATTTGGGTAAGAAGCTGCCATGATTTCTGTAACAACAAACCTAGGCTAACAGACTGAGAAGCTAGCTATAATGAGTTCTGTAAGAATAAATCAATTAATATCAGAATAACTGATGTTGCAAACAACTCCAGCCCGAGCAAGAAACAAATCAAATGAAAACATCGCACCCATCCGTTTGACTGTGGGCGGTTTCTTAGCTTATGACAAATGACATCCCGGTTTCTGGTAACAGCAAGCTGCCTCAATTTTTGTTTACTGTATATCTGTTTTTCCTTTATGAAACTGAATATGCTGAGCTGGCAGCGCATCATTTATGAGGATGGAAAATGTGAGGAACAGGGCCCATATATGTTGTTGCTTATGATAAGTATAATATCGAAATATAAATCAAATCTTGCTACATTTAATCCAAATTGACACAAGTCTGTTAAATTACTGTGGAATGCATGATCTGCTGTTCTTGTAGAACAGTAAGTCACTGGTAGATAGCCAAGATGTACACAATGTACACGAGAAGAAGATATTACATCTCTAGGTTCACATTGAACCTTTACTATAAATCCCAATGGTGCCAAAAACCAAGAATTAAGGCATACAGCCTTGTTGCTGCCCTACTCCTGAAGATGCACTTTTTTCTGATGCTGTTGTCAAAATATGAATGTTTGTTTTTATAATGGAAGTTAGATGCTACGACTGCCAATTGTGGTCCTATTTTTAAACCATACGTGCGTAGGTTTCGAATAAAACAGGCAATAAGACAATTTTCTTCTCAAGTTTAATACAAATTTAATATACATTTTAGGTGAAAAAGATAAAAACACTAGATCAGCAGTAAATGAATAGAAACCTACATAAAAAGTCAAAACATTTCTTGCATGCCGCCTTTAAACTGCAATGTAACCAAATGCAAACAATCTGTTCACCACTATCCTGCATCTGTACGTTTGGTATTTCATCCCTTGCCTGTCACCAAACTTGGTGAGGATGTTCTTTACTATGGTTATATATGCTGGTATTCCAATCTGGATGAGAGACATTAGTGACTGTTCTACAATGAAGGTGAAAGTGTTCAAAAGCCACGGCTATACATACGCAGTAATTTGTCACTCTGAACACCCATCTGCCACTCTCTGTTACTATTCTCAAAGGGCAAATTACGGTCAACTTTCAACATAAAAGAAAAATACTGTAGATGCTGGAAATTTGACTTCTGGTCAAATTGTACTTCCTTCAATTTAGTATATTGTATTTGCTGCTCACAGTGTGGTCTCCTCTATGTTGGGGAAACTAAATGCAGATTGGGTGACTGCTTTGCGGAACACCTCCACTCAGTCCACAAGCATGACTCCAAGCTTCTGGTCGCTTGGCATTTTAATTCATCACCTTGCTCACATTTCTATCCTCGGCTTGCTGTAGTGTAGTAGAGAAGCTCGAGGAACAGAACCTCATCTTCAAATAAGACATTTTACAGCTCATATATTACCCCAACTTCATGAGTCCTTGTTTTGCATTTTAACCCTTGGTGTGGCACCTTATCAAATGCCTTTGGAAATGGGAGTATACAACATCTAGTGATTCTCTTTATTCACTCTGCTAGTTGCTGTTATTTCCTCATACCAGGCAGCATCCTTATAAATTCACACAATACCCTTTCTTACTGTCTCAATATCCTTCCTTTAGTGTGGAGCCAAAGTGCAGTGATCTTGCTTTTCAACTTCTATACCAGAAAACACAGGATTCTTCCAATTGCTTTTATTATGCCGTTATCATTGCTGTTTCATTGTCTGGATCCCTAAATCCTTCTGCTCTTCCACATCACTGCATAAGGGCACAACAGTGTTGGTCCATTAGCCTCCTCTTCCATTAATCTGTCTCAGGGAACACCCTGTGCTGTAAACCTTGAATGCATTAAGAAGACATTCACTCCCCAAGAACAACAATTTAACCAGGCCACTTTGTCCATGCATAATTCAAACAAACACAATAGAAGAAAGACATTATCAAACAAGCAGTGTTTGGGGTATTCCTTTTAAGAATTTAAAAATATTTTGAATGTAGTTAGGCTGAAGATCATGAAACCTTACCTGAAGTGGGTGTGTAAAAGTTTTCAATACTTTCAAGATACAATTTATCTAAACAGAACTGCAAGCTTTCTAACTGCGTCATTCACCCTATATTTAAATTCTCAGATGTTTATCCCAGTCTAAGGGATCGAGTTGTTTTCTTCCTAGTGTTCATCTGACACATTTAAAAACTCATCAACATGTTAAGAGACTTCAAACAAACTAGCGAAAAATTCACTAAAGCTTTCATTTTTCTATTTCTTGATGCAGAGTGCACTTCCAACTTACCTGAGCCAGGAAATTTAGGTGCAGATTGGTAAGGATCGAGGTCCTTTAAGAAGCTACTTCTCTATTGCCAATTAACCTAAATTTTAGAACTGTACTTTCCCTGTTCCCTATAAACCCCTCTGCCCACAAGCAATCTTATAATTATCCCAGAAATTGACTGTTTTGCACCTCCCCCCACACCCCCACCCCCACCATCATGATCACGGGAAGTATTGTAAATGCAATTATGAATAACTCACTGCTTTGTTACATGCAAATATTTGCAACATAGAGGTAGAGGTGCTCATTCAGCCTATCATGTCTCCAAAGGTTTGCCTGGAAACGATTTTTTGCCCAGATATTTCAATTCTGCACAGAAGCAACAAGGCAATCAGTCAAAAATCAAAATTAGGAAAATAATTGCCCCAGCTGAGAAAAAAAATCAACCCACCCCCCCCAACCCTCAACAGATATAAAAGCATGGGACATTTGAAGTTGGACTTAAAGTTGCTATACTCCAACAACAATAAACCAACTGCTGTACATAAAATGGCAGCCAGACAACCATGTGTTTATTTGTAAATGGATAATGACAATCAAAGTTCATGAAGAACAATCCATATGCAAACATTATAAATGTGACAGAACCATGAATATTCTGCAGTGACAGCACAAGAGCTTTGGTTGACTGACTCGATTATAGATTCACTGAGTCATCTTGTGGTTTTTCTTCATTAGACTGGCTTAAAAGTGTGTCAAAAATATTTGTTTCCTTCATTATATAAAGTTAATCCAAAACTAACCGTTGAAGCATAATCACTTACTCTTCGGAAAAGGTCAAAGAATAATGTATCCAATTTACAGTAAAAAAAAATCCCGTAACTCCATTAATTTGATGTTCCTTTAGAAATTCTAGTCTTATTTGTTAAAATAAGATTAAATAGGTACCCATTTAGGGTTATATATCTGGTTATATATACCTATAATCATCACCAGCATTGCTACAACAGGGAAACTCTTAAAATCAAATACAAAAGGTTTCTGATTTATAAGACATTGCAGGATCAAGCGAGCAGAACAGCTTTAATAACTAACTGTGGTGAGGTCCTTCTGGAAGGCGCCAGAGGACCTGATACACTACAATGAATTATTTGTGACAAATCCGCTTTCATTGCTTAGTCTCGCTGTTAAATTGTCTCGTTAGTTTTGTGGGTGGTAGGAGTGGTGGAAGAGAGGCGAAATAGAGAACACATGGATAAATCCACCAAAAAATATATTTTGTCTTCAGTTTTACAAGAAGAAGGAACAGTAATAATATGTAAGTGATTGGTAAATAAATCTAAAATTTTCACAAAAATTAAAATGTATTGTATGTTATGTAGAAAGAGAAATCCAACCATATGCTGCAAACTTGAAATCAAATTGTGAAAAGAATTGTTCAGAACATTGGAATCTACAACACAGGAGGAATCATTCAATCTATTAGACCTGTGCAAAACTAATCCAAAAGTAATCTAAACTAAGAGAATTTTACTCATCCATCCTTAGCTGGAGCATGTATTGTGGATAATTCTGTATACCACACTTCAGGAAAGATGTAAAAGTCTTAGAAAGGAGAATGGAGGAGGTTTACCAGGATACTACCAGGACTGAGGAACTGGGGAGAGGCTGGAAAAGTTAGGACCACTTTATTTGGATCAAAAAAGGTTAAGAGAGTTGACCGAATAGAGGTTTTCAAGATGATGAGAGGTTTTGATAAAGGAGAATATTCTCTTTGGCAAGTGGATCAATAGTCAGTGGTCACAGATATAAAATCACTGGCAAAGATCTAGAGATAAGGATTTTTTTTAACTGAGTATTGACAGAATCTGGAATGCTCTTCCTGAAGAGGTGATGGAAGCTAATTCCTTATAATTTTAGAAGGGAGTTGGACAGGTAGTTGAGGATAAGGAACTCACAGCGTTACAGACAAAAGAAAGGGTTGTGGGACCAAGGAGGACTGCTTGCTCAAAGAGCCAGCATATGAATTACAAGTCCGTGGCCCTCTTGCACTGTAATACTTTAGTGACCCTGTCCTCTCCCCATAACCTTGTGTCTTTAAGTATTTATCCATTTTTCCCTTAAAACATGCAAAGATTTTCACTTCAACTACTCCCTGCTTCTAAGTATTACCCGGTGCAACAAGTTCACGTATAATATTTTTTCCTAATCCTTGCTACGATAAACTTTTAGTTGATGATCTGCCAGGAGAAACAGTCTGTTATAATCTAACTTAACAAAACACTTCATAATTTTTAAAAATCTCAATTAAATTTGCTCTTAGCCATTGCCCAAGTAGAAATTGACATAGTCTTTTCTCATGATTTTTGGTCTTTCTCATAACAATATTTCCTATTGCTGGCACAGATAACCCTGGTGAATGTACACTGTATGCTCTCCAAAACTTTAATATCCTTCCCATAACGGGATGCTCAAAACTGCACACTGTACCCAAAATGCTGGTTTAACTTTATACAAATGCTTTATTCTTCAATAAACCCAAAAGCTTATTAGTTTTATCTATCTGTGCTTGAACATTTAGGAAATTATGTATTTGAAGCCCTAGGTCTCACTGAGCATCCAGATCCTTCAGCATCTTTCCAATAACTGTATATGCCCATTTCTTGTTTTCCTTGCAAAATGTGTTACCTCGCAGTTCCCCATATGACATTCTATCTGCCTACCACTAACATTCTACTGACTGATGTCCCCTGAAATTTTGTACAATCATCTTCACATTTGCCAAATCCCCCATTTTTTTCATATCGTGCTCACTATATCCAAGTTTAAATTATCTATATATCAAACAGAGAACAAAAGTGAATCTGGCACTGATCCAAGGAATATAACATTCCAACTCTTCAATCAGAGCAAGACCCATTTTATAACTCATGTTTCCTAACTTTTTATTAATGGGACACTCAGGTTGCATGTTAAATAACTCTTCTATTGAGCAATTTAAAACTAGATATACAAAGCTTTTCTATGTTTTTGGCTTATTTACTCCAAATATAAAGGTGCCTCAAATTAGAATGATGCTATCATGAACCATTGTGGAACTGATGATGCTGGAAGCAGTACAATGTGATTCAGCTCCGTGTCAGATTTAACTGTCGATAAGCAAGAGGCTCTTGAATGACTTGCATTACTGAATGCCAAAATAAGAAATTTATCTGAACTTCAACAAACCCAGGAAGATATTCATCCAAACAAGCTAAACAACACACTCCTTAACACAGGTGGGAGGAATACATCAAGTATAAAGGGTGGATTTAAGTTTTTCACCTACCAGGAGCAAAGGGGGTGGGCAGGTGCCCAGTAGTGCAGGGGAAACACAAAAAGTCAGGGCTTCCCTATGTGCTGTAGAGTTTTAAACTCTGTGGCATGTGACGTCCCTGACAGATTTCCCGCCTGACAGTCAGCTTGATTGATAGGCTTGGTTTCCAATCAGGTGCGGAACCCTTGGGAATTATAGAAAGTTTACAGCATAGAAAGAGGCCACTTGGCCATTGTGTCTGCACCAACCGAAAAATGAGCCACCCAGCCTAATTCCACTTTCCAGCATTTGACCCATAGCCCTGTAGCACTTCAGGTGCATATCCAGATCTCTTTTAAATGAGTTGAGGGTTTCTGCCTCTCCTACCCTTTCAGGTAATAAGTTCCAGACCCCCATTACCCTCTGGGTGAAAAAGTTTTTCCTCATCTCCCCTCTAATCTTCTTAGCAATCATTTTAACTCTATGCCCCCAGTCACTGACTTCTTTGCTAAAGTAAAAATGCCTTTCCCATCCACTTTATCCAGGCCGTTCACAACTTTGTACATCTCAATAAAATCTCCCTTCAGACTCCTCTGTTCCAAGGAGAACAACCCCAGTCTATCCAATCTTTCCTCATTGCTGCAATTTTCCAGTTCTGGCAATATCCTTGTAAATCTCTCTACCCTCTCTAGTGCAATTACTTTCTGTAATGAGGTGGCTAAAACTGCACACAGAACTCAAGTTGTGGACTAACTAATGTTTTATAGTTCCAGCATAACCTCCCTGCTCTCATATTCTAAGCCTCAGCTAATAAATGAAAGGATTCCTATGCGTTCTTAACCACCTTATCAATCAGTCCTGCTACCTTCAGGGATCTGTGGACATTCACTCCAAGGTCCCTCACTTCCTCTAAACCTCTCAGTATCCTCCCATTTATTGTGCATTCCTTAGCCTTGTTTGACCTCCCCAAATGTATCACCTCACTGCGTTGAATTCCAGTTGCCACTTTTCTGCCCACTTGACCAGTTCATTGATACCTTCCTGCAGTTTACAGCAACTGTCTTCACTAACACCTCTGCAGCCAATTTTTGTGTTGTCTGCAAACTTCTTGATCAACCCCTGTATATTTACTTCCAAATCATTAATATATACCACAAAAGTAGGGGACCCAGTACTGAGCCCTGAGGAACCCCACTGGAAACAGCCTTCCAGTCACAAAAAACATCCATCAACAATTACACTTTGTTTCCTGCCACTGAGCCAATTTTACACCCAGTTTACTACATTCCCCTGAAACCCACAGGATTTTATTTTTTTTAAACCAGTCTGCCATGTTGAGAAGTAGCCACAGGGTCCAATCCCTGACCCAGGGTGGGGGGGCAGGAGGATGCTTCAGTCAGCAGGGTGGGGAGAGAATTGATTTAGCAGGTAACTGGAAAGACACTTAGCTCTTGGATTCAACAGTCCTTGCCATCCTGTAGCTGCCAGGAAATCTGGCCATCCAGGTTCAAACTGGAAATGGTGTATAAAAATGAGGCGCATACTTTTTGGGGGTTAAAATGCATTCCCACCACAAGAACCTCACACACATTGAAAGCTCTATATATAGATCGGAGAAGTTGGGACTGTTTTCCTTTGAGAAGAGAAGATTTGATAGAGGTATTCAAAATCATGAGAGGTCTAGACAGAGTAGATAGGGGAAAAGCTGTTCCCATTGGTGGAAGGATCGAGAACCAGGGGGCACAAATTTAAGGTAGCTGACAAATGAAGCAACAGTGACATAAGCAAAATCTTTACCACACAGGGAATAGATAAGATCTGGAATGCACTACAGTGTGGTGGAGGCAGGTTTGATTGAGGCTTTCAAGAGGGAATTGGATTACTATCTGAAAAGGAAGAACGTGCAGGGCTATGGGGAGAAGGTGAGGGAATGGCACTAGGTGCATTGCTCATTCGGAGAGCCAGACCTTCATAACATGCTGAATGGCCTCCTTCTGCACTGAAAAAATTGTGTGATAATTGGCCATATGATATAAAAGTGTACAATTTTGGTCAAAAACATCTGGCATCTGGGGCAATTCACTATCATTGATAAAGAGCCATCATTACTTAAACTGGCAAACCAATTTGCAGAAACGTTTTGTCTGCACAGCGGAAGTACACTCCTGAGGCGTACACTGTACAAGTTGTATCACATTCAGGTGATGCCATGAAATACTTCAACTAAGTCAGCACTTGCCCATGTTTTTCAATGAAACATCCCATTTAACCTACAAAATTAGACCGGATATTCAGTGATCAATACAAGAGAAAAATAATGTAATGCCACAACTAGATTATTGTGTCCAGTTCTGGTCACCACAATTTTGGAAGGATATGAGGGTCTTGAGAGGGGGTAGAGGAGATTCACCAGTGTGAGGAACATATCTTTTTATTTTCTGTTGGAATGTGGATTTAAAATTACAATGCCTGCAGTTTGAAAGACATGTCTACTGGAATAGGATGAGAGATATATACAATGCTTCAGTCCTGAAACAGAGTGTGCCACAAAAGACAGGAAGGTGCCGGAAAGGAGTCCTGGACCAAGGGAGCTACCAGACAACAGCATTTTCGTTGACCAGGTGACCAAAGTTTTGTGTGAAGAGCAGGGTGCAGAAAGCTCCTGACCTGCAAAGAAAAAAACATCTAAAATCTTTTCCTCATATCTCTCTCTGAAGAAACCCCTGTCAGGGGGCAAAGGGGAAAATCACTGTTAGAAACATTGAAAGGCAAGTGCTCAACCAGTGAACTACAGATTGAAAGTGCCAAAAGACTACCTCATGTCATCAACAAGAACTAAAAGGAATTTGGATCAAAATCAACCCATCGAATCCTATACTCCGGAAAGGAGGGGGTGGGGGTGGGGGGGGGTAGTGTTTTAAGTTATAGTGTTACAAATTAGCAGTTGATATTACTTTCTTTTGTCACTAGTTAATGACAGTTTGTTCAATCTACTTTACTTATTAAGTTTACAAACCTGATGCTCGTTTTTTTTTAACCTCAAATTAAACAGTTCGGTAGAATTGGGGCAATCTGGTGGTTTGGTCAAACTTTTCACATTTGTCACGGCTCGGGGAACAGTGGAGCTTGATATTACAGCGCACTATCCCCAATGAGTCGTGACAAAGTTTGGGGGCTCGAGTCTGGGGTGTTTTAGAACAAAAGACAATGACAATTTAGGTGTAGATTTAATAAGTAATAAAAGCTAAAAGGAAACACTATCAAAAATAAGATGGCACTGGAAACTGCTAAAGCCTTCCTGCAAGTGGAAAAGATGTGCCTGACAATTTTACAAGGGATCCCAAAAGCCAGGTTAATTGAATCGGGAAGTAAATTAAGAGTAGGATTGCCTGCCAAAACTAGGAAGGCAGAGATAATCGAAGAGCTGGCACAGCATTTGAAATTGGAAAGAATACCCAAGGGACCAAGTTCTCCTAGGGGTGGTTCATCGGAATGGGCTCAAATCCAGTTGCAAATTTAAAAAAGAGGCAGCAGAAAAAGAAAGAGCATTTAAAAGGGAACAGGCAGAAAGGCAGGGGAGAGAAAAAAAACAAGAAATGTAATTAGAAATTGTGAGGTTATAAAAGGAAGAAAGAGAAAAAGAGGACAGAGTTTTTCAGCTTATAATGCTGGCAGTTAAAGAGGAACCAGTAGGTGAGGCTGGACTTATTTCTACATCAGAACCCAGTGGGGAATGTTTAAATTTGTGCAGGCTCTTCTGAAGTTTGAGGAAAGAGATGTTGAAGCATTATTTATTTCACTTGAGAAGATAGCTAAAGAGATGATAAAAACAAAAAACTGCGGATGCTGGAAATCCAAAACAAAAACAGAATTACCTGGAAAAACTCAGCAGGTCTGGCAGCATCGGCGGAGAAGAAAAGAGTTGAAGTTTCGAGTCCTCATGACCCTTCAACAGAACTAGGTGAATCCCAGGGAGGGTTGAAATATAAGCTGGTTTAAGGTGGTGGTGGTGGGGTGGGGGGTTGGGGGTGGTTGTAGGCAAAAGCAGTGATAGAAGCAGATCATCAAAAGATGTCACAGACAGCAGAACAAAAGAACACATAGCTAAACAGATGAACTGGTCAAAGGAAAACTGGAGATTGACTATGCAGAGCAAATTGACAGGTAGAGCACAGGAAATTTATGCTTCACTGTCAGAGGAGGTCTCTAGGGATTATGTTGTGGTGAAAATGGCCATTTTGAGTTGGTCCCTGAAGCATACAGACAAAATTTTCGAAATTTTAAGGAAACAGCCTAGGCAAGCTTACATTGAATTTGAAAGGATTAAGCAAAGTAATTTGGGCAGGTGGATACAAGCATTAGGAGTTGAAACTACCTATGAAGTTCTCAGAGAGATCATTCAGAAGAATTTAAAAACTCCCTACCTTCTGTAATAAAAGCCCATGTTGAAGACTAAAGGGTTGCAGCTGCAAGACAGGCAGTAGTAATGGCTGACGACTATGAGCTCATCCTTAAAACTAAACTTTTTTCCAACATCGTATAAATTTGAAAAGAAAAGAAAGTGGGAGAGTGAAAGGAAGGCAAGTGGCCAGGGTAAAGAATGGATAGCTGGCGATACCTCAAGATCTCTTCCCCAGATCAGGAAGGAAGGTACTGAGGGTGGAGCTGAAACTCGAAGGCCTAAGTGGTCCCATTGTAATAAAGTGGGACACATTTGTTCAGAATGCTGGAAGTTGCAAATGAAGCCAATGGGACTTACTGGAGTTCGTAAGAGTGAGTCAAAATGAAAATGCTACAGATCAAATTGGAGCTTTAACTACAAATAAGGGCAGGAGTGAAGGTTATAGCTTTGCCCATAATTGCAGAAAGTTCAAGAAAGGCTAAAGAGATAGAGCAGTTACAAGAACAGGTTCCTGATATTTTTCCAGTGTGGTGACCAGAGCAATGGCTAAATAAAGTCCATCACCAGAGATCAAAGTAATACTATGAGCAGACGTTAGAGTAGCTGAAACTTTCTTTCAGGATGAAGATAATTCATAGGAAGTGTTTGGCAGGTCTTCATCAATTGAGGCTCAGAAAGCAGATCCAGAGTTAAACAAGTTGTCACAGTCAGCTCACACTGAAGCTGAAATGGAAGAGTTTCGGAGTGCTATTACCTTAAAAACAGAGTTCTGATGAAGAAGTGGAGACACCCTCACAAGCCTGTGGATGAGGAATGGATGGTTGTTCATCAGATAGTGATACCACTCAAATATGGTAATGTGATATTGCAAGTAGCACATGAAATCCCTATGCAGGAAAAGTAGGAATACAGATAAACAGGCATTTTACCTGGCCAAGACTTCATAAGGGCGTAGTGCAATTTTGTAAAAGGTGTCATACATGTCAGGTAGTAGCTAAACCTCAACATATAATCCAACTAACACTTTTAATACCCATACCAGTTTTTGAAGAACCATTCAGTCGGACATTAGATTATATAGGACCATTACAGAAAAAGAAAGCAGGGCAACAGTATATCCTTAGAATCATGGCTATGACAACCCGATTTCCAAAAATTATTCCTTTAAGGACAATTACAGCTAAAATGGTACTGGAAAAATAATTTTGTTTTTCATTCATTATGCCCTACCAATTTAAATACAATCTGACCAAGGCTCTAACCTCATGTCTGAAATTTTCCAGACATAATTAGCAATTTGGGTATCAGACAACAAAAGCCTATCACCCATAGACAAAGGGAGGTTTAGAGAGATACCATGAGACTCTCAAAACCATGATTAAGACCTATTGCCATGAACACCCAAAGGACTGGAACAAAGAATTAGATTTCTTATTATTTGCTACCAGAGATTCTCCGAACGAATCTACAGGATTTAGTCTATTTGAACTGATCTATGGTCATGAAATAAGAGACCCATTTAAAGTCATCAAGGAAAAGTTCCTAAAGCAGAAATACGAATCTTCCATGTTGGAGTACGTGTCCTTGTTTCTAGAAAGATTCACAGGAGCATGTAGAGTAGCACGAGAGCACTTAAAAATTTCCCAAGTCAAAATGAAATAATGGGCAGACAAACATGCTACAACTAGAACGTTCCAAGCAGGAGATGAAGTAGTGGTATTATTAACTTTGCAGGGTGATCCCCTGAAAACAAAATTCAGTGGCCCCTATGAGATAGGAGAGTTAATAAAGTGACTTATCTGATAGATACTCCTGAGTGTAGGAAAAAACAAAGGTTATGTCACAGAAATATGTTGAAGCAATATCATCGCAGAGAAGATGATAAGGCAAAGCAAGTATGTCAAGTGGTAAGAGTGGTGGAGGATGACAGAGACAGTAAAGGCAAGGTAGAAGGAGAAGTAGACAGTGCCCAAAATGAACCGTCTACAACTCGACTAGCCAATACGTCAATACTGGGACAGTTAGACACTGTGTTCTCATATTTAGAGGAAGGACCAAGGGAAGATCTAATGAGGTTACTTGGGAAGTATAAAGGGAATTTGTAGGGATACACCTGAAGTTCTTTAAAGATGTGACAAGCAAAGTGGATAATGGGGATCCTGTAGATGTAGTATATCTGGACTACCAGAAGGCTTTTGATAAGGTTCCACACAAAAGATTAATACACAACATAAGACCACACGGAGTTAGGGGTAATATACTGGCTTGGGGAAGGGATTAACTAACCAACAGAAAGCAGAGAGTCGGGATAAATGGATCTTTTTCTGGATGGCAAGCTGTAACTGGTGGGGTGCCACAGGGTCCCGTCCTTGGGCTCCAACTATTTACAATCTATATTAATAACTTGGATTCAGGGATAGAAGGTGCTATAGCTATATTTGCAGAAGATACCAAAATAGGTGGGAAAGTAAGTTGTAATGAAGAAATAAGAAATTTTACAAATGGAAATGGACAGGTTAGGTGAACGGACTAAAATTTGGCAGATGGAGTTTAACGTGGATAAGTGTGAGGTTATCCATTTTGGTTGGAAGAATAAAAAGGCAACTTACTATTTAAATGGAGAGAAACTTCAAAATGCTTCAGTGCAGAGGGATCTGGGTGTCTTCGTGCATGAATCGCTGAAAGCTAGTATGCAGATACAGCAGGTAATAAGGAAGGCAAATGGAATTTTGGCATTTATTGCAAAAGGAATAGAGTATAAAAAGTAGGGAAGTGTTGTTGCAACTGTACAAGCAATTCGTGAGACCGCACCTGGAGTACTGTGCACAGTTTTGGTCCCCTTATTTGGGGAAGGATGTAGTTGCATTGGAGGCAGTTCAGAGGAGGTTCACTAGATTGATTCCAGAGATGCAGGGCTTGTCTTATGAGGAGAGACTGAGCAGTTTAGGCCTATACTCGCTTGAGTTTAGAATGAGAGGAGATCTAATTGAGATATATAAGATGCTAAAGGAGATGGACATAGTAGATGTGGAGCAAATGTTTCCCCTTCTGGGGCATTCTAGAACGAGAGGCTAGAACGAGAACTAGTTTTAGTCTAAGGGGTGGTAGATTTAAATCAGAGATGAGGAATAATTACTTTTCTCAAAGGGTCGTGAATCTGTGGAATTCACTACCTCAGAGTGCAGTGGATGCCAGGATGCTGAATAAATTTAAGGAGGAAATTAGACAATTTTTAATTAGTAACGGATTGAAAGGTTATGGGGAGAGGGCAAGAATTGGAGTTGAGGCCAAAATGAGATCAGCCATGATTGTATTGAATGGTGGGGCAGGCTCGAGGGGCTGAATTGCCTACTCCTGCTCCTAGTTCTTATGTACTACATTAGCTACACATGATGTGGACGTAAGAGACTCAGTGCCGATAAAACAACATCATCATCATTGGTTGAATCCAGAAAAACAAGCTCAGTTAAAAACAGAGATTCAATATATGCTGATTGCATATATAATTGATATATATGATATCAATATATAATTGATTGAGCCTAGCCAAAGTGGCTGGAGTGACTGGAGTTCACGGGTAGTATTGGTTCCTAAGCTATATGGATCCCAATAGATTTTGTAGAGACTACAGGAAATTGCAAGTAGTAATGAGGACAGATATGTACCCAATTCCTCAGTTAGAAAATTGATCACTTGAAGGAGTACTGGCAAGTGATATTAACATCAAGGGCTAAAGAAATATCCGCCTTTGTTACACCAAGTGGGTTGTATCAATGTCCAGTCATGATGTTTGGGTTTAAAAACGCCCCAGCTACATTTCAGAGACTTATGAATCAAGTCATAGCTGAAGTACCTGTGTGGTTTATTTAGACGATGTCGTAATATATAGTAACACATGGGAAGAACATGTAAAGCAATTAGAGGAGCTTTTTAAGCAATTGCAGTTGGCTAGCTTAGTCATAGATCTGGCCAAAAACAAATTTGCAAAAGCAAGGGTAACTTACCTAGGTCACATCGTAGGACAAGGGCAAGTGTGGCCAAGAACAGCAAAAGTGAACGCTCTAATAGGATTTCCCATTCCTAAAACTAAACAAGGAATCCTGAGATTTTTGGGAACGTGTGGGTTTTATATGAAGTATGTGCCTAACTTCAGCACAATAACTGTACCCCTCACGAATTTGTTAAGAAAACAGGCAAAAGTGGTATGGTAAGCAGAAAGGCAAGCAGCCTTTGAAAAGCTGGCGGCAAGCTTAATAAATGAACCAGTGTTGGCTGCCCCTGACTTTACCAAATCTTTTAAAATGCAATTGACGCTAGTGACTTGGGGGTAGGTGCAGTCCTATTACAATACGATAAATTAGGGATAGAGAAGCCAATGGGGTACTTTTCCAAGAAACTAAATCAATATCAGAGGAAGTACTCTATAGTAGAAAAAGAAACTCTAGCATTGTTGTTCTCCCTTCAACACTTTGAAGTTTATGTCCGCCATAATAACAAAGAAACACTAGTCTACACTGGCCATAATCCACTGGCATTCATTGAAAAGTTTAAAACTCAAAATATGAGACTGTTTAGACGGAGTCTATTGTTTCAACCATTCAATGTAAAAATCGTTCACATTGCTGGTAAAGTTAATGTGATCGTGAATGCAATGTCCTGGGTGTAAAATACTAAAATAAGTTAAAAGGATAAGGGATGCTGAAGATTGTATAAAGGGGGAGGAAGGATGAATGAAAGTAAGTCTCGTTTTCTTATCCACGTGCCACATGCTTTGTGATGAAACGGAGTTTTGAAATGGTGTTTCATCTCTTTTAAGGGTGAAGGCATGTAAGGAACATATCTTTTTATTTCTGTTGGACTGTTGTAAAGAACATATCTTTTTATTTTCTGTTGGAATGTGGATTTTAAGATTACATTGGCTGCAGTTTCAAAGACACATCCACTGGAATAGGATGAGAAATATATACAATGTTGCAGTCCTGGAACAGAGTGTGCCGTGAAAGACAAGATGGTGCCAGAAAAGTGCACTGGGCCAAGGGAGCTAAGAACATAAGAACATAAGAAATAGGAACAGGAGTAGACCATTCGACCCCTCAAGCTTACTCCGCCATTCAATAAGATCATGGCTGATCCTCTTGTGTTTCGATTTCCACATTCCCGTCTAACCCCGATAACCTTTGATTCCCTTGCCTAAAAGAATATATCTACCTCTGCCTTAAAAATATTCAATGACCCCCCGCCTCCACCAACTTCTGAGGCAGAGAATTCCAAAGTTGCACAACCCTCTGAGAGAAAAAATTTCTCCTCATTTCTGTCCTAATTAGGTGACCCCTAATTTTAAAACAGTGCCCCTAGTTCACCTACAAGAGGAAACATCCTTTCCACTTCCACCTTGTCAAGGCTGTTCAGGATCTTTTACACTTCAATCAAATTACCCCTCACTCTTCTAAATTCCAGTGGAAACAAGTCGAGTCTGTCCAATCTTTCCTCATAAGACAACCCACTCATTCCAATAAACCTCCTTTGAACTGCCTCCAATGCATTTACATCCTTCCTTGAATACTGCACACAGTATTCGATGTATGGTCTCACCAATGTCCTGTATAACTGAAGCATTACATCCTTACTTTTATGTTCAATTCCTTTCGTAATAAAGGATAGCGTTCCATTAGCCTTCTTAGTTACTTGCTTTACCTGCATACTAATTTTTTGCGACTCATGTTCTAGAATAACTAGATCCCTGCACCTCAGAATTATGCAGCTGTTCTCCATTTAAGTAATACTCTGCTTTTTTATTCTTCCTGCCAACGTGAACAACTTCACATTTACCCACATTAAACTCCATTTGCCAGATCTTTGCCCACTCACTCAATCTATCTATATCCAGCTGCAACCTCCTCATGCCCTCTTCACAACATACTTTTCTACCTATCTTTGTGACATCTGCAAATTTAGCCACCATGTCTTCACTCCCCTTCATCTAAGTCATTGATATAAATCGTAAAAAGTTGAGGCCTCCGTACAGGCCCCTGTCGGACTCCACTCGTCACACCCTGCCAATCAGCAATATGCATACTCTCTGCTTTCTGCCAGCCAGCCCCATGCTAATATGTTACTCCCTACACCATGCACTATTATTTTCCGTAATAATCTTCAATGTGACACCTTATCAAATGCCTTCTGGGAATCCATGTACAGTACATCTACAGGCTCCCCTTTATCCACTAAGCATGTTATTCCTTCAAAAAAACTCCAATAAATTGGTTAAACATGATTATCCTTTCACAAAACCATGCTGCCTCTTCACGACTGCTTTGAGCTCTTCTAAGTGCCCAGCTAAAACCTCCTTAATGATGGATTCTAATAACTTCTCTACGACAGATGTCAAGCTAACTGGCCTATAGTTTCCTGTTTTCTGCTTCCCTCCCTTCTTGAATACTGGGATTATATTTGCTACTTTCTAATCCGATGGAACCTTTCCAGAATCTAGCAAATTTTGGAAAATTAACACCTTATTAGCCACCTCCTTTAAGACCCTAGGATCTAGTCCATCGGGACCTGGAGACTTGACAGCCCGCAGCTCCAATTTGTCAGTAATATTTCCCTAGTGATTTCAATTTCATGAAGTTCCTTTCTCCCGTTCACCTCCTGATTTGCAGCTATTACTGGAATGTTTTTGTATCTTCTACAGTGAACACAGAAGCAAAATATTTGTTCATTGCTTCCACCATTCCTTATTATTTACTATTAACTCCCCACTGTCACTCTCTAGGTGAACACTCACTTTACATATTCTTTTCCTTTTTAAATACCTGTTGCTATCAGTTTTTACATTTCTAGCTAGCTTCCTCTCATACTCTAATTTCTTTCTCCTGATTAACCTTTTAGTCATTCTCTGCTGTCCCTTATATTCTGCCCAATCATCTGTCCTGCCATTCATCTTTGCAGAGTTGTATGCTTTTTCCTTAAGTTTGATGCTTTCCTTTACATCTTTAGTTAACCACGGATGCTGGGTCCTCCCCTTAGAATTTTTCTTTATAGTGGGAATGTGCTTATTCTGAATACTCTAAAATATCCCCATAAATGTCTGCCACTGCTTTTCTATTGATCTATTCTCTAGCATAGTTTCCCAGTTCACTTCAGCTAGCTCAGCTTTCATCCCCACATAGCTGCCCTGACCAGGTGACCAAGGTTTTGTGTGAAGAGCAGAGTGCAGAAAACTCCTGGCCTGCAAGGAGAAAACACCTAAAATCTTTTCCTCTTATCTCTGTAACCTGCTCTCTCTCTGAGGAAACCCCTGTCAGGGGGTAAAGGGGAAAACCACCATTAGAAACATTGAAAAGCAAGTGCTCAATAAGTGAACTACAGACTGAAAGTGCTGGAAGACCACCTCGTGTCATCAACAAGAACTAAAAGGAATTTGGAAGACATCGGTCAAAATCGAATCCTATACTCCAGATGGGTGGTGCTATTGAACTGTTTTGCCCCACCCTTAAAATCAATGTTTTGTGTGTTTTATATGTGTGTGTGCACGCCTGTGTAGGAATTTAAGAAGGGGGTAGAGTTTAAGTTATAAATGTTAGAAGTTAGCAGTTCATATTTCTTTCTTTTGCCATCAATTAACGGCAGTTTGTTCAATAAACACTTATTTACTTACTACATTTACAAACCTGGTGCTCTTACTCTGTTAACCTAAAATTAAACAGTTAGTTAGAATTAGGGCAATCTGGTGGTTTGGTCAAACTTTTCACATTTGTCGCGGCTCGGGGGACAGTGGGGCTCAGTATTACAGTGCACTATCCCCTCCGAGTCGTGACACCAGAATAATTCCAGGGATGAGAGAATTTAGCTACAAGGTTAGGTTGGAGAAGCTGGGGTTGTTCTCCTTAGAGTAAAGGAGGTCGAGGAGAGATCTGCTAAGAGGTGTACAAGATTATGACAGGATTAGATAAGTTAGACAAAGGAAAGCTGTTCCCAAGCACAGCCTTCAGGTTTTGGTCAAGAGGTACAGGTGCGAAATGAGGAAGAACCTCTTTTACATATAACCTGGAACTTGTTGCCTATAATGGTAGCAGAAATGGAGATGATAAAGTATTTCAAAAGGAAATGGGAGGGAAAGATACTTGCAGGACTACTGAGATAGAGTGGGGGAATGGGATTGACTGGATTACTCTACAGAAAGTTGGCATGGATGAGATGGGCCAAATGGCCTCATTCTGTGCTGTAATGACTCTATGGTTCTAAATTGGATTAAGCGCAACACTAGAAAATCGCTCTCCCTGGTGGTAGTTTTTCAACAAAAGTCATCATAACAGCAATCTGTTGTAAAGCAGCCACATCTCCAAGTCATTATAACTTCCACAAATGGATAAATCAGTTGACTTCCAGATTGTGCTCAAACTTACATCATCAAACGAACCCATTTAAATGCTGCTCTGAATGAAATCCAATGTTACAGGGATGTCAGTTCCAGTAGAAAATACTGACAGTAGAGGCAAATCCCTCTTTCTTACATTTCATAAAAAGGATGTCAAATGAATCTTTTTAATTCTATCACAGAATGTTGTCATCGCTGGCTAGGCTAGCATTTATTCCCATCCCTTATTGCCCTTGAGAAGGTAGTGAAGAGCTGGCTTCTTGAACATTGCAGTCCTAATGGTGTAGATACACCTACAGTGCTGTTAGGAAGGAAACTCAAGGATTTTGATCCAGGGACAGTGAAGGAACGGCAATATAGTTCCGAGTCAGGATGGTGTGTGGCTTGGCTGGGAACTTACAGGTGATGATGAAGGGCCCTTGTCCTTCTACGTGGTGGAGGTCACAGGTTGAGGTGCTGTCAAAGAAGCCTTGGTGATTTGCTGCAGTGCACCTTGTAGATGTACACACTGCTCCCACTGTGCGTTGGTGGTGGAGAGAATGGATATTTAAGGTAGTGGATGGTGTGTCAATCAAATGGACTGTTTTGTCAAATGATGTCGAGTTTCTTGAATGTTGTTGGAGCCGGACTCGCACAGGCAAGTGGACAGCATTCTATCACACTCCTGACTTGTGCCTTGTAGATAATGGGCAGGCTTTGGAGAGTCAGGAGATGAGTTACTTGCTTCAGAATTCCCGACCTCTGACATACTCTTGGAGTCACAGTATTTATATGGCTAGTCCAGTTCAGTTTCTGGTCAATGGTAACACCCAGAATGTTGATAGTGGATATTCAGCGATGATAATGCCATTGAATGTCAAGGAGCAATGGTTAGATTCTCTCTTGTTGGAGATGGTCGTTGCCTGGCATTTGTGGGGCACAAATGTCACTTGACACTTATCAGCCCAAGCTTCAATGGTGTCCAGGTCTTGCGGCATATGGACATGAGTTGCAAATGGTGCTGAACCCTGTGCAGTCATCAGAGAACATTCCCACATCTGACCTTATGATGGAGGGATTGTCACTGGCAAAGCAGCAGAAGATGGTTGGGCCTAGGACACTACGCTGAGGAACTCCTGCAGCGATGTCCTGGGACTGAGATGATTTGACCTTCAACAACCACATCATCTTCATTTGTGCTAGGTTTGTCTCCAACTAGTGGAGAGTTCCCCCCACCCCGATTCCCATTCACTCAATTTTGCAGGGGCTCCTTGTTGCCACACCCAGTCAAATGCTGTCTTCTTTGTCAAGGGTAGTCATTCTCACCTCACTTCTTGAGTTCAGCTCTTTTGTCCATGTTTAGACCAAGGCTGTAATGAGGTCAGGGGCTGAGTGGCCCTGGCAGGACCCAAACTGAACATCTGTGAACCAATTATTGCTGAGTAAGTGCTGCTTGATAGCACTGTTGACAACACCTTCCATTACTTTGCTGATGAGCGAGAGTAGACTGATAGGATGGTAATTGGCCAGGTTGTATTTGTCCTGCATTTTATGGATGGGACATGCCTAGGCGATTTTCCACATTGCCAGTTAGATGCCACTGTTATAGCTGTACAGGAAAAGCTTGGCTAAGGGGCGTGGCTAGTTCTGGAGCACAAGCCTTCAGTACTACTGCTGGAATGTGGCCAGGGCCCATAGCTTTGTAGTATCCAGTGCCTTCAGTGATTTCTTTTGATATCATGTGGAGTAAGTAAGAGTTGGCTGAAGACTGACATCTGTGTTGGCAAGAGGAGGAAAAAGTGGATCATCCACTCAGCTTTTCTAAGGTGCAAATGCTTCAGCCTTATCTTTTGCACTGATGTGCTGGGCTCCCCCATCACTGAGGATGGGGATATATGTAGAGCTTACTCCTCCAGTGAGTTGGTTAATTGTCCCCCACCATTAATGACTGGATGTGGCAAGGCTGACAGAAGTTAGGTCTGATCCGTTGGTTGTGGGATCACTTAGATCCGTTTATTGCAAGCTTCTTATGCTCTTTGGCATGCTCCTGTGTTGTAGCTTCACCAGGTTGACACCTGATTTTTAGGTATGCTTGATGCTGCTCCTGGCAAGCCATCCTGCACTCCTCATTGAACCAGGGTTGATGCCCCAGCTTCATGATAATGGCACAGTGAGGGATATGCCAGGCCATGAGGTTACAGATTGTGGTTGAATACAATTCTGTTGCTGCTGATAGCCCACAGCACCTCATGAATGTCCATTTTGAGTTGTTAGATCTGTTCAAAATCTACCCCACAGTGGTAGTGCCACACAACACGATGGAGGATATTCTCAATGCAAAAATGGGACTTTGTCCCCACAAGGACTGTCCGCTGGTCACTCCTACCAACAAAGATGCATCTGCGACAGGTAGGCCGTTGAGAACAAGGTCAAGTATGTTTTTTCCTCTTGTTGGTTCTCTCATCACCTTCCGCATACCCAGTCTAGCAGCTACATCTTTTAGGACTTGGCCAGCATGGTCTGTAGTTGTGCTACTGAGCCACTCTTGGTGATGGACATTCAAGCCCCCCAGCCAAAGTATATTCTGTGCCTTTGCCACCCTCAGCGCTTCTTCTAAGTGATGTTCAACATGGAGGAGCACTAATTCATCAGCTGAGGGTGGGGGGGATAGGAGAGGTGGTGGCAGTTGATGTTAATCAGCAGGGCACTGTCTTGCCCATATGATAGTGGTGTCTGGGACATTGCCAATAAGGTATGGTTCCACAAATATGACTATATCAGACTCTTGCTTGACGAGTCTGTGGGGCAGCTCTGCCAGTTTTGGCACAAGTCCCCAGATGTTAGTAAAGGGGACTTTTGCATGGTTGACAGGGTTAGATTTACCATTGTGTTTTCCAGTGCCTAGGTCGATGCTGGGTGCTCCATCCAGTGTCATGCCTTTTCGACTCCATGGCAATGTGATACAATCGAGAGCTTGCTAGGCCATTTAAGAGTCAATCACACTGCTGTGGATCTGCAGTCATACGTAGGCCAGACCAGGAAAGGGTGGCAGATTTCCTTCCCTAAAGCACATTAGTGAACCAGATGGGTTTTACAATAATCAGCAATGCTTTCATGGTCACAGTTACTGAAACTAGCTTTATATTGCAGATTTATTGATTGGATTTAAATTCTACCAGCTGCCCATGGTGAAATTTGAACTGTCCCCAGTGCATCAGTCTGGTTCTCTGGATTACTAGTCCAAGTGACATCAATACGCCACTGACTCCCCATAATTATCAAAATGCCCTAAACTGCATTTTCTTACACAAATATTAAATACTTTTAGCCAGGTGACATTAAATTGACCCATAATGTAAATATTTTTTTTTAGAAGGAAAGGGGAAAATGGATTGATTTTGCCAGATCATTGTCACACATCCTGTCGCAGCCAGCTCTGAATGGATACAAGGTCATCTACTGCTGACATCTCAGCTAAACAAAGCTACCTGGTGCAAAGTAACTTTAAGGAGTCATCACAGCATCAAAATGTTATATAATACGATCATTCATCTGTTCCATCCATTCCTGTCAGTTTGCTTAAACAGTGAATAATGATGACATAATCAGGCCACCGGCCTGAATTAGTCAGTGTGTTTGACAGTGCAAAGGAGCTGAATTTTCACAGGAATGATTCAGCATGTTTATTCAGCTCCAGTGCACTGTCAGACTCGGTAACTCCTTCAGGCTTCTAACCCAATGATGTCACCAGCAGTCACTTTTTTCCAACCTATGTTTAAAATTGACATATGGATAAAACAAACAAACTACGTACTTTAAACCCAGCTTATTCTAAGGTTAACCATTTGCAAACTAATTTTCTAACTGTTTAACTAATTTAACTAACTGATAAATGACAGCCCTTTGTACAAAGACATGCTGGGTGAGATAAAGGGGGCTTGGTTAAACCTTTGTCAAATTAACAAGGATGCAGTGTTGGATGAGCATATAAGATGCAAGCTCTTAACACACTGATAAGTTCTCAATCTTGGGAGACACTAATCAGAGACAACATATATTTCATGAGCAGCTGATGCGTTTTGGGCAGAAGAGATAGGAAGAAGTAATATAGACTTAATGACACAATTCTAAAGAGTGTGCAGAAACAGTGGGAAATAGGGTGCAAGTGCATTGATCTTTGAAGGTGGCAGAACATAATAGGAGAGTGATTAGCAAGCCATATGGGATCTTGGGCTTCATAAAAAGAACCATTGAGTACAAAAGCAGGTAAGTTGTATAAACCTTTATAAAGGTCTGATTAGGCCTTGGGGTATTGCATCCAGTTCTGGTCACCACATTAAGTAGAATGTGAGGGTTCTTGTGAGAGTGCAGAAGAAATTTACCAGAATGGTTCCAGGGGTGGGGCAATTGAGTTACAAGTTTAGGCTGAAGAAGCTGGGGTTGTTCTCTTTGGAGCAAAGGAGATTGAGGGGAGATTTAATAGAAATGAATTACTGCAATTACTGCTCATCCCTCCTTACTCTAGCAAGGCAATGGTAGCCTTGAACAGCTGCAGGTCTTGAGGTGATGGTGTTCTTACAATGGTGTTGAGGAGGGAGTTCTAGGATATTGACAGAGTGAAAGGACACCAGTATCTGTCGAATTGAAACACTGCGCAGCTTGGAGGTGAACTTGGAGACAATGATGTTATCGTGAGGTTGTAATTATATTGCACTTCATAAAGCATTCTAAGGCACTTCAGGGGAGCATTATCAAACAAAATTTGACACCAAGCCGCAGAGGTATCAGGACAGTTACCAAAAGCTTTGCCAAAGAGGCAGCCTCTAAAGGAGCATCTTAAATCAGGATAAAGAGAAAGAATCACAGAGAAGCATAGGGAAAGAATGCTAGAACTGATGGCTTTGGCAGCTAAAGGCACAGCCACCAATGGTGAAGCAATCAAAATCAGGGATGCTCGAGAGGCCAGGATCAGAGCAATACAGGTATCTTGGATGGAGGGTTGTGTGGCTCGAGGACAGCGATGGGGGAGGTGGGGATAGGTTGGGGGTGGCAGGGCATGGAGGAAACTGAAAACGAGGAGAATTCTAAAATCAAATTGTTCCTTAATCGGGACTCAGTGTACACCAGCGAGCACAAAGGTGATAAGTGATTGGGTCTTGGCAAGAGTTAGGACATAGGCAAAGTTTTGGATGGCACCAGGTTTCCAGAGAGTAAAATGTGGATGTCATTAACAAAAGCAGAGGAGCACCTCGGCCTGGATATCTCAGCAACTGCTTATTGTTCCTTTGCTGTCACTCTACTGGCAAGAACAACATGCAATCTAGCACTGGCTCAATGAAAGAGTGCACATAAACCACCAGTGATCATGTTCAAAATGCTAACAACGTAACAGGATGGGAGCTCCCAATATAGGAAAATGCCATGCACAAAACAGTTCCCACATAAAATACAGGTAACTACCACCGTTCGCAACCCCCCCACTAACTGAAGATTGCTCAAATCATTCAGTCTTTGCACTAACGTGTTGGACTATCATTGAACAGGGGATGTTGTGGAGCGTCGTCCTCTGGTTGGTTGTTTAGTTGTTCTCCACCATTCACAGTCAGATGCGACAGGACTATAGGTCTTTGATCTGATCCATTGGGAGCATTTAGCTCTGTTTATTGCATGCTGCTTCCGCTCTTTGGCATGCAGGTAGTCCTGTGTTCTAGCTTTACTAAGCTGACACCTCATTTTAGGTCAGCCTGGTGCTGCTCCTGGCTTGGTCTCCTGCACTCCTCAGTTAACTAGACTTGATCCCTTGGCTTGATGGTAATGGTAAACTAAGGAATATCCAGGCGGTTGAACACAATTCTTCTGCTGCTGATGGCCCACACCACCTCGTGGGTGCCCAGTTTTGAGTTACTAGATCTGTTCAAAATCTAGCCCATTCAGAGGTGGCAGTGCCACACAACACGATGGATGGTGTGAAGTTGGGACAAAGGGTTGTGGTCACTCCTACCAATACAGTCATGGACAGATATCAATTCAGTCTATAGACGGTACTACTGGGTCACATGCTACCCTCTGTGCTTCTACAAGTGATGTTCAACATGGAGAAGTACTGATTCATCAGCTGAGACAGGGCAATCGGTGGTTATCAGCAGGAGGTTTCCTTGCCCATGTTTGACTTGATGCCATGAGACTTCATGGAGTCCGGAGTCAATGCTGAGAACTCCAAGGGCAAATCTGTCCCGACTGTATACCACTGCGCCGCCACCTCTGCTGGGGCCTGTCCTGCTGGTGGGACAGGACATACCCAGGGAAAGTGAAGGAGGAGCTTGGGGCATATTCTTACTCATGAAATCACACCTTACAATGTCATGCTGTTGCCAGGGCCAGGTCTCCAAATTTTGGCAGAAGTCCCCAGATGTTAGTAAGGGGGACTTTGCTGGATCAACTGGACACAGTGTACCGCTGTCATTTCTGTTCCCTAGGTCAATGCTGCTTGGTCCATCCTGTTCTTATTTCTTTTTGACTTTTCCGTTGCAGTTTGGGCATCCATGAGGTGCTGTGGGTCATCAGCAGCAGAAAAATTGCATTCAACCGCCTGCATATCCTTCAGTTTACCACTACCAACAAGCCAAGGGATCAAGTCTAGTTAACTGAGGAGTGTAGGTGAACAAGCCAAGAGCAGCACGAGGTGCCAACTTAGTAAAGCTAGAGCACAGCACTGTTAAAACAGCGAGATGTCGGGAGAGAGGTTAAAACGGGGGACTTCGGGAGAGAGAGATTAAAACAGCGAGACTCAATTAGGAGTAAGGGTAAAATAAAAACAAAGGTTCATATTCTATTTAGTTAAGATATGTCTGGGGAGCTCAGTCCCGTGAATTGCACATCCTGAGCTATGTAGGAAATCCTAGACGCTCCTGGTGGTCTGGATGATCACATGTGCAGGAGGTGCCTCCGACTGGAGCAACTCAAACTCAGGGTTTTGGAGCTTGAGCGGCAGCTGGGGGCACTACAGTGCATTTACAAGGCTGAGAGGTTTGTGGATAGCACATTTTAGGATGTGGTCACCCTGAAGCTTAAGGAAGTGCAAGCAGAGAGGGACTGGGTGACCACCAGACAGAAGGGGACCAGGCAGGTAGTGAGGGAATCCCGAGTGCATCTTGCTCACAAACTGTTTTTTGGCTTTGGAAAACGGTGAGAGCGATGATTCCTCTGTGGAGGCCAACCAGAGCCAAGGCTATGTTACTGTGAGCAGTCCATCTGCTCAGGAGGGTCGGGAGAAAGAAGTGTGGAAGGGCAACAGTGGTTGGGGATTCATTAGTGAGGGGAGTAGACACGTGCTTCTGCAGCCATAGACGTGGCTCCAGGGTGGTGTGTTGTGTCCCGGGTGCCAGGGTCAAGAATGTCACGGAATGGCTGCAGAGCATTCTGAAGGGGGAGAGTGAACAGCCAGAGGTTGTGGTCCATGTTGGTACCAATGACATAGGAAGTAAGAGAAATTGAGTTCCTGCAAGCAGACTTTAGGGAGTTAGTTAGGAAATTGAAATGCAAGGTAGAAATCTCCAGATTACTCCCAGTGCCACACAGTCATGAGTATAGGAACAGAAGGATAGTGCAGATGAATGCGTGGCTGGAGAGATGGTGCAGGAGGGAGGGCTTTAGATTTCTGGGGCATTGGGGCCATTTCTGGGGGAGGTGGGACCTGTACAAGTTGGACGGCTTACATCTGAACAGGAACGGCACCAACATCCTAGCGGGGAGGCTTGATAATGTTGTTGGGGCGGATTTAAACAAAATTGTAAGGGGGTGGGATCCTGAAAAGTAGTTCAGAGGGGAAAGAAGCTAAGATGGGGTTAGAAGTTAAAATGCTAGTAAGTGAGTCTGGAAGGTAGAGCCTAGATAAGAAAGAAGGGAGTTTAGCAAGGCTAAATGGAACATATTTTAATGCAAAAGCATGAGGAATAAGACAGATGAGCTGAAGGCACAGATAGACATGAGGGAGTATGATATCATAGCTATGACTGAGACTTGGCTAAATGGGGTCAGCAGCTCAACATTCCTGATTACAGGGTATTCAGATGAGATAAAGAGAGAGATAGAAAGGGGGCGGGTCACAATACCAATCAAGGAATCAATTATGACACTGAGGAGGGATGATATCCTGGAGGGATTAATCAAATGAGGCCATATGGGTAGAAATAAAAAATAGAAAATGGGCAAACACACTGCTGGGTGTGCATCATTGCCCCCAAACAGTCAGGGAGAGATAGAGGATCAAATATGTAATCAAATTTCATAGAAGTGTAAGAATAATAAGGCAGTAATAGTAGGGATTTTAACTACCCAAGTATTAACTGCGATAGTTTTAGTGCGCAAGGTAGAGAGGGAGCAAAATTCTTAAGTTGCAGCCAGGACAACTTTTTTTTTAGCCAGTATGTAGAAGACCCAACAAGGGGAGGTGCAGTTCTGGAACTAATATTGGAAATGAGCCCCTGGTATATCAGTAGGGGAGCATTTTGGAGGTAGTGACCATAACTCAGTTAGATAGGAAGAAAATAAAAATTCTAAACTGGGGAAAGGCTAACCTTACTAAGATGAGATACGAGAGACATTTCTGCGGCTGTAGACGTGACTCCAGGATGGTATGTTGCCTCCCTGGTGCCAGGGTCAAGGATGTCACTGAATGGCTGCAGGGCATTCTAAAGGGGGAGGGCAAACAAACAGAGATCGTGGTACATATTGGTACCAACGACACAGGTAGAAAGAGGGATGAAGTCCTGCAAGCAGGACATAGGGAGATAGGAAACAGATTAAAAACCAGGACCTCGAGGATAGTAATCTCTGGATTACATCTGGTGCCACAGACTAGTGAGTAACTAGTGAGTATTGAAATAGGAGGTTAGTCCAGATGAATGCATGGCTGGAGAAATGGTGCAGGAGGGAGGGCTTTAGATCTCTGGGACATTGGGACCGTTTCTGGGGGCGGTGGGGCCTGTACAAGGTGGACGGGTTGCTCCTGATGGGACTAACATCCTTGCCGGGAGGTTTCCTAGTGCTGTTGAGGAGGGTTTAAACTAGCTTGGCAGGGGGATGGGATCCTGAGAGGAGGTTCAGCAGGGGGAGATGCACAGCCAAAAGTTAGAAGAGAGAGCAAGTGAGCCTGGAAGGCATAGAAATTATAGGCCAGTTAAGGCACAAGGGAGTTTAGTATGGTTGGATGATACTTAATTTAAGGCAAGGAGTCTGATGAATAAGGCAGATGAGTTGAGGGTATAATTTAACATGTAGAAGTATGATGTCATTGCTGTGACGGAGACATGGTTGAGAGAGGGCCAGGATTGGCAGCTCAAAATTCCAGGATCTAGGGTCTTCAGTCAACACAGGAAAGGAGGTAAAAGAGGAGGGGGTTTCGCAATATTGATCAAGGAATCAATTACTGCAGTGAGGATGGATGATACCTTAGTTGACATCCTCAAATGAAGAAAAGTAGAACTGAAGAGCAAAAAAGGAGCAATCACATTGCTAGGAGTGTACTATAGGCCCCCAAACAGTCACAGAGAAATAGGAGGGCAGATATGGAGGCAAATTTCAGAGAAATTTAAAAATAACAGGGTATTAATAGTGGGGGATTTCAACTTCCTCAACATTAACTGGGTTAGTCACAGTGTCATAGGTTTAGAGGGAGCGGAATTCTTAAAATGCATCCAGAAAAGCTTTTTAAGCCAGTACGTAGAAGGTCCTACAAGAGATGGGGCGGTCCTGGACTTAATTTTAGGGAATGCAGCCAGGCAAGTGGTAGAGGTATCAGTGGAGGAGCATTTTGCAGATAATGATCATAACTCCGTTGGATTCAAGGTTGTTATGGAAAAGGACAAGGATGGGCCAGAAATCAGAGTTCTAAATTGGGGGAAGGCCAATTTTAACAAGATCAGGTATGATTTGGCCAGAGTGGACTGGGAGCAGCTACTTTTAGGTAAATCTGTGTCAGAGTAGTGGGACACATTCAAAAAGGAAATAGGGAGAGTATAGGGCCAACATATTCCAATAAAGATAAAGTGTGGGACCAACAAATCCAGGGAACCCTGGATGTTGAGGGCTATACAGGATTGGATAAAGAGAAAAAGGGAGGCTTATGGCAGATACCGAGGGTTCAAAACAGCAAAAGCCCTACAGGAGTATAGAATGCGCAGGGGGGAACTTAAAAAGGAAACTAGGAGAGCAAAAAGGAGGCATGAAAAAACATTGGCAGGTAAAATAAAGGAAAACCCAAAGTTATTTTACAAGTACATTAAGAGTAACAGGATAACTAGGGAAAGAGTAAGCCCATTAAGGGCAGTGGTAATTTGTGTGTGGAGCCGGAAGACGTAGGTAGGGTTTTAAATGAATACTTTGTGACGGTGTTCACAAGTGAGAGAGATGACTTGGGTATGGAAATCAGGCAGAAAGATTGTGATATAATTAAAGAAATTAGCATAGAAAGGGAGCAGATTCTAAATGGCCTGGCAGGCTTAAAAGTAGATATTCAAGAAGGGAGGAAAAGATAGACCAGGGAACTACAGGCCAATTAGTCTAACCTCAGTGGTGGGGAAACTATTGGAAGCAATTCAGAGGGACAGAATTAATCTACACTTGGAGAGGCAGGGATTAATCAAGGACAGCCAGCATGGATTTGTTAAGGGGAGGTCATATCTGATCAATTTAACTGAATTTTTCGAAAAGGTGACCAGGTGTGTAGATGAGGGCAATGCATTTGCCATAGTCTACCTTGGACTTCAGCAAGGCTTTTGACAAGGTCCCGCATGAGAGACTGATAACAAAGGTAAGACCCCATGGGATCCAAGGCAATTTGGAAAATTGGATCCAGAATTGGCTGAGTGGCAGGAAACAGAGGATGATTGTCGAGGGGCATTTTTGTAACTGGTTGCCTGTGTCCAGTGGGTTGCCACAGGGATCGGTGTTGGGTCCCTTGCTGTTTGTGGTATATATAAACGATTTAGACTTGAATGTAAGAGGGTTGATCAATAAGTTCACGGATGACAGAAACCTTGGTGGGGTGGTAAATAGTGAGGAGGATAGCCTTAAATTACAGGAGGATATAGACGGGCTGGTCAGATGGAATTTAATCCAGATAACTATGAGGTGATGCACTTGGACAGCACAAACAAGGCACGGAAATACACGATGGATGGTAGAACCCTGGGAAGTACCGAGGATCAGAGGGACCTTGGTGTGCATATCCACAGATCCCTGAAGGTAGCAGGGCAGGTAGATAAGGTGGTTAAGAGGGCATATGGGATACTTGCCTTTATTAGCCAAGTCATGAAATATAAGGGCAAGGAGGTTATGCTGGAATTGTATAAAACGCCGGTTAGGCCACAACTGGAGTACAGTGTGCAGTTCTGGTCACCACATCATAGAAAGGATGTGATTGCACTGGAGAGGGTGCAGAAGAGATATACCAGGATGCTGCCTGGGCTGGAGGGTCTGAGCTATGAGGAAAGATTGGATAGGCTGGGGTTGCTTTCCTTGGAGCAGCAAAGATTGAGAGGGGACCTGATAGAGGTGTATAAGATTAAGAGGGGCATAGATAGGGTGGATAGGAAGGCACTTTTTCCATTAGTAGAGGGGTCAATAACCGGGGGCATAGATTTAAGTTAAGAGGTAGAAGGCTAAGAGGGGAGTTGAGGAGAATTTTTTCACCCAGAGTCTGGAACTCACTGCCTGAAAGGGTGGTTGGGTCAGAAACTCTTGTAACATTTAAGAAGTATTTAGATATTCACTTGCTATGTTGTTATGGGCTAAGCACTGGAAAATGGGATTCGTGTAGTCAGATCTTTGTTGACCGGCGTGGGCACGATGGGCCGAATGGCCTCCTTCTGTGCTGTAAATGTCTGAGACTACTTGTGAAAGAGCGGAAGCAGCATGCAATAAACACAGCTAAATACTCTCACAACCAATGGCTCAGATCAAAGGTCTACAGACCTACATGTGGTCGTGAATGGTACAACTGAGCTTGCTGGGCCCATTTCAGAGGGTAGTTAAGAGTCAACCACATTGTGTGGGTCTGGAGTCAGACCAGGTAAAGCCAGCAGATTTCCTTCCCCATAAGACACTAATGAACCAGATGGGTTTCCACAACAATCCAGGAGTTTCATGGTCTCCATCTTTAAATTCCAGATTAACTAACTGAGTTTAAATTCCACCAGCTGCCATGCTGGGATTTGAACATGTGTACCTCAGAGCATCAGCCTTGGCCTCTGGATTCTTAGTCCAGCAACATTACCACTCTGCCACTGACCCCCATAGGCTAGGTCAGGCTCTCTGGGCAATTTATAGCAGTCTATTCAAATTAATGCATGAACCTTTCACATCAAAATAATTGGAGCCCACCTTGAGCTACTAGACAGCCTCATATTTGGTTGATCAAAATTCTGGATACAGAGGCAAAATTATTAAAATACACTAACCATGGCAGTGATACATTTGCTTATCTATTTAAGACTTATAAAATTGTATAATATTGACATTTGCCCTCTGAACATGTGATTAATTTGCAGTATTTACATTCACTGTCAGAAACTCAGCCTCCAGACTAGAATTATCTACTGACCCTAGACTGCTTATTCAGTTTTATAAAACATTTGTATATTTTAAAGCTACATTTTCTCCTTTCACTGTGTCACAGTTAAAAGCTTGTAAATTTCACTAATTGCACTTTACTTTGACATACAAGGACAACTGGCCACAGTGTGAAGTATACTGGTTTTGTTACTGACTCATAATCCAGAGGCCTGGACTAATGATCCTGAGACATGAGCTCAAACCCCACTAGGGTAGTTAGTTAAATAAATTTGAAACTAATAGTTAGTATCAGTAATGGTGACTATGAAACTACCGGAATGTCGTGAAAATCCACCTGGTTCACTCAAGTCTTGTAGTGAAGGAAATCTGCTGCTCTTAACCAGTCTAGCCCAGATGTAACTCCAGGGATGAAGTTGAAATGGACCAGGAAGCAATAAAATAGGACTGACCACCCGGCATTGGACTATGCATAAGACACGGCAAAGATATAGCACAGTCCTCCTCAATAACTTTTGGGGACTAACGGCAAAATTGAGAGAGCTGGGCAACGGACTAGCCAAGAGACAGCCAGACAACAGCCCTACTCAAAGAATCTTACCTTACAGCCAATGTACCAGATTCTTCTGAGTATATGTGGTCCCACCAGCAGGACAGAGGTGATAGTACTAGCATACAGTCACGAGGAAGTGGCCCAAGGAGTCCTCAACATTGACTCTGCACACTATGAAGTCTTATAGACATAGGTCAAATTCTCTTACTGATTACCGCCTACCCTCAGCTGATGAATCAGTACTCCTCCATGTTGTACACCACTTGGAAGAGGCACTGAGGGGAGTAAGGGCCCAAAATTTACCTTGGGTGGGGGACTTCAATATCCATCACCAAGAGTGGCTCGGTAGTGCCACTACTGTCCGAGCAGGCAGAGTTCTGAAGAACGTAACAACCAAGAGGAAAAAATCTACTTGACCTCATTTTCACCAATCTACCTGTCGCAGATGCACCTGTCCATGACAATATCGGTAGGAGAGACCATCATATAGTCCCTGTAGATACATTGTGTTGTGTGGTACTACCACTGCGCTAAATGGCACAGCATCCCAAAATTGGGTAAAAAGATGCTGATCAGCACAATCTGTGACCTCAAAGTCCAGCATCCCTCACATTCTAACTCCTCTTGGGTGAAGGAGGAGACCAGAAGTTAATCATTACTCAGTTTCAGATTTATTCACAAAGTGAGACATTGGGCTGTAACTTACTCAGAGTGGCAATCAGCGTCAGATTGCTACTTCGTGCCCACTTACCTTCACCAAATTTCTTCCACTGTCTTGCCTGACCTTCCAAGATCCAGGCAGCACAGTTGTCTCCAAAGTCCAGCACCATCTAATTGAAGGAGGTCATGCCCCCCCTTTTTACAGCACTAGCGGCCATAGAACAGGTAAGTTTAAAGGTCCTATTGAAATTGACATGCCAGGGAGAAGCTAAGTGTAAAGGAGTAGGGAGTGGAGGTGTTCAGAGGTCGGATGGGGGGTGGGGTCAGACATCAGGGGTGGTGTGGGGGGAGTCGGAATCGGGAGGGGATGCAGCGGGTCGGACATTTATGGGGGTGGGGCGGATTGGACATAGGAGTGCTGGGACCGACACCAGGGGTGCTCTGGAGGTCAGACATCGGGAGGAGATGGAATTTAACAGGGTGTGGGTCGGTCATGGGGGGGCCGGGTTTGGGCTAAGAGTTGGGCCTGGGGCGGGGGGGGGGAGGAGTCCAGTGCTGATGGAGGGAATGGCTGCGAGTGGGGGGAGGGGGGGGCATCGTTGGTATGGGATGTGGGAGTCCCTATTCGATACTAATGAAACATTTTGGGAACTGCTTTTAGTTGAACAAAGCCTACTTTCAGCAAAACAGATCTCACTAAAAAACACCAGACCCTCAAGGCATCATTCAGGCTATCAACGCATTTATTTAGATTTCATAGTTTCCCTTGTGTATCTGTTGCCACTTTAGGTGGTTTCAGAAACACTGAAATATTCTGAAATATTTCACCCTGCAAAAACGTGGCTTTTATGTTAATTGATTTACACACACATGAATATGTGGCCAAAAGAACTAAAAAGACTTTCAGAATTATTTTTCTGATGTGGGACAGTCCACTCCAACATTTATATCACCAAGTCAATCTTCAAAATTCTGAGAAGCTATCCTTGTTTTAACCTTAATAGACCCATCTGCAAGGACCTTTTCAGTATAAACCCATCGATGCGACAAGGTGGCTGTCCCCTATTTGGGCACTTCAGAATAAACTCCAAATTCCTTCTAATTCCTTCTGTTTTGGCTCTCTTAATACTTTAGCCTTCAGCATCTTGGTAGCCACCAAAACCTCATGATCAGGAGGACTTGTGCTTCTAGCCCTATCTTGACTTTTCTGTAGCCCTCCTTTCATGCATAATCAATTCAAGCTACGACCTCTACTTGCACTTTGATGACTTTCAAGACTATTGTAAGCTCTCTCTCTCTCGGTTGGTCAGAGATTCTCTGATACGTGAATGTTTTCTAATGCAAGAGCCACTCAGAGACAAAACTATTAGTACTCATACTGTGCTTTCTGACTTTCCATTGTTTTACCCCATTCCGCCAGTCCAGGGACCTCATTTTTGTCCAACATCCTGAACATTTAACCAACATTTAAACTTAGCAGTGGCTTTTCCTACACATCCCACAACAGTCACATCCCTCCATTCACTGGGTCCTTTGGGAATATTTTTCACCCGAGTCCCCAGGTTAGCTAATTGGCCTTTGGATATGATAGCCGTGTACTGTGCATCATGGTCACTCAGCCCTCCAACATCCAGCCCCTGATCTACTGTAGTCTGTTTCCTCAGGACTATTGTCACAAAATACACGAGTATGTAAGGTACAGAGTGCCTCATTGTCCTCTGATCTGCTGCTCAGACTCTGAGAGTTGATTAACTGTGAGGAATGAACCTTAATAGTTTAAGTACCACATTAGATAACCACTGTTTTGTCATCACATCCTATTACCTTACCAGGACCTTTCCGTTTCTTATGCCCCACTCTTTTATGATACTCCATATTCCCAGATTTAAAGTTTCTCAGATGGTCTTATACAATGTCTTAAAGCTCTTCAAATTTTCTCCCGAGATCTCAACCTTAATGAAAGCCCTGCAAGTAAAGCATTCAAATGTGCAGAAAAAAATTAAACTAATTGTAGTCTCGTCTAGGGCAGAGGGATTACCACCCAGCACAGAAGGTAATTTGGGATTCCTCCCATAGACCAATTTATGGGGATTCTTTCTTCCAACCATCTGAAGTGAATTCTTTGCTTAAACCACCCATGCAGTTGTCAGCTTGCAGTTTGGTTGATCTGCTAAGATTTTATGCAGCATTTTATCGATCACCATGTGATTCATTTCACAAAGTCCATTGCTGAAAGGACGATCAGCTGTGCTACTCATGATCACAATATTCATGTTTTCATACGTCTCCAAAATCGTCATCAGCAAATTCCCCTCTGTTATCAGTCAGAAAACTAGCCGGTGCTCCAAGTCCAGCCCCTATCCATTTCTGCATGACTTTATCTAGAATCTTCCTTCTGACATTACCATGGCCCAAATCTTCTGGTCAGTGTCGGCCCTAGTTCCGACCCTGATTAGATCCAAAAAAAACCACTAGCCTTTCTCCAATTTTTCTGGGCAATTTTCCAATGGAGGATCCTTTCCAACTCAGTCTGCACAGGAAACCTCAGAGACATCAGCAAAGGGACTCCCCATGCAAAAGCTACACATTTTCAAAGCACTAGCTGCTGTATTTTGGTCAGTAAAAAGTTTAATTGTCTTTCTTTGAAAAGCTACAGAGGGAAGCTAAGCGGGCACAGTGGGTGAGGTAAGGCAGCAGGGTGACTAGTGGGTGAAATGGAAGCTGAATAGGGTGGTGATGTCGGGTCAGGTCAGATCGGGGAAGTTGGGGGGGGGGGAGTCGTCAGGGGGTCAAAGTGAGTGATTGGGAGGGGTCCATTGTATCATTGTCTAACATTTCCGGTAAGTCAGTCAGAATTGCCTGAGGTCTCTTGACTCTGACTCAGCGTTGGAGATACTTTCAGAGAGTCCTGGGGAGTAGGGAAATTGCCCATTGGAAATTCAAATTTCCTGGGAAATTCCCATGGGGTCAGACTTCGAGAGGTTCCGTAGCGTATCTTGGGAGTATGCCCGGACTGGACGATCTGGGCCCATATATTACTGTAGAAAGACTAAATCTGGTTGCCATGCCTATAAAGTTAAAATGGAAATATCTGTCTTTATCCCATATCCTTAGATCCAACTACTTTATAGAAGTCGTGTGCCAATGGAAGACTTACAGAATCACACAGTGCAGAAGAGGCCCTTCAGCCCATCGAGTCTGCACCAACATGTCAAAAACACCTGACCTACCTACCTAATCCCATTTAACAGCACTTGGCCCATACCATTGAATGTTATGACGTGCCAAGTGCTCATCCAGGTACTTTTTAAAGGATATGAGGCAACCCAACTCCACCACCCTCCCTGGCAGTGCATTCCAGACCATCACCACCCTTTGTGAAAAAAAAGATTTTTCCTCACATCCCCCCATAAACTTCCTGCCCCTCACCATGAACTTGTGTCCCCTCGTGACTGACCCTTCAACTAAGGGGAACAGATGCTCCCTATCCAAAACAAAAACAAAATTACCTGGAAAAACTCAGCAGGTCTGGCAGCATCGGCGAAGAAGAAAAGAGTTGATGTTTCGAGTCCTCATGATCCTTGAACAGAAGTTCTGTTGAAGGGTTATGAGGACTCGAAACGTCAACTCTTTTCTTCTCCGCCGATGCTGCCAGACCTGCTGAGTTTTTCCAGGTAATTCTGTTTTTGTTTTGGATTTCCAGCATCCAGTTTTTTGTTTTTATCTTTTTTGCCCCCTATCCACCCTGTCCATACCCCTCATGGTCTTGTGCATCTCAATCAGGTCACCCTGAGTCTTCTCTGCTCCAACGAAAACAACCCAAGTTTATCCAACCTCTCTTCATAACTTAAATGTTTCATCCCAGGCAACATCCTGGTGGATCTCCTCTGTAACCTCTCCAGTGCAATCACATCCTTTCTATAATGTGGCAACCGGAGCGCACACAGTACTCCAGCTGTGGCCTCACTAAGGTTCTATACAACTCCAACATGACCTCCCTACTTTTGTAATCTATGCCTCGATTGATAAAGGCAAGTGTCCCATATGCCTTTTTCACCACCCCACTAATATTCCCCTCCGCCTTCAGAGATCTATAGACACACGCGCCAAGGTCCCTTTGTACCTCAGAACTTCCTAGTGTCATGCTGTTCATTGAATACTTCCTTGTCAAATTATTCCTTCCAAAGTGTATCACCTCACACTTTTCAGGGTTAAATTCTATCTGCCACTTATCTGCCCATTTGACCATCCCATCTATATCTTCCTGTAGCCCAAGACACTCAACCTCACTGTTAACCACCGGCCAATCTTTGTGTCATCCGCAAATTTACTAATCCTACCCCCAACACCCCCAACAGTCAGCTATCTCGTTTATATAAATGACAAATAATAGGGGGCCCAGCAAGATCCCTGTGGTACGCCATTGGACACTGGCTTCCAGTCAATAAAGCATCCTTCTGTCATCATCCCCTGTCTCCTACAACTGAGCCAGTTTTGAATCCATCTTATCAAATTACCCTGTATCCCATGTGCATTTGCCTTCTTTATAAGTCTCCCATGGGGGACCTTGTCAAAGGCTTTGCTGAAATCCATATAAACTACATCAACTGCTCTACCCTCATCTACACACCTGGTCACCTCCTCAAAAAATTCAATCAAATTTGTTAAGCATGACCTCCCTCTGACAAAGCCATGCTAACTATCCCTGATCAAACCTTGCCTCTCCAAATGGAGATAGGTTCTCTCCTTCAGAATTTTCTCCAATAGTTTCCCTACCACTGATGTGAGACTCACTGGCCTGTAGTTCTCTGGCTTATCTCTACAACCCTTCTTAAATAGCGGAACCACATTAGCTGTTCTCCAGCCCCCTGGCAACTCTCCCATGGCCAGAAAGGAATTAAAAATTTGGGTCAGATGTCCACTGGCTCCACCCATAGATTGCCCCCTTGGTCCCTTATGGGCCCTATTCTTTCCCTGGTTATCCTCTTCCCATTGATATAATTATAGAATATCCTGGGATTTTCCCTACTTTTACCAGCCAGAGCTTTCTCATATCCCCTCTTTGCTCTCCTAATTGCTTTAAGCTCCACCCTGCACTCTCTGTACTCCACTAATGCCTCTGCTGATTTGCTCCCCTTGTACCTGCTAAAAGTCTCTCTTTTCCTTCTCATCGTATCCTGAATATCTCTGGTCACCCAGGGTTCTCTGGACTCTCTTTCCTATCACCCTAGAGGAAACATGTTGAGCCTGTACCCTCCCCATTTCCTTTTTGAACACACCCCCCTCCCCCCCCCAACTGCTCGTCTGCAGATTTCCCCACAAGTAGCTGTTCCCAGTCTACCTTAGCCAGATCCTGCTTATTTTACTAAAATCTACTCTCCCCCAATCCAAAACATTTCTTTTGCAACTTGTCTATTTCTTTGTCCATAACAAAATTAAATTGTACCACGTTGTGGTTGCTATCACTAAAATGCTCGCCCACCACCACCTCAGCCACCTGTCCGGCTTCATTCCCCAGAATTAGGTCCAGCACTGCGCCGTCCCTCTACATATTGACCTAAAAAGTTCTTCTGTACACATTTCAAGAAATCCACTCCATCCAAGCCCTTAACACTCTGTCTATCCCAATTAATGTTGGGAAAGTTGAAATCACCTAATATCACCCTATTGATATTGTTTTTACACACCTCCGCAAATTGTGCAATTATTTGCTCCTCAATTTCCCGCTGACTATCTGGGGGTTTATAATAAACACCTAACAATGTGGCTGCCCCTTTTTTATTCCTAAGGTCTACCCACAAAGCTTCATTCGATGCCTCCTCCAAGATATCATCTCTCCTTACTGACTCCTTAACTAATAATGCAATGCCTCCTGCTCTTTTACCCCTCCCATCTCGCCTGAAGATTCTATATCCTGGGATGTTGAGCTGCTAAGCCTGCCACTCCCTCAACCATATCTCTCTGATGGCTACTATATCACAATTCCACGTGTCAATCCTCATGTTTAACTCATCCGTTTTACCTGTAATATGCCTGGCATTAAAGTAGAGGCCAACCAGCCTTGCTTCACTCCCTTGAAACTTAATGCAGCTGTACTCCCTCTGACTTGATTGTTTTATTGTATTATGATATGTCCCTATTCTGCTAACATTCTGTGTCCCCTCACCCTGCCGGATTAGTTTAAACTCCTCCCAACAGCACTAGCAAACCCGCGCACAAGGATGTTTATCCCCCTCTGGTTCAGATGTAGACCATCCCGCTTGTACAGGTCCCACCTTCCCCAGAAACGGTCCCAGTGATCCAGGAATCTAAAACCCTCCCTCCTGCGCCAACTGTTAAGCCATGTAATCATCTGCGCTATTCTCCTATTTCTGCGCTCACTAGCAAGTGGCACTAGGAGTATTCCAAAGATTACAACCCAAGAGTCTTGCTTTTCAATCTATTGCCTAACTCCCTGAATTCTTGATGCAAGACCTCATCCCTCTTTCTACCTACGTCACCGGTACCAACGTGTACCATGACCCCTGCCTTATCACCCTCCCCCTTCAGGATGCCCTGCAGCCATTCAGTGACATCCTGGACCCTGGCACCAGGGAGGCAACCCACCATCCTGGAGTCACATTGACAGCCACAGTAGCGCCTATCTGTTCCCCTGACTATAGAATCCCCTATTACAATTGCTCTTGCTCTCTTCCTCCCCACCTGTACAGACAGGCTGTTTGTGGTGCCAGAAGCTTGGTTCTATCTGCACTCCCTGGAGGAACCAGCGCTCTCATCAGCCTCCAAAATGGTATACCGATTTGCAAGCAGGAGGGACTGCTGAACTACCTGCCTGTTTCTCTTGAACTGCCTGGTGGTCACCCATTCCCTTCCTCAAGTCCCTTCAGCTGCGGTGTGACCACCTCTCTAAGCGTGCTATCCACGATGCTCTCAGATTCGCGGATGCTCCACAGGGTCCCAACCGCCATTCCAGTTCTGAAACCCAAGCTTCCAGGAGCTGCAGCTGGACATACTTCCTGCATACATGCTGGTCCCGGGCACTGGAAATGTTCCTAGCTTCCCACATGGAGCACGAGGAACACACCACAGCTTTGAGCTCAACTGCCATGACTTATCCCTTTAAATTAAACCTTTTAAATCAATTACTCTAGGGGCCTTCTTTCCTGATCCTCGTTACTACCGAATATACAAACTATAAACCACAAAAAGACCTTAAGCTATAAGCGATAAAAGTAGTAAATACTTACCCAACCTTACCCACTACTTACCAGTCATTTCTCTCCCTTGTAGCCTCTACTGCTGCAGCAGGGCAAGACGACTCTCCGAATACTTAAGAAGTTGGATAGCAAAGAAAAAATGCAAAGAGCACCTCTTCCCCTCTGCACTGAATTCCCACTGTGCACCAAATTGGCAATACCCACACTCACTCTGGCTGTGTCTCACTCAGGATGAGATCCCTCCCCTGCTCCTGTGCAAGCTCGTATACAATTGGACATGGTGTCGTCCTCTGATACTTTTTACATATTTCACATTTTGCACTTATCTCTTTTACAAGCCCGTATATTCCTCATCAAGAACCCCTGCATCCTTTAGCAGGATTTTTAATCTTTGACAAAATTGGTGAACAAATTGTTGGTGCATCTTTAAGACAATTTGCTTTTTCTTCTGATTCTTATCACTTGATGCAATTAAAACTTCTCTAACATTCTAATTAGAAACATCAGGTTTTGTTAACGGTATATAATACTGCCACGACATGGTAAACAGCAGATCCAATGACTTTACGGAAATAATTGCTTTATCATGTTCCATGTCCAGTTTTATTTGTGTCTTTTTATGTAAGGTTCACTTACACAAAGATAACTCACAAGAGACTACATCAGTATTAATAGAGTGCTTTACTCCAGCTATTTTGCATGGAATCAATGATCTTTTCAGTGACCTCAATGCGTTATCATCCCTGAACCTGAAACAAGTAGAACGTTCACACTTCCTGGCCTTACTTCAATCCTTACTACTGAGTGAATCTAGATAACATTTTAACCAATCTGAGCAATTAGGGATGGACAACAAATGCTGGCCTTGCCAGCGACACCCTCTTCCCATGAAATAATTTTTTAAAACTGTTCAGGTGCAACAACCATCTAACAACGCATAGTTAAATGAATCTGTGACCAATATATCTGTCATCCAGGGTAAAGCTTCTTGTGATTAGTACAATTCCTTCAGACTGATCATTATTATCTTCAGCCTCCGAATTCTGTGTGTCACGCATCACTTTGCGAACACTGCTATTCCGCTTTGGGCAGTTCATCACATCACGATACTTTGTGAGTCACATTTGAAGCACTTGTTAACTGTTCCCTGGATATTCCTGGGTTCATTCACCTACTATTTCTGCTCCAATCCCATTGTCTGCTGTAGTATTCAGATCTGCTAAAAGTACTTTCATCCTCATCCCTGTGTCTGTAACTCTTCCTTTGTGCTGGTGCCTGCATCCAATGTCTGGACAATCTCGAAATGCTGCAATCATTGAATCCACTATCCTTTCAGACTGCAGAACTTCCCCATTTGTGCCATTATGGCTGCTGGAAATGACGGCTTCCCCATGAACTTTTTCAAGGCAGTAGACATCTGACCCAAAAGGGAGTCTCTTTCCAAGAAAGAACTCTGCTTGACCAACAGCCTATCCATGTGCGACACCTTGTCACAATCCTGTAATTTAAATGTGAGCACTGAACAAAGAATTTCCAAATTGAATTTCTGCAATCTTTTATCCGATCTGTTCATGATATATCCCTTCATGAAATGATTGTCCATCTTTCGAAATCGATCAAGTCTGACCATGCCTCATAGGCATTCAATTGATCATCTTTCTGGTAAATTTCATCCATGAAACCTAATAGAAAAGCCAAACCTTCATCTGTAACCAACTGAGGAGCTTCCAGCTCATAAAATACTTTGCTTCTGATTTTACTTTTGTTAGGAAGCGACAATGCCAGGTCCATATCTTGTTTGCTCTTTGGTAGGGTCATAACTTTATCCACATTTCTACTTCAATCCTCCTCCACCAGTAATTAGGTTCAGACTCTGAGAACATCAGCAGATAATCATACCCTGACAGTTTACACTTGCTTTCAGACATTCTTCAGAAAAGCTACTCAGTTTATAATCTGGTTTAAAAAAATGTCCTTAGTTTCCACTTTCATCTTTAGGCAACCATTTTCTGCTACCATTTTCTGCACCTCTTATGGCCAGTTGGTGAAGGGGGGGAAACCTAAAGTCAATCTTTGCTCAGTTTTAGATTTATTCACAAAGTAAGACAATACAAATGTTTTGCTCCGAACTTTACAACCCACCACCAGTGTCAATAAGTCTCTCTTTATATGCTTTTTTAAAAAAAAAATAAACAAATGATCAATAAAATAAACTAACAGATGAGAGAGACAGCCCCTGGTGGGGCACTGTAACAAAAATCAAACTTTAAAAGGAAACTTAACTAATCAAATTAAAATATCCTTTCCGGGGCTGACTGCTGACAAATCATTATCCAATGAGTGCCTCCCAGTTGTAGACATTTAATCAAATAGCCTCATGGGATTCCTGCACTATCTGGCTCTCTTACCACCTTTCTAGTTTGAATACTGGTGAGCAAGATGGTTCCTCAGAGGACTGTAGCAAGAGCCAAGTTCATGGCACCACAGGTAGCTTAGTTGCACAGGAGGGGAGGAGGAGGAGGAGGAGTGAAAGTGTCATAGTGGTAGGGAATTCCATTGTTGGGTGAGCAGACGGGCATTTCTATGGCCGTAGACGTGACTCCAGGATGCTATGTTGCCTCCATGGTGCCAGGGTCAAGGATGTCACAGATCGGTTGCAGGACAATCTTTTCCGGGGAGGGTGAACAGCCAGAGGTTGTGGTCCACGTTGGAACCAATGACACAGGGATGAGGTTCTGAAAGCAGATTTTAGGGAGTTAGGAAGGGAATTAAAAAGCAGGACATCAAGAGCAGTAATCTCAGGATTACCTCCAGTGCCACGTGCTAGTGAGCATAAGAATAGGAAGATTGAGCACTTCAATAAGTGGCTGGAGAAATGGAGTAGGAGGAAGGGCTTTAGATTTGTGAGGCATTGGGACTGGTTCTGGGGCTTGTACAAGAAGGATGGGTTACACCTTAACAGGTCTGGGACTAATATCCTTGCGGGAAGGTTTGCTAGTGCTGTTGGGGAAGGTTTAAACTAGATTGGCAGGGGGATGGGAACTTGAGGCAAAATACAGAGTGAAGAGGAGAAAAACTGGCAGTGGATAAGTATAGAAGTATTAACTGATAACAAGGAGAGATCAGAGAGTTGCTCAAGATAAATAGAATGCTTGGAGAGTTTAATAGAATTAGAGTAGGCAATAGTAAGTCATTAGATGGGGTCAGGGTAAGGGGGAAAGTTAAAAAGCCTAAACCGGGGTTAATGTGCATGTATTTGAATGCACAGAGTGTGGTTAAAAAGATTGGTGAATGTCAGGCACAGGTTGACAAATCGAATTATGATATTATTGCTATAACATAGACCTGGCTCAAAGAAGGGCAGGACTGGGCATTAAATATTCCTGGGTACAAGGTGTTTAGGAGAGACAGGAAAGGGAGAAAAGGCTGGAGCGTGGCAGTATTGAATGGAAATGGCATTACAGTACTGGAGAGAGATGATGTTCCAGAGGGGTCAAAGACGGAATCTCTCCAGCCACAGGGAAGAAATGAAAAACGCACAATAACATTGACTGCTGTAGTATATAGGCCACCAGCTAGGGAAGGAATGTAGACAACAAATTTGCAAAGAAATTACAGAGAGGTGCAAGAATTATAGAGTAATTATAACGGGGGAATTCAATTAACCAAATGTAGACAGGGATAGGATTACTGCAAAGGGACAAGGGAGGTGAGAGTTTTTGAAGTGTGTTCAAGATAATTTTCTACACCAGATATTAAATGAGTACTTTGCATCTGCTTTTCCGAAGGATGAAGATGCTACCCATGCTGAGGTGAGGGAAAAGGTAACTGGTACACTTGAAGAATCTACAATTGAGGAGGAGGGGGTGTTAGAAAAGCTATCTTTACTTAAAATTGATAAGGTACCAGGATCAAGAGGGGATGCATCCAAGGGCACTGAGGGAAGTGAGAGCGGAAATTGCAGAAGCACTGGTGATAATCGTCCAATCTTCCTTAGACAAAGGGGTGGTGCCAGAGGACTGGGGAATTGTGAATGTTACACTTGTTCAAAAAGGGGTGCAAGGATAAAACTGGCAACTAGAAACCAGTCAGTCTGACTTCAGTGGTAGGGAAACTTCTGGAAACTATAGCTCGGGATAAAATCAATAGTCACTTAGACAAGTACAGGATAATAAAGGAAAGCCAGCATGGATTCATTAAGGGCAATCGTGCTTAACCGAGTTTTTTGAGGAAGTAACAGAGAAGGTTGATAAGGACAATGCTGTTGATGTAGTGTAAATGGATTTTCAAAAGGCATTTGATACAGTGCCACACAACAGACTTGTGAACAAAATTCTAGCTCATGGATTAAAGGGAACTTATGAACGTATCTACAAACACACAAAATAGGAGCAGGGGTAGGCCAATCGGCCCCTCGGGCTTACTCTACCATTCATTCAGATCATGGCTGATCCATTTGTATTTCGAATTCCACGTTCCCATCTACCCCTTTTGATTCCCTTGCCTAACAAGAATCTATCTACTTCTGCCTTAAAAATATTCAATGACTCCATGGCCTTCTGAGGCAGAGAGTTCCAGAGTTACACAACCCTCAGAGAAAAAATTTCTCCTCATCTCTGTCCTAAAAGGGTAACCTCTGATTTTAAAACAGTGATCCCTAGTTCTGGTCTCACCCCATAAAAGTAAACATCCTTTCCACTTCCACCTTGTCAATACCATTCAGGATCTTATATACTTCAATCAAGTCACCCCTCACTCTTCCAAATTCCAGTGGAAACAAGCCCAGCATGCCTAAGCTTTCCTCATAAGACAACCCGCTCATTTCAGGTATCAATCCAGTAAACCTCCTCTGAACTGCCTCCAATGCATTTACACCTTCCTTAAATAAGGAGATCAAAACTGCACACAATATTCAAGATGTGGCCTCACTAATGTCCTGTATAAGTGAAGCATAACATCCTTACTTTTATAAAAGCAAAATACTGCAAATGCTGGGAATCTGAAACAAAAACAGAAAATGCTGGGAACATTCAGGTCCAGCAGCATCTATGGAGAGAAAAACAGAGTTAACGTTTCGAGTCCATATGACCGTTCGTCAGAGCTGAAGAGATATGGAAATGTGATGAAATATATACTGTTTAAGTGGGGTTGGAGCAGGTGAAGCTGGATAGAAGGCCAGCGATAGGTGGGAACAAAGGAGGGATTGACAAAGATATCATGAACTAAAGGACAAAGGGAGTGTTAATGGTAATGGTTGGTGCTAAAAAAGTGTTCTTACTTTTATGTTCAATTTCTCTCGTAATAAAGGATAGCATTCCATTAGTCTTCTTAATCACTTGCTGTACCTACATAATAACTTCTTGTGACTCAAGCACTAGAACACCTAGACCCTCTGCACCTCAAAATTCAGCAGACATTCTCTGTTTAAGTAATACTCTTTTTTATTCTTCTTGCCAAAGTGAACAACTTCATTTTCCCACATTACTACTGCACCTGCCATATTTTTGCCCTCCCACTCAACCTACCTACATCTGTCTGCAACCTCCTTATGTCCTTTTCACAACATACTTCCCTACCTTTTTTTTTATTCATTCATGGGATGTGGGCTTCGCTGGCTGAGCCAGCATTTAATGCCTATCCCTAGCTGCCCTTGAGAAGATGGCAATGAGCTGCCTTCTTGAGCTGCTGCAGTCCAGGTGGTGTGGGTACACCCACAGTGCTTTTGAAAGGGAGTTCCAGGAATTTGACCCAGCGACAGTGAAGGAACGGCGATATATTTCCAAGTCAGGATTGTGAGTGACTTGGAGGGGGACGTCTAGGTGGTTCCCATCTATCTGCTGCCCTTGTCCTTCCAGATGGTATCGGGGATTGGGTTTGGAGGGTGTTGTCGAAGGAGCAGGCTGTTACTTGACTAGTCTGTGAGACAGCTCTCCCAATTTTGGTACTAGCCCCCAGATGATAGTGAGGAGGACATTGCAGGGTCAACAGGGCTGAAATTGACATTATTGTTTCCGGTGCCTACATCGATGTCGGGTGGTGCGTCCGGTTTCACTCCTTTTTTGTTACTTTGTAGCGGTTTGTTACAACTGAGTGGCTTGCTAGGCCATTTAAGAGTCAACCACATTGCTGCGGGTCTGGAGTCAGGCCAGACCAGGTAAGGACGACAAATTTGCGAAGAAATTACAGAGAGGTGCAAGGATAATAGAGTAATTATAATAGGGGACTTCAATTAACCAAGTGTAGACATGGATAGGATTAGTGCTCTGTAGACTATATCTCTTCGTGCGGTTGACCCTTTACCTTTTATCCCAGTCCATGTGGGAGGGTGGGTGGGGGAAAAGGATTTAAAAAATAAATTAATCAAATGACCTTCTATTTTGCTACTCGCTCCCTTAAACAGTATAAAATCCATCACATTTCTACTTCTGTTTAGCTCTGAAGAAGGGTCATACGGACTCAAACGTTAACTCTGTTTCTCTCCATAGATGCTGCCAGATCTGCTGAGCTTTTCCAGCACTTAGTTTTCATTTCAGATTTCCAGCAACCACAGTATTTTGCTTTTACCTTGGTATTTAATTCACTGCCACATCTCTTCCAAGAATACGTATCTTAAAGAAGTACTGCTCTTCTCTCCAACAGGATTTCCATTTGTCTCTTTCCATTTCCCCCCTGGTGTTTGACAAGGCGTTTATGAAAACTCGCTTTCACAGCCATATTTCCTTCCTCAGCGACTGCCTCCGTCTCTGACTTACCACACATGGATTCTAACTGAAGTTCCATCCCTCATGTTTCGAATCCACCCAGGATTACAGGTATCTCCGAGGCATACAACATTCCTTGGATTGCTGTTCTCGCTGCATCCTGAGATCCACACTCAGTGCCATGTGTCCCCACATGGACACACACGAACTCTGTTCAGCAGCATAATTTCACTCTATCTCAAAGCGGTCCTTGTCCCCAGTTTCATTTTATTCTTAGTCTTATCCGATGCCTTAGCAAAATACTTATTCTCTTCCTTTCAGGTGTTAAGGAACACAAGCTCCAACAACTTAATAATACCAAGGCCCATCTGGAGCCCTCAACCACTTCTTATCGCTCTGACCCCATCCCTTCTTCTAATGCACTCTGATCTTTCCCTCTCTGATGCAGAATGTTCTGTATTCAGCAAGAGGACTCAGTTACATCCCCTTATGCCTTCACCTCAATGAATTTCGGACTCAGCATGACGCTGAAATCTTCTTCCATCACCTTTGTCTTCGTGTTCACTTCTTTGGGCAGGAGTCATCCTCCTGTTCAATGGATCCTTTCACCCACCTCCAGTATCCTGCCTCTACCTGGACCCCTCCTTCTGGTATCTTACCTGCTCTTGATCTTTTTACCGAGAATTGTCAGCGTGACATCAGCCATCTTAATTTCTCTGCTCCTCACCAACTTGTCTCCTTCTGAACTTGCTGCACTACATTCTCTTAGGTGCAACTCTGACTTTGTTGTCAAACCTGCTGAAATGGGTGGGGCTGTTGTTATCTGGTGCACTGACCTCAACCTTGCAGAGACTAAGCGCCAACTCTCAGACACTTCTTCCTACATCCCCCTTGGGCCATGACCCCAACACCGAACATCAAGCTATTGATTCCTGGACTGTCACTGACTTTTCCCCACGGAGATCTTCCCTCCACAGCAGCCAACCTCAGTTTCCTAACCTTGCACAGCCCATTTCTACCTCCTTCCCAAAATCCACAAACAGGGCTCTCCTGGTAGATCCATTGTGCAAGCTTGTTCCTGCTCCACGGAACTCATTTCTTCCTAGCCTGACTCCATTCTCTCTTCCATTGTCCAATCTCTTGCCACCTACATTCGCAATTCCTCTACGTCATTTCAATAATTTCCAGTTTCCTGGCCCTAACCACCAAGTCTTCACTAGGGACATCCAGGTCTCTCTACACCTCCATCCCCCCACCAGGATGGTCTGAGGGCTCTCCACTTATTCCGCGAAAAGAGGCCTGAACAATCCCCATCCACCACCACTCTCCTCCATCTGGCTAAACTTGATCTGTCACTGAACATTTTCTCCTTTAATCTGTCTCACTTCCTCCAAATAAAAGGTGTGGCTATGGGTACCTGCATGGGCCCCAGTTATGCCTGTCTTTTGCAGGGTATGTGGAACATTTCTTGATCCAGTCCTACTCAGGCTCCCTCCCACAACTCTGTTTCTGGTACATCAATGACTGTATCGATGCCACGTCATGCTCTCGTCTGGACCTAGAAAATTTATCGATTTGCTTCCAATTTCCACCCCTCTCTCACCTTCACATGGTCCATCTCTAACACTTCCCCTTCCTTCCTTGACCTCTGTGTCTCCATTTTTGATGATAGACTGTGTACCGATATTCATTACAAGCCCTCCAACTCCCACAGCTACCTCGACTACAGCTCTTCACACCCTGTTTCCAATGAGGGCTCCATCCCATTCTCCCCGTTAGAAACATAGAAACATAGAAAATAGGAGGAGTAGGCCATTTGGCCCTTCGAGGCTGCTCCACCATTCATTTTGATCATGGCTGATCAACCAACTCAACAGCCTGCTCCCACTTTCTCCCCATATTCCTTAATCCCCTTTGCCTCAAGAGCTATATCTAACTCCTTCTTGAAAACATACAATGTTTTGGCCTCAACTACTTTTTGTGGTAGCGAATTCCACAGGTTCACCACTCTCTGGGTGAAGAAATTTCTCCTCATCTCAGTCCTAAATGGTCTACCCCGTATCCTCAGACTGTGACCCCGGTTCTGGACACCCCCACCATTGGGAACATCCTTCCTGCATCTACCCTGTCTAGTCCTGTTAGAATTTTATATCTTTCTTTGAGATCCCCCCTCATTCTTCTGAACTCCAGCAAATATAATCTTAACCAACTCGTCTCATTGCACATTCCCCTCTCCCAATTTATAGCCAGTTAATAATCTGCCTTCCTGTTTTTGCTACCAACGTGGATAACCTCACATTTATCCACATTATACTGCATCTGCCATGCATTTGCCCATTCACTCAGCTTGCCCAAATTACATGGAAGCATCTCTACATCCTCCTCACAGCTCACTCTTCCACCCAGCTTTGTGTCATCTGCAAATTTGGAGATATTACATTTAGTTCCCTCATCTAAACCACTAATACACATTGTGAATAGCTGGGGTCCCAGGACAGAACCCTGAGGAACCCCACTAGTCACTGCCTGCCATTCGGAAAAAGACCCGTTTATTCCTACTCTTTGTATCCTGTCTGCCAACCAGTTTTCTATCCATCTCAATACACTACCTCCAATCTCATACACTTTAATTTTACACGCTAATCTCTTATGTGGGACTTATCGAAAGTCTTCTGAAAGTCCAAATAAACCACATCCACTGGCTCCCCCTCATCTGCTGGTTACAGTCTCAAAAAACTCCAGTAGATTTGTCAAGCATGATTTCCCTTTCATAAATCCATGCTGACTCTGTCCGATTCTGCCACTGTTTTCCAAGTGCTCATCTATTAAATCTTTTATAATGGACTCTAGAATTTTCCCCACTACTGACGTCAGGCTGACTGGTCTATAATTCCCTGTTTTCTCTTTACCACCCTTTTTAAATAGTGTGGTTACATTAGCTACCCTCCAATCTGCAGGAACTGTTCCAGAGTCTATAGATGGCCACCAATGCATCCACTATTACTAGGGCCACTTCTTCAAGTACTCTGGGATGTAGATTATCAGGCCCTGGGGATTTATCAGCCTTCAATCCCATCAATTTCTCCAACACCATTTCCCTACCAATACTGATTTCTTTCAGTTCCTCCCTCTCACTAAACCCTGTGTTCCCCAACATTTCTGATATGTTATTTGTGAACTCCTTTGTGAAGACAGAACCAAAGTATGTATTTAGCTGGTCAGCCATTTCTTTGTACCCATTATAAATTCCCCTGTTTCCGACTGTAAGGGGCCTACATTTGTCTTCACCAATCTTCTTCTCTTCACATACCTATAGAAACTTTTACAGTCAGTTTTTATGTTCCCCTGAAGCTTACTCTCATACTCTAATTTCCCCTTCTTAATCAACCCCTTGGTCCTCCTTTACTGTATTCTAAACTGCTCCCAATCCTCAGGTGTGTTGCTTTTTCTGGCCAATTTGTACGCCTCTTCCTTGGATCTAATACTATCTCTAATTTCCCTTGTAAGCCATGGTTTGGCCACCTTTCCTATTTTACTTTTGCGCCAGACAGGAATAAACAATTGTTGCAGTTCATCCATGCGCTCTTTGAATGTTTGCCATTGCTATCCACCACCATCCCTTTAAAGTAGCATTTCCCAATCCATCATAGCCAACTCACACCTCATATCATCGTAGTTTCCTTTATTAAGATTCAGCACCCTAGTGTCAGAAGCAACTACGTCACTCTCCTTCTTGATGAAGAATTCTATCATATTATAGTCGCTCATCCCCAAGAGGCCACACACACCTAGTTTGCCAATTATTTTTTTCTCATTGCGCAATACCCAGTCTAGGATGGCCTGCTCTCTAGTTGGTTCCACAACATATTGGTCCAGAAAACCATCCCATATGCATTCCAGGAATTCCTCCTCTACGGTATTGTTACTAATTTGATTTGTCCAATCTATATGCAGATTAAAATCACCCATAATTACAGATGTTCCTTTATTGCATGCATCTCTAATTTCCTGTTTAATGCCATTCCCAACATCACCACTACAATTTGGGGGTCTACATACAAGCCCCACTAACGTTTTTTTGCCCCTTGGTGTTTCTCAGCTCTATCCATACAGATTGCACATCATCGGAGCTAATATCTTTCCTCACTATTGCGTTAATTTCCTCTTTAACCAGCAAAGCAACTCCACCGCCTTTTCCTTTTTGTCTGTCCTTCCTAAATACTGAATACCCCTGGATGTTCAGTTCCCATCCCTGGTCACCCTGCAGCCATGTCTCCGTAATCCCAACTATATCATACCTGTTTACATCTATGTGCGCTGTTAATTCATCCAATTTATTGCGAATGACCCTCGCGTTAAAGCACAAAGCCCACTATTTTTCACCTAGACCTTGTTTGATTCTTGCCCTTGATTTCTCTGCCAATCACTTTTCTTATTCCCCTTATTGTCTTTTGTTCCTCCACCTCCATCGTATCTGTTCCGATGGTTCTACCTTCCAAAATGGCGCTTCTGCCATGTCTTCCTTTTTCCTTAACAGTGGGTTCCCCCCACTGTGATTGACAGGGCCCTCAACCGTGTTCGACACATCTCCCATACCTCGGCCCTCATCCCTTCCCCTCCCTCCCAGAACCAAGATAGGGTCCTTCTGGCCCTCATTTTTCACCCCACCAGCCTCCGCATTCAAAGGATCATCCTCCGCCATTTCCGCCAACTCCAGCATGATGCCACCACCAAACATATCTTCCCCTCACCCCCCCCTCCCCATCAGCATTCCATAGGGACTGATTCCCCTGGGACATTCTGGTCCACTCCTGTATCACCCCCAACACCTCATCCCCTTCCCATGGCATGACAGAAGGTGCAATACTTGCCCCTTTACCTCCTCCTTCCTCACCATCCAAGGCCCCAAAGAGAAGCAGAAGCAGTGCCTCATTTACATCTCCTTCAATTTGGCCTACTGTATTCGCTGGTCCCAATGCAGTCTCCTCTACACTGGGGAAACTAAACGCAGACTTGGTGACCGCTTTTAGGAATACCTTCGCCCAACCCACAAGCATTGATCCAGATCTTCCTGTCACTTGTCATTTTAATTCACCATCTTGCTCTCATTCCCACATGTCTGTCCTTGGCCTGCTGCAATGTTCCAGTGAAGCCCAACCTAAGCTGGAGGAATAGCACCCCATCTTCTGATTAGGCACTTTACAGCCTTCCGGACTTAATATTGAGTTCAACAACTTCAGACCATGAACTCTCTCCTCCATCTTTACCCCTTTTAATCCTTTTTTTTTATTTATTTATACATCACAATTTTTTTTTAATCCTTTTTCCCCAACCACCCCCCCACCTCATCCCAACAGGGCCATCTGTCACTTGTTTTTTATGTTTTGCTTTCACAGAGCACTGACCCTTGTTCTGCTATTAACACATTCTGATATCTTACCTTTATGCCTCGATCAGCACCTTCTTTAGTCTTTAACACTACCGTTAACGCTCCCTTTGTCTTGTGTCCATGACATCTTTGTCAAATTTATCCTTAGCTCTCACCTATCCCTGAGTTATTTTGCTCCATATGCTCCAACCATCTCTTAAATAGTTCAAAATCCATCACATTTCTACTTCCCTTTAGCTCTGAAGAAGTCACTTGGACACGACATGTTAACTCTGTTTTACTCTCCACCAGACTTGCTCAGTTTTTCCAGCATTTTCTGTTTTTATTTCAGATTTCCAGCATCTACAATATTTTACTTTTATCCTTTTTTTTCCTATTGTCATTATGTTATCCCTAATAAGTATAGCTTTTTCCTTCTCTACCGGTTCTAAATATGTTATGGCCTGCAGTGTTTAATCCCTAGCCTTGATTTTTCTTATACCATGGCTCAGATTGTGCGCTCTGTAGACAGTGTCTAATCAAAAGATAGGTGATGTTCTTCAAGCTTATGTTAAGCTTCATTGGAACAATGCAAGAGGCTGAGGATAGAAAGGTCAGATTGGGAGCAAGGAAATAGAGGCAGAGAAATTAAGAAAGGGATGAGTCAGAGTTGGACCATTTGAGGGAGAAAGAAGGGTGGAGCTTGGGTGAAATGTTCAGGGGATAAGCTATCAACGAATATTCATTATTACCTCACTGACTCCCATAACTCCCTCAATTACAGTTCCTCACACCCTGCTCCCTATAAGGATTCCATTCCATTCTCCTGGTTTCTCTGACTCCATTGTTCCAATGATGTAGCCTTCCATACCAGTGCTACTGATATGTCTTTATTTTTCCTCAACCAAAGAATTCCCCCTCGTGGTTGAAAAGGTCATCAAATGTGTCCAACCCTATTTCCCGCACTTCTGTGCTCACCCCTTCCATCCCTCCCAGAATCATGACAGAGTTCTCCTTGCCCTCACTTTCTGCCCACCAGGCTCCATATCCAACAGATCACCATCACCCATTCCTTTCACCTCCAGCACGATTCTACAACCAAATACATCTTCCCCTCCCCTCTCAGTATTCCGGAGGTACGATTCCCTCTATGACACTCTTGTTCATTCCTGAATCACACCCCTTCCCACTGCATCTTTCCATGCAAGTGCAGGGGATGCAATACCTGCCCTTTTATCTCCTCTCTCTTCACCATCCAAGGCCCCAAACACTCCTTGCACATGAAACAGCAATCTATAAGTACTTCCTTCAATTTAGTACACTGTATTCGCTGATCACTGAGGAGACCAAACATACATTTAATGACCATTTTGCGGAACACCTCCATTCTATTTGCAAGCATGACTCTAAGCTTCCAGTCACCTATCATTTTAATTCCCCATCTTTCTCTTACGCTGACCTCTCTGTCCTTGGCCTCCTGCAAAACTCAATGCAAGCCCGAGAAACACATCTTATCTTTCAAATAGGAATGCTACAGACTTCCAGGTTCAACAATAAATTCAATAATTTCAGACTATAGTTTCTGCACCAATTGTGTTTCCTTTTTCTTTGCAGACTTTGGTTTTAGTCTTGTTTTACACTTGTTTTGCTTTCAGGTGGCAGCTGGTCATTCTCCCCGTCACGCCTCCTCGAGACACACCTTTTGTTTCTTTACTTGTCCCATTACCACTCCCTTATGCCATGCATTACCAACTCTTTTGTCATTTAATCTCTCCTCTCTTCCACCTTAACCCTTTTAGTTCCTTTGTTCCTCTCCCACTCCTCTCCATTTCGCCTGCTTAAAACCAATTACATTTCTAACCCTTCTTGAAATGTTAACTCTATTTCTCTCCTCACAGTTGCTGCTAGGCTTCTTGGGTATTTACGGCGCTTTCTACTTTATTTCAGATTTCCAGCATCTGAAATATTTTGCTTTTGTAGCAGTAAACTTTATTCTTCAGCCTCATTTGAAATGTTTTTGAAGTGGCAGTCATCCAAATGCAATTCAAATGACCCATCAAGAAAAAATAAATGAATGCTTAAAGCAGTCCTCAAAACAGATGTTTAAGAAGAAACTGGGTACGAAAATGCTTGAAGTATTATATTATACAATTGATTGCAATATCTGCTGTTAGCACTTACACATTATTAGATCTTTACTTATAAACAAATGTTGTATGCCAGTCCCCTGCTGTTCATTCTCAATTTACTAATGATTTAAGACCTCTTCAAGCACTAAACTTAATTTCAAAGTCAGGTGAAGCTCCACTTCAGATGGGTTTTCATTTTCTGCACTCATTTTTCACACCCTGTCTTTATTTTTCCCACTTCAGCCTTCAACTGCAGGCTGTTCTGTAACAGCACAGTGTGAAACACAAAGTATAAAGGCAAGAGAGTCAAAGGATTTACCATATCCATGTATGTATGACTGGATAGAAAGAAGTTAAAATGTAACAGATCCCAACGTGTTTGGTGAGATATCCTGTTTGTACCTATTTTATGAATAAGCATCTTTTCTTTATGTACTGTTGAAAGGAGACAATAGGATTGCTTGCTTCTATTGAGGGAATTTATATCCAAGATACAGCAATAACCAGAGATGGTATGAAATAAAACAGCTGCTTTTTCTTTACTACATATGGTCCAGATTTAATCATTTCTCATGCTATTGATGGTTCCTCAAACTCGTATAGCACACTTTTCAACAGGGCAGTTCTTTTAACGCATGTCCATAAAATGAGCAAAGTTTACGTGCGGATTAGTTGCAAATGTATCACAGAGGACACCAAAAACAAAATGGAACACACAACCAACTTAAGTTTCCTGGGAATGATTCAATTCTGAGAAGGGCTAGGAAAGTGTACTTATCCAACTGGTTAGAGCAAAGTTACTTTCAGCCTCAGTTAAAAGCCTGGCAATTAATCACCTTATTACATGTAACATAAATGCACTTGTCCCTGCATTTCCAATTCCTCATTAACAACACAGGTTAGGGATAACTGAATATTGTGCTGCTTGGTAAACACAAGCCGGGGATTTGTACCAATTAGAATTTATAAATGATATGGAACAGGATGCCTGAAATATAAAATTCTTAAATTTGTCAAAAACTATGCAGTCAGGTCCTGAATGCAAAGCCAATTATCACTTTCATAAAGACTTGGTTCAATATGCGGATAGATTGATATATAGCAGATGGATTTTAAACCTGTGAATAACAAAGAAGGATTTTCCATTAGCAAAGGCAGAAAAGATTTGGAAATGATTATTGATCGGAATCTGAATACATCTGGTTATTTTAAACTAAATAAGGCAAATTAGGATCTGAAATGCATTGGTATAGCATTGGATTACAAATCAAAATAAAGTGTGGCAGCAGCTATGCTTCAAGCTGTTACTACCGCATGCTTTTCTCACACCCAACACAACAATTCATTTCTGTAGGCAAGCACTCACTTTCCTTCTGACTTAATGCACAAAATAGTGTAGAAAAATTTGTTCTGGGTAAATGATAGACCCTTCTGTTGTCTCTGGCTTTAGATACAGGTTTTGGCATAAAGGACCCACTTCACCTTTGAGGATGATTAATACTGGTCATAGCAGATATTTTTGTATCAGGCAACGTTATCAAATTAGATTTATTCAGTGATCAAGTCTTTTGTAATAATAGTAAAATACAGCCAGTTGTCAAAGTCAGCTCAAAAAGCAATAGTTCTTAACCAGTCCATCAAAGAGTTAAAACAAACAAACTACTTGATTGAAACTACCTGGAAAAACTCAGCACGTCTGGCAGCATCGGCGGAGAAGAAAAGAGTTGACGTTTCGAGTCCTCATGACCCTTCAACAGAACTGATTTTTCTTGACAAGGAGAGGGGTGAAATATAAGCTGGTTTAAGGTGGTGGTGGTGGGGGGGGTGAGAGAGAGAAGTGGAGGCGGGGTGTTGTTGTAGGAACAAGCAAGCAGTGATAGGAGCAGATCATCAAAAGATGTCACAGACAAAAGAACAAAAGAGGTGTTGAAGTTGGTGATATTATCTAAACAAATGTGCTAATTAAGAATGGATGGTAGGGCACTCAAGGTATAGCTCTAGTGGGGGTGGGGGGGCATAAAAGATTTAAAAATAATGGAAATAGGTGGGAAAAGAAAAATCTATATAAATTATTGGAAAAAAACAAAAGGAAGGGGAAAGAAACAGAAAGGGAGTGGGGATGGAGGAGGGAGCTCAAGATCTAAAGTTGTTGAATTCAATATTCAGTCCGGAAGGCTGTAAAGTGCCTAGTCGGAGGATGAGGTGCTGTTCCTCCAGTTTGCGTTGGGCTTCACTGGAACAATGCAGCAGGCCAAGGACAGACATGTGGGCAAGAGAGTAGGGTGGAGTGTTAAAATGGCAAGCGACAGGGAGGTTTGGGTCATTCTTGCAGACAGACCGCAGGTGTTCTGCAAAGCGGTCGCCCAGTTTACGTTTGGTCTCTCCAATGTAGAGGAGACCGCATTGGGAGCAACGAATACAGTAGACTAAGTTGGGGGAAATGCAAGTGAAATGCTGCTTCACTTGAAAGGAGTGTTTGGGCCCTTGGATGGTGAGGAGAGAGGAAGTGAAGGGGCAGGTGTTGCATCTTTTGCGTGGGCATGGGGAGGGGCCATAGGTGGGGATTGAGGAGTAGGGGGTGATGGAGGAGTGGACCAGGGTGTCCCAGAGGGAACGATCCCTACAGAATGCCGACAGGGGGGGTATTCGTTGCTCCTAATGCGGTCTCCTCTACATTGGAGAGACCAAACGTAAACTGGGCGACCGCTTTGCAGAACACCTGCGGTCTGTCCGCAAGAATGACCCAAACCTCCCTGTCGCTTGCCATTTTAACACTCCACCCGGCTCTCTTGCCCACATGTCTGTCCTTGGCCTGCTGCATTGTTCCAGTGAAGCCCAATGCAAACTGGAGGAACAGCACCTCATCTTCCGACTAGGCACTTTACAGCCTTCCAGACTAAATACTGAATTCAACAACTTTAGGTCTTGAGCTCCCTGCTCCATCCCCACTCCCTTTCTGTTTCTTCCCCCTTCCTTTTGTTTTTTTCCAATAATTTATATAGATTTTTCTTTTCCCAGCTATTTCCATTATTTTTAAATCTTTTATGACCCCCCACCCCAACTAGAGCTATACCTTGAGTGCCCTACCATCCATTCTTAATTAGCACATTCGTTTAGATAATATCACCAACTTCAACACCTCTGTGTTCTTTTGTCTGTGACATCTTTTGATGATCTGCTCCTATCACTGCTTGCTTGTCCCTACAACACCCCCCCTCCACTTCCTCCCCACCTCCCCACCAACCATCTTAAACCAGCTTATATTTCACCCCTCTCCTTGTCAAGAAAAATCAGTTCTGTTGAAGGGTCATGAGGACTCGAAACGTCAACTCTTTTCTTCTCCGCCGATGCTGCCAGACCTGCTGAGTTTTTCCAGGTAATTCTGTTTTTGTTTTGGATTTCCAGCATCCGTAGTTTTTTGTTTTTATCTACTTGATTGAAATCCTTTCAAAGTTTTCTCTCTTTCCTGATTTTTCAATCAATACAATTCTTGATAGCTCAATGGCATGTTAACCCATATCGGTTATGGTCATAATTGGGATGATATAGACATTCCTAGTTATGGAGTTCACACCTGCCTCTGTCAATTGAGGCTTAGTCAAAATCATACATTAGAATAAGATGCCCAAAGCTTGTATCACTCAGTGTCTTCAATTTACCCTCTTTGAGAGACTAATTAAATGCTGAAAGGGCTGCCAGTTTAGATTAACATATATACCAGAGGCAATCTAAGTTAAAGTTGTTGCTCCAAATTTGGGTTTATCGTTGAAACCTTCATGGGTTCAGTGCTGTCAAACACGCCCTTAAGCAGTTTGAGCATCGTACTTCTTTATGGAACTTGAGTCATATTGCTCCATATCTACTTAAATAATAGTGTAGCTCAAGAGTATAGCCTGTGTGACCTGAACCAAGTACCTATGTTTTTGACACAGGTGCTTCAAATCTGAACAAAGACAGAGCATGGAAAAACATAACATCATAAGATTCGGGAGTAGGCCATTTGGCCCAATGAGCCTGCTCTGCCATTCAATAAGATCATGGCTGATCTGATTGTGGCCTTAACCTCATTTTCTTGCCTGTCACTCATAAACCTTCACTCCTTTGTCGATCAAAAAATCTGCCTAATTCAACCTTGAATATATTTAACGAGCCGACCACCACTGCCCTCTGGTGAAGAGTATTCCAAAGACTAACTCTCAGAGACAAGAAATTCCTCCTCACCTGCCTTAAATGGGAGACCCCTTATTTTTAAACTGTGCCCCCTAGTTCTAGATTCTCCCACAAGAGGAAACATCCTCCAAGCATCTACCCTGTCAAGCCCCTCAAAATCATTTATACATTTCAGTAAGATCACCTCTTATTTTTCTAAACTCCAATGATATACTCAACCCAACCTGCTCAACTTTTTCTCATATGGCAACTCCTTCATCCTAAGAATCAGCTTAGTGAATCTTCCCTGAATTACTTCCAATGCAAGTATATCCCAAGTAGGGAGACAAAAATTGTACACAGTACTCCAGATGCAGTCCCACTAAGGCCCTAAATAGCTTCAGCAAGACTTCCATGCTTTCATACTCCATCCCCCTTGCAATAAAGGCCAACAATCCGTTTGCTATACCTGCACACTAAATTGTGATTTTGTGTACAAGTATACCCAGATCCCTCTGTACTGCAGCATACTGCAGTCTCCCTCCATTTAAATATTCTGCATTTCTGTTCTTCCAGCCATAGTGAACAAGCTCATATTTCCCACTCCATTTGCCAAATTTTTGCCCACTCCCTTAACCTATCTATATCCCTTTACAGGCTCCTTGCATTCTCCTCACAATTTGCTTCCTTACCTATCTTTGTAACTCTTTCGAGTACAAACCCGTTTCCATCTGTTTCAGATGAAGTTACATTGTTTCATAGTTTGCCATTGTGAGATTTGAACACTTGATAATCTTTTAAATGAAAACCAAATAAACAAAATTGGGATAAATCAGGCACAGCCCCTAATTCAGGTCAGCTGTAAAACCAAGGACAAAAATTTAAAGGAACCTTACAAACTTTAAATCAAAATGTGATTAAAGGGGTCAACAAAACACCCCAATCCCCGCGGTGCCCACCGAGCACAGAAGGCCTCGAGAGTGCCAGCAGAGACCGCGTGCTCCTTCTCCAGGGACATCCGGCAGCGAACGTAGCCGCGGAAGAGGGACAAACAATCGGGCGGGACTCCCCCGTCGATCGCCCGCTGCCTGGACCTGTTAATGGCCAGCTTGGCCAGGCCCAGGAGCAGGTTCACGAGGAGGTCCTCCTCCTTCCCGACCCCCTTCCGCACCGGGTGCCCATAGATCAGGTGCGTGGGGCTGAAGTGCAAACAAAACATCAATAAAAGGTTTTTCAAATAACTAAAAAGGGAGTGCAGCCTACAACACCCTATGTATACATGGTCCACGGACTCCACAAGACCGCAAAAAGGGCACGTGTCCTGAGAGTCCGTGAACCTATGCATCCTCTTATTATAGGGGACTGCTGCATGCAACACCCTCCAACCCAGGTCCCCGATAGAAAGGGGGAGGACACCTCCGTAGAGGGCCTCCCATCGGGGGCCTCCGCCGCCGGACGGCAACAAGGCACACCAGGGCGTGTCCAGTCGACGGACAAGGGCGAGAAAATGGAAGGTGTGCAGCAGCAGTCCGTACAAAAAGCCCCTCTTTGCCGTGCCAAAAGGCACGGAGGGCATGTCCCCGAGGCGGCCCATATTGCGGGGCACCAGCACCCGAGGGAGGGTTCGGGGCTTGGGGCCAATGTGGAATTCCGTCCGAACAGGGGAACGTTCAGACGGAAGACCACCGCGCACCTGGGCCACCTCAAGACCCAAAATAACGTCAGGTCCGAGCACGACCGTTCTCAGGTCTTGGATGGCATCGGCTGCGACCTGGACACTCACAGACGCGCGTCGCGCCAACTCCTGCGGGAGCATCCAGCCCAGTCCAAAAGTGCTGGTAACTCTTTCGAGTACAAACACGTTTCCATCTGTTCCTATTCAGATGAAGTTACATTGTTTCATAGTTTGCTATTGTGAGATTTGAACTCTTGATTGTTTCATAGTTTGCCATTCTGAGATTTGAACTCTTGATCTTGGGGTTACAAACCCAATACCATAACCACTTGGCTATTTAGGCCAAGCTTAAATGTAACTCTTTCGAGTACAAACACGTTTCCATCTGTTCCCATTCAGATGAGGTTACATTGTTTCATAGTGTGCCATTGTGAGATTTGAACTCTTGATCTTTATTGGTAATGATCTTTATTCAGATGACTCTCATCCTCATTGTACCATATAAAGTTCGCTCTATCCAGTACTAGTGTGTTTGTAACTCTTTCGAGTACAAACCCGTTTCCATCTGTTTCAGATGAAGTTATATTGTTTCATAGTTTGCCATTGTGAGATTTGAACTCTTGATAATCTTTTAAATTTGAACTCTTGATACTCTTTTTGAGTAAACCTGTTTCCATCTGTTTCAGATGAAGTTACATTTTTTTTCATAGTTTGCCATTGTGAGATTTGAACTCTTGATTTTAACTCACTCAAACACATTCATTGTTTCATAGTTTGCCATTGTGAGATTTGAACTCTTGACTTTGGGGTTACAAACCCAGTACCATAACCACTTGGCTATTTAGGCCAAGCTACCTATCTTTGTATCATCAGCAAATCTAGTTGCAAAACAGACTGTCCCTTCATCCAAGTCATTAATATAGATCATAAACAGTTGAGACTCCAGTACCAATTCCTGTGACACCGTGACAATGTGGCAATCACCTTGTTAAAAACAATTGCTGGTTAAACAGGTGATGTACATTGATTATCCCATCTAAATAGAATAAAAAAGATACAGCTGGAACAGTGTGTGGAAACAATTGGAAGTCAGTAGCATTGTGGAGTTGTCTTGAAAATAAACCAGCTTGAGTTAATTCTTCCACCACAACCTCTTATTGTGAGTAACACAATGTACTAGTTATAGTTTGCCAACCTGAAAATAACCCATTTATCCCACCTCTGCTTCCTGTTAGTTAATCCTCTATTCTTGCTGATATGTCACCCCTAACACCAAGAGCACTTAACTTCTGCAGTAACCATTTCTGTGGCAACTTATTGAACACCTCACCTTTTAGAAATCCAAATACACTACATATACTGGTTCCGCTTTATCCACTCCTGGAGTCTAATAAATTTGTCAAACATGATTTCCTTTTCACAAAATCCTGTTGACTCTGCCTGATTGTATTATGATTTTCTAAATACCCTGCTACTACCTTCTTTATAATGGATTCTAGCATTTTCCCAATAACAGATGTTAGACTAACTGGCCTATAGTTTCCTGCTTTCTGTCTTCCTCCATTCTTAAAAAGTGGTGTTACATTTGTGTTTTCCAATCTGCTGGGATCTTTGCAAAATCTAGGAAATTCTGGAAGATTACAACCAATGCACCCCCTATCTTTATGATCCAAGGATGCAGGCCATCAAGTCCAGAGGACATGTAAGCCTTTAGTCCCATTAGTTTTCCTAGTACTTTTTCTCTAGTGACCATGATTATTTTAAGTTCCTCCCTCCCTTTTGCTCCCTGCTTTCCTACTACTCTTGGGATGCTTTTAACATCTTCTCTGGGATAAAGAGCCTTTCATGCTGCCTTTTCACCATTTTTGTCAAATCTGACTTTATTTGCTGGTGCAATCTTATGTCTATACACTCTGTCCCTTTCTGTCCTTATCCATATTGCTACCCTGTACTACTGCCTTCCAAATCTCCCCTCACATGAGCCCTGCCGCTATTATTTAGCTTAAAGCCGTCTCTAGAGCCCTAGATACACAATTTGTCAGTATACCAGTCTCAGTGCAGTCAGGTGATTACCATCCCAACAATACTCCCATTCTCCCCAGTACAGGTGCCAGACACCCATGAATTGAAATCCATTTCTTCCAGACCAATCACTGAGCCACACAGAAGTTACAGTACAGAAACAAGCCATTCAGTGCAACCAGTCTATCCCCACATCAAGAGCAAACAGCCATCATCACATTTACCCATCCTATTTCCAGGTCCCTTCATCCCTTTTTTCTTCATCCACTTATCCAATCTAATGTTGAATACTGAAATAGTTTCTGCCTCAACCACTATCCCTGGGTGCAGATTTCACAGCCTTATAACTCTGCGTGAAGAAAGTTCTCCTGCCTTCCGTTCAAAGACCCTTAAAAAAAACGGGTAATGCCGTCACAGCACATAAGGACACATGACAGGAAGAATAAGTGTAAGTCACAGGTAAACACTTAATTTAATTTAACTTGATCAACTTACAAAGTAAGCAAGATAAATTAATTAAAACAAAAATTAAAAGTTAGCCCATTTGATAACATACATTATATCCACTCTATATAATTATAATCAATTACAATCAGTGTTTAATTAAATCAATCAGATCTGGGGGATAAAGTTAAAATTAAATAAAGAGCCATAGTGATATTAAAGGTCCCTAATAATCCATTAGATTAAAATCTGAGATATATAGGTAATGAGTATTGAGTAAAAATACTTAGGTTAACCTACCTACAAAATTAATTGACTTCAGCACAAGGGAAAGAGCTGATTGGTGAGCAACTGGTGAATGTTTTAAGTCTTAAGTTTATTTCCCTTTATAAATAGTCTAACAAACAGAAAGAAGCATGGCAAGGCACCTTAGTCCTGTGGAATGTGCACGTGGGAACTTCAGGACACGAGACAACCACCTACGCAGGAAGTGTCATCAGCTGGAGGAGCTCAAGCTCGAGTTTGAGCAGCAGCTGGCATCACTGCAATGCATTGGTGAGGCTGAGAGCTACATGGAGGTGGTCACCCACCCACCTGCCCTCCCCCCACTGCCCCACAACATTTAAAGATGTGCATGCAGAGAGGAAATATGTAACTTTCAGATAGTGAAAGAAAACCAGACAGGTAAGGCAGGAGTCCCCTGAATTCATCCTGCTCTGAATAACAATGAGGGTGATGGTTCCTTTGGAGAGTGCAGCCAGAGTCAAGTCCATGGCACCACAGGTGTGTGGAAGTTGTTTTTTAGACTGGGAAGAGGTATATAGTTGGGTTCCCCTGGGGTCAGTACTATGGCAGCTACTTTTCTTGATATAATAATAACTTAGACTTGGTGTACAAAGCACAATTTCAAATGTTGCAGGTGACACAAAACTTGGAAGTATTATGAAGCATAAACTCATTACAGCATAGAAGGAGGCCACTTGGCCCATCAAAGTTTGCGTCAGCTATTTGTAGAGCAACCGAGTCAGTCCCATTCCTCCTTAAGTCCCCAAAGCCCTGCAAATTTATTTTCCTCAATTTAGCACCAACAAATTCCCCATCATCTATAGCCTGGTGGGAGGGGAGTTACTACTGACCAGAAACTGAGCTGGACCAGTCAATAAATAACGCCACTACAAGAGCAGATCAAAGATTGGGAATTCCGCAGTAAGCAACTCATCCCCTAACTCCCCAAAGCCTGTTCACCTACTACAAGGCATATGTCAGCAGTACAATGGAATGTTTATCCATTTGCCTGGCAAGTGCAGCTCCAACAATGCTCAAGATGTTCGAAACCAATCAAAACAAAGCAGCCCACTTCATGAGTACCCCATCCATCCCTATCCAACATTCATTCTCCCCACTACTAGTGCACAATGGCAGCAGTGTCACCATCTACAAGATGCACTGCAACAACTCACCAAGGTTCTTTCGACAGCACCATTCAAACCCGCAACTTTTACCACCTAAATGAATCAGGTCAGCAGGTGGATGGGAACATCACCAGCTGCAAGTTACCCTCCAAGCCACACACAACCCTGAGTTGGAAGCATTCCCTCATTGTTGCTGGCTCAAAATCCTGAAACTCCATTCCTAACAGCACTGTGGGTGTACCTAGACCACATGGACTGCAGCAGTTCAAGACGGTGGCTCACCACCACCTTCTCAAAGGCAATTAGGGATTGATAATAAATGCTAGCCTGGCCAGTGATGCCCACATCCCATGAATAAATAAAATCTTCAATTACTTAGATAAGAACTGCTACTTCTTAGCAGAAAACAACTTTTAAGCATATTAACCATCTTTTGGCTAGGTACTTTTTTTTAAAGCCTGTGAGAATACATACTGTTTTAAAAACTGAACATTAAAAGTGACTCTTTTCCACATCTTTTCTGTAACCCTGAAGCATGACAGTTGTCCTGAATAGATTGTGACAATTAACTGCCCAGTGATCATTCTGCACGTTTCTTGTGCTTAGCATATTATATTTCTCAGGTGTTATGTTTATTTATGCCAAGACAGTTGGTGTCCTGAAGTTAACTCTATTTGGAATTTCTTCTCCATGCTGCCATTGGATGCTTTGGGTGACTCAAAAGAGGGTGTCCAACTTAGCAAGACTGCGTATCAAGTCCAAAATGCGCAAAGTCCTATTCCGTGAGCTGCTGTTTGCTAATGGCACTGTGCTGACATCCCATACTGAAGTCCAGTTGTAGCAGCTTGTAGATCAGTTTTCCTTGGCCTGCAAGGAGTTTGGACTGACAACCAACATAAAGATGACCACTGTTATGGGCCAGGAAGTAGAGACTCCATCTTCCATCAATAGCAACAATCTCAATCTGGAGATCGTCCACAGCTTCACATACCTGGATCAACAATCACCAGCAACCTGTCCCCTGTTGAAATTAGCACCAAAATTACCAAGGCCGCAGCTGTCATGTCGAAATTGAGAACGCAAGTGTAGACCAACAGCAAGCTAACCAAAAATACAAAGCTCCGTATGTACCAGGCTTGTGTTCTCAGCACCCTCCTTTACTGGAGCAAAGCATGGACAACTTATGGAAGCCAAGAAAAGCAGCTGAACATCAGCAAACACTGGGTGTCTCTTGGCAGAACAGAAATATGCCAAAGTATACCAGTGTTCAAGGATCCCCAGCATGTTTACCATCTTGAATCAGCAACAACTCCGTTGGCTGGGTCATGTGCGCCGACAATATGACAACCGCATTCCCAAAGAAATGATCTATGGGAAGATTGCTACCAGCAAAAGACCAACAGATCGTCCAAATGTATGAAAGAGGGAAGTCTGTAAATGAGAAGCCAGTTGACCAGGATCAGAGTGGATGCATGAGAAGTCCCTGCTGACTGGGTGACTGGAGACCAGCAGTCACAAGGGCATGGAAAAAGCAGAGGACAAAAGAAATGACCAGATGGCGGAAAGAAAAAAATATAAGTTAACATCGGGCCAACGCTATTCATCTGTGCCAAATGCGGAAAGGAATGCCAAACATGAGTCAGCCTCTCCAGCCACAACAGGCAATGTTCAATCCAGAAGTGGCAAACACCCCTATTGCCTCCCTAAACAGAAAGATGCCTACTACTCTGTTTATTAGAAATTAACATTACGAAGGTTTCCTTTGATATGCTTCATGCAAGGCCTGAGATGAATAATAATTTTCCAGAATTAAGTGTCAGAGCCAAAGAGCCTTGCACAGCCCTTAAAGGAGTCACATAATATGGAAAACTTAAAAGTTTTTAATTTTCATCATAACTGTACATTTCAATTGAGAAATCCATTACAGAATATGATGTGCACATTTGGTCAACCCGCCTCAAAAACAATGTAGCTGCACTGAAAAATTCAAAGATGACCAAGACAACGACAAGTGTTAAGATCATTAAATTCAGGAGAAAGAGGGGCGGGGGGGGAAATCAAGTCAATAGAGTAGAACCATAGAAAAGTTACAGCACAGAAGAAGGCCATTCGGCCCATCTTGTCCATGCCCGCCCGAGGACACCCAGGTGCCCTTTCTAATCCCGCCTTCCTGCACCCAGCCCAGTGTAGGCTGAGAGGAGGCTGGATCTTGGTTTTTAAACTAATGAAAGTTACAGATCAAGATGAAGCAAGAAGTTTGGCCAAAATACGTCTGACTTGACAGCTCAATACAAAGTTTACCAGTCCTAAGAGAGCTTAGAGATTAAACTCCACCATTCCTCAAATCGGAATGGGTCCACAGAAAAGTTGTGATTCAGTGTGAACTTCCATCTTGAAATGGAAGCTGGATCAATGTGTGTTTGAAAAGCAGGCCTGGTTGAGGGTTACAGAAATTTTAACAGCACATTTTGTTTTAGGTAGGGTTCCACCCACCTTTAGGTGGCTTAATCCAATAGGAATAATGTACAGGAATTCTCGATTGATCCTTTGGATCTTGTTTTCTTCCTTTTTTTGTGTGGTCTGATACAACTTTTCAAACCAATTGATCAAATCCAAAAGTAGATTTCATTCCTTTTCAGAAATAAATTTCTCTGCTTAAATTCACATTAATTTCTAACAAGTGTAAAACTAGTTTAAAAGATCTTTTTTCCACATTACCTTTCTCCTTCTGGCATTGGTGCTTCAAGTTTGAATCTAGCTTCATGAGCATCAAGTGGTCTATGTTATCTTGCTTCAGTGGCCATTCCTCAGGTGTCGTTGGCAAGCTAATCAATCGAGGATCTATTAAGAATTCCTCTCACTAAACATACTTCCAGTATGAGTCTTTGGATATGAATCACAAAGTTGAACTGTGGCCAATTTTTCCCTCCATCCACCAACTGTAATATACAGTCATTATTATCCTACTACTTAATACAGCAGTGTCAAAGAATGAGCCTATGCTATTCCTAATTTATGGGTGTGTTTTGAACTGCAGAATAACTTTAAAATACTTCCCTCGTGCTGGATCTATAATAATTCTATTTTCAAATATGGAGATAGGCAACTTGCATTTTACTCTCTGTTCTTTGTTCAAACGTTCTCACACTGAAGTAAACAATTATCCTGAGTTTCCTGCAAGTCACCTATAGAATTCACGTTATTCTAACTGATCTAAATTGCAGAAGTCTATTCCTTTCTTTCCTCCAGTCTGCAGAATGGGAGAGTTGGGAAAAACAAAATGGTTTCTTTTTAAAATAGCTGTTCAAAGTTTGCAATTTATTAATATAAAATTAGGTTTTCATATATTACAAAGACCATAAATCCATAAACATAAAGAACATAAGTGCACACCTCGACAAAGAAAAACCTCAAATATTAGTGTTTGAACCCCAAAATTCCACTTTAAACAATTAGTATCCCCTCATTTTTATCTCATCTCTGGAAAATGACCAATTTGTTTCCAATTCAAAGTTGACAAAGTAGAAAAATATTCTATAAGAAAAGCTGAGACAATTCCAAGCACTGTAGCTGCCACCTCCGCAGGATCTGTTAAGATAAAAGCTTGTTTTATGCATGGAATCTGCCTGTGCAGAGAACAGCACACATGCAATCATTGTGCTAAATCAGGAGCTGCTGCTTGTGGTCAGGAAGAAATATGAAGCACAGCTGTAAAAGCCATCGATAGTGAAAGCATGAAACATAATGATTTTCACTGAACTGTGATCTTTTATATAAAAAGAGAGTAACACTGGTTCACATCAAAATGCTATTCCCCAGCTGCAAAACTGCAACAAGTTATATAAATCTTGTAAAATACAAGGAAATATTGAATGATATATGAGTTAGAACATGGAGAATTTGAGTTTACTTTAGCAGAGAACGTAAGACAGAGATTGATCAAAATCCAAATGATGATAATTGTATGTTAGTAGCCTGTACCTAAAACAATGATTCACAAATTCCAAGTACTAAGATTCCCATTTTCCAGCCGGCAGGACTTGCCTTTGACTTAAAGAAAACAACTTTTGATTGAGTCATTTTATACCTAAATACTTAAACCATTGAGAAGCAAAGACAGAATTTATAAAAACTCCTCCCCTCCTCTGCCCCTCAAGTCCCCAGTACAGAATAGAATGTTGAGAGATGCCTTCTACCCCAAGTCTCAAGAACAACATTTTCTCTAAAGCTCTGTTTATGGTTCTAGCCCCACAGAGACCTCATTTAGCTCAGGTCAGGATAACCTGAACTGAATGTAATTCCCCAAGGGCTAATACAGAAAGCTACCCAATGGTGGTTTATCCACCAGGAAGTATTAAATTACCTATTCGGCGCATGCGTTGACTGTCAATTAGCAGCTAAAGCCCACAGGAGATTGTAATTTATAATTTTTTATATATATTTTTCTTTTCCCACCTATCTCCATTATTTTTAAATATATTTCCATCCGTTATTTTATTTCTACCTTTTAGCCTATTTCGATCCCTTCCCCCCACCCCACCCCTACTAGGGCTATCTTGCTCGCCCTGCTTTCTACCCTTACTGTCATCATTAGCACATTCCTCAGCTAATATCACCACCATCAACACCCCTTTGTCCTTTTATCTATGATATCTTTGGCAATTCTTCTTTGCCTCCATCCATCACTGGCCCTCTACCCAGCTCTACCTGTCCCATCCCCCTTCAACCAGTTTATATTCCACTTCATTTCTACATTTCTTAGTTCTGATGAAGAGTCATTCGGACTCAAAACGTTAACCGTATTCCTCTCCGCAGATGCTGTCAAACCTGCTGAGTTTTTCCAGGTACTTTTGTTTTTGTTTCTGATTTCCAGCATCCGCAGTATTTTGCTCTTACATATTTATATGCCTTGTGGAAGATTCACCAGAATACTGGAACTTAAAGAGTTAAGTTATGAAGATAGGTTGCACAAACTTGGGCTATAATCCCTTGAGGTTAAAAGGATAAGGGATGATCTAAATAAAGTGTTTAAAATAATCGCGCAGATATAGAGAAACACTGTTCTCTGCTGGAACAGTCCAGAACAGGGGAGCCATTCAGAAGTGAAATCAGGGTGAACGTATTCCAGACAAAGGTTGGGTCAGTTGAAATTTACATATGAACATATGAATCAGGAGCAGGAGTAGGCCACTCAGTCCTTCGAGCCTGCTCCGCCATTCAATATGGCTGATCTGATTGTAACCTCAACTCCACATTCCCGTCTACCCAACAGCCTTTCAAGCCCCTTGCTTATCAAGAATCTATGTACCTCTGCTTTAAAATTATTCAAATATTCTGCTTCCACCGCCTTTTGAGGAAGAGTTCCAAAGACACTCAACCCTCAGAGAAAAAAATTTCTCCTCATCTCGGTCCTAAATGGGTAACCCCTTATTTTTAAACAGTGGCATCTGGTATGAGATTCTCCCACAAGAGGAAACATCCTCTCCACATCCACCCTGGCAAGACCCCTCAGGGTCTTATATGTTTCAATCAAGTTTTCAAGATAAACAGATATTTGTTAAATGAGGGTTACAAGGGAAATGAATCAAAGAGGAGTTGGGGTACAGATCATTCATGATATAATGATGGAATGGGGCCTAGGGGTTTAATGGCCTCCTCTTGTTTGTGTGTAAACCTTGAATTTAAGTGTAAACCTTGATTAGTGAATGTTGACATTATGAGACCTTTGTCGCTGGGTATGACCACTCTAATTATCACAAGCAAACAAAGTAAGAAAGCATGATTCACAATATCCACACCTCTAAATGGAGGCCCTGTAGCAACTCCTGAAAATGCATAGATAAGGATAAACATAGTTAATGTAAAGTATTAAAAACAAAAAAACTGCGGATGCTGGAAATCCAAAACAAAAACAGAATTACCTGGAAAAACTCAGCAGGTCTGGCAGCATCGGCGGAGAAGAAAAGAGTTGAAGTTTCGAGTCCTCATGACCCTTCGACAGAACTTGAGTTCGAGTCCAAGAAAGAGTTGAAATATAAGCTGGTTTAAGGTGTGTGTGTGTGTGTGTGTGTGTGTGTGTGTGTGTGTGTGTGTGTGTGGGGGGGTGGGGGGGGGGGAAGAGAGAGAGAGAGAGAGAAGTGAAGGGGGTGGTGTGGTGGTAGGCAAAAGCAGTGATAGAAGCAGATCATCAAAAGATGTCACAAACAACAGGACAAAAGAACACATAGGTGTTAAAGTTGGTGATATTATCTAAACGAATGTGCTAATTAAGAATGGATGGTAGAGCAATCAAGGTATAGCTCTAGTGGGGGTGGGGAGAGCATAAAAGATTTAAAAATATTTAAAAATAATGTAAATAGGTGGGAAAAGAAAAATCTATATAATTTATTGGAAAAAACAAAAGGAAGGGGGAAACAGAAAGGGGGTGGGGATGGAGGGGGGAGCTCAAGACCTAAAGTTGTTGAATTCAATATTCAGTCCGGAAGGCTGTAAAGTGCCTAGTCGGAAGATGAGATGTTGTTCCTCCAGTTTGCATTGGACTTCACTGGAACAATGCAGCAAGCCAAGGACAGACATGTGGGCAAGAGAGCAGGGTGGAGTGTTAAAATGGCAAGCAACAGGGAGGTTTGGGTCATTCTTGCGGACAGACCGCAGGTGTTCTGCAAAGCGATCGCCCAGTTTACATTTGGCCTCTCCAATGTAGAGGAGACCACATTGGGAGCAACGAATGCAGTAGACTAAGTTGGGGGAAATGCAAGTGTAAAGTATTTATGCTAACAACTGTTCCTGATTTTCTCAGCAAAATATGCAGTAAAATTGAAATAGGTAAGGCTAGAAGCAAAAGCACAAAGATCAACAGGATGGTAAAACCTCAATATCTTTAGCGTGAAAAGGTGATAAGAATGCCATTTTTGAAATTGAGAACCATAAGTGGTGAAATGCAAATAAACCTTAAAAATGTAAAGTAACTGGACCTTTTCAATACTCACCACATTTGACAGGTTTTCAAAATAATTTGAACAATTTGATGAGCAACATTCAATTGAAAACCAATTAAAAGCTGATAGATTCTGCTTAACGATTTCCCACAATTGTTACTAATCAGTTTCAGGTAGGCACATCAGAAAATCGAACCTAAAATATCATTGTAATACAATCTTTCAGCAGAATAAATTGTTATATTGTACAAGATATTCAGAAGCCTGTGATGCTTGATATTATAAACCACAAGCGGTTTTGACATGTTCTAAAAAGTATAATAGAGCCAAGTATTTTAAAAATGGGCAATTGGTCTTATAAACATTAGAGCTGCTTTCAGAAATCATGACATCCAACAAGCTCACCTTGAGAAGTAACTAGTACAGTTGAAGTAGGTCTATAAAAGGATTAGCTGTATTAAACAAAAGCAAAAGAAAGGCTGTCTGCCATTTGTCTGCATGGAATCTAAACATGGAGAATTCTCAATATAGGTCACTAATGTACTGAATGAAATCAATCACTGTCCCACAATTCCAGTACAAAGTCGTCACACTGCTGATAGAATGTGTTTCTACTGATCCTGACAAATTACTTTTTTTTTCACAGATAAGCAAACACAGCTATTTCCCTTTCCTGTTAAAACCATCAGTTCTTTCTTCATCCCAAAAACATGAGCATTCACACAACAGTGTTAACACACAACTGACTGAATGTTACAAAAGACACATTAACACAGACATGACTAGCTGACACGATGACTGATTGACTGCAGACAGTGACTGATGACTGATGTCCTGCACTCAGTGCTCTCACCATGACTGAATTCCACAGGGAAAGCATTCAACCCCCAATCTATTCATTGCACAGAAATTTCAGCTGCAGTACAGAATTAACGGATAATAAATGTATTCTCTATGTGTGCATGTAGAACGACCAAACACTCAAATGAAAACAGAACCAAAAAGGAAAAGAAGAATTTTCAGCCAGGTTAAAATTTTCGACTACTTTACTGATTAAAGGTAGACTATCTGATTTATTTCACAATTTACCATATTATTTCGTCACCTGTGCCTCTTTTTTCTGGTGCATCCTCCTATGCAACAATTGCTTGTTAATTTTATATCTTTGGTGTGTACAAATATTTGTTTTCCAGCAGGTCTCATTATGTTTCCCCTATTTCTCTCTATTTCAATCTACTTCGAGCCCTTCTGAATTCCACCGAATTAGCCATTCTTCAAGTCGAGTCTAGCAGCAAGTGCTGGAAAGGTGCCCATGGCTCAGTATATCACCTCAGAAACATGGAAAAGTTAGGGCACAGAAAGCAGCAATTCAGCCTCTTGGGACCAGGGTTCAAATGCCACCATGGCAGATGGTGGAATTAAAAGTCTAATGATGACCATGAAACCATTGTCAATCGTTGTAAAAACCCATCTGGTTCACTAATGCCCTTCAGGGAAGGAAATCCACTGTCCTTACCTGCTCTAACCTACACATGACTCCAGACCCACAGCAATGTGGTTGACTCTTAAACGCCCTCTGAAATGGCCTAGCAAAGCCACTCAGTTGGAACAAACTGCTACTAAGTCACAAAAAGGAATGAGTCTCGCCGGACCACCCTTCCATGTCTTCCATACCAACATCTGGGAGCTAGTGCCAAAATTTGGACAGCTGTCTCACAGACTAGTCAGCAACAGACTGACAGTCATCCTCACAGAATCATATCTTACAGATAATGTCCCAGACTCCACCATCACCATCCCTGGGTATGTCCTGTCCCACCGGCAGGACAGACCCAGCAGAGGTGGCGACACATTGGTAGATATTCAGTCGGGACGGAGTTGCCCTGGGAGTTTTCGACACCAACTCCAGACCCCATGAAGTCTCATGGCATCAGGTCAAACATGGACAAGGAAACCTCCTGCTGATTACCACATACCTCCCTCTCTCAGCTGAAGAATCAGTGCTCCTCCATGTTGAACACCACTTGGAGGAAGCACTGAGTGTGGCTAGGGCGCAAAATGTACTCTGGGCGGGAAACTTCAATGTCTACCACCAAGAGTGGCTCGGAAGCACCACTACTGACTGTGCTGGCCAAGTCCTAAAGGACATAGCTGCTAGACTGGGACTTTGGCAGGTGATTAGGGAACCAACAAGAGGGAAAAACATACTTGACCTCATCCTCACCAACCTGCCTGCTGCAAATGCATCTGTCCATGACAGTATTAGTTGGAGTGACCATCACACAGTTATTGTGGAGATGAAGTCCCGGCTTCACATTAAGGATACCCTCCATCGTGTTGTGTGGCACTACCATCGTGCTAAATGGGATAGATTTTGAACAGATCTAGCAACCCAAGACTGGGCATCCATGAGGCGCTGTGGGCCATCAGCAGCAGCAGAATTATACTCAAACACAATCTGTAACCTCATGTCCCAACATATCCCCCACTCTACCATTACCATCAAGCCAGAGGATCAACCCTGGTTCAATGAAGAGTGCAGGAGGGCATGCCAGGAGCAGCACCGGGCATACCTAAAAATGGGGTGTCGACCTGATGAGGCTATAACACAGAACTACTTGCATGCCAAACAGCAAAAGCAGCAAGTGATAGGCAGGGCTAAACAATCCCACAACTAACGGATCAGATCTAAACTGCAGTCCTGCCACATCTAGTCGTAAATGGTGGTGGACAATTAAACAACTCACTGAAGGAGGAGGCTCCACAAATATCCCCATCCTCAATGATGGAGGAGCCCAGCACAGCAGTGCAAAAGATAAGGCGAAGCATTTGGAAAATCTTCAGTCAGAAGTGCCAAGTGGATGATCCATCTTGGCCTCCTCCAGAGGTCCCAAGCACCACAGATGCCAGTATTCAGTCAATTCAATTCACTCCACATCCTATCAAGAAACGGCTGAAGGCACTGGAAACTGAAAAGGCTATGGGCCCTGACAATATTCTGGCAATAGCAGTTAAGATTTGTGCTCCAGAATTTGCCGCACCCCTAGCCAAGCTGTTCCAGTACAGCTACAACACTGGCATCTACCCGGCTATGTGTAAAATTGTCCAGGTATGTCCTGTACACAAAAAGCAGGGCAAATCCAACCCGGCCAATTACCACCCCAGTGGTCTACTCATCAGTAAAGTAATGGAAGAGGTCATCAACAGTGCTATCAAACGGCACTTGCTCAGCAATAACCTACTCACTGATGCCCCATTTGGGTTCCACCAGGGCCACTCAGCTCCTGACCTCATTACAGCTTTGGTTCAAACATGGACAAAAGAGCTGAACTCCCAAGGTGAGGTGAGAGTGACTGCCCTTGACATCAATGCAACATTTGATGGTGTGTGACATCAAGGAGCCCAAGCAATACGGGAGTCAACGGGAATCGGGGGGAAAACTCCCTGCTGGTTGGAGTTATACCTAGCACAAAGGAAGATGGATGTGGTTGTTGGAGGTCTGTCATCTCAGCTCCAGGATATCACTGCAGAAGTTCCTCAGGGTAGTATCCTAGACCCAACCATCTTCAGCAATGACCTTCCTTCCACCATTAGTTCAGAATTGGGGATGTTCACTGATGATTGCACAATGTTCGGCACCATTCACGGCTCCTCAGATACCGAAGCAGTCCATGTCCAAATGCAGCAACACTTGGACAATGTCTAGGCTTGGGCTGACAAGTGGCAAGTAACATTCACACCACTCGTGTCAGGTAATGACCATCTCCAACATGAGAGAATCCAACCATTGCCCCCTGATGTTTAATGGCATTACCATCACTGAATCCCCCACCATCGACATCCTGGGGTTACCACTGACCAGAAACTGAACTAGCCATATAAATACTGTGGCTACAATGGCAGGTCAGAGGCTAGGAATCGTGCGGTGAGTAACTCACCTCCTGACTCCCCAAAGCCTGTCCACCATCTACAAGGCACAAGTCAGGAGTGTGATGGAATACTCCCCACTTGTGTGGATGAGTGCAACTCCCACAACACTCAAGAAGCTTGACACCATCCTGGACAAAGCAGACCGCTTGATTGGCACCACATCCACAAACATTCACACCCTCCACCACCAACGTACAGCAGCAGCAGTGTGTACCATCTACAAGATGCACTGCAGCAATTCACCAAGGCTCCTTCGATAGCACCTTCCAAACCCACGACCACTGCCATCTAGAAGGACAAGGGCAGTAGATACATGGGAACACCACCACCTGGAAGTTCCCCTCCAAGTCACTCACCATCCTGACTCAGAAATACGTCGCTGTTCCTTCATTGTTGCTGGATCAAAATCCTGGAATTCCCTTTCTAACAGCACTGTGGGTGTACCTACACCACATGGACTGCAGCGGTTCAAGAAGGCAGCTCACTACCAACTTCACAAGGGCAACTAGTGGTGGGCAATAAATGCTGGCCCAGCCAGCGAAGCCCACATCCCATGAACGGATTTTAAAAAAGCCCATCGTGTCTGCGCCAGCCATAAAAAGAGGGGAAAAGAAACTAGCCACTCATTCTTAATTCCACTACGGGTGCAGATTCAGGTGTCTTTTAAATTAGTTGTGTGTTTCAGCCTCAACTGCCAATTTAGGCATTGAATTCCAGAGGCCCACCACAGTACATTCACCTACTGATCTGGTTGGGGGTCGGGGGGGGGGTACCTCACTTTATGGAATTGTAACAGATCTAAAAAATTATAGGTGTTGTCAGTTGTCCCAGAGTGTAATACAGTGCCATCCCAATTTAATAAGTATTAAATTAAGAATAAACAAGTGCATTCTTAAAGATTCCAGAAACTGCTCTTCAACTGGTGCTGAGAATATAGTGAGCCTAAAAGTGCATTTTCCATCTACTACTACAAATTCAAACATTGCAGTGAATGAACTTATGTTTTATACAAATTGTAAGTTTATTCACTTATGTATACACCAGTAACAATGCAATGTACATTGGAAGACAGAAACTGGGGTTACCCAGGGAAATTTATCCAAAGTGAACTTTATGCACTTACAGTACAGGTTACTAAATACTGAAGAGTGGGGCAATCTGGCCTACCATTAAACTTCTCTAAATAATTGTAGTGTGATGCATTTATGAGCACAGAGTTGGAACAACTTCTTTAAAGAGAATCTTCTTAAAAGCTTCAAAATAAATCCTCTAATAACACAATCAATGTAATATGCCTGGTTTCTAGTCATTATTTGGAGGAATTTTAAATATCAATCCTTGAAAACTAATGGGATTTTAATCCACAAGCAAACAATGGTCGAGACAATAGTCGAGTCACTGAACAGGAAAAACTTTAACATTAATAACTGAGCTATAAGAACGGCAAATAGATGGTATGTCAATGAGGTACACAAAGAAAATAATATTGAAGAGGAATATGGCTGAGAGATCAGTCAGCGGGTGAGCGGGTTGCTACCTTCTCAATTTCTTAGTACTCTTTTTTCATGGTTCATATATCCATCCAAGTTGTTGCTTTTTAGTCTCCTTTTTAATTTTGCCACTTTATTCATTCAATTCTCAGGTCTAAAGTAGATCGCTACACTTTCACATCTTTATGCATCCTATTGCCACCTCACTTATCTGTAGCCATCTAGTGTTTGAGTGCAGGAGTCAGACGCTTGATTTCAAATGCCCTCCATTTCAAACACAGAATGGCTTTTCAGCTTAGGTGCCCAGAATATTTGTGTCCTTTCATTAATGCTTTACAACCTGTAACCACATGAGAACTCTTACTGCTGCAGCAAATTCCAGTGCATCAATCGTTCTAGACAGTATTTCAGAATACCCATGAGCATAAATGAAAGGGAAGGGAAGGGAAAGAGGGACAGTACTGGGCATGCCACCTTGACTGTTCCTTCATTTCAAGAAAACCTATGAACACACAGGACTGAAAAAAAAGTCAATATTTGGTCAGACTCAATTTTTAGGAAATATCCTTTCTTATGCCATAGAATTACATAGAATTTACAGCACAAAAACAGGAGGCACCAAGTCCAATTGGTTTATGCTGGTGCTCATGTTCTATACAAGCATCACCCTGTTCATTTCACCCTACCAGCATATCCTTCCTTTCCTTCCTCCCTCGTGTGTTTATCTAGCTTCCCCTTAAATGCATTTATGCAATTCACTTCAGCTGCACCACTCTAACCACTCTCTGGATAAAGAATGTCTCCAGAATTTTTTAAAATAATGACTCTCTTATATTTATACACCCAAATGAAAACAGAAAATGTTGAAAATACTGTCAGTCTGTCAGCATCTGTGGTGAGAGAAACAGAGTTAACATAAGGTCTTTCCTCAGACCCTTTGTTTTAGACTCCCCAATGATCGCAAATATCCTATCAATTCATTTTCCTGGTACCTTTAGAACCTGCTTCAGAATTTGCTGATATAATCAGCTCCCACTGCCTCCTTAGGCAGTGCATTCCCCTACACTGTCTACTCTCTGTCTAAAGTAATTACATCTGAACTGTCTTTTTACCTTCCCTTGTTCAAACTCATTAACATTCATTTCCTTCAACATTTTGAATTCTTATACAGGATCACCTATGAGCCTTCGCTTCTCCGGTGTAAACATTCCAGTTTCTGTAGCCTTTCCCCATAACTCAGCCATCTAATCCCAGCATAAATTCATATGCCCTCACTGTATCTTCTCCAATGCCTGGATATCTTGCTCATAATATGGAAATCAGAATTCTATGAGTTAGTCTAACAAAGAGACAACTCAGATACAATTGCTGAATGGTCTCCTTCTGCGCTGTATACTCCTTTAGTTCCACAATGGGGCCAAATCAGTTGCTCTATACAAAGGCTGAATCACCTTGACATTTTCCCTCTATATCTCCGGTTTGTTTTAGGCCTATCAATTTGTGTTGAGTGCTTCAATGATCTATCCACCAAACATAGTCTAAATCCCTTTCTCCTGTGTCACATTCAAGAATGTCAGTAAGAGTATCTCAAAACCAGCAACATCAGGACCAAGGTCGTGCCGGATTTCGGGTCAGGCAGTTTGGGCCAATCCAGGTCGGGCGTGGCCAAGAGTCGCTCGGAAAGCGGGAATAGACTGATGCACAGTGGTGAAACAGGTAACTAAGTCCGGTGCTACACCACACCAATGCAGCACCTAGCCAAATTGTCCAAGTTAGTTTTTTTTTACTTTACTCAATTAAAATTGATACATGGCACATTCTAAAAATATCCAGTTTTTGGACAGCCAGATTTGAGGTACTGTACCTGTAATTCCATTTTGCTTATATTGCCACTGTTGATCTTATTCCAACCTCATGACTGCATTTGGCCACAATGCCTTTCATTAACCCCATAGCACCAGTCCCAGCACTCATCCCTGAGTCACTTCACGTGTTACTTTTTCCATGACAGCACAGCTGTCTACAACCTTCCTTTGCTTTCTCTTCTTCAGTCAATTCTCAGCTCATTTTCGACCACTCCACCTACTGTGTTGTACCTGCTAATCAATCTCCTGTGTGCCAATGGATCAAAAGCTTTGCTGAAACCTGAAAAACCATCCAATGACCTCCCACTTCCTTAAGATTTGTTACTCCTCAACAAACTACAAAGGACTCGTCATGCAACACTTTCCTCCCAATTTGGCTTACTCCATTTCTATATTTCTCCAGCTTCAACACTGGTTCTTCATGACATCCTCCAGTACTTTCCCTACAGTGAAGCCAGGTTAACAGTCCTATTATCTTCTGGTTTTCTCTGTCCCCTTGTACAGATGTGTCCCATTTCTCCAACTCTCAAGTATAGTTCCATTTCTAGTGAGTTACTTAAAGATGCCCACTAGAACATCCAATTTCATGATCTCAACAACTCTAGGGTGCAATCTGGCCAGACTCGGGCATTTGATTTCCTTAATTCCCATCACCTCCTTATCAGCTACCTCTATTTTTCTGAGGGTCTCCATATGTGGGACTAAAAAATCTACCTCAGAGTTATGAAGGATGTCTGAGATTTCCTCCATCAACATTCTCAATCGCATTGAGAATACCTGACATTCGTTGATCATTTAATATATTGTCCTCTTCAGAGTTCCTTCAGGGACTCCACTGTGTTTTATATTCCCTGAAATTCTAATCTCACTATCTGTCTTAGTTCTCCTAACCAATTCTGTCTCCTCTCTAACTTTAAGTGCAAGGATTGACCATTGTCCACCAGTCTAAACTTGGATTTATACTTAAGGAAAGCTCTTATTCTTCTCCTTAACCCCAAGTACTACTTTCCTTGTTGCCCAATCTCATCTCTCTTTTTTTTCTCTACTGTGCTTATCTAACACCTTGTTAGGAAGTATTCCTTTGTTCTCTTACACATATCCAACATTAAAAGTTGCAGAAAGATGCTTTTTGAGCTGTCTGGTTGGAAAGCATAATTATCCTACAATTAGTGAGGATGGAGTAAAGTAGTAGATGTGCTTCCAGAATTTATTTGGGAAAAGAATATTTAGTGACTGTGAAAAAAGCTTTACTGCAGTGCAGAATATGTGTATTTTACAAGCACTATTCGTTTTCCGCACATGGAGGGTTGAATATGGTGGATAAGGAAGTCATTAACTTAATCACTATGATCAACCAGCCTAACAATTGTACGTACGGCATTGAAAGTAAGAATGTCACAATATTTTTTTAATGTCTGATGATAGCTCGTTCAAGTATTAAGATACACATTGTACAGTATTACAAAGCAGTCATGCTACTCTCAAAAAAAGTCAGAATGTAATCTTACATGACTAAGTGAAAGACCATAAGTAACATGGGACATTGGTGATCCTGGTAAATCATGTTTTCTTTGGTGCTCTTACTGTGTTATCCAATGAAAAATTATTTTTCACATACAATGGTCGTGATGAGCAGAGGAAATCAGAAGAGTTTACTTATGATATGTTGATATCACAATACTATCACATCCCAGAGAAACAGATAACGTGAAATACTGAACTACAATAATACACAGCTGGCTTGTCCATTCTACTGTACAATCCAGAAATACAAATACCCAAATTATTTTGCAACACAGTTCATGTTGGAATTAAATAATTGTCAAAAAAATAATGAATATGCAGCAGCACCACCCCATTATTACTCATTACCTTTGTGCACCTAAGTACTAATTTAATTAATTTCCAACTACAATAATATTTCTTAGCCTTCCCAATGTTTCAAAATTCAAAGTTACTCTAAGTTTCAGATATTGCCTTAATAACAATTCCCTGAGGTACACCAGTATGAGAAGATGATACATCCTGCACAATTAGTAGCCACCTTCGTTTATAGACCAATAGGAAAGCTGGGTCGCAGCATTTTAGGAAAACCACCGAACATTACTGAATATCAGGGCTGAGTTCAGCTTTTCAGACCTGTTTTTATGATAAACCTTTTGCTTATACAGAAATGATTTTCTTAAGCAATAAATGCTACATAGAATTGCAACTCAAGTTTCTAATTCACTATTTTCTTCAAATAAATTACAGCATTGAGTCCCTTGTTGCACTTAATTTTTAAGTTAAAAAAAGTGTTTAGTTGTCAAAGGGGTAAATTATATTCTGGTAGGCTGCATATCAGAATACAAAATAAAAATATAAAACACATGGATTATGTCTCTAATTATACTGCACTCTGAAGAAAAACACTAAATCTTAATCGCATATTATTTTTGCACCTGCTACAAATCTAATATTGAATTTCTCTGGCAAACGACAAAAGGTATACCGAGAAAATTCAACTCATGAGCATACAATGTATTTAGTGGTCCCAAAATGTGACAGTCCTTCAGGGAAAACTGTTGAGTTAATATGCCTGGGAATTTTGACCCAAGCCCTTTTGTGCAACTTGAAAACAAAACTTCACCATAACTGACATTAAGCAGGCTTACACATACCTAATCAATTATTTAATTAAAAGCAGGTACCTTCTGTTTTGTAATAGCTTTGAATCAATGTCAGATATCAGGATAGAATGGGTTAATCAGGGATACAGTACCAAGCAGAATTGATTCTTTGAAGAGACGTGTTAACATGGAATTGTTACATTTTTGTTCCTTTACGATTGTAAATGTGTGAAAGTTTAACTTTTCATTTCAGAAACATACCAATATAGTTGATGTTGTTTGAGATCATAATTTTAAAGTAGCTAACCAATTTCTAGGATGTTTGGAATGAAGCCTGTGTGGCAACAAATCAGATAGCATGCAAATACTGTACTGTGTGGGAAATGCTGAGGATGGATATACAAAAGGGATATGTGGACATATAAGTTGAATAACTCAAAGTCGAATGGCCATCAACATAGAAAGAATATACTGGGTGAAAAGCAGCTGTTAAAGCAAAGACATCAGCAGCAAAGTTGCACCAACTTCTCAAACACCCACAGTACAGTATTTGTGAAAGCAGAAATAGAAGGGAACTGCAGCAGGGCTGTCACTGATGAGATGGCAGAGAGCAGCAGAAAATCCTCCAAAGGAGAAAAAAGAATTTCACTGGCATGGTTCACATGAAAAATGGATAATCACTGTGTTTTGTTGATAAAGTTTCCCAACAGTAGGAATGCACTGCAGTGCCCTCGTACACAAGAAACAGGAACAGAAGAAAGATACTACTGCCAATCAAAATCATCTTTAATCTAAGATAAAAGCAAAAAACTGCGGATGCTGGAAATCCAAAACAAAAACAAAAATACCTGGAAAAACTCAGCAGCATCTGCAGAGAGGAGCACAGTTAACTTTTTGAGTCCGAATGACCCTTCAACAGAATTAAGTAAAAATAGAAGAGAGATGAAATATAAGCTGGTTTTTGCGGCCGGCGGGGGGGGGGGGCAAGAAGATCTGGATAGAGGGCCAGTGATAGGTGGAGATAACCAAAAGATGTCACAGACAAAAGGACAAAGAGGTGTTGAAGGAGGTGATATTATCTATAGGAACGTGCTAATTAAGGGTAGAAAGCAGGACGAGCAAGGTACAGATAGCCCTAGTGGGGATGGGGTGGGGGGAAGGGACCAAAATAGGCTAAAAGGTAGAGATAAAACAATGGATGGAATTACACTTAAAAATAATGGAAACAGGTGGGAAAAGAAAAATCTATATAAATTATTGGAAAAAACAAAAAGGAGTTCCGCCAACTCCAGCATGATGCCACCACCAAACACATCTTCCCTTCACCCTTCCGGCTGCATTCCGCAGGGATCGTTCCCTCCTGGACACCCTGGTCCACTCCTCCATCCCCCCTACACCTCAACCCCCTCCCACGGCACCTACTTCCATTATTTTTAAGTGTATTTCCATCCATTGTTTTATCTCTACCTTTTAGCCTATTTCGATCCCTTCCCCCCACCCCACTCCCACTAGGGTTATCTGTACCTTGCTCGTCCTGCTTTCTACCCTTAATTAGCACATTCCTTTAGATAATATCACCACCTTCAACACCTCTTTGTCCTTTTGTCTGTGACAACTTTTTGGTTATCTCCACCTATCACTGGCCGTCTATCCAGCTCTTCTTGCACCCCCCCCCCCCCCCACCCCCCCAACCAAACCACCAAACCACCAAAACCAGCTTATACTTCACCTCTCTTCTATTTTTACTTAGTTCTGTTGAAGGGTCATTCGGACTCGAAACATTAATTGTGCTCCTCTCCGCAGATGCTGCCAGACCTGCTGAGTTTTTCCAGGTATTTTTGTTTTTGATTATTAATCTACATTATCTCCACTTTCACACCTATCTCCATATCCCGATTCCCTTATTGCCCCAAAATCTATTCATCTCAGTCTTGAATATATTGAATAGACTCATTGACCACATAACCTGAAGTGAAGACATTTCCTCTTCATCCAGTCCTAAACAGCTGGCTCCGTAACCTGAAGACTATGACCCCAATTCTAGGCTATCCAACCAAGAGAAAGACCTTCTTAGCATCTACCCTGTCTAGAATTTTTTAAGCATTTTATATGCTTCAATGAGATCACCCCTCATTCTTCCAAAGTCCAAAGAATATAGGTCTATTTTCATCACTCTCTCCTCATAAGACAGCTCTCTCATCACAGAAATCAATTTACTGATTTTTGGAGCACCGAGACAAACAATCACCAGCATCTCCAAGAAATAAAAATTGTTCTTCCGAAATCTCTTGATATTGATTCCGCATGGATAAAGCGCAAGCGCCTCGTCCATGTGCTGCTGCACCCCCTCTACGGAAAGTATATCCTTCCTTAGGTACGAAGGCCAAAACTGTACATAGTACTCCAGGTGTGGTCTCATCAAAGCCCTATATAATTGCAGCAAGGCATCCGTACTCTTGTACTCCAACCCTCTAACAATAAACACTAACATACCATTTGCCTTCTTAATTGCTTATTGTACCTGTACATTAACTTTTTTTGATTTGTGTACAAGGACTCTCAAATCCCTCTGAATATTAACATTTTCTAGTTCCTCACGTTTCAAAAATTTTCTGTTTTTCCATTCTTCCGACAAAAGGGAATGCTTTCACACTTCTCCACATCATACTCCATCTGGTACCTTCCTGCCCAATCACTTAGATGGTCTCTATCCCTTTGCAGACTCCCTGCATCCTCTTTGCAGCTTACTTTCCCACCTAGCTTTTTATCAGCAGCAAATTTGGAAATATTGCATTCGGTCTCATCTAAATCAATGATATAGAATGTTAATAGCTGAGGCCCAAGCACTGATCCCAAGGCACTCTACTATTTACATCCTGTCATCCTGAAAATACCCTGCTTATTCCTACTCCATTTTCTGTCAGTTACCCAATCCAAGCTAATCCATTACTCTCAATCACATGGGCCCCGATCTTGTGTAATAAATTCTTCTTTGGAACATTAATGAGTGCCTTTTGAAAATCCAAATATACTACAATCATTGGATCCCCCTTAACTACCCTACTAGTTACACCTTCAAAAAATCATGTTGACTCTGATGAATCATATTGTGACGGGTTACTGATAAGATCATAACACTGCTTTGTTGGTATACATGAAGTTTGTCTTAAATAAAGATTTAATTGACATATGCATACATAAATGTGTGTAGTCATGTCTGATTCCACAGGCCTGACGAAATTATACTTGAGAGACACTTACATTATTAACCAATACCTTCCCATTTCAATCATTATAGGTCTTGCCACAGAATCAGGACTTAAAATGCTCTCTAATTTCAGTTCTAAACTGAGATCATCATGATATCCCTCCACTGCTGATATAGACCACTGTTCAAAATCTGAATGTTTCGCTGATAAGGTTACCAAAACCAAGCATCATGGAAGGGAGCAAATCCACATCATATTTCAACTGTATTCTTTTCAAGCTAACACAAAAGCTAGTCTTGATAGATAGGGCAGATGTTTAACTGTCAAGGGAAGGAGTTTTGGGTGTGAGCAAGAAAGGGGGGTTAAACGCCCAAAAATGTGTCAGGTTTGGGCCCAACTTCCGGATTTAACCCAAGGCAGATTTGCAAGCAAGCAGGAAAGCCCCACACAGCTGCCAATTAAGTTACTATAAAATGCAAACAGGCAGTTAGTTTTGAATTTAACCCAACATTCTGGTTTTACAGCCAGTGCACAGGTTTTCGATATGTCTGTAACTCACCAGGGTCAACCAGGTAACAGCACAGCGAGGAGTGCTTCTTCAGTGAAACTGACAGGTTGGGAAACCTTCAAACAATGAAACTGAACATCTGCGACCAGGCCTATGTGAGAGGCTGCAGTTCAAAGCACTTCTTCTGCGATTGCTCTCTTGATGCTTAATAGATGATTTCTGACTTCTTGGAAGTCAGTTCACCTGTCCTGAACCCTGGACTTCATTCAGTTTGATTTGCACTTCACTGTTGTCAGCCTTCTGGGAGCAGCTTCTGCAGCTAAATCTTAGACCTCTGATCAGGAACAACAGAAACAGCAACACCACACATACGCAGAAAGAGTCCCCACAGCTCTCCCTGGAGTTCTGTACTCCCTTAGAACAAAGAAAAGTACAGCACAGAACAGGCCCTTTGGCCCTCCAAGCCTGCGCCGATCATATTGCCTGTCAAACTAAAACATTTTGCACTTCTAGGGTCCATATCCCTCTATTCCCATCCTATTCATGTATTTGTCAAGCTGCCTATTAAACACCACTATTGTACCTGCTTCCACCACCTCCTCTGGCAGCGATTTCCAGACACTCACTACCCCCTGCATAAAAAACTTAACCCGCACATCTCCTCTAAAGTTTTCTCCTCTCATCTTAAATCTATGTCCCCTAGTAATTGACTCTTCCACCCTGGGAAAAAGCTTCTGACTATCTCCTCTGTCCATGCCACTCATAGCTAATAACCTCAAGACCAGGCAGCATCCTGGTAAACCTCCTCTGCACCCTCTCCAACGCTTCCATATCCTTCTGGTAATGTGGCGGCCAGAACTGCATGCAATATTCCAAGTGTGGCCTAACCAAGGTTCTATACAGCTGCAGCATGACTTCCCAGCTTTTATACTCAATACCCCTGCCGATGAAGGCAAGCATGTCATATGCCTTCCTGACTACCTTATCCACCTGCGTTGCCACTTTCAGTGACCTGTGGACCTGTACACTCAGAACCCTCTGCCCATCGATGCACTTAAGGGTTCTGCCATTTACTGTATAATTCCTGCCTGTATTAGACCTTCCAAAACGCATTGCCTCGCATTTGTCCGGATTAAACTCCATCTGCCATTTCTCCGCCCAAGTCTCCAACCGATCTATATCCTGTTGTATCCTTTGACAATACTCTTCACTACCTGCAACTCCTCCAAGCTTAGTGTCGTCTGCAAACTTCCTAATTAGCCCAGTTACATTTTCCTCCAAATCATTTACGTATACTACAAACAGCAAAGGTCCCAGCACTGATCCCTGCAGAACACCACTAGTCACAGCTCTCCATTCAGAAAAGCACCCTTCCACTTCTACCCTCTGTCTTCTATGACCAAGCCAATTCTGTATCCATCCTGCCAGCTCACCTCTGATCCCATGCGACTTCACCTTCTGTACCAGTCTGCCATGAGGGACCTTGTCAAAAGGCCTTACTGAAATCAATTTAGATAACATCCACTGCCCTTCCATTGTCAATCATCTTTGTCATCTCCTCGAAAAACTCGATCAAGTTAATGAGACACAGCCTCCCCTTCACAAAACCATGCTGCCTCTCACTAATACGCCCATTTGCTTCCAAATGGTAGTAAATGCTGTCACAAAGAATCTTCTCCAATAATTTCCCTACCACTGACGTAAGGCTCACCGGCCTGTAATTTCCTGGATTATCCCTGCTACCCTTCTTAAACAATGAAACAACATTGGCCATTCTCCGTCCTCTGGGACCTCACCCGTAGCCAGTGAGGATACAAAGATTTCTGTCAAGGCCCCTGCAATCTCCTCCCTTGTCTCCCTCAATACTCTGGGGTAGATCCCATCTGGCCCTGGGGACTTATCCACCTTAATATTCTTCAAGACGCCTAACACCTCCTCTTTTTTGATCTCAACATGATCCAGGCTATCTCCACACTCTTTCCTAGACAAAGCCTCGCACATTTTAGTTGTTGATTTGCCCTCAAACATCCACCTCCAGTCTAGATTCCTCAGTTCCTGCCTAATATTGTTATAATTAGCCTTCCCTCAATTAAGCAACTTAGCCCAAGGACTCCTGTTATCCTTATCCACCAGTACTTTGAAACTTACTGAATTATGGTCACTTTTCCCGAAATGCTCCCCTACTGAAACTTCGACCACCTGGCCGGGTTCATTCCCTAATACCAGGTCCAGTATTGCCCCTTCCCTAGTTGGACTATCTATAAATTGTCTCAGGAAGCCCTCCTGGATGCACCTTACAAATTCTGCACCATCCAAACCCCTAGCACTAAGTGATTCCCAGTTAATATAGGGGAAGTTAAAATCACCCACCACAACAACCTTACTGCTTTTACATCTTTTCAAAATCTGCCTACAAATCTGTTCCTCAATCTCCTGTCGGTAACTGAGAGGCCTACAGTAAACCCCCAACATTGTGACTGCACCCTTCCTATTCCAGAGCTCTACCCATATTGCCTCGCTGCCTGAGCCCTTCTTCCACAAGGAGAGAAAACAGGAAGTTATGAATGTGAGAAATGGATTATGTGGTGAGAAAGGAAGGACAATAGTTGCGGATGGTAACAATGAGGAACAGGTGTGAGGTTTGTCAATAAGAATTGGCCTACTACTACTCCTATTTCATTTGTTCCAATGAGGGCGATTGTCAGAGTTGGCTCAGGACAGAAGGGATGAGTAGAGCTTTGAGGTGCATTGATTTGTTGGGTGTTGTACAGTGAAATGCTGGAAAGTCAGACTGCTGGGCATTCACGGGATATGGGAGTCGCTGGCTGGGACAGCATTTATTGCTCATTCCTCGTTGCCCTTGAGAAGACGGTGGTGAGCTGCCTTCTTGAACCGCTGCAGTCCATGTGGTATAGGTACACCCACAGTGCTGTTCGGGAGAAAGTTTCAGGATTTTGACCCAGCAACAGTGAATGAACGGCGATATATTTCCAAGTCAGGATGCCAAGTGGCTTGGAGGGAAACTTCCAGGTGCGGGTGTCTGCATCTATCTGCTGCCCTTGTCCCTCTAGATGGTAGCGGTCGTGGATTTGGAAGGTGCTGTCGAAGGAGCCTTGGTGAATACCTGCAGTGCATCTTGTAGATGGTACACACTGCTGCTACTGTGCATCAATGTTTGTGGTTGTGGTGCCAATCAAGTGGGCTGCTTTGTCCTGGATGGCATCAAGCTTCTTGAGTGTTGTGGAAGCTGCACTCATCCAGGCAAGTGGGGAGTATTCCATCACACTGCTGACTTGTGCCTTGTAGATGGTGGACAGGCTTTGGGGAGTCAGGAGATGAGTTACTCGTCGCACAATTCCTAGCCTTTGACCTGCTCTTGTAGCCACAGTATTTATAGGGCTATTCCAGTTCAGTTTCTGGTCAATGGGATGCCCCCGGGATGTCGATGGTGGGGGATTCAGTGATGGTAATGCCATTGAACATCAAGGGGCGATGGCTGAATTCTCTCTTGTTGGAAATGGTCATTGCCTGACACGTGTGGTGTGAATGTTACTTGCAACTTGTCAGCCCAAGCCTGGATATTGTCCAGGTGTTGCTGCATTTCGATATGGACTGCTTTAGTAGCTGAGGAATCGCGAATGGTGCTGAACATTGTGCAATCATCAGCGAACATCCCCAATTCTGACCTTATGATGGAAGGATAGTCATTGATGAAGCAGCTGAAGATGGTTGGGCCTAGGATACCATCCTGAGGAACTCCTGCAGTGATATCCTGGAGCTGAGATGACTGACCTCCAACAACCACAATCATCTTCCTTTGTGCTAGGTATGACTCCAAACAGCGGAGCATTTTCCCTCCTGATTCTCATTGACTCCCATTTTGCTAGGGCTCCTTGATGCCACATTCAGTCAAAAACTGCCTTGATGTCAAGGGCAGTCACTCTCATCTCACCTCAGGAGTTCAGCTCTTTTGTCCATGTTTGAACCAAGGATGTAATGAGGTCAGGAGCTGAGTGGCCGTGGCGAAACCCAAATTGGGCATCAGTGAGCAGGTTAATGCTAAGCAAGTACCGCTTGATAGCAATGTTGGTGACCCCTTCCATTACTTTACGGATGAGTAGACTGATGGGGCGGTAATTGGCTGGGTTGGATTTGTCCTGCTTTTTGTGTATAGGGCATACATGGGCAATTTTCCACATAGCCAAGTAGATGCCAGAGTTATAGCTGTACTGGAACAGCTTGGCTAGGGGCGCAGCAACTTCTGGGGCACAAGTCTTCAGTGCTATTGCCGGAATATTGTCAGAGCCCATAGTCTTTGCAGTATCCAGTGCCTTCAGCCGTTCCTTGATATCACGTGGAGTGAATCGAATTGACTGAAGGCTGGCATCTGTGATGTGAGGAAGCCGAGATGGATCATCCACTCAGCACTTCTGGCTGAAGACTGTTGCAAATGCTTCAGCATTATCTTTTGCACTCCTGTGCTGGGATCCTCCATCATTGAGGATGGGGATATTTGTGAAGCCTCCTCCTTCAGTGAGTTGTTTAATTATCCATCACCATTCACAGCTGGATGTGGTAGGACTGCAGAGTTTAGATCTGATCCGATGGTTGTGGGGTCGCTTAGCTCTGTCTATCACTTGCTGCTTATGCTGTTTGGCTTGCAAGTAGTCCTGTGTTATAGCCTCATCAGGTTGACACCTCATTTTTAGGTATGCCCGGTGCTGCTCCTGGCATGCCCTCCCGCACTCTTCATTGAACCAGGGTTGATCCTCTGGCTTGATGGAAATGGTAGAGTGGGGGGTATGTTGGGACATGAGGTTACAGATTGTGTTTAAGTATAATTCTGCTGCTGCTGATGGCCAACAGCACCTCATGGATGCCCAGTCTTGGGCTGCTAGATCTGTTCGAAATCTATCCCTTTTAGCACGGTGGTAGCACCACACAACACGATGGAGGGTATGCAATATCCACAATGACTGGGTGATGGTCACTCCTGCCAATACTGTCATGGGCAGATGCATCTGCAGCAGGCAGGTTGGTAATGATAAGGTCAAGTATGTTTTTCCCTCTTGTTGGTTCCCTCACCATCTTCTGCAGACCCAGTCTAGCAGCTATGTCATTTAGGATTCGGCCAGCTCAGTCAGTAGTGCTGCTACCGAGCCACTCTTGGTGATGGACACTGAAGTCCCCACCCAGAGTATATTCTACACCCTTGCCACCCTCAGTGCTTCCTCAAAGTGATGTTCAACATGGAGGAGCACTGATTCATCAACTGAGGGAGGACGGTACGTGGTAACCAGCAGGAGGTTTTCTTGCCCTTGTTTGACCTGATGCCATGAGACTTCATTGGCTCTGGAGTCAAAGTTGAGGACTCCCAGGGCAACTCCCTCCCGTCTGTATACCACTGTGCCGCCACCTCTGCTGGGTCTGTCCTGCCAGTGGTGATGGTGGAGCCTGAGACGTTATCTGCAAGGTATAATTCTGTGAGGGTGACTATTTCAGGTTGTTGCTTGACTAGGCTGTGAGACAGCTCTCTCAATTTTGGCACAGGACCCCAGGTGTTAATAAGGAGGATTTTGCAGGGTCGACAGGGCTGCGATTGTCTTTGTCGTGTTCGGTGCCGAGGTCGATGCCGGATGCTCCGTCCAGTTTCATTACTTTTTGTGGCTTTGTAGCGGTTTGTTACAACTGAGTGGCTTGCTGGGCCATTTCAGAGGGCATTTAAGAGTCAACCACGTTGCTGTGGGCCTGGAGTCACATGTAGGCCAGACCAGGTAAGGACGGCAGATTTCCTTCCCTAAAGGACATTAGTGAACCAGATGGGTTTTTACAGCAATCGACAATGGTTTCATGGTCATCATTCGACTTTTAATTCCAGATTTTTATTTAATTCAAATTCTGCCATCTGCTGTGGCAGGATTCAAACCCAGGTCCCCAGAGCATTACCCTGGGTCTCCAGATTACTAGTCCAGCAACAGTCTCTAGTCCAGTATTAAGCCATTCACCTTTCCTACCACCTGAGGTCCTTGGCCCTCTCAGGGGACTGTCACCAGGTTTGAGGCACCAAAACCCAGTTACTCACTTCCTCAGCCACTTCCATCTACCTCTACTTTGTTGGAGTGGCTGGCCTTTAACACCCCTCCTTCGCAAACATTGAGCCGTAACCTCCAACTAGTGCCGGAAAGTGCTAGTTTGCAGAAATTAGAATAAATGCACATTTACCTGGTCTTGAAAATCGCGTTGCCACTTCTATTTGCCAGAGCTACTTGGGGCCTGTATCAGAAAAATCCTCGCAGGCCCCAACGAAGTCTAGATCCAGTGTAATCAGGAGGCTATGCCCCCTTTTTATTGGCACTAGCTGTCGTAAAGCTGGTAAGTTCAAAGGGCCAGGGACATTGACAGGTCAGGGGTTAAGTGTCTAAGGCAAGTAGATAGGATTTGGGGGTCCGAGGTCTGAGGAGAAGGTGGATCCGAGGGCGTGGAGGTTCATTGTGTGTGTGTGTGTGTGTGTGTGTGTGTGTGTGTGTGTGTGTGTGTGTGTGTGTGTGTGTGTGTGTGTGTGTGTGGTGGTGGGGTGGTGGGGTGGTGGGGGGGAAGGAGAGTGTATTGGTCTGGGTCTTTAAAATAGTTACCCAGAAGTTAGAAGAGGTTTTAATATTTTAATAATAATACACAAGACTCCCTTTCCCTCCCTTTCAGCATTCCAAAGGGACCATTCTCTCCGCAACATCCTTGTCACCCATAATGTCCCCTCCCCTCCTTTCAACAAGCGCAGAAAATGCAACACCTCCTTTTAACTCCCTTCTCACCATCCAAGGCCCCAAAAACTCCTTACAAATGAAACTGCAATTTACTTGTACTTCTTTGAGTAACTATTGATATATTGGAAACAAAAACAGAATTACCTGGAAAAACTCAGCAGGTCTGGCAGCATCGGCGGAGAAGAAAAGAGTTGACGTTTCGAGTCCTCATGACCCTTCGACAGAACTTGAGTTCGAGTCCAGGAAAGAGCTGAAATATAAGCTGGTTTAAGGTGTGTGTGTGGGGGGCGGAGAGATAGAGAGACAGAGAGGTGGAGGGGGTTGGTGTGGTTGTAGGGACAAACAAGCAGTGATAGAAGCAGATCATCAAAAGATGTCAACGACAATAGTACAATAGAACACATAGGTGTTAAAGTTGGTGATATTATCTAAACGAATGTGCTAATTAAGAATGGATGGTAGGGCACTCAAGGTATAGCTGTAGTGGGTTTTTTTTTAATAATGGAAATAGGTGGGAAAAGGAAAATCTTTATAATTTATTGGAAAAAAAAAGAAGGGGGAAACAGAAAGGGGTTGGGGATGGGGGAGGGAGCTCACGACCTAAAGTTGTTGAATTCAATATTCAGTCCGGAAGGCTGTAAAGTCCCTAGTCGGAAGATGAGGTGTTGTTCCTCCAGTTCGCAAACTGGAGGAACAACACCTCATCTTCCGACTAGGGACTTTACAGCCTTCCGGACTGAATATTGAATTCAACAACTTTAGGTCGTGAGCTCCCTCCCCCATCCCCACCCCCTTTCTGTTTCCCCCTTCCTTTTTTTTCCAATAAATTATAAAGATTTTCCTTTTCCCACCTATTTCCATTATTAAAAAAAAAACCCACTACAGCTATACCTTGAGTGCCCTACCATCCATTCTTAATTAGCACATTCGTTTAGATAATATCACCAACTTTAACTTTAACACCTATGTGTTCTATTGTACTATTGTCGTTGACATCTTTTGATGATCTGCTTCTATCACTGCTTGTTTGTCCCTACAACCACACACCCCCCCACCCCCCACCTCTCTGTCTCTCTATCTCTCCGCCCCCCCACACACACACCTTAAACCAGCTTATATTTCAGCTCTTTCCTGGACTCGAACTCAAGTTCTGTCGAAGGGTCATGAGGACTCGAAACGTCAACTCTTTTCTTCTCCGCCGATGCTGCCAGACCTGCTGAGTTTTTCCAGGTAATTCTGTTTTTGTTTTGGATTTCCAGCATCCGCAGTTTTTTTGTTTTTATCTATTGATATATTGGTATAGCCCCAACAGAATCCTCTGAGTTTTGCAATTTAAATCACACTTTTGGATGATTCCCAGCGCAGCACAATTGACCAGAGAAAGTTCGTACTTTTGGGCACCTGCCATGCAAACCTTTACCTGGGAACTCAAGCCCCCTCCCTCACCCTTTTTCCAGTACACTGATGACTGTATCAGTGCCGCCTCTTGCTCTCACCAATAACTGAAAAACTGAATTAGCTTTGTTTCCAATTGCCACCCATCTCTCACCTTCACCCAGTCCATCTCTGACACTTACCATCCCATCCTTAACTTCTCTGTCAGCATTTCTAGAGATAGGCTATCAACTAATATTCACTACAAACCCACGGACTCCCACAGTTACCTTGACAACAAGTCCTCACACCCTGCTTCCTGTAAGGACTGTATTCCATTCTCCTAGTTTCTCCACCTCCATCGCATCTGTTCTGATGATACAACATTCCACACCAGCATTTCTGATATGTCTTCTTTTTCCTCAACCAAGGATGCACACCCAACGTGACTGACGGGGCGCGGCCCTCATTGTGTCCTATCCATTTCACACACACTTCTGCTCTCACCCCTTCCCCTCCCTCCCAGGACCATGATAGGATATCCCCTGCCCTCACCTTTCACCCCACCAGCCTCTGTATTTAACAGATCATCCTACACCATTGTCACCAGCCAGTGTGATGTCATCACCAAACACAGCCTCCCCTCCCTTTTCAACATTCCAAAGGGACCATTCTCTCCGCAACATCCTTGTTACCCATAACGTCTCCTCCCCTCCTTTCAGCATCTTTCTGTCCAAGCACAGAAAATGCAACACCTCCTTTCACCTTCTCACCATCCAAAGACCCAAAAACTCCTTCCAAGTGAAACTGCAATTTACTTGTACTTCTTTCAACTTACTGTACAGTACTTGCCGTTCTCAATGTGGCCTCCTCTATACTGGGGAGACCAAACGTAGTCTGGGTGACAGCTTTACAAAAGATCTTCAATCAGTCTGCAAGCATGACCCTGAGCTTCCTGCAGCTTGTCATTTTAATTCTCCATCTTGTTCCCACTCTGATCTCTCTGTCCCATATCCTGCTACACTGTTCCAATGAAGTTCAACACAAGCTTGAGGAACAGCAACTCATCTTTTGACACAGCACTCTACATCTTTCTGGACTCAATATTGAGTTCAACAACTTTAGATTATACCCTTTGCCTTCACCTTGTTCCGCACGTTTTGTTGTTGTTCTCTTTTTGCTGGTGTCACGACTCAGTGGGGATAGTGCGCTATAACATCAAGCCCCACTGCTCCCTGAGCCACGACAAACGTGAAAAGTTTGACCAAACCATCAGATTGCCCCAATTCGACCTAACTGTTTAATTTAGGTTAACAGAATACAAGCACCAGGTTTGTAAACTTAATAAATAAATAGCTGTTTATTGAACAAAATTGTCTTTAACTAGTGGTAAAAGAAAGGAATATGAAATGCTAACTTCTAACACTAGAACTTAAATTCTAACCCTTCTTAAACCCCGATGCACAAACATACACACACATACACACAAAACATGGATTTCAAGGGTGAGGTAAAATATTTCAATAGCACTAATCCGGAGTACAGAATTAGATGGGTTGATTTTGATTGATATCTTCCAAATTTAGGGAAGGAAATCTGCCGTCCTTACCTGGTCTGGCCTACATGTGACAGCAACGTGGTTGACTTTTAAAATGCCCTCTGAACAAGGGCAAATAGGGATGAATGCTGGCTTAGCCACCAACGCCCACGTCCCATGAATGGATAAAAAAAACCTGGTTGCCACATTATAGGAAGGATGTGATTGCACTGGAGGGGGTGCAGAGGAGATTCACCAGGATGTTGCCTGGGATAAAACATTTAAGTTACGAAGAGAGGTTGGATAGACTGAGTTGTTTTTGTTGAAGCAGAGAAGACTGAGGAGTGACCTGATCGAGATGTACAAGATTATGAAGGGCATGGACAGGGTAGATAGGAGCAGCTGTTCCCCTTAGTTGAAGGGTCAGTCATGAGGGGCCACAAGTTCAAGGTGAGGGGCAGGGGGTTTAGGGGGGATGTGAGGAAAAATCTTTTGACCCAGAAGGTGGTGAAGGTCTGGAATGCACTGCCTGGGAGGGTGGTGGAAGCAGGTTGCGTCACATCCTTTAAAAAGTACCTGGATGAGCACTTGGCATGTCATAACATTCAAGGCTATGGGCCAAGTGCTGTTAAATGGGATTAGGTAGGTAGGTCAGGAATTTCTCGTGTTGGTACAGGCTCGATGGGCCGAAGGGCCTCTTCTGCTCTGTGATTCTGAAATTCCTTGCAGTTTGTTGTAAATGGCATGATGTGGTCTCCCAGCACTTACAATCTATGGTTCATTGGTTGAAATACTTTTTCAATGTCTCCACTGGTGATTTTAACCCTTTTCCTCTTGACGGGTTTTCAGAGAAAGCAAGTTACAGAGGTGTGAGGGATAGCCAGCTAGCTATCGTGGCAGAAATACTGGAATCTTACAAGCACAGGAGAGAGAGAGGTTTTAGGTCTTCCCTCTTTGCAGGCTCGGAGCTGTTCTGCCTAAACTGTTACAACGCAAAACTCTGGTTACCTAATCGGGAGTCAATTAAAATGCTGTTGTTAGGCAATTTCCCCCTCCTTTCCAGCACCATCCTGTTCTCTCATGGTACCCTATGTTTCAGGATAGCAGCATTGTAGATATTCCTTATCCTGCTCCAGTGAACATATCTTTCAACTGCAGCCATGGTAGTTCTTTGAAGCCACAGGCCAAGAAAAATGAAAAAATAGGTTCTTTGCACTGGCTTGTTTTTTGCCTTATTCTTTCAAGTTGCATTCAAATGGCTGTTATATAGCCATTCATGCCTCATCTGGAACCGTTTCTTTATCACTCTCTTTGGCTTTTGTATCATGAAATCTTTTGTAATTTAATCTCTCCCATCCTCCATTCTATCACAGAACTCCCTTTTTGACCTTCCTGCCCCCTCCCCACTTCTGCTAGCTTAAAAACTCTTACATTTCTATTTTTCTTCAGTTCTAATGAAAGGTCATTGACATGAAACATTAATTCTGTTTCTCTCCACAGATGCTGCCTGACCCGCTGAGCATTTCCAGCAGTTTTGTTTTTATTTTAAATGTAGTGGGTTTGAGAAAGCAATTTGCAGATGATATGAATAATGCCCATGTGCTTAATAGTGAAGAAGAAAGCTGTAGACTGCAGAAAATTATCAACGACAAAATGGCAAACGGAATTAAATCCAGAAAAATGTGAGGTGATGTACGTGGGAGGACAAACAAGGCAAGGGAATACACAATAAATGGTAAGATTTTGAGAAGTGTTCAGGAACAGAAGAACCTTGCAGTCCCTTAATGCAGTAAAGTAGGGCAGGTAAAGAAGGTGGCCATGAAGGCATATAGGATACCTTCGTTTATTAGGTGAAGCATAGAACCTAAAAGCAGGGAGATAATGCTAGAATTATATAAAACGCTAGTTAGATTGCAGCCAATTCTGGTCACCACATTATAGGAAGGGTGTGATCACAGTAGAGCATATACAGAGAAGACTTACAAATATTAGCCAAGAATCCAGAATTTTATGAGAAAATATTGGATAGGCTAGGGCTGTTTTCTTTGGAACAGAGGAGGCTGATGGGATATTTAACTAAGATGTATGAAATTGTGAGGGGCTTAGGTAAAGTAGATCTAAAGAATCTATTTCCCTTCACAGAAAGGTCATTAATCAGGGACATAGATTTTAAGTAATTAGTAATAGGATTAAGGGGGAATTGAGAAGTAATCTTTTTACTCAGAGTGGTGGACATCAGGACCTCATGCCTGAAAGAATGGTAGAGGCAGTAACCCTCAACATAATTAAAAAACACTCGGATATGCACTTGAGGTGCCATAACCTACAGAACAACAGACCAAGAGCTGGAAGGTGGGTTTAGGCTGTATAGCTCTTTCCCAGCCGGCACGGACATAATGGACCATATGATCTGCCATAAATCTTTATACGTTTCTATGAATAGCCAAGTTCTATATGGGAAACAGCTTTCTGGACAGGAAGATTCTCAAATGCCCAATTTTTCATGTGCTGGGTATTTGTAATGTGTTTCTGAGACAACAAAAGTGAAATTTTATACTCTGGCAACCGGGGCACTATCGTTTTTTTGCAAGAATAGACATGAATGAGTTCTGGAATAGTCCTTCATGCTTTGTTGGAGATAAGCTAAAGCTGAAAAGGTTTCCTCTGTTTACTCATCAAAGAACTGTTTCCCACCAAAAGGTAAACCAGTCAATTTAACCATAACATTAATCTTGATTCTCTTTTCTAGTAGGCATATGGTCAGAGGAGGAGAATCTTGGGTGCGGTTTGTCATAAGATCAAGTAACCACAGATCTACAGTCATTCCTGATGATATATTGATAACTGTTATTTTTCATGTAACATGATTTTGAACTCTGCCATTGCATCAAATAAGTTCCTAGAGGCATCAGTGAGACCATTAGAGCTTTGACACAAGCCTATTAGCCAATACCAAATCAGCACTAATATTTCCATACAGAAGTAGGTAAGGAAAACTGCAGTTGCTGCACTCGGCCATTAGTCCCCAAGATCAAGATGGCCACTCATTTCCTGCTCTAAAAATGTAGGTGATAACAATCCACTCACTCAACTTGTTGATAAATCCCTGAGTTCTTTCTCAAGAACATTATCATCTAATGTTTGCATCCTATCTTTAAGCAACTTCAGCAAGTTCCAGATCCAGTGGGCCAGTTCCAAAAAATGCTCCCTGGTGGCTTCAGAACATATCTCTTTTCACAGTTTGAGAACAGGGATGATGGAAGGTACATCTGAGACAACAGGGGTGCACCAATGGTTCCAAATTCCCAGTCTTTACCATCATCTCTAACTTGGATCTCTCCTCAAACACAATGTAAATTTAGCAGGTGAAAAGCAGACAGATTTGCTGGTTTTCGATCATCACGAGGCAATTTGGAAAAAAATAATTGAGGACCAAACAAGAGGCAATAATTTATTGAAACAAAAAACACTCAAGTGGATCAGGACGCAGCTGTGGTGAAGAAACCAGTTATGTTTCAGGTGCGGATCATTCCCAAGTTTTGAAGTATGGTTAATATCGGAAGTGTTTTAACCAGTCTATTCTAACTACAGCTGCTGCCTGGCCTGTTTAAGATTTAGCGCATTGGCAGCTATTTACTTGTTGTTGACAATGATTTTTTGTTAAATTGGCATCCCTTAGAACAACTCTTCTTTCAGTAATTTCTCTGATCTTGCAACTAATGTGCTGTTATGCTGCAATGCCACGGTTATACCAACTGAGCGCCGCCCTCTCCCACATTAAGAAATTAGGTACACAATCCCTCCAGCAATAATTTCAGAATATGAGTGTCATGCGTCCCCAAATCTTACCTGCAATTATTCATCAAGTGCACCAGAACTAGGTGGTTGGATAAGCATTACTCCACACTTTTGCTACTGACACAAGGCTATAAATACAATAATAAATATTGCTGGCATTGGCCTAACAAGTAGCCAGGTGAGGAAAGTTTTGCTCTTGAAAACCAAAGAACACATTTAATGACATGCGGTGTTCCCTCTATAGGAACTATATGGACTTACACAAAAAATGCATTCTGTGCCAGTATGCTTCATGAGCCCTCAGACACAGAGAAAATAAATACCAAAAATGCTTCCACAGGAGTGTAACAAGGTTCCCTTCAACTTACAATCTACATATACCAGTAGGTAAATGCATTAGTAAGGTTTGCATGCTGGGCTACATAAGTGCCTCACTGATAACTGTCTACACTATGTGTTTACACAGTTATAATTATCAGTGTTAGATTCTAGTCAGCCAGCTCAGGCATGGTGCCAATAGATCAGCCCTAATTAGTATACTCACACTGTCAGTTATGTTCATTTTGCAGCATGTTCTTCATGCTAATGGCAATTCCCTGATTCCCTCCTTACCTCAAACAAGCGTCATACTCGTACTCTCCTGTATGTCTCTTTCACTCATTTGCTGACTTTTCTCTTCTAGCTACAGTGTTATATGTCTCATATAAATGCACATTTGAAGAGGATAGATTCACTTATATAACTGGTACATTAATTGGCTTCAAGTCACATTACATAAACAAGCCACTTTCAGCTTCAAGAGCCTAGCGAGAACAGTACCATGGGACTTAATTGGACACAGCAATTCTAAGATTATTTTTTACTTAATATTATCTTTATTGACTGCGCTAATTCCTGTTAAGGGCCTCTTACAGCTACAGTGTGCTTTTTTCTGCAGAGTTTCTGATCAATTTTTGCCAAAGAGAATTGTGCAATAGCACAATAATTCATTCACTTTAACCAAAAGATTCTACTAAAGAGAACAACATTTTCACCTTAAGCTGTGCTGTGGAATCTTTTATAAACACCTGACGGGACGGACAGTGCCTCAGTTTAACATCTCATTCAAAAGATAGCACCTCGGACAGTGCAGCACACCTTCAATATTCACTGGAGCATCAACCTTAATTTTTGTACTCAAGTCTCTGGGGTGGAACATGATCCCACAACCTTCTAACTCAGGGGCAAGAGTGCTACCGGCTGAGCCACAGCTGACACACAATGCCAGAATCACAGTATTAGATCATTCAGAATATTCTAGGGCTAGAAGAAGTTACAGAAGTACATTCAATACCATTAGGAGATTTAATTACAAATATAAATATGGCAATAAATGCTGGCCTAGCCAGCAACACCAACATCCTGTAAATAAATAAAAATAAATTAAAAATAAGAAATTTCAATTGGAAACATTAGTGAATCAGGAGCATATGTAAATCAGCAAGGATAGATGGATGTGTTAGCAAGAACTGGCACTGAGTAGGATATGGGGAGAGGTTTAGATAAGCTAATGTTTTTAAGAGGATGAGAAGTCTGGTCAGGAGAGACCAGGAAAAGACAAAATTTAATGGTGAACAGCAGCATGGACGAAAGTTTAAGCGGCAGCTGACACAAGGCAGTGTTCCTGAGGTGGAAGGCAGTGTTCCTAAGGTGGAAGTCAGCAGTGCTTGTGATGGAGAGTGAAGAAGGTCAGAAGCCAAGCTTGACATCAAGACAGGCGCAAGGATGCTTACAGTTTGGTTAGCTTGACACAATGGCCAAGGAGTGAAATGGGATTGGTGCTGAGGGTATGGCAGGGTTTGTGGCAGGGAACAAAAAAAAGTTTCAATCTTCCCAATGTTTAATTGGAGGAAATTGTAATTCATTCACAACTAGATATCAGACAAGCAGTCCGATGTTACAGAGGCACTAAAGAAGTCAAGAAAGTCAATGAGGATTCAAATTTGGTGCCATTAGCATAGATGTGGAAACTGTATATAGATGTCAAAACTCCTAAGTTTGTTGTTTGAAATTTGTTTTAGATATAACACGGTGCTATGGGTACCCGCCTGGGCCCCAGTTATGTCTGTATCTTTATGGGGTATGTGGAACATTCCTTGTTCCAGACCTACTCAAGCCCCCTCCCACAACTCTTCTTTCGGTAATCGATGACTGTTTCGGTGTCACTTCATGCTCTCATTTAGACCTGGAAAAATTGATCAATTTTGCTTCCAGTTTCCACCCCTCCATCACCTTCGCATGGTCCATCTCCGACACTTCTCTTCCATTCCTTGACCTCTCTGTCTTCATTTCTGGTGACAGACTGTCCACTGATATTCATTACAAGCCCACCAACTCCCACAGCTACCTCAACTACTGCTTCTCACACTCTACTTCCTGTAAGGTCTCCATTCCATTCTCCCAGTTCCTTCGCCTCCATCACATGTTGCTACCTTTCAAAACGGCACTTCTGACATGTCTTCCTTCTTCTTTAAACAAGGTTTCCCACCTACTGTGCTGGACAGAGCCCTCAACTGTATCTGACCCATCTCTAGCGCCTCTACACTCTTCCTCTCCTTCTCAGAAACATGATAGGGTCACCCTTGTCCTCACTTCTCACCCCACCAGCCTCTGCATTCAATGGATTATCCTCTGCCATTTCCGCCAACTCCAGCATGATGCCACCAGCAAACACATCTTCCCCTCACCCCTCCATCAGCATTCCGTAGGGACTGTTCCCTCGCGGACACCCTGGTCTACTCCTCCATCACCCCCTCAGCACCTTCCCATGCAATCACAGAAGGTGCAACACCTGCCCCTTTACCTCCTCCCTCCTCACTGTCCAAGGGCCCAAACACACCTTTCAGGTGAAACAGTACTTCACTTGCACCTCCTTCAATTTGGTCTACTTCATTTGCTGCTCCCAATGCGGTCTCCTCTACACAGGGAGGGGGGCAACCAATCGCAGGCTGGGTGACCGCTTTCTGGAACACCTTCGGTCTGTCCGCAAGCATGATCCAAGCCTTCCTGCCACTTGCCATTTCAACACACCATCCTGCTCTCATGCCCACATGTCCATCCTTGGCCTGCGACAATGTTCCAGTGAAGCCCAATGCAAACTGGAGGAACAACACCTCATCTTCCAATTAGGCACTTTACAGCTTTCCAGACTTAACATTGAGTTCAACAACTTCAGACCATGAACTCTCTCCTCTATCTTAACCCCATTTTCAATCCCTTTCTTTAAATTTATTTTTATTTTTATTCATTTATTCTCTTTATTTCCTTTAACCTCCCCTCTTTTTACCCCTTTCTCTATCCTTTTTTCCTCAACCACCATTCCCTCCCCCCACCCCACCCCCAAAAGGGCCATGTTACTTTTTCCATGTTCTTTCAGAGTGCTTACCCTTGTTCTGCTATTAACACATTCTGCTTTCTTACCTTTATGCCACTATCAGCACCTTCTTTAGCCCTTACCACTAGCCCTTTGTCTTTTTGTCCATGACATTTTTGTCAATCTCTCCTAATCTCCCGCCTATTGCTGGCCTTCTATCCAGCTTCACCTGTTCCACCCCCACTTAAACAGTATATATTTCATCACATTTCTACTTCTCTTTAGCTCTGAAGAAGAGCCATACAGGCTCAAAACATTAACTCTGTTTCTCTCTCCACAGATGCTGTCAGAACTGCTGAGCTTTTCCAGCATTTCCTGTTTTTATTTCAGATTTCCAGTATTTTGCTTTTATATGTATGTTTTTCATTTTGCTTTCTTAATGAAGTTCATACTTTACCACGTATAGTGGTTCCCAAACCGAGGCCCACAGACCATTCTGGAATCTGTCATGGCTCTCAACCGGGGCCACAAAATAATATAACTTTGAGGGGACAGGGGTTTTCAAAATAACTGGGGTGCAACAGGGAAATCAGCTTATCTGCTTTTTAGCTCTGGACCTTAAAGGAATTACCATGGCGTGTAGTTCAAAGTGAATGAGCAGCAACTAAAGGTGGGCACGACGCAGGAATGAAATGTGGCCACCAAATGTAAGGAGGGGAGCATGCACAGAGGAGTACAGCATGAAGTTTTACAGTGTAAAATAACTATCTGGTTGTCTCCTGATTTCTGCTGACTATGTTGAATAGCAGAACAGAATTCACTCAACTAGTATAAAGTGTCAGTGAGCATAGTATAGGGGGTTGTTAAATTTACCAGGTACTGCACCTCTTAAATATTTTCATTGATCTGATAATGAATATTTATGTTGTTTGTGTTATTATTTAGATGGAGGGTCCATGCGTAATAATCTATTTGTAAAGGATTTCTTCAACCAAAAAAGTCTGAGCACCATTGATTTTAATACATATAAGCGTTCTAGTTTTGATCAGAATTTATCCCAGGATAAGTTGATTACATAGACAAGATCGCCATTAGGAATCCTGCATAGAGCAGTGTGTCTGATATTAGAAGTATGAAAAGTTAGTGAATATCTGGTACAATATCACCGCCCTGTCCCTCCCCTACAGATGCAAAGTGCTTTTAAACATGTTCACTCTTTACTTACAGTCACAGCCAATCAAACACTTTTTGCATTGTAATCACTTATAATGTGGGGAACTCGGTAGCCAATATGCACACAGCAAACTCCCACAAATAGCAATGTGATAATGACCAGATAATCTGTTTCTTGTGATGTTTGATCAAAGGAAAAATTTTGGCCAGGACACTGGGGAGAACACCCCTTCTCTTCAAAATATTGGATCTTTTATGGGATCTTTTACATCCACCTGAGAAGGCAGTTGGGGCCTCAGTTTAACCTCTCATTAAAAACAGTGCAATGCTCCTTCAGTACTGTACTGAGAGTGATTTTTGTGCTCAACTGTGACTTGAGCTCAGAACCTTGTGACACAAGAGGCAAGTGCTGCCAACCAAGCAACAGGTGAGTTTTCTATAAGATTTCCAATAAACACTTTTTTTTTAAAGTTGTTTTCAGACATTTGATGATAGATGATGTTTAGACTGGATTTACACTCCACCCATACTCCAAGCGATGGGTGTCTGGTAGGATCTCACCACTTGGCTTTAGGACGGGCCCAAACTCCTAAGCCATTTTTGCATCAATGTCTCTTGGGGCTAACACAAACCTTACAACATAATTGCAGCTTTGAATATATGTTCCTTTTGCAAAAATTAGGATTGCAAGTACTAAAAAACGAGGTTTGATAAATATATGGCACAAATGTATGGGAGATACATGTGAAATTATAATGCATTTTGGCTGGTGTAATATACTGCAAGTCCTAAGTGAGTTACAGATACACCCCATAGCTCATCATATTGTGCTCAAAGAACCCAGGAAATAAAACTTAAATTTTGTAAGTTAGAAATGGTAATGCACATTATACTGATTGATGGATTACTTTAGTGATATCACCGCCATTCATCCTCAGGATTGATATCTCCAGAAAATACAATATTTTAGAAATATCATATGATATCATCATAGAATGATTTCATACTTAGACTTAATCTAAGAAATAAGCCTGTTATGGGTCCATGGCCAAACACGAGCAACAGTCTGTGTATGGATTTGTTATTCTGGGCTTAAACAATGCTGCGTTAGGTTCAGAATGGAATGGGCAACATACAAAGTCTCAAACAGCCAGGAAAGGTCTTGGGTTCTTAGAATTTTCAATGAAAACCCAATTGTAGTAAATACATAGATATAATCATACAAGAGGAGAGTGAAACTAAAAGCACAAGATGTCCATTCATCCATATTTTCAGTCAGACTTTAAATTTATGTTTTTATATTCATTCGTGGGATCTGGGTGTTGTTGGCTAGGCCAATGTCTATTGTCCATCTTAATTATCCTTCAGAAGGTAGTGGTGTACCATCACAGTCCATGAGGTGTAGACATTCCCACTATGCTGCTGGGTAGGAACTTTGAGACTTTTGAGCCAGTAATGATAAGGAACAGCAATATAGTTCCAAGACAGGATGGTGTGTGACTTGGTGGGGAAGTTGCAGATGGTGGTGTTCCCATGCATCTGCTGGTCCTATCCTTCTAGACAGTAGAGATCACAAGTTTGGAAGGTGCTGTCAAAGAAGCCTTGGCGAGTTGCTACAGTGCATCTTGTAGCTGGTACACACTGCATTCACTGTGCATCGGTAGTGGAGGGAGTGAATGTTTGTGGAGGGGGTGCCAATCAAGTGGGAAGCTTTGTCCTGGATAGTGTCAAACTTCTTGAATGTTGTTTGAGCTATACTCATCCAGGCAAGTGGAGGGTATTCCATCACACACTTGACTTGTGCCTTGGAGATGGTGGACAGGCTTTGGGGAGTCAGGTGGTGAGTTAGTCACTTCAGAATACCCAGCCTCTGACCAATATTGTAGCCACAGTATTTATATAGTTGGTCCAGTTAGGTTTTTGGTCATTGATAACTCCCATTTTGCTGGCAGTGAAGGATTCAGCGATGGTAATGCCATTCAACGTTATGGAAGTTAGATTCTACCTTGTTGGAGATGGTCATTACCTGGTTTTTGTGTGACTCAAATGTTACTTGCCTTTTATCAGCCCAAGCCTGAATCTAGTCCAGGTCTTGCTGCATGAGGGTACGGACTAATTCATTATTTGAGTCGTGAATGGTGCTGAACACTGCGCAATCATCAGTGAACATCCCCACCTCTGACATAGTGATGGAGGGAAGATCATTGATGAAGCAACTGAAGATGGTTAGGCCTAGGACACTACCCTGAGAAACTCTTGCAGCAATGTCCTGCAGCTAAGATGGTTGACCTCAAACAACCACAACCATCTTCCTTTGTGCTGAGTATGACCCCAGCCAGCAGGAAGTTTTCTCTCCGATTCCCAATGACTTCAATTTTACTACAGCTGCTTAAAGCTACACTTGGTCAAATGCTGGCTTGGTGTCAAGGGCAGTCACCATTACCTTAGCTCTTTTGTCCATGATTGGACCAAAACTGCAATAAGGTCTGGAGTTGAGGGGTCCTGTCAGAACTCAAACTGAACATTGGTGAGCAGGTTTAAAGTGCAAAAGTGCCACTTGATAGCATGGTTAATGACACCTCCCATCACTTTGCTGACAATTGAGAATAGAGTGATGAGGCAGTGGCGATCAGATTGGATAGGTCTTGCTTTTAGTGGACATGACATATCTGAGCAATTTTCCAAATTGTCAGGTGATGCATTTCATAATGTGCTGCAACTAGTAAAGGGAAAAACACAAGAACTGAAATAATTTTGACTCAGTATATTAGCTTTTCATAAAATGAAATCTTAATACATATAATGTTAATTAAAAAATCACAAATTACAACTAAATGACAGATAATTAATATAATACACTTTTTTGGAACATTTGACTGTGTAGGGAATGCCATTGAACCAGTGTGTTTATTCAGGCAATTTTTCACACAAGAATTACAGTCAACAGGAAACTTACTACTTTCTCCATGCAGTTTTCAGTTACTACTATAAATTAGCCAACCTCTCTCTGGAGCAAGTATCACTATGCTGGATGGCTTTGCCATACTGCAGTCCATTCTGGAACATGTGGCCTCTCCAAGTACATTTGTGTCCTTAAGTTAACATGTGCTTCTTAACATGTATGCTTAGATAGGGCCGGGTTAGAGAGCGAATGTCTTTTCCTTGAAAGGTTGAGTTGCTAACAAGCATCACACTAGATTTCACTAATCACATTGACATCATTTGATCTTCTTTCCTGAAGATCAATGGCCATGTGGAGGCAATGCCTAGGACTAGTGGCATAGAAAGAGTGGGTACACATGTTGTACCTCAGGCTGGCAATACATCCTTCAGTGAACCTGATCCAAATACTGCAGAATGAAGGAAATGTTCAGATTAATCATACAGCACAAGAGTTGCAGTCTGTAAAGGTCCATCACAGGACTCAACTGCCATGTGACAAAAGGCCAGCTCAATCCTATGAATCTCCCAGCAGAAGAGCACCCCACCACACCTCTCACTAATACTGCTCAGGTAGCAGCCAAAGAGAGACACAAGATTTTGTTTAATGTTTCATACTTCACCACAATGGCACGAAGGGGAAGCATAGTTGGAGGAAACACAAGACACAGAAAATATGGGTTTTCATTAAAATTGTGTTGCGCATGCAGTTATTGCCCTTGGAAAGGTCTGGAAGTTATGTTTATCAGGTTAGTTGAAGCTGTGTTAGTTGCACACACACAAGTGGTTGGAATATAAATGGCAGTCAAGGTAAATATGGTACAAACATTTCCCAAAGCCACCAACAGATTGCCTTTAGCATTCTCTGCAGCATGCTGCTTTCCCGCTGCATAATCCGTCCTCTCATCCTCCATGGTGGTTTCTTTGCAAGCCAAAATTGTGCAACATGCAACACACAAGGATGTTCCTTTCGACAGCAACTGGACTGGGGCGTATACCAAGATCAATCGAGGCCCTGAAGCTCATTTGCAACATGTGCTCAGTGATGATGGTGTTGACGAAAGGACCTAAGTAATAGTGGTGGTAAATAGGCAAATGCACAGGCATCATCTGTCATAGCTGCAGACGGCAGCCTTGATCTCACTGGAGTCACCAAAAATGTTGCTTTTAGTATCAAACACTGCTATCACAGTGAGCTGTCTTCAAATGAAAGCACCATGACATCTCTCAGGAAAAAGAGCATTCACTTCTCTTATGATGTGCAAATGAGTTTCACATTGAGGGGTTGGAATGTCTGCATGCTGCATTGGTATAGGCCCTGATCAAGGGATCATAGAAGCCTGTGGCTGTGATCTATCACTCCTCGGAGAATGCTTCAATCTCTATGAGGGTCTCAGCAGTCCCTGGCTGAACTGCTAGATGAAACCTTCCACTCCAATGGGTTGCAGAAAGAAGAAAAGTTAGTCAGACCATTTGTAATCTGTTATCTTTGGTGTCTTGCCAAAAGTAAGGAACAGTGCAGTGGGTGGGGTGGGGGAGAGAAAGATGTTTAGTATTTCTAAGGATTGTGAGAAATAAATAATTTATGGCTTAATAAAAAATGATGAATGCACTGTAAGCACAATTGTAGATTGAAAAAACAGGGCTAACGTTTATGCAGCATCTTCAGGACAAGTTAAAACATATAATACTGATGAATAATTTCCAAACTCTGGTTGCAGTTGTTAAGTTCAAAAGCACAGCAGACAATTGTGCATTGAAAGGATACAATAAATAAGATGAATGAGTTGAAGAAAAGTGTTAACCATGACACCAGTAGAATTCCTGGCTATGCTTAAAACAGCATTAAATGATCCTTTGTATACACTGAAGAGGCAGACGGCTTCATCCGAAAGACTGCACCTTTGACAGAATAGCATTTTCACAGTACAAATTTGTGTGTCAGCCTAGAATATGTATGGAATGGATTTTTAACCTGCAACCTTCTAATTCAAGAAGTGAGAGCACTGTTGACTGACTAGCTAGAAATGAGAAGCTTTCTTCCGGTGGGTGAATCTAGAACAGAGGGGCCTAATCTTAAAATTAGAGCTTGTTCCAGAGCTTGAACCAGCTAGGAGTGAAATCATTCAGGAAGCACTTTTCACAAAGGATAGTGGAAATCTGGGGCTCTTCCTCCAGGGTTAACTAAAATCCTCAAGAACGAGATTGACAGATTTTTGTTAGGTAAGGGTAACGAGAGCTATGAAACAAACGCAGCTAAATAAAATTGAGTTTCAGATCAATCATGTTCTAAGTGAAAGGTGGAACAAGCTCAGGGGCTGAGTGGCCTGTTCCTACGTATAACTTCAAAGGCGTTCACTTAAAATACACATAGGTTAATTCCAGTAACAAGGTAAAAAGGACAATTTTTTAATCACAATATTTTAACAGATCAAAGAAAGGTGGCTTCACTCAGATGGAAATTTGCTACAGCATTTTACATTACTACTATCAAGAGAGCTCAGAGGATTTAGTGCAATTTGTAATGTGGTAATTTGCAGTCTCCAGGCATTAGTTTTCTAGTTTTTTCTTGGTGACTCACGCCATTCATTATTGTTTGATAAACTGATGTAAGCTTTAAAAGCTGACTTAAGCTCATTTTTTAATAATCAAAAGGAAGCTCTGAGAACAGCTGGATTCCAAAGGAAAGGCCTCCAAGACCATCCGTGCCAAATTAAACACTTCTAAAATTAATGTGGCAATGTATTACAAAATACAAATATAAATCATTACAAAAGGCTTTTAGAAGAAAAAATAGTTAAGATTTATTATGTTTTGCAAGACAAAGCTGAGTAAAAGCAGACTTCAACTGTCCCAGTTTTCTATCATCACTCCAGCTACACCTCAGGCAGAAAAATATTTCTTGAAAACTCAAACATTTTAAAGTAGAGCTTACTGTGTTGGGACTTTCCAAAGTTCTCCAATATATTAATACAAACAAAAGCTAATTCTATAACTTTCCAGAGGAGACAAGAATTTAAACTAAAAATGATGAAAGAGCAGCGCAACTCATACTCCAGCGATCAGGAGATAACACCATCCAGATACTGCCGCAACCAACACACAGCAAGTTTGCATCACAAGGCCATCTTACCTTCAACAGAACATGCTGCACCATCACTTGTTCATTTTAGTAAATGCCATCAACAACATCTTGCACTTATCGAGCACGTTTAACATAGAAAAACATGGTACGGTGTAATCGGACAAAAAACAAATTGATGCTGAGCCAAAAAAGGAGCTATTAGATGGCCTAACTATAAGTTTAGGTGAGTTTTCAGGCAAGTCTTATAAGAGGAGAAGGAGAAGGAGCCAGAGAGGTTTAGAGAAAGGGTTCCATGGCATAGGGCCTGAAGGGACGGCTACCAATAGTGGTCTGAAGGGAGTGGGTGAGGCACAAGAGGCCAGAGTCAAAAGTTAAAATTAACATAAAATAATTAGGATTAGCATTAGTACATCAAATCTGGTTGCTAATTTAAAATTTGTACATATGCTAAAACACTGAATAGCAGCAGCAATGGAACTGATGAAAAATCAGAAGAAACTCCACCTCAGATCACGCCTCAGCTTCCTATCAATAGGTCAGTAAGCAGCACTACTCAAGATGTCAGCCCGTCCCAAGTCATGTGTCTATCCACAACAGTGGCATCGATGAAATTAGATGAAACAGGGATGAATACATTAATGGTGGTCATTTGCAATAGGAGTGGAGCAACCCTCCCACTCCAGTGGTAGAAATGTGGCCTGACGTACTATTTGTTACATAATGGAGCAGAGAGAGGTAAGAGGAAAGTTGGGAGAATGAGGTCCATGGCAACAACTATTTTACGCAAGCAGCTCACATAATATAGTAGCCACACCTTAAGGTGGAACACAGTAGAAAATGTGTATCAGGAAGCAAAATCAGTGAGCAATTTTAAAATAAAAGAAGCTAGTGACAACGTATTCTGGAAACATATTGATTCAGAAGAGGTGAGTAAAATATTGCCAGGGAATTATAATAAGAGTCTTTTGGAAAGTATCATTTTAACCTTCTCTGTTGTAGTGAAGAGAGTTCCAGGTTTGTGTTGGTCAGCAAGTGCAACGTCATATTTCCAATATTTCTAAGCCAGTCACCAAACCAGCAGCTGAGACTGCTGAGGACCTTTCTGGCCAATTGCAATGCACAAGGTGTACCAGCACTACTAGGCATACTGATAAGAACCACTTTTTCTCAGGTGCCAATCCTCATTTACAAAGTGCTGGTGCTTTCTGTTGGACTGCAAATGGATGGAAATTGAAGTGCCTGAAAGTAATCTACCACATTACCAAAACCATGAGTTTAGTTCTTGAATAAATTTTAATTTGTGTAATCACTTAGACATATAGCAGCAATGGAATTTACCAATTCTTTTCAATTAATTTGCTTATATTGGATTTATTTTAACAAAAAAGTAACACCAGACTTTAAATACAACTAATGCAATCATTTCACTCATTACTGAGAAGCCTTCAAGTCAATCTAGTTTCAAATAGGGCAATGTTAGAGACAGTATAACAAAAATCTGAAATGGAGTCACGAAACAAAGAAAAGCTCAGGTGCCATATCACCAAAGCTTCAAATATTTCAATGAAACATCGCCAAAACAGATCAACTGTCCATTTATTCTTTCAGCTTGTAGGCTCTTGCTGTGTGCAAATTAGTTGCTACATTTGCTTATATAATGGCAACTGCAACTCAAAAGCAAATAGTTAGCTCTGAAGTGCATGACGACCTGCAAGACATATATAAACAAATACATGTTCTTTCATTTTAAAAATGATCTGACCTGAACCCCCCTAGATTATAGTAGTCTTTAAAATCACTGCTTCTTTCCTCATACATTGCCTATCCCTTATTACTTATGATATAAGGTCACAACTTTATGTAAGGTTCTCATCTGTTAATTGCTTGTTTCTAGAAAGGCCGTTGTGTTCAGTGATAAAGACAACTGTTGCCATGCCTCACAACCATGACAATCTCAAGAAAAAAAACTATTAATTCAATCATCATAACTACTGATTTAAATTGAAATATAGCATGCTGACTAAAGCTGTTTAGTTGACCAAAGGGAGAAGGAAACATTATTAATTAAGAATATTGTCAGCTCTCTTTATATTAGAACTAAGGATAAATGACTAGTACAGCACTGCTATTGCTGATCAGGAAATGCTACAACTCCTTACGCAACATAGAATTAGTATCATTGTAATTTAAAAGCCTGGCTTTTTAACAAAATGAATGCAAATGGCACAGAACTCTCCGTTCTTCAGTGCTGTGGTCCTTCACTTACAATAAGGAGCAAAGTTCTACAGAGGAAGTGTTTTACCAAAAAAAGGCTTACAATTCATCCCACAAACACCTTCCCTTTCACACTTCCTACCTAACTCCCCTCCTGGAGTATTGTGCACAGTTTTGGTCTCCTTACCTAAGAAAGAATATACTTGGACATAGAGGAAGTGCAGCAAAAGTTCACCAGACTGATTCCTGGGATAGCAGGATTGCCACATGAGGAGAGATTGGGCCGACAAAGCCTGTATTCACTGGAATTTAGAAGAATGAGAGGGGATCTCATTGAAACATATAAAGTTCTGACAGGTCTGGACAGATTGGATGCAGGGATGATGTTTCCTCTGGCTGGGGGGTTTAGAACACGGGGTCACAGTGTCAGGAATCAGGGTAGGCCATTTAGGACTGAGGTGAAGAGAAAGTTCTTCACTCAGAGGGTGGTGAACCTGTGGAATTTTCTACCACAGAGGGCTGTGGAGGCCAAGTCACTGAATATATTTAAGATGGAAATAGAGAGATTTCTAGACTCTAAAGGCATCAATGGGTATAGGGAGAGAGCTGGAGTATGGCATTGAGATAGAGGATCAGCCATGATCATACTGAACGGCAGAGCAGGCTCAAAGGGCCGAATGACCTACTCCTGCTCCTATTTTTATATGTTTCTCCATTCTATCTCATCCCATATATAACTTCTCTTTCCATCAAATCCCAATTGTACCATTTCTTTCCATTCACCCTCTAACTCTCCTCCATCCATCCTATTTCATCTCTAATTTCATCTTTCCCATTCACCCTCCAGCTGACTACCATTCTGTCCCAATCTGCATAATAACATCTCTTCGCCTAACCTTATAACAGCCCTCCATTCTGTCTCTAATCAGTTACTTCCTTATTTTTCAATCTTGTTTCTGCTGGTACAGTTAAATGCCAATAAGCTACTAAACTAAGACATATGTGTTCTGAATCAGGACTTCAACAAAGAGTTTACAGAGGATTTACAAATCCTCATGCTCCAACATATTTAAACATTCACACTGCAATTCAATCGAAGTAGAATGGCACACAACTTGACAAATCATATTTTACAGGAAATGATTTGATTTCTCTAATACCCTGATGACTCCAGGTGCAAGGTAGCAATGAATTAACTGTATTTAGCGTGCTGAACATTAAAATCTCAATAACTGGAGAATATTTTGTGCTAGGACCAGGAATTCTAAATAATGGAATTAAATTGAAAGTAGTTTGATACAACAGAATTCTGCGCAAGTATTAAGCGCATTCTATTTTTTCTTTCATCATAACCACAACCAAAACGCATTATCATATTTTACTTAGTATGTGATTTCTTTAAAATAGTTTCCACTTTAATCACAACCAAAAGGGCCGACAAATTGCTATGCAGAGAGCTTTGAGATATATGGATGCTACAGCTCTACCATTCTTCTTCCCCTTACATCACAACAGTTACACTCCCAACATAGGGCACTTCAGAAGCCTTCAATCAATCTAATGTGGGATTTCTTCTTTGGAGTTTGTTTCGCTCACTTCGGCTCATTGCTGTTCCCCATCATTGTATGCAAAATGGACACCTGCTCTTTACAGCCTGGGCCAAATACAAGTTTTGTTTCAGCCATCCCCAGTTTTGCCCATTACTCCTTGTCTTGCTCCCTTCCACTTCACAACAATCTTTCCTGGAAGCTACCAGTCTATGGCTTCACAGTCATTGAGGAAGCACCTTCCTTGTCCTGCTTTCTACCCTTAATTGGTACATTCCTTTAGATAATATCGCCACCTTCAACACCTCTTTGTCCTTTTGTCTGTGACATCTTTTGGTTATCCCCACTTATCACTGGCCCTCTATCCAGCTCTCTTGTCCCAACCATTGAGGAAGCACTATTTGGGCAGAAAGGGCTCTGTTACAGCTTACAAGGTTTAACAGCAGGATTTGTTTAGCACGCTGGCAATAATGCACTGGAGATTCAGCTGGAAGGCTGCAAATGCATACCTACAATAACAATCTCAGCAGTGCTACTGTAGAGAAAAGGAAAACAGGCTTTTGTGCCCTCCTCAGCAGCTAATTACTTGGAAGGTCATTCAACAACTCCTTACATTTATATTGTGCCTATAATACAATAAAACACCCCCTTGATGATTTACAGGAGCATCATGAAATAAAATTTAACATCGAGCCAGAGAAGGACACATTAGGATAGGTGACCAAAAGTTTGGTCACAAATGTAGGTTTTAAGCATAGTCTTAAAGGAGAAGGTAAAGGGCAGGAAATTTTAAGAACAGAATTCCAGAGTTTAGGGCCCAGGGAGCTGAAGGCATGGCCCCTAATGGGGGAAGCAATTAAAATCAAGTATGCACAAAAGGCCAAAACTGAAACAACACAAGAATTTTCAAATTCACCTTATGACATTTCATTACATTAAAGGCACTATATAAATATAAGTTGTTGTGGTGGTGGTAGTGTACCTGCCTATTAGTCAGAAATGATATGTCCTAAGGAAAATTCCAAAATGGGCAAGAAGCTACCTTAAAGAGTGCTCTTCTCCATTCTCCTATGCCAGGGTGATTCAGTTGGTAAATACACAATCTAGTTCAGTACTAAACCATATAAGTCACAAAGGTCAAACTCTGGTTTGTGCTACAATGGCATTAGTATCCCTGGGAAAAGTGAGGAAACATTCACCATGGCTCCTGATTTTTATGACTATCCAGATGGAAAGTGCTTTAAATGAACACCATTAAAAAAGGTGACCTGAGCTTTAATATTCCTTCCCTTCTTCAAAGCCCCCTCCGTCACTCTGTCTAGGTTCACACATTACAAATAGGTACTCGAGCAAGATACCAGAAGCCAGTGGAACAACAAGTCACCTACAGCTTGTTGTAATTCTAAACAAAAGAAATTGCAGACACTCATGCCCAAAGGCTGAATACTTCATTCTCACTAATGTAACTGATGACAAAAGAAAAGAAACTGATGAATGTAATGGGGAGCTATATAAAGCATGCCAGGGTAGTCACAGAAATGTAGGCATCTGCAAAGGAGATGATACTCTAAACATTTTCACGTGGAATTTCCAGGCTTCGAATGTGCAACAGCACGTACATTCCTGGGAACACAAAGGTGAAGACATCACCAGTGTAAACAACCGCCTTTTCTAAGCCAGATCTGGTAACCAAACAATTAATTCACCCCATTTCATACAACATGCAGTACAATTTTTCCTTTACCCACCTCTGGTGTGTTCTTCTTAAATTCTCGACTTTCATCAATAAGTCGTTTTCTGGACTGTTCGCTCTCATCCTGTCGATTGGCCAATACAGTAGCAGTTGCATCAAGTTCTCTCTGTAGAAAACAGAATAAAAAGAGAATGAGAGTCAGGGAAAGGAACTGGTACTGGCAAAGGAGGAGACACTCTGTATGTCCAACCACTAAGCATATATTGGAAAAGCAAGTAATGACTAAGCTACACAGACCAGAAGGCGGATTCCTGATTCATACTGAGTCAGCCAAAGCACTGCAATTTGCGACTATTTCTCTGGACTAGGGAAGAGGAAAATCAGTCAGTTTTTGTTGGTGAGGGTAGGATCAGTTTGATGGTGATGACATCCACTGTTGATAGGCCTCCTTTAACACACAGCTTGGAGTAGAGTCCAACATCAGGAAGGTTAAAATATGGGTGAGATACCTGTGGATTATCTATGCCGATGGCACCACAAACTACCTTGAGTCACCACCTTCGAGAACAATGGGGTAAAGTGGGAAAATAATGAATAAATGTGCTTAAAATACAGAATATAACTATCACAAGGATAGTCCTTCAGATCATCTCTTCTTACACCTGAACAGTTCACAAATATGCAACAGAAAATATTTTCAACTATGTAGAAAAGTAGTACAGTTATCCCCTATAATGAATTACTTGATGATGAATAGCATAATATGCAATTAAACAAGATCTGCATAGGCAAAGAAATAACCTGAAGTATTTCATCCAATCTTCTATCTGCATTTTGCATCACAAAGCAGCAGACTCCTTGCGTCCAGTTAATCAAGCCACAGCTTGAAGCTCAACAGAGTGAGCAAACATAAACATACAAGATAAATTTCATGAGCAAGTAATGCAGAGAAACAGGTTTTATGGTTAAAGAAAAAATGGGGGGGAGAAAAGAGCCCGAGTCAGATCTTCCAATACATTCTCATACATCCAAAGATCATTCCATACTCCCTCCCACAGTTCACAGTATATTTACAGTGCAGAAAGAGCCCATTCGACCCATCGAATTTGCACTGGCTCTCTGAAAGAGTTTTCTACCTAGTCCCACTCCTCTGCTTTACCCCCATAACCTTGCACATTCTCTCTTTTCAGGTAACAATCCAATTCCCTTTTGAATACCTCAATCAAACCTGCCTCCACCACTTTTTCAGAAAGTTTGTTCCAGGCTCCAACCACCCTCTGGGTGAAAATACTTTTCCTTACATCATATTTACTCCTTTTGCCAAATATTTTAAATCTGTGCCCTCTAGTTCTTGATACTCTGTTGAGTGGGAACAGTTTCTCACTAGTTACCTTGTCCATACCCCTCAAGATCTTGAATGCCTCCATCAAGTCTCCTCTCAGCCCCCTTTTCTCCAAGGAAAACAGTCCCAACCACTCCAATCTATCCTCATAGCTACAGTTCTTCATCCCAGGAATCATTCTGGTGAATCTCTTCTGTACTCTCTCCAATGCCTTCACATCTTTCCTCACGTATGGCGCCCAGAAATGGACGCAGTACTCCAGATGAGGCCTAACTAGTGTCTTGTACAAGTTCAATATGACCTCCTTACTCTTGTACTCAATGCCCCTATTAATAAAGCCTAAGATACTGTATGCTTTATTAACCGCTCTCTCAACATGCCCTGCCATCTTCAATGATCTACGTATGTATCGACAGTGGTCCCTCTGTTCCTGCATCTCCTTTAGAGGATCTCCCTTTATTTTATACTGTCTCACCATATCTTTCCTGCCAAAACCAATCACCTCATACTTCTCTGCATTGAACTTTATCTGCCACTTGTCTGCCCAATCCACCAATGCATCTCTGTCTTTTTGAAATCCAAGACTATTCCCATCATAGTTGACAACATTTCCAATCTTCTGCAAATTTTGAAATCATACCCTGCACATCACAGTCTAGGACATTAATATATATCAGGAAGAGCAAGGGTCCCTGGGGAACTCCCACTACAAGCCTTCCTCCAATCTGAAAAACAACCATTTATCACTACTCTCAGTTTCCTGTCACACAGCCAATTTCTTATCCAAGTGCCTACTCTCCCTTTAATTCCATGACCTAGAATTTTGCTCACAAGTCAGTTGTGTGACACCGAATCAAATGCCATTTGAAAATTCATACACACATCAACAGCATTTCTTTTATCAACCTTCTCTGTTACCTCCCCAAAAAAACTCCAGCGGGTTAGTTAAACATGATTTTCCCTTGATGAATCCATGCTGGCTTTCCTTAATTATCCTTAATCATCCCATGCTATAGTTTCCAGAAAGTTTCCTTACCACTGAGGTCAAATTGACTGGCCTGTAGTTACTAGCTTTATCCTTGTACCTCTTTTTAAACAAGGGTGTAACATTTGCAGTTCTCCAGTCCTCCATTGTTCATCCACCATCTTTTCTGCCAACATTTAATTCCAACACACTTGAATCGGATGCATTCTCATCCCATCGAAGTTGGTTTTCCCCTAGTTAATTATCCCTGCTCTGGATCTGTTCTTTCCCATGATTAACCTAAACTTTATGACACAATGGTCACTGTCCCCTAGAGGCTCTCCCACTGATATTTGATCCATTTGGGCCAATTCATTCCCCAGAATCAGGTCAAAAAGTGCATGTCCTCTCACTGGACTGGAAACGTATTGCAGAAAATTATCTTGAACACATTCCAGGAACTCTCACTCCTCTTGTCCTTTTGTACTATTCCTACCCCAATCTATATTTAGATAACTGAAGTCCCCCATTAGGATTACTCTATAACTCTTGCACGTCTCCATAACTTCTTTGCAAATTTGTTTCTCCACATCCCTTCCACTAGTTGGTAATCTATATACGACACCAGTCAATGTTATTGAACCTTTCCTATTCCTTACCTCTAGCCAGAGAGATCCTGTCCTTGACCCCTCTGGAAAATCCTCTCTCTCCAGTACTGTAATGTCATATTTAACCAATATTGCCACTCCCCACCAACCCCCACTTTTCTTTCTTTCCTATCTTTCCTAAATCCCTTGTACCCAGGAATATTTAATGCCCAGTCTTGCCCTTCTTTGAGCCAAGTCTCTGTTATAGCAATATCATAACTCCATTTGTCAACCTGCAGTTCACCTATCTTATTAACCACACTTCGTGCATTCACATACATGCCCATGAGCCCTGATTTAGCCTTTTTTACTTTCCTGCTAATGACTTATTATTGCCCACTGTAATTCTATCAAACTCTCCCAGTATTCTATCTACCTTGATGCAACTCTCTGATACATCCTCCTTATCAGTTGATACTTCACTACTTCCCACTGCCAGTTTTACTCCTCTCCATTCTGAATTTCACCTCAGGTTCCCATCCCCGTCAATCTAGTTTAAACCATCTCCAACAGCACTAGCAAACCTCCTCACTAAGGCATTAGTCCCAGTCCTGTTAAGGTGTAACTTGTCATTTTGTACAGGTCCCACCTGCCCCAGAACCTGTTATTTCTGATGCTATTACTGCCTCCAGATGCTGCTAGTCTAAATATACAAAACTGGGAGAGACTTCTAGTAACACTGTCGGTTATGTCTAAGTGCAGCCATTAGCAACCGTCTGATCTTAGGCACATTTTTGGCACTTTGTAAGCTCGTTAGCAACCGTCTGCTCTTGGGCACATTTTTGGCACTTTGTAAGTTCTGTATGGTGCAATTGTATAAATATTTTGGCAGAAATTCCTTTCTTCTTCTTCTGCCAGTGTGTGAGTCTGTTGCTCACCCCAATTGGAAATGGATCTTATGATTTTAAACAATGTCTGGGTTGATCACTCTCTCCCTCCACTAGGCTTGCCTACAGTGCAAGTCAATTTCTGAACAAAAGGAATAAACAGAGAGCAGCAGGTGGTGAGAAAAAGAAAGTTAATGTGGAGATATAAACAGTGGGGAGTATGGAAAAGAAAAATCGGAGAAGTAGCACGAGAAAGTAGAGAGAAACAAAATGGTTCATGAGAAGGAAGAAAGGACATAGGGAAAGAGAAAACCAGATCAGAAGCGCAAAGGAAGAAAACAAAAGGAGCTCTTGGTGAAAGTGGGCTTCATTTGATGGGTGTTTGTTAACTGCTCACCCAGGTTATTCACTGCTTATTCACACACATTATTTACCAATTTATATTTCACTAATTTTATACTAGTTTATTGGCATCACAATATTTGAGCACATGCCAAACACAAATAAGTCAACCTGCTTTAAAATCTACTGCAATGATGGTTTGATAGCTGTAAATTCAAGTACTTGGTAAAAGGTCCCCAAGACATCACTGTTCCTACAGTCTACTGCTACATTAACACTGAATGAAATTAAGGCCAGACGGAACTCAGGTTCTGAAACGTAACTGCACTTTGGGATGAAGCATCTTAATCCTATCACAAGGGAGGTCCAAACAGTTTACCTACTTCAAGAAGAAAATCATTCCTCTCTATTAAGAGGAAAAATTCTTTTGAAAACATGTTAATGATTTAAATAACTTTAAGGATCAAATGTTTCTCGGTGATAAATTTGAATTTTTCAGGATCCTAAAACTCGTGATCTGGGTTCCATTTTAACAAAGTGAAGAGGAATTTTTTTTGTCAAACCTGACTAGAAAGGTCACTGTTTCTCTTTTAATTGGGACCTATAACCAGAATCTCTTTGGGGTGCTGCTTTTGATAAAAAAAACCAAACACTGAGAAAATAAGGCATTGGTATTCCTTACATGCACAGGTCCCAGCATCCTCCACATCTCCAAAGGCCACCTGGAAATCTCAAGTGGAGGAAAGGTTCACCTATAACCTTTTCCAGACCTGTGTTCTGGACTAAGTGCAACAATTTGGCCATCTGTCAGGACTGCGATCAATTACATCAAGCCAGAGACTATAGTTTCAGGCCAACCTTTCCTTCTTGCAGCTTGTAATTCAATTTCAGATGTACTGAATTCAATTTCACAATTTGCCATGTTGGGATTTGAACCCATGACCTCTGGATTTTTAATCCAGCACAGTCACATCTGATCACCTTATTCTTTATTGCTGTGGATGTAGTTTATATGGAGTTTTGGAAACCATTTGTTAAAATACTACATTAAAAATTAGTTGAGGAAATTATGGTCCAAAAAAAATGATAAAATTGCAATATAGAAAGATAAGGCTGAAAGGCAAACAGCTGCAGTATATGTATGGATTTTTCTTTGACTGATAGGCAGCAGATAGCAGGGTGCCCACTCTTTTGGGACTCACCTGAACTTAGACATAAAGGGATCAATAAACTTTGTTGATTTGAGAGAAGTTCGATAAGATATTTGAAAGCAATAGTGCACTGTCGGGAAGAATCCCACAGATTGCAGGAAGGCAAAAACAGACAGAATGTCAAGCTATGGCTCAGTGGGTGGCACTCTTTCCTGAGCCAGAATATCATGGGTTCAAACCCCACTCCAGAGACTTAAGAACAAAATCTAGGCACTCCACTGCAGTATTTAGGGAGTGCTGTACTGCCAGATGAGATGTTGGATGGAACATTAAACCGAGGCATGTTCCTCAGTGATATAAAAGATCCCACAGCACTGTTCAAAGAGGAGCAAGATGTCCTGATCAACATTTATCACTCAACATCACTGAAAAAAATCATGTCATTATCATTGTTGTTTTTAGGACTTATGTGCAAATTTGCCACATTACAACAATGACTTCACTTCAAAAGTGGGCACCTAACATCTGACAGAAGTTTACAAAATTATGAGTGGCATGGACAGAGTAGATAGTAAGAAGCTTTTTCCCAGGGTGGAAGAGTCAATTACTAGGGGACATAGATTTAAGGTGAGAGGAGAAAACTATAGAGATGCGGGGCAAGTTTTTCACACAGAGGGTAGTGAGTGTCTGGAATTCGCTGCCAGAGGTGGTGGAGGAAGCAGGTACGATAGTGGTGTTTAAGAGGCAGCTTGACAAATATATGAACAGGATGGGAATAGATGGATATGGACCCCAGAAGTACAAAATGTTTTAGTTGACAGGAAATATGATCGGCGCAGGCTTGGAGGTCCGAAGGGCCTGTTCGTGTGCTGTACTTTTCTTTGTTCCAAAAGTTTACGGATAATAGGATGGGATAGGAACAAAATGTGTTGGTTCCAGATGTGCCATTTTTCCCAATGGGCTGCATGTTAATGGTATGTTAATTGTTGTTTAGATATGCAGGTGACGGGCATTGTTTAATTAAGTGCTTAGGGCACTTACAGGGACGAAACAGTAGAAACAGAGCCTTACAGTGCCCCTTTAAAGGGCTATCACTTTAATTTGATTTGTTTATTTGCTCATTTGTTTTAGATTCATACCCAAAAGAGTATAAAGAAAAAACAAAAACAGAATTACCTGGAAAAACTCAGCAGGTCTGGCAGCATCGGCGGAGAAGAAAAGAGTTGACGTTTCGAGTCCTCATGACCCTTCGACAGAACTTGAGTTCGAGTCCAAGAAAGAGTTGAAATATAAGCTGGTTTAAGGTGTGTGTGTGGGGGACGGAGAGATAGAGATAGAGAGAGAGAGAGAGAGAGAGGTGGGGGGGGTGGGGGTGTGGTTGTAGGGACAAACAAGCAGTGATAGAAGCAGATCATCAAAAGATGTCAATGACAATAGTACAATAGAACACATAGGTGTTAAAGTTAAAGTTGGTGATATTATCTAAACGAATGTGCTAATTAAGAATGGATGGTAGGGCACTCAAGGTATAGCTCTAGTGGGGTTTTTTTTTATATTTTTTTTTAAATAATGGAAATAGGTGGGAAAAGGAAAATCTTTATAATTTATTGGAAAAAAAAGGAAGGGGGAAACAGAAAGGGGGTGGGGATGGGGGAGGGAGCTCACGACCTAAAGTTGTTGAATTCAATATTCAGTCCGGAAGGCTGTAAAGTGCCTAGTCGGAAGATGAGGTGTTGTTCCTCCAGTTTGCGTTGGGCTTCACTGGAACAATGCAGCAAGCCAAGGACAGACATGTGGGCAAGAGAGCAGGGTGGAGTGTTAAAATGGCAAGCGACAGGGAGGTTTAGGTCATTCTTGCGGACAGACCGCAGGTGTTCTGCAAAGCGGTCGCCCAGTTTACGTTTGGTCTCTCCAATGTAGAGGAGACCACAGAGTATAAAGAAAGCTTGGCCAAGGTGGCCACAAATGGACCCAGGCAGCAGACGGTCAAAGGGGTCTTCTGGCCCAACTGGCTGCCCCTCTTCTGTGGCTATGTTCATGGACAGATGCCCTTGGAGAGGGAGCACATGGTGTTCACTGGCATGCTCAAGGCCTTCCGCAGTGGGCACCACGGGGGGTGGAGTGCTCTATCAGCCTCCAAAACCACATTTTGATTTAATTTAGTATGGTTCCTTTCATTTTTTTTTTAGTTACAGCACCCCTTAGGGACTATCAATTCATTTAATTGATTTTTTAAAAATTATTTATTTAGTTAATTAGGTAAATTGGTACTCCAAAGAGTATAAAGAGAGCCTGGCCCAGGTGGTTGCCATTAACAGGTCCAGGCAGCGGGCAGTCGAGGAGGTCATCCAGCCCAATTATCTGCCTCTTTCCGCAGTTACATTCTTGGCCAGATGCCCTTGTAGAGAGAGCATGGGGTGCCTAGTGGTTCGCTTGAGGCCTTCCTTGACCGGTGGGCATCACGGGGACTGGAGTGCTTCATCAGGCCCCAAAATTACACTCTGATTTTATTAAAAAAGTTTCCATTGGAGTTTTGATTTTGTTATAGTACCCCTTGGAGCTATCACCTTACATTAATTTGTTTTGCTCAAGAGTATAAAGAGAGGCTGCTGGGAAACTGTGTTAGTAGATAGGAAGCAGACATAAATTATGCTGCATTCTGTGACTAAACCAACTATCAAGAAAAGTATTCATGTTTAGTTTCATACTTCTTCACCAAGAGGCTTGAAATAATTAGTGCCATTTCTCATCTTTTCCATCAGGTCCTTCCCTTGAATTCCTAATGTTTGGCCAAGATTTTGGTCATCTGTCCTAATATCGCCTAATGCAGCACAGTGTTAAATTTTGTTTGTAAAATGCCTGAAGGCTCTTATCAATGTTAACAGTGCTATATATATATATATATAAATAAAAATTACTGTTATGTCTGCCATGCTCCAATACTGTTAATATTAAGGAGCTGACAACTGGAGACCCAGATTTTGTAACTAGCCTTGAGTCTTGACCTACAATAAATATGTGGAAGCAGATTCACTCCATCTGAGCTATAGAAGAACTGATGGTTCATAGCAAATGAATAAGTCAAATGTAATTTTTTTAAAATGGGATTCAATGGTACGTAATGGTGCTTTGGAGATTGTCTTTTGATACCCTGCCTATTATTTCTTGATTTATATCTTATGAGCCATTTCTTACTACCATACTGATCTCATCCTTTATTAACAGAGCTACCCCATCTCCTTTTTCTTTCTTCCCATCTTTGTCAACACGCCTCGAATATTCAGTTCCCAGCCTTGGTCACCTTATTACCTCACCCCTGTAATGGTTATCATATCATACCCACTTCTTTCAATTTGTGCTATCAATTCATCTATCCTGTTATGAACGCTGTGTGCAATCAGATAGAGGCTTTAATTTTGTCTTTTTACCTTTTATTTTCCTACTCCAACCCTAACTACTGGTGCCCTCTTATTTTCATATGCTCTGTCTCTTCCTGTCACACTGTTTATCATTTGTGTAACGCTACCCTGCACTATTGCCTTGTTCTTTCTCATTAACTTTCCAAATTTCCCCTCATGTGAAGTCTTTCTCCACCCCTCAAAACTATTTTCTTTAAAGATCCCTCTACAGCCCTAGTTCTATAATTCGCCAGGACACTTGTCCCAGCAGGGTTCAAGGGGAGGCCATCCCAACGGTACAGTGCTCTCTTTCCCCAGTTCTGATGTCATTGGCCCATGAATCGAAACTCATTTCCCCCATACCAATTCTTAAGCCACACATTTAACACTCTGATCTTATTTACCCTATGCCAAATTGCTCATGGCCCAGGTAGTAATCCAAAGATTACTACCTTTGTGGTTCTGCTTTTTAATTTAGTCCTTAGCTGCTCATACTCCTTCAACAGAATCTCTTGCTTCATCCTACCTATGTTATTGGTACCCAAATGATTAACAACCTCCTCTTTCCCCTCCCCCTCAAGTTCCCCTTCAACCCCAAAGAGATATCCTTAATCTTGGCACCAGGTACACAACACAGCCTTCATGGCCTACGCTCTCAGCCGCAGAGAACGGTATCTATCTCCCTAACTATATTGTTCCCTATATTGTTAGCAATATTTATGTTTTAATTCTTTTTTTTAAAATCAGCTTTAGTTTACTGTTACTTTGAAATTATTTGCATTTATATAGCATCTTTCATGTCTGCAAGTTGTCACACAGTGTTTCACAGCCACTGTATTACTTTTGAAATGCAGTCACTGAAGTAAAGAAATTTGTACACAGCAAAATGCCAGAAAGAGTAATGTGATAAATTATCAAATAATCTGCTTTAGGTATTGTTCAGGACACGGAGCACTCCCCTGCTCTTCTTCAAATAGTGCCATGGGATCTTTTACGTGCACCTAAAAGGGCAAAGAGGGCCTCATTTCGCTATTGGTATGTGTTAAAACAGCTAATCTCAGCCAGCACAGCAGCAGGCCTTTGCACCGTGGAAAGAATTCAATTAAACTCTTAGTTGGATGGATGATATAATTTGTAAAGAGTGCATAAAGACCCAAGCTGACTTTGAACAAAAATGCGCACAAGTAACATTGCAAGTCCAAAACTACCCAGGTATCATGACCTACTGTTACTTTCAGAATATACAATGCTCCTTCTTCATGGCAATGTCACATATTTTTATATAAGATGAAGATAAATTAACTATGTGAATGAGTTCACTATGAAAAACTACTGCATGCTCAAGAACTGTCATGCAATTATTATCTAACATTTGAGCAACAGATTTATAGAAAATTACCAACACAAATTGACACAGCATAAGAGAGTCGGGTGGGGGGAATACAGATTATGGATCTATTGGGTACGATACTTATCCAGTAGGAAAAGCTAATGTTTTATCACACAAATTATGCTTGTGTTATATGATTGAGTCCATTAAAAGACCGGCAAATATGAAAAATATGAATAAATGTGAAGTGCTTCCATTGTAGACTATAGTTCACAAAAATCTGAATATTTTCTCAAAACAACTAAACACAAGCTCTAGTTTTATCATTACTATCACTGTTTGCTGAGACTACTTAAATCGCTTAAGTTAGTTCTGGTGCATTTGATATAATACATGATTGTGAAGAAAACACCGTTAGTGTAGGACATTCTGCAACATGTAAGTGAAACAAATAGCTACCAATGTTTTAAGAAGTGGAAAATAGTGGTGTGAAAACTGTTCACAACTTGTGGCCTGTAAATTACAACCCAAGGCATAAAACATCTTGGGAACCACAAGATGATAAAGCAGCTCCCTCGCTAAATTATTCACTGTTAAAACCACCGCTGCAAGTGGTTTTCACAGCAGTTTCTAGTCCCAGAAAAGCATCCTATGTTGTTATATAAGGCTGTGCAGAGCGGGTAAGGCTATAGCAGGCAAAATCACAGTAGCAGTGTGTGCAGGAAGGAAAAGGCAGCAGATATCATCATTTCCCAACTTGTTTGCCCAAGTTACTTGCAATATTTACTCTTAATTTGCTAGGCCAATCACACTTAGGAGATAAAAATCATGATCTCTTTGCTGGTTGTGATACTCTGACTTACAATGGCGCACATTCTCACATTTCAGCTTAGCTAATCCTTTACAAAACGTACACTGTCTACAATTTCTCTGAATCAATATGTTTAACATTCTAAGGCTCTGGTCATTTTATCATGCCTATCAAGATGAAGACCATTAAACGCTGGTGGATAAAATATTTTCCATTCCACGCACCCAGTGTCAGGTACATCACAGCAATATACAGAGTAATGTATCCTTATTCTTACTCTACCCAAAAAAATGTAAATCTACCTGCTTCTGAACTCCACAGAATCCCAGGCTCATTGTGCATGCTACTGTAACTGTAAGCACCAAAACTTTGTTGGCATTTCAAGGTAGCAAAAATATAGCTTGGCGTGGCCATCTGCAGAAAGTGGTGTCATTGCCACTAAATCAGTGGCAGCAGGCAGCTTTCATGGCATTTCTCTGAAATTGTGTGGTTTTGCTTTTGTGGGTGAAACATGCACGTATATGTATTAAACAAATTGTGCCGGAGCAGGGGTGGTAGTGCACAAGTCTATTCCTGATAATCCAAAATTGTTTTCTGCAAAGAATTCAAATTTTCCAATATTCCATATTAGGAATTTAGTTTCTAAAAGTAGTTCAAATGATCAAATAATTAGAAGTAACTCAAATTAAGAATATAATGGTTATATAGTCCTTGGTTAGCAAAGAAGCCATCGGTTCATAAATAATGCTGATGAGCACAAATTTACTTTGTGTTTGTAGCTGAATTTGTTGACACTGATTTCTATAAACTGCTTGTCACTTTATTAAAATGAGAAAAACTACTGTTGATTTGAGTACAGCAACATGTGCAGCATTGGTTTTCCTTGATATGTGTTTTAATTAAAAACAGCAATGGACTAACCCAACCCAATCAGAAATCCAGATATATTGTTGAGGCAGTATATACATAAGAGATTTATTGCTGCCCACAATATCAAACATTTCCATTTATATAGCATATTGTCACATCAAGATATCTCAAAGTGCCCCACAGAGTGAAATACTTTGAAATACAGTGGCTGTTAGGACACAGGCAGCAGAAATATTTGGTGGAAACATCCCATTCTACATATGAAGCCACAATGAACTACTTTAGGGAATCTCCACAGAAATCTCCAAGTAAAATGTCAATAAATCATGTCGTGCAGTTAACTCTTTCTGGTATGAACCTTCATAGATTTCAGGGCCCAGCTACGCTATATTTGAACAACAGTCTGTAAAAGCACAAAAATACATGAATCATGGATTATATTCAAAATTTTATTTTAAAATATTCAAGTGGATTTTTTTTGGATCGTTGTACACTATAATGAGAGAAACTGGAACAAAATATATACCAAATATGACAGTGGATCTACTTTGTCAAAGTTGTATATGCATGTGATGATTTCACTATTCTGTACCTAAAAACATGAGAAATTAGGAACTTATTGGCGTCTTGCCCTCATTTAGTTTTTATGGCATTCCAATATTAAACGTTTGCTTATTTTGGCTCATATCTGCAAGTATTCGTTACCGATTTTAAATTAGGTCTGGAAGGGAAAGCAATTTTTAAGCAGAAAAGACAATGTAGCAAGTTTTAAACTAATATTCTACGGTACTCTACAATGGTAGTGACACTTCGTAACCAAGTAACATGCATACTCATCCCAAGGTTTGTGCAAATGAAGCTCAGGACAGGCTCCACAGTCAATGCAGATCACTACTGAGTGTCCACTGTTGTCAGTTACTGTTTCCACTATCCTAACTATGACTAGGCATCATCGGTGATATAACTAGCCCATAGATGCCTTCCCAGGCTCTAACATTGAGTCAGAATGGCAGAGTGCCATAATTACGGTGGCAATCGTCCAATCAAAAAGTTACATCTCAATCGTGAGAAAGCCACCTGGGATATATTTTGTGCTGGATTTTTGGGTGAACAGCAGCAAAGTTATCAGGTCTTTGTGTTCGCATCATGTGAATTTTATATTCCTATGCTATGTTTCTGTGTTTTTAAAATCCTGAAAGCTAAAGCTGAAGCTGAAGAGCAGGTTCTATGATCATGTACTGAGTATTGTAGCCTTGTAGCCTTGAAAACAATGTTCTTTAATAAAAATGCTTATGTGACAAAGAAGTCATGCATTTGGTTCAGGTGCGTTAGTGTTGTGACATGTTTGGGTATAAACATGCTTTACTGTAAACACAACTTTTCACCTGCATCTAATTTCATCCAGACTTTGTAGCTTCAAAGGGGAAAAGTTGATCTCTTGAACATTGCTACTTTAAACTTACTGAAATAAAACATTGTATTAAAGTAGATTGAAATTTGAACCTTTCATAATGGCTTTTTTGCAATATTGTTTCCTTTTCTTACCAAAGGCTTTGAAAAGAATCACTGAGATAATATATATTCCAACCTGTTCAGAACACCTTTGCCTTACAGACTGGGGAATTCTAGCATAAACACAAGTCATCTAAAAACAAGAATTTCAATCGCTTGAGCTGTGTGACTATGTATTCTCACCATGTACCTCATTTTGCTCAGCAAAATAAGTGTCATTGTAGCTCAACACACAGCACATGGCTCAGCACACTGTTCTCCAAACAGGTTAGCACACCATTCCCCTTACACAGGGAGCTCATATTCTCAAGTGTTTTATCCAAAGAGTCAAAAAGCAGGCTGAGGAAAAAGTGACAGCACATGGCCCAGGTTGCTCTCCAGTCCATTCACATAATGAACTAAAACACTGTTAGAAGCCTAGAGATCACCACATTATTGGAGCTTGTGGAAAGAAGTGGAAGGAGAGATGAATTCTCACTTTCTACATTGTTACTTTTTTTGGATCAGCTGGATACTGACATGCATAAAAACCTTTCACCAAACCAAGCTACTGAGAAATCCACATAGATGGAATTTCTGTTTGCAGAATGTACTATCCATTCATGCAGGGACACAACACGACCCAATTATCCAGATTTGGACAGTTCAAACATGGATTCACCCTCCCAAATTTGCAAAAAGGCTGCTGTTGGACTTTAACCAGCTAAAACTCCACCGCTCAAAGCGCTGATAAGCTTCTTGCTGCTTGAACAGAACTAGCCTCCCTGCTGGGATCTTGGCTTCAGGGTTATCTCAATCTAAGTAGAAAGGAGGATAGTCACTAGTTGGACAGACAACTAGCAAGTTGGAGAGTAGGTAGACACCAACAGCTACTTGAGCATGTGGTGAATAGTTCAACTTATTCGACAAAACTGATTCCAGCTGAAACCGCTATCGAAATAATTGGTTATGGACATTTTCACAAAGTTTTTTGACAAAATGGGACAATAAACATAAATAAGTAATCAATAAAAAACATAATAAAACATGTGAATGCATAGACACTGTCCTCCTGACCACTGCACACACCAGTTACAGTTGTGCAGCTATAGCAGCAGCAGTCTCCCTCTCTGGAACATAACTGAAGTTGGACAAAACCCTTGATATATTCTCATATCTGGACACCTTCTTGAAGCTGTTGTCCAAGTGAGATCCATCAAATTCTACAAAATGGATATCTGACTTCCTTGTGCTTACGGCCCTATATAGAGAAAACTGAGGTTATAGTCGCAAATGAAAACAGAAAATGCTGGAAAAACTCAGCAGGTCTAGCAGCATCTGTGGAGAGAGAAACAGAGTTTCGAGTCCGTATGGCCCTTCTTCATTATAGACACCTTGCTTTTTAAGAGCTACATGCTTACTTGTCACCTACTGCTTAATCCAGATCATCATAAAATTGGCATTAGCAAAGGGGCATATCCCCTCCAGGTCACAGTTGTCTCCTCCATTACTAAGGAAAACAAACACAGATTCCATGACCATTTTGCCAAACACCTCCATTTGACCATAACAGTGCCCCAAGCTACCTGCGGCTCTCAAATTAAACTTCCCCTTCCATTCCGCTCACCATTGGCCTTGTATACTGTTCCAACGAAGTTCAGTGCAAGATTTAGGAACAACATATTTTCTATTTACTATGGGGTGTCACTGGCAAAGCCAACATTTATTGCCCTAATTCCTCCTGAGAAGAGAGCCAGCTTCTTGAACTGCTGCAGTCCGTGAAGGTACACTTACAGTGCTCTTAGTTTGGAATTTTGACAATGAAGGAAAGGCAATATAGTTCCAAGTCAGGGTCATATGTGACTTGGAGGGGCACCCATGGTGGTGATGTTCCCATGCCTTTGCCCTTCTAGGTAATCGAGGTCACAAGTTTGAAAAGTACTATCAAAGAAGCATTTTTAAGTACTACAGCGCATCTACTGGTACACACTGCTGCCACTGTGTGCTCATAGTGGAGGGTGTAAATGTTTAACATGATGAAGAGGGTAAAGCAAGTAAGTTGCTTTGTCCTGGATGGTATTGAGTTTCCTGAATGTTATTGAAGCTGCACTGAACTAGGCAAGTACAGAGCGTTCCATCACTCTAAGATAAAAGCAAAATACCGCAGATGCTGGAAATCTGAAATAAAAACAGAAAATGCTGGAAAAACTCAGGTCTGGCAGCATCTGTGGAGAGAGAAACAGAGTCAACGTTTTGAGTCCGTATGACTCCTACTTTTCTTTAGCTCTGAAGAGTCATACGAACCCAAAATGTTAACTCTTTCTCTCTCCACAGATGCTGCCAGACCTGAGTTGTTTCAGCATTTTCTGTTTTCATTTCAGTATTCCATCACACTCCTGACTTGTGCCTTGAAGATGGTGGAGAGGCTTTAGGGAGTCAGGTGGTGAGTTACCTGCCACAGAATACTCACCCTCTGACCTGCTCATGCAGCCATAGTATTTATGTGGCTCATCCAGTTAAGTTTTTGGTCATTGGTAACCCCCAGGATGTTGATGGTGGGGGATTCAGAGATGGTAATGCCATTGAATGCCCTGGGGAGGTGGTTGTTGTCTGGCACTTGTGTGGAACGAATGTTACTGGCTGCTTATCAGCCCAAGCCTGGCTGTCACTGCATTCGGGAATGGACTACTTCATTAGATAAGGAGTTGCGAATGGAACTGAACGCTCTGCAATCATCAACAAATATCACCACTTATGACTTTATGATGGAAGGAAGGTCACTGATGAAGCAGCTGAGGATGGTTGGGCCTAGGACACTACCCTGAGGAACTCTCGCAGCGATGTGCTGGGGCTGAGATGAATGGCCTCTGACAATCACAACTATCTTCCTTTGTGCTAGGTATGGTTCCAATCAGTAGAGTGATTTCCCCCAAATGGCCACTGACTTCAGTTTTGACGATCAGTCAAATGTTGCCTTGATGTCAAGGGCAAGCACTCTTTTGTTCATGTTGAGACCACGGCTGTAATGAAGTCAGGAGCTGAGTAGTTCCAGCAAAGCCCAAACTGAACATGGAGGAGCAGGTTATTGCTGAGTATGTGCCACTTGATAGCACTGTCAACAACACCTTCCATTGTTTTGTTGTTGATAATTGAGAGTAAGTTAATGAAGTGATCATTGGCCAGATTGAATTTCTGTTTTTTTGTGGACCAAAATACCTGGGCAATTATCCACTTTGTCTATCCCAGTGTCTCCTATACCACCCGCAACCCTCTGGTCTAAACAATAAGAGCAGGAACTTCAGGATTTAGCTATATTCCCATTTTCAACTCTCTTTCAATATTAATCTGACTCCCGGGTTTTCCATCATGTTTACTCTCTCACATTAACCCAGCTTTCCTATTGTTACATACTCTTTGCCTCTTTAATGCCGAAGTGATCTGTCCATTACTTGCCTCTAATGATCTCTACATCAAATCACTCATGACTCCAGTATGAATTTGTCTGCTTTGTTAATATCTATGCATCTCATCCTCTCTCCTTTTACTAATTATGTGGCCTGTCCATCTCTTATGTTGCAGTTTACAAGATGCAAACATTAACTTGTCTGTTCTGTCCACAGATATTAACTGACCTGTGCGTTTCCAACAGATTCTATTTTTATATCATGGCTGCCTGTTCAACCATTAAAATGAATAAAATTAATTTATAAGTCTTTTAACTTTTGCTTTTAAAAAGTTTTTCTAACATTGAAACTTCTTCATTTTATCACAATCTGTTTCCCTTCCTGAATTAATACAATGTAATCTCCTGCAACTCTAAAGAAGTCTAATGTGGACTTCAGTCTAATCTAGTCGCCATTGAGGGCTGTTGGAGACTAATTCACAGGAATACCGTCTCACGATGAATTTGCATGCAGGTGAGAGAATGTGAAAACAGCACTTGGTGCATCAGCGTGTTCATTCCATATGCTTTCTGCATCAGGACACCAACTCACATGACTGGCTCAACAAATTTAGCAGCCCAGTGGGCAAGTAGACATTACAACAATAGATTAGGGGACCCGTGATGAACTGAGACCCCACTCGCACTGACTGGATTGTGCCATGTTGCTCAGTAGCACTATGAGAAGGTCAAAGCACCTTTGATCGACATAAATCACAGTTTTCTTTTATGCTGAAATTTCAGATACATATATCCTCCAATGTTTTATATTACTATAGCTTTAGCTTCTCTCCTCTACTTAGTCAATATTTTATTCTATCATTGAGAAAGGGTTACTTCTCTTACTTGTGTTACTTCCCATATTCTTGTACCTATGTGCTATTGTGCCCAACTTTTTCGTGTCCAGTAAAAGATTAATTAGACCCTGCAAAATTTACCCCATTGCACTTCCAAAAAAAAACTATTCTTTTTGCAAGTCTAACGCCCTTATATGACAATAAGTCCATCAATAGAGTGACATTTTCTTTGAAAACAGTATTATTTTTGAAAACATATTATTCTAGTTTATACTAAAAACAATGTTTAAGAATCCACTGTTGCATTAGCAGAAAATATCTTCCTAGTTTATTAAGTACCTGTGACCAAAATATCACAACTTAAATATCACTTTACAATATGGCATTCATGCAATCCGCTCACCTTCAACATATCTCTGGCAATTATCGATATGCACTACTTTAAAAATGTGCAATCCTAGTAATATGAAGTGTAGCTAAAGGGTTGTTTCTTGAAAGGCAGTGTTCATACAGACAACTTCTCTATTGCCCTCAAAACTTTTTTTAATTGTCATTGTAGTTAACACAGATATTTCACCTAGATTTTTTGATTTGCTGTCTGACTGTTACATTATAAACTTGCATCTAAATAAAATTCCTTCAACTGATGAACACTGATTAGAGAAAACATGCCTACCGTCTCAGGGGAATTTAGTGAATTTATTACCAGTTAAGTGATAAATGATTTTCAAAAGCTGTAACTATTTATAGTCAACCATTTGCACAACCAATCTTCAGCAACCGCTACACAACGGACACATTACTCGCATATTAGTCATTGCGTTCATCTGTTTTAGTAAGACACCCTACAGTAGAGGGAATATTGCTAAAGAGTGGAGCTGTGAAACATCTCACTTCGTAACAATTCAAGTGTTTTTATTATTGTACTAGGAATGATGCAAGGAATGCCCTACCTTTTTTTTAAGTCTTGCAAAATAGCACAGAAAATGCTGTGTGATCAAATGCTGGGAAAAACTAAACCAGAACCAAAAATATTGTAACCAGAGCGCCACTTAAGTAAGGTAACACACTGTACAGTCTATATTAGCTGATCTCCAGTAGCATTGCTCATCACAAGTTCAAGGTCTCACAGCTGTAGGTAGCAAAATAATCAATACAATTTTCAAAAGGAAGCCATTCAGTCAATTTCAGTCAAAGAGCAATCCAATTACAAACATATGAACAAGGAGGAGTAGGCCATTGGGCCCCTTGAGCCCCTGCTCTGCCATTTAATAAGATCATGGTTGATCAGGTAGTAATCTCAAATCTGCATTCTGCCTACCCTGGATAACCTATCACCCCCTTGCTTACCAAGAAACTATCTACTTCTGCCTTAAAAATATGCAAAGACTCTGCTTCCACCACCTTTTCCGGAAGAGTTACAAAAGACGCACGACCCTCAGAAAAAATTTTGCCTCATCTCCATTTTAAATGGGCGACCGCTTATTTTTAAACAGTGACTCCTAGTTCTAGATTCTCCCACAACAGAGGAAACATCCTCTCAATATCCAACCTGTCAAGTCCCCTCCAGATCTTATATGTTACAAGCAAATTGCCTCTTACTCTTCTAAACTCCAGCAGATACCTAGCTTGTCCAACCTTTCCTCATAAGACAACGCACCCATTCCAGATATTAGTCAGGTAAACCTTCTCTGAACTGCTTCCAACACACTGACATCCTTCCTTAAATAAGGTGACCAATACTGTGCACAGTACTCCTGGTGTGGTCTCACTTGTGCCCTGCACAACTGAAGCATAACCTCCCTACTTTTGTACTCAATTCCCCTCGCAATAAATTCTATTAGCTTTCCGAATTACTTGCTGTACTTGCATACTAGCCTTTTGTGATTCATGCACAAAGACACCCAGATCCCTCTGCACCTCAGGGCTCTGCAATCTCTCACCATTTAGATAATATGCTTCTTTTATTCTTCCTACCAAAGTGGACAATTTCACATTTTCCCACATTATACTCCATTTGCCGGATCTTTGCCCACTCACTTAACCTATCTATATCGTTTTGTAGCCTCCTTATGTCCTCTTCACAAATTACTTTCCTACCTATATTTGTGTCATCAGCAAATCTGGCGACCATCCCATCCATCCAAGTTACTCTAACCCACCCCCCATTCTTTGCCCACATCCCTACAATTTTTTCTTCAAGTATAGATCCAAAAGTCCACATAACCTGCATCTATCACATCTCATTCCCCCCATACTACACTGAATCCCCATAATCATGTGTCTCCGCTAATAATATACTCCCTAACTTGTTCCCATTTCCCTTAACTGTGGTACTCCCCTTACCTAAAACTTGCGATTGATGTATAGCATGTAAAGAAAAATCATAGTTTTACACACAGAAGCACAAACAGCCATACATACGGATACCACAGCAAACCCCACAACACAGTAAGCATTTGGTGTACAACTGTGTTATTTTCCTGAAAGCTAAACTTTCCTTCTTTACATTCATATGTAGAACATGTAGTCACAAGTGCCACCCGACGATAATTCAAAATGAAAGACAGAATTTAAAAGGCCAACTCACGTCAATTCATATCACTCAACTTTCTATTTCATGACATGCTGACAGTGTCACCCCTTGGCATTTTGCTTAAAATATTTCAAGAATCTTGTAAAATGGTTCAAGCCCGTCAATAACTGCAAATGCCTTTCCCAACGCAGAACTGAAAAGCACCATCCATAGACTGTCACACTGAGGGCAAGGTAAAACTGTATGACCTATGCTGCCAGCGCTTTTCCTTTATTTCCAATAGAAGTGGTTTATGGGCAAAGGGGTTTCATCCTGCTAGAATGATTGCAATTATTTGTTCAGTAGCTCTCATCCTCTCAAGAAATCTACAATGGAAATTGTCAATAGAAGGGTAGAGTACAAAGGAAATGTTTAGTTCTGATGATTCTACTATTCTGGTGAGAAGGCATACATGGATTTGTAGTAACAGGATAGTAGCCTCAAAATCATGGCCAATGAGGGGAGGATTGAACAGAATGTATTCACACCTCACGAGTGCCAGGCAATGACCATTACCAACAGGAGTGAATCTAACCATCTCCCTTTGACATTCAATGGCATTACCATCGCTGAATCCCCCACTACCAACATAAGAACAAAATAAATAGGAACAGGAGTAGACCATTCAACCCCTTGTGCCTGCTCCGCCATTCAGTAACATCATGGTTGATCTTCTTGTGTTTCGATTTCCATGTCCCTATCTAACCCCGATAATCTTTGATTCCCTTGCCAAACAAGAATATATCTACCTTTGCCTTAAAAATATTCAATGATCCCACCTCCACCATCTTCTGAGGCAGAGAATTCCAAAGTTGCACAAGCCTCAGAAAAAATTTCTCCTCATCTGTCCTAAAAGGTGACCCCTAATTTTAAAACAGTGTCCCCTAGTTCTGGACTCACCCACAAGAGGAAGCATCCTCCCCATGTCCACCTTGTCAAGGCAGTTCAAGATCCTTACTTTTATGTTCAATCCTTCTCGTAATAAAGGATAGCATTCCATTAGCCTTAATTACTTGCTGTACCCTCATATTACCTTATTGTGACTCATGTATTAGAATACCTAGATCCCTCTGCACCTCAGAATTATGCAACCGTTGTCCATTTAAGTAATACTCTGCTTTTTTTGTTCTTCCAGCCAAAGTGAGCAACTTCACATTTTCCCATATTAAACTCCATTTGCCAGATCTTGTCCACTCACTCAACCTATCCATATCCATCTGCAACCTCATGTCCTCTTCAAAACATACTTTCCTATCCATCTTTGTCTCATCTGCAAATTTAGCTACCATATCTTCATTCCCCTCATCTAAGTCATTGGTGTAAATTGTAAAAAGCTGAGGCCCCAGTACAGACCCCAGTCGGACTCCACTCGTCACATCCTGCCAATCAGAAAAAGATCCATTTATGCATACTCTCTGCTTTTTGCCAGCTAGCCAATCTTCTATCCATGCTAAAACGTTACCCCCTACACCATGCACTTTTACTTTCCATAATAATCTTTGATGTGGCATTTTATCAAATGCCTTCTGGAAATCTAAGTACAGTACGTCTACAGGCTCCTCTTTATCCACTGTGTATGTTACTCCTTCAAAAAAACTCCAATAAATTGGTTAAACATGATTTTCCTTTCATAAAACTATGCTGACTCTTCACGATTGCCTTGAGCTCTTCTAAGTACCCAACTATAACCTCCTTAATGATTAATTCTAATAACTTCCCCACAACAGATGTCAAGCTAACTGATCTATAGTTTTCTATTTTCTGCCTCCCTCCCTTCTTGAATAGTGCAGTTATATTTGCTGCTTTTCAATCTGATGGAACCTTTCCAGAATCTAGCGAATTTTGGAACATTAACATTAGTGCATCAACTACCTCATTAGCCACCTCTTTTAAGACCCTAGGATGAAATCTGTCGGGACTCGGAGACTTGGCAGCCTGCAGCTCCATTAATTAGCTCAGTACTGTTTCCCTAGTGATTTCAATTTCAACTTCAACAAGTTCCTTTCTCCTGTTCACCTCCTGATTTGCTGCTATTTCTGGAATGTTTTTTGTATCCTCTATAGTGAACACAGAAGCAAAATATTTGTTCATTTTTTCCACTATTCCGTATTATCTAGTAACTCCCCACTGTCACTCTCTAGATGACCAACACACACCTTACATACTCTTTTCCTTTTTAAATACCTGTAAAAATTCTTGCTATCCATTTTACATTTCTAGCTAGCTTCTTCTCATACTCTAATTTCTATCTCCTGATTAACCTTTTAGTCATTCTCTGCCATTCTTTATATTCTGTCCAATCATCTTTCCAGCCACTCATCTTTGTGGAGTTGTATGTTTTTTTTCTTAAGTTTGATGCTTTTCTTAACATCTTTAGTGAACCACGGATGGTAGGTCCTCTACTTGGAATTTTTCTTTATAGTTGGAATGTACTTATTCTCAATACTCTGAAATATCCCCTTAAATGTCTGCCACTGCTTCTCTATTGACCTATTCCCTAGCCTAAAACAAAAACAGAATTACCTGGAAAAACTCAGCAGGTCTGGCAGCATCGGCGGAGAAGAAAAGAGTCGACGTTTCGAGTCCTCATGACCCTTCGACAGAACTTGAGTTCGAGTCCAGGAAAGAGCTGAAATATAAGCTGGTTTAAGGTGTGTGTGTGGGGGGCGGAGAGATAGAGAGACAGAGAGGTGGAGGGGGTTGGTGTGGTTGTAGGGACAAACAAGCAGTGATAGAGCAGATCATCAAAAGATGTCAACGACAATAGTACAATAGAACACATAGGTGTTAAAGTTAAAGTTGGTGATATTATCTAAACGAATGTGCTAATTAAGAATGGATGGTAGGTATAGCTCTAGTGGGTATTTTTTTAATAATGGAAATAGGTGGGAAAAGGAAAATCTTTATAATTTATTGGAAAAAAAAGAAGGGAGAAACAGAAAGGGGGTGGGGATGGGGGAGGGAGCTCACGACCTAAAGTTGTTGAATTCAATATTCAGTCCGGAAGGCTGTAAAGTCCCTAGTCGGAAGATGAGGTGTTGTTCCTCCAGTTTGCGTTGGGCTTCACTGGAACAATGCAGCAAGCCAAGGACAGACATGTGGGCAAGAGAGCAGGGTGGAGTGTTAAAATGGCAAGCGACAGGGAGGTTTGGGTCATTCTTGCGGACAGACCGCAGGTGTTCTGCAAAACGGTCGCCCAGCTTACGTTTGGTCTCTCCAATGTAGAGGAGACCACATTGGGAGCAACGAATGCAGTAGACTAAGTTGGGGGAAATGCAAGTGAAATGCTGCTTCACTTGAAAGGAGTGTTTGGGTCCTTGGACGGTGAGGAGAGAGGAAGTGAAGGGGCAGGTGTTGCATCTTTTGCGTGGGCATGGGGTTGTGCCATAGGAGGGGGTTGAGGAGTAGGGGGTGATGGAGGAGTGGACCAGGGTGTCCCGGAGGGAGCGATCCCTACGGAATGCCGATAAGGGGGGTGAAGGGAAGATGTGTTTGGTGGTGGCATCATGCTGGAGTAGGCGGAAATGGCGGAGGATGATCCTTTGAATGCGGAGGCTGGTGGGGTGATAAGTGAGGACAAGGGGGACCCTATCATGTTTCTGGGAGGGAGGAGAAGGAGTGAGGGCGGATGCGCGGGAGATGGGCCGGACACGGTTGAGGGCCCTGTCAACGACCGTGGGTGGAAAACCTCGGTTAAGGAAGAAGGAGGACATGTCAGAGCAACTGTTTCTGAATGTAGCATCATCGGAACAGATGCGACGGAGGCGAAGGAACTGAGAGAATGGGATGGAGTCCTTACAGGAAGTGGGGTGTGAGGAGCTGTAGTCGAGATAGCTGTGGGAGTCGGTGGGTTTGTAATGGATATTGGTGGACAGTCTATCACCAGAGATTGAGACAGAGAGGTCAAGGAAGGGAAGGGAAGTGTCAGAGATGGACCACGTGAAAATGATGGAGGGGTGGAGATTGGAAGCAAAATTAATAAATTTTTCCAAGTCCTGACGAGAGCATGAAGCGGCACCGAAATAATCATCGATGTACCGGAGAAAGAGTTGTGGAAGGGGGCCGGAGTAGGACTCCAACAAGGAATGTTCCACATACCCCATAAAGAGACAGGCATAACTGGGGCCCATGCGGGTACCCATAGCCACACCTTTTATTTGGAGGAAGTGAGAGGAGTTGAAGGAGAAATTGTTCAGCGTGAGAACAAGTTCAGCCAGACGGAGGAGAGTAGTGGTGGATGGGGATTGTTCGGGCCTCTGTTCAAGGAAGAAGCTAAGGGCCCTCAGACCATCCTGGTGGGGGATGGAGGTGTAGAGGGATTGGACGTCCATGGTGAAGAGGAAGCGGTAGGGGCCAGGGAACTGGAAATTGTTGATGTGACGTAAGGTGTCAGAGGAATCACGGATGTAGGTGGGAAGGGACTGGACAAGGGGAGAGAGAAGGGAGTCAAGATAACGAGAAATGAGTTCTGTGGGGCAGGAGCAAGCTGAGACGATCGGTCTACCGGGGCAGTTCTGTTTGTGGATTTTGGGTAGGAGATAGAAGCGGGCTGTCCGAAGTTGGGCGACTATCAGGTTGGAAGCTGTGGGAGGGAGATCCCCAGAGGAGATGAGGTCAGTGACAGTCCTGGAAACAGTGGCTTGATGTTCAGTGGTGGGGTCATGGTCCAGGGAGAGGTAGGAGGAAGTGTCTGCGAGTTGACACTCAGCCTCCGCGAGGTAGAGATTCCCTAGCCTAGTTTTCCAGTTCACTTCAGCTAGCTCAGCTTTCATTCCCACATAGCTGCCCTTATTTAAGTTTAAGATACTAGACTTAGACCCAATTTTCTCCCTTTGAAATTGGATGTAAAATTCAGTCATATTGTGTTCGCTGCTACCTAGAGGTGTCTTTTCTCTGGGGTCATTAATTAATCCTGTCACGTTACACAATACCAAGTCTAATATAACCTGCTCTTCGGTTGGTTCCAGAACATGCTGCTCTTAGAAACTCTCTCGAAAGCATGCTAAGAACTCCTCATCCAGGCTACGACTGCCAATCTGATTTTTCCAGTTTATGTGTAGATTAAAATCACCCATAATTATTGCCATCCCTTTATCATAAGCACACAATATTTTCTCTTGAATACTTTGTTCTATACTGTGGCTACTGTTAGGGGCCTGTAGACCACTCCCATTAATGACTTATTTCCCCTACTATTCCTCATCTCCACCGAAACCGATTCTACATCCTGATCTCCTGAACCAAGATCATCTCTAACTATTCTGCCATGCCCTCATTCAATACCAATGCTACTCCATCACCTTTATCTAGCTTCCTATTCTTCTTGAATGTCATGTACCCTTCAATATTAAGGACCCAGTCTTTGTTGTCCTGCAGCCACAGCTCTGTAATTACTATCAGATCATATTTATTTACTTCAATGTGGGCCATCAATGCATTTACTTTGTTATGAATGCTACATGCATTCAGATAGGGAGCCTTCAGTTTTGTCTTTTCGTTACCTTTGTAACATCTAGTCTTGGCTGCCGATGTATCTTTAGGTTTTTTTCCCTGTCCCTTCCTGCCATTCTCTGACCCTCATTTCTCGCATTACTATTTTGCTCTCGTGTCTTGACTTTACACCTTGAATTGCTACCTCTACCCAAGCTTGATCCCTCATCTAGTTTAAAGCCCTCCCTGGGGATTATCGTTGACCAGAAACTGAACTGGACCGGGAGCAGGTGAGAGGCTGGAAATTCTATGGAGAGTAACTCACCTCCTGACTCCCCAAAGCCTGTTCATCATCTACAAGGCACAAGTCAGGAGTGTGATGGAATACATTCCACTTGCCTAAATAAATGCAGGTCCAACAACACTCAAGGGGCTCAACACCATCCAGGACAAAGCAGCCCATTTGACTGGCACACCATCCACCACCTTAAACATTCATTCCCTCCACCACCAACACACATTGGCAGCAGTGTGTACCATCTACAAGATGACTGCAGCAATGCACCAAGGCTCCTTAGACAGCACTTTCTGAACCCGCAACTTCTACCACCTAGAAGGACAAGGGCAGCAAATACACAGGAACACCGCTACCTGGAAGTTCCCTGCCAAGCTACACACCAACCTGACTTGGAAATATATCACCGTTCCTCCACTGTCGCTTGGTCAAAATCCTGGAACTCGATTCCTAATAGCATTGTGGGTACACCTACTCAACATGGACTGCAGGAGGTCACCACCACCTTCTCGAGGGCAATTTGGGATGAGCAATAAATGCTGGGCTAGCCAGTGATTTCCACATCCCATGGAAGAATAAAAAAATGAAATGACTTTACCTAACCATGAAATTAAAGAAAATAGATTACAAAGCAAGAGCAAGAGAATTTTGTAAAATAAACTTTGACACAACAAAGCAGAAAAGCTAACTGTAAAAAAGATTGGATGAAGTGATGGAAACTTCAGGGAATAAGAACAATAAAAACAGGCTGAGAAGGAAGATGGATAATCTTCAATGCTACATTCATTTTGTGTGATCAATGGAACAAATGCTACTGTAGCTCCAGCAAGTAATGAGTAACACTCTTCTTTGTGTTTCTGGACCATATATATTAGAATAGCTTCATGCTCTTGAAGAACTACTCGTCAACAAAAGTGAAAGAGGTGTGATTATTAAATACAAGAGTACAGTGAAATAGAACGTATGACAAACTTGTAAGAAAATTTTCCCACCATTAACACTGCTCTAATCTGCCAATTTTCACATTTTCCACTAACTATAATCCATGTAGATAAGTGCATTCTGCTGTTACGGTTGATGAATTTTAACATTTTTCCCCTGCAATCTCCAGTAATGGATTTATACACCCAGCAGGTAACGCTTCAGGATTTACAGCTAATTGCAGTAATTAAAAGGCTGGGTTTTCAAATGGTGTAGGTAGCTGGTTGAAGAAACAAAAATAGGCATAAATGCAGCACAAGATTTGCAGGTTTTTAAACATTAAAATTTGGTATGAAATTATAGTCCTATGGGTGCCGAGGAACATAAAACATGGTGAAATTAGGCAAAAATAAAGGACTAGGATATAATTCAGGAAGTTTTTTTTCAGATCTTCATGGTTTAAACAGAAGTTAAAAAGTAAGAAGCAGTATATTGAAAGCTTCGGGTAAAATTTAAACTAAATTACATTATTTGGAATATGCATTGGTACCATAACAATTCCCTGACCCTGTACAACTGGAGACAAAACTTGCAATATCTCACTTACACACTTATAAATTATTTCTAAAAAACTTCAATCTAGGAAAGGCGAAACAAAAACATTATTGACACACCGTAGAGGATTCTGTCTATTAGGGCATCAAAAGGTGTCAGCTTTCTAAAAACGCATTCTTCCACTTTGAATGCGGCTGTGTTGATGCCAACAACCTGTGATTCAGATATCACAATTTTCAATTCTGCTTTACAATAAGCCAGTGATCAAAAAACTGTATTCCACACATAACAACTCATACTAAAAATCATCATATAAGTAATTCTCTGTCATAAAAGTATAATTGCAGAAACCTAGTCTGGAGGCAAGTTCTCAATAAAAACCTGAATTTACACATGCTTAATTTAACATTTTCATTTAAACTTTTTGTGTCACAAGTTAATATGCCAGAGGTATTTGGTAAAGAAAAGTGCAAAGTCAAATTTAATCAATTTTTCAGTTTTGTACTATTTTGTCCTCATTATGGTTCAGGCGCTCACTGGATACATTTTCTCATTCTCAGTGAAAAGGATAGTTTCAATACACAGGTATCTCTTAGTAATCAATGGATAATTTTGCACTCAAACAATTTAATAGCATAACATGGCACGCTGCTAACATGCTGACTGAAAAAGAGTGCAAGACTCCGAATGAGACAAATTATATTGATAGAATGTATATCATAGGCTATAAACTGCACATCCAGCTTAACGAATGAAATAAATCTAACGCAAGATGAAACAGATCTCAGTAGATTACAGAAAAAGAATGCTTAATTTTTCATAAGTACATACATATGTAAAGTCAAATTTTGGGCACCATACTTTAGAAAGGACATAAAGACTTTGGAGAGGGTACAGAAGAGATTTACTTAAATGGTTCCAGGAATGAGGGGCTAGTTACATGGATAGAATGGATAAATTGGGTTTGCTGTCCATGGGGTTGAGAAGGTGAAGAGGAGAATTCATAGAGGCGTTTAAAATCATAAAGGGATTTAGGTAGAGTAAATAAAGAGAAACTATTTCCCAGTGGTTAAAGGGACAATAATAAGAATGCACAGATTAAAGGTACTTAAAGGAACTGGAAGTGACATGAGGAAAGACCTCTTTTAGTAACTTGTAGTGAGGATTTGAAATACACAGTGTGATATGGTAGTGCAAACAGAATCAATAGTAGCCTTCCAAAGACAAATGGAAAAACACTTAAAGAATAAAAAAATTGCAGTGATATGGTTAAAAATGGGGGAGATGGGGTAGTGGGACTAACTGAGCTGGTCTTCATAAGGGCTGCTGAATGATCTCCAATGATGGCCTTCTGTGGTGCACTATTTTATAATTCTACTGTATTTTAACTGTGAGTAACATCTAAATTCCCATCTTATGGTACAAAATTTGAAGTTAATGTTCAGTTAATGCGATCCACCCAGCTTCCACATCATTTAAAAAAATAACACCCAGGGAGTGGAACCTGGCACAGCATTAAGATCAACTACATTAGCAATCCTGAGAACATTACGTTTGACTGAAATCCCCAAATATTCCAGTTATCCCTTGCAGGACACAGGAAACCTCAAGTTCTATCCTTTCAGAGCAAGAGCCTTCAGAATATCACAAAATTACTAAGAAAACTTATGTTTGCTATGAGTAAAAGTACCAATTAACTGCTGAGATGCAGTTCCATGAAATTCAGGCAACCCTTCTGGCACTTTGTCCAATTGGCCATTCTTCCTATATGAGCTTCAGGTGGTGATTCAATTGAAGGGGGAGTCAGCAGAACCTTATTCTATTGCTGCCTAACAACATCCACATACATGTGCCTTCCATGAGCTTGGCCTAAATAGCCAAGTGGTTATGGTACTGGGTTTGTAACCCCAAGATCAAGAGTTCAAATCTCATAATGGCAAACTATGAAACAATGTAACTTCATCTGAAACAGATGGAAACAGGTTTACTCAAAAGAGTATCAAGAGTTCATATCTCACAATGGCAAACTATGGAACAATGTGACTTCATCTGAAACAGATGGAAACAGGTTTGTACTCGAAAGAGTATCAAGAGTTCAAATCTCACAATGGCAAACTATGAAACAATATAACTTCATCTGAAACAGATGGAAACAGGTTTACTCAAAAGAGTATCAAGAGTTCAAATCTCACAATAGCAAACTATGAAACAATGTAACTTCATCTGAATAGGAACAGATGGAAACGTGCTTGTACTCGAAAGAGTTACATGTGCCTTCCATATATATATATATATATGAGTTACAGAAGTAGTCACCATTAGCAAGACTTGTTCAGATCAAGAATTGAAGCTGGGACCTTTGATCTATAGGACAATGGATACCCACCGAATCATGCATTTGTTTAATGCCAGTGGACCTCACTAGGCTGATGGGTGTTTTCTCCCTTCAGCAACTGAAGAGTCAGTCGTGACTTAACAGCACTCTTGCCAAAGTCTGAGTTGTGGGTTCAAGTCGCACTCCCAGATCATGCAACCTAGGCTGATAATTCAGTGTAGAACTAAGATAAGTTATACCTTGTCTTGTCAATAGTGCTGACTTTTGCTGAGACATTAAACTAAGGGAGTCTGAGTCTGACTACAGAGCTGGACATAAAAGATCCTGTGGCTCTAAGAACACAGGAGCTCCTTGATCTCCTGCCCAACAACTTTGCCTCAAACCAATATTACAATGATTACTTTTCAATGGCTGTGAAATAAGTAGAGCATTCCAAGAACATAAAATGTAGAAATTAAAGTTTGTTATTTTAACAGCAAACTAGACAGGATTCTCACTTTATGTCAGGACTCAACCCAATCATGCTTGATACAATCACTTAGTCAGCAAATGTTACCATTTTAATTTGTTAGGATGGTTCAAATAGTTGAGGTAGCTTGATACACAGAATAAAGAATCACATTCCACGGTAATCTCAGCTTTTTTGGAACTAAGTAAGGAAAATCTAAACGTAGAAAGGCAATGTGCACAGTAAATACACACTGAAATCAGGATAATCTTTCATTTCCTGACTGTAGAAGCTAGCCAAGCTAGTTCAAGTATATGTAATGAAAACATCCAACATGGACCAGAAGATCATGTCTTCATATTGGTGGCAGTATGGCAATGGTTTGTGCCATGGTGGTCAACTGTGTGTTTAGCACCATGTGATGTGGCTCAAGAGCCCACGCTGGCTGTGGAAGACAGTGGACTGAGAAGGTGCCCGATCTGTTGGCATCTGTTTTCTCAAGGATCAAGCTGAGCTTTGTTTCTTTTCACCTCTTCTAATGTCCCTCCAATCAGAAAGCGTTCAGTGTCAGCAACTGTCTCCCAGTTATCAGTGTCAATGTCTGCCATCTTCATATCTTGCTTGCAGGAGTCCTTGTAGGAGAGGCACGGACACAATGAGTGTATACTGGTGGAATTAGCACTCTCCTGGACCTCTAAGTTGGTGACTTTGTCCTGCCAAGAATACATCTGAGACAGCAACAGTTGAAACCGTTCAGCCTTTTCTCATGCCTAGCGTATGCTGTCCAGGCCTCACCACCGTAGGATGCACTGAGGATGCAGGCTTGCTAGTCTCGCAGTTTGGTGTTCTCAGGTTGCTATTGTTCCATACTTTTTTACTCAGCTTGGACATAACGACTGAAGCTTTTGCAATGAGTGTGTTGATTTCAGCATCAAGGGATAGGTTGCTGATAATTATGGAGCCTAGATATCAGAAGCTATCAATAACCTCCAACATCACATTGTCAATGCTGATAGATAATGGTATAGCAGCTGATAGTCAAACCTTAAAGAGAGTCTATCCATTTGTCACTGAAGGTGTTCCTCAGTGTGGAATGCTACTGCTGCATCATTAGAACAGAGCAACTCCCTGATGAGGATTTAGCGCATTCTTTGTTTTGGTTCTCAGGTGAGCCAGACTGAACAGCTTTCCGTCAGTTCTAGTATGGAAGTAGACAGCCCCTCTAAATGACCTGAAGGCATATGACAACAGCAAAGTGAAGAATATGCTAAAGAATGTCAATGCCAGAACACAGCCCTCTTTAACCCCATTGCAAATCTTAAAGAGCTGCATCACCATAGATGGCCTTACCCATCATGCTGTCATGTAAACAGGGGATCACATGGAGAAGCTTTGGCAAGCAGCCAATTTTCTCCAGCAGCTTAAAAGACTGTTTCTGCTCACATAGTTGAATGCCTCAGTGTTATCAATGCAAGCAACATAAAGTGGTCTCCGTTGTTCACGGCATTTCTCTTGCAGCTACCAGACTGAGTAGAGAAAAGCGAAATGCTGCGGATGCAGGAAATCGGAAACAAAAAACAGAAAATGTTGGAAAAACTCAGGAGGTCTAACAGCATCTGTGGAGAGAGTACCAGAGTTAACTTTTTGAGTCCATATGACCCTTCTTCAGAGCTAACGTAGAATTTGTTTTTAATTCATTCATGGGATGTGGGCTCCACTGGCTGGGCCAGCATTTATTGCCATCCCTAGTTGCCCTTGAGGTGGTGAGCTGCCTTCTTGAACCGCTGCAGTCCATGTGGTGTAGGTACACCCACAGTGCTGTTAGGAAGGGAGCTCCAGGATTTTGACTCAGCAACAGTGAAGGAACGGCAATATATTTCCAAGTCAGGATGTCAACTGACTTGGAGCGGAACTTCTAGGTGGTGGTGTTCCCATCCAGCTGCTGCCCTTGTCCTTCGAGGTGGTAGTGGTCGTGGGTTAATTTCCAAGTCAGGATAGCTTTCAGCTTCACCTGCGCTACCCCACTTAAACAGTGTAAATTTCATCACATTTCTACTCTTTAGCTCCGAAGGGTCAACGGACTCGAAACGTTAACTCGGTTTCTCTCCACAGATGCTGCTAGACTTGCTCAGTTTTTCTAGCATTTTCTGTTTCTGCACCAGGCTGAGAAGACCGTGTCAACTGTAGACCTTCCAGTTCCAAAGCCTCATTGGGTTTCAGGATAGATGTGTTCAGCCAAGATCTGCAACCTGACAAGGAGATCATGGGCAAATACTTTTCCCATGATGCTCAACAAGGAATTGATATAGTTATTGCAATTACTGCGATCACCTATGTTCTTGTACAGGATCACAATTCTTCTATCACACATATCCTGAGGCACTGCCCCCTCCCTCAATAGAGATAGAGAAGTTTCTGCAGCTGCTGCAGGAGAGCTGGATTCCAGTACTTGAAGAATTCAAATATAGCATCAGCACCTGGAGTTTTCTGGGATTCAATCTGGAATTAAAAGCTAGCCTCAGTTACAGTGAGCATAAAACCATTGTCAAAAAAAGAATTACCTGGAAAAACTCAGCAACAGAAGGATCATGAGGACTCGAAACGTCAACTCTTTTCTTCTCCGCCGATGCTGCCAGACCTGCTGAGTTTTTCCAGGTAATTCTGTTTTTGTTTTGGATTTCCAGCATCCTCAGTTTTTTGTTTTTATAAAACCATTGTCGATTGTCGTATAAAACCTATCTAGTTCATTAACGTCATTTAGGGAAGGAAATCTGCCGTCCTTACCTGGTCTGCCCTACATGTGACTTCAGACCCACGGCAATGTGGTTGACTCTTAAATGCCCTCTGAAATGGCCTAGCAAGCCATTCAGTTGTACCAAACCACTATGAGGTCTAAAAAAAGGAATGAAACCAGGCAGGGAACGCGGCATTGACCTAGGCACTGGATACAACAACAGCAAACCCAGCCCCATCAGCCCTGCAAAGTCCTCCTAACTAATGGCTGGGGGCTTGTGCCAAAATTGGGAGAGCTGTCTCACAGACTAGTCAAGCAGCAGCCTGACTGTCATCTTCACGGAGTCATACCTTACAGACAGTGTCCCAGACATCACCATCACCATCCCTGGGTATGCCCTGCCCACCAACAGGGCAGACCCACCAAAGGTAGCGGCACTGTGGTATACAGTCAGGAAAGAAGAGCCCTCGAAGTCCTCAACATTGACTTTGGAGCCCATGAAGTCTCATGGCATCGGGTCAAACATGGGCAAGAATACCTCCCACCCACTTCAGCTGATGAATCAGTACTCCTGAGTGTTGAACACCTTCATATTAAGTACACCCTCCATCGTGCTGTATGGCCCTGACACCGTGCTCATTTCAAACAGGTCTAGCAACTGGGCATTTATGACGCGCTGTGGACTATCAGCAGCAGAACTGTATACAACCACAATCTATGACCTCATGGCCAGGCATATCCCCCACTCAACCATTTCTGTCAAGGCAGAGATTCAACCCTGGCTCAATGAAGAGTGCAGGAGGGCATGCCAGGAGCAGCACCAGGCATACCTAAAATTCAGGTGGTAAACTCATGAAGCTAGAACACAGGACTACTTGCATGCCAAACAACGTAATCAACATACAATAGGCAGAGCTAAGCAATCCCACAACCAACTGATCAGATCCGAGCTCTGAAGTCCTGCCACATCCAGTCGTGAATGATGGTGGCTAATTAAGCAACTGGAGGAGAGGGATCCCCAAATATATCCCCAACCTCAATGATGTGGGAGTCCAGCAGATGAGTGCAAAAGAGAAAGTTGAAGCTTTTGCAACCATCTCCAGCCAGAAGTTCTGAGTGGATGATCCATCGCAGCCTCCTCCGAAGGTCCCAGCATCACAAATGCCAATCTTCAACCAATTCAATTGGCTCCATGTGATATCAAGAAATGGCTGAAGGTACTGGATACTGCAAAGGCTGTGGGCCTTGACAAAATTCCAGCAACAATACTGAAGACTTGTGCTCAACTCAGGGTCATTCAAGTTGTTCCACTACAGCTACAACACTGGCATCTACCTGACAATGTGGAAAATTTCCCAGGTATGTCCTGTACACAAAAAGCAGGATAAATCCAATCCCACCAATTACCCACCCCATCAGTCTACTCTCGATTATCAGCAGAATGATGGAAAGAGTCCTTGGCAATGCTATCAAGTGGCACTTACTCAGAAATAGCTTGCTCACTTTTGCTCAGTTTGGGTTCTGCCAGGACCTCTCAGCACCTGACCTGATTACAGCCTCGGTCCAAACGTGGACAAAAGAGCTGAATTCCAGAGGTGAGCTCAGAGTGACTGCCCTTGACATCAAGGCAGCATTAGACCAGGTGTGGTATCAAGGAGCCCTTGCAAAACTGGAGTTAATGGGAATCGGGCGGGGGGGGGATGGGACTCTCCACTGGTTGGAGTCATATAGTTGTGGTTGTTGGAGGTCAATCACCTCCATTCCAGGACATCACTGCAGGAGTTCCTCAGGACAGTATCCTAGGCCCAAACATCTTCAACTGCTTCATTAATGACATTCCCATCATAAGGTCAGAGTGGGGATGTTTGTTGATGATTGCACAATGTTCAGCACCATTCCAGACTCCTCAGATACTGAAGCAGTCCATGTCCATATGCAGCAAGATCAGGACAACATTCAGGCTTGAGCTGATAAGTTTCAAGCTACATTCACCCCACACAGGTGCCAGGCAAAGACCACCTCCAACAAGACAGAATCATTCAATGGCCTTACCATCGAGACTGGGAATTCTGCAGAGAGTAACAAACCTCCTGACCCCCGGAAGCCTGTCCACCATCTACAAAGCACAAGTCAGGAATGTGATAGAACACTCTATGCTTGCCTGGATCAGTGCAGCTCTAACAATACTCAAGAGGCTTGACACCATCCAGGACAAAGCAGCCCGCTTGATTGGCACCCAATCTGTCAGGGAAATATAATAATTTTCATAATGTTATTGGAATTTGTGAAGTAGAGTAATAGTGGGGTCTGTGTCTATGGATATGTTTGTGTGTGTGTGTGTCTTAATTGAATTAAAGGCGGGTGGTCTGAAGGCTCTGATATATCAGGAGATAAGCTAGGTTTGAAATGTTAAGTAGGTAAACATGGGTGAAGTTTTATAATGTGAGGCGCAAAGGGGACATTTGCTTTTTTAAATAAAGCAGACTAGCTTGAATTCAAGAGGGGGTGAAATGTTTCACTTGGCAGGGAGAAGTTCAGAAACAGTGTGTTTATTTTTCCCAAAAGATTACTGGTAAAATTAGTACCATGTAGATTTTTTATTATTAGAGAGGTAAAGTCCAAAGACATAGTGAAACAATGGGAATTTGCATTCAAAGGGGAAATATGTATAAGGGAGAGAAGGCTGTGTGCAAGGGAAGGAATTCTAAGATCTAACAAGTGTCAAAAGCCTCCAGCCTCTGTGCCCAAACTGCTGCCTGCAAGCACTAAAGTTAAGCAAACACTTTGAATTCGACTGTTCAGGGTATCACGTTACTTTGCCTGGGTCTTTTAAAACATATGTGTTTTTACTGTTGCCTTAACGGAGGTATAACTGGGATTTAGATTAATCAGGGGAGCTAGAAGTTCTTATAGTAGTAATTTATAAACCTATGTGCTTAAAATCATTTTTTTTTTATTTAATAAAGGTTTAATTTAGTTTTTTTTAAGAAACCTATAAGACTTGGTGGCCTTCAGTTTGCTGAATCCAAGCTAGCATCTCAAAATAAGTATAAATTGAAATAGTTGTGGCAGCTGCTTCAAGTTTCCCTCTGGGATTTGGGCAGCTTGGCATTTACCATCCACCTGCCATAACAGAAATTCGGGGCTCTTTACAGGATATATTTGAAATTCTTTGATTAGTTTGGAGTTGGTAAATCTTAAGGTTATGAGTACGAGGAGCACTTTTAATTCAGGAGTTGGTGTGAGGTTTTTTTTTTGAAGTGGTGAGACTGCAAAATGGCTTTGGCAGTTGCTAAGACTTCTCTGGGAGTTGAAGTTATAACTCCGGCTGGTTTACGAAAGGTAAATAAGTTAATGGAATTGGCGGATAAGCTACAATTGGGATTACCTGTAGGGGTAAGGAAATCAGGCATAATTGAAGGTATAGCTCAGCATTTGAAATTGGAAGGAATATCCAAAAGACCGAGTTCTCCAAGGGGTGGTTCATTGGAATGGGCTCAAATTTAGTTGCAAATGAAAAAACTGGAACTAGAGGCAGCAGAAAAAAAGGAAAGAGGAAAGCACATTCCAAAGGGAACAGGCAGAAAGGCAGGAAAAGGAAAGAAAGCAGGAAAGGGACTTAGAAGTGGTGAGATTAGAAGAGGAGGAGAGAGAAAGAGAGAGACAGAGAATTCCAGCTTAAACTACTGGCAGTTAAAAAAGTGACACCAGAAGGTGAGGAAGGATTTATTTCCAGATCAGAACCCAGTGTGGAGATGTTTAAATTTGTACAAGCTCTTCCAAAGTTTGAAGAAAGAGATGTTGAAGCATTCTTTATTTCAATTGAGAAGATAGCAATAACAATATACAATTTCCTTACATGTCTTTATGGGCTCCATTCTGCGCTCAAATTCACCAATGAAACAAAGCAGACTCCCCTTCCTTGACATAATAGTTGAGAAATTTGCCCGGGGATTCGCTACCATGGTCTACCGCAAACCTACCTTCACTGGTCAACATACACATTGGGATTCTTACAGTTCCACATGCTATAAGATTGGTCTTATTGGCAGCCTTGTAAATAGGGCCACAAGCTATTTGCACATCATGCAAGTTTGATGTTGAAATAGGACACACAAAAAGGCATCATCCTACAAGGTGATGGCTAGCCTGATCGAGTTCTGATGAAGGGTCATGAGGACTCGAAACGTCAACTCTTTTCTTCTCCGCCGATGCTGCCAGACCTGCTGAGTTTTTCCAGGTAATTCTGTTTTTGTTATATCGTTATGGAGATGGGTGGAGCTTAGGGGGATCTCTGGTTTCAATTTATCTGGCTTCTGCTGAGAGAGATGGCTGCAGTTTTGACCTCGTGTGGTTTGCAGCTAAGAGACAGCCGAAGTAAATGATAGTTAGCTAGGCCTGTGCTATAAGCAGAGTAAAAAACTAACTTTATCATTAACTGTGTGGAAGGCAGGTGAGGCTTAATCTCAAGTTTGAATTTTATAAGGGAACAGAAGATTGCCTGATCTGAAACTAGTGGGAGAATCTATAGTGGTCCCTACACAGTCTTGTGGTAAAGAAAGCAACTACCAAATAAGCTTGGAAATATTAGAAAAGTAACCAGAACAAGGGACCGGGCATCTATAGTCAAGAGATAGTAAATGAAAGTTTTACTTCTAAGAATAGCTGGAGCAGAGAGGAATTCTCCAGAAGACTGTGGCATATTTATGGGTGGTCCTTACAGAATAACTTTTAAGATTGTCTTATAAGAGGATTCTTGGTGGAAGAAAGAAGTAAACTTAGTGCATAACATGTGTAGTTATAGACCATATTTTTTAATTGTGTAAATTTTTATATACAATAAAGTTTGTGTTTAGTTTTAAAAAAGTGAAATCTTGTGGCGTAGTTCCATTGGGTAAAATGAAGGGTTTAGATTTCTTTAGAAATGTTAATGGTCCCTAAACGGAGTGTAACAGTCAAAATCAATTTATTTCTTCAAACAATGAATGTAGGCTGTCAGGAGCATGGTGCATGCCCCCTTTCACACACTGGGTTTCCTTTGCATCTTGCACAACGTGTGTACATTTCCTGTCATCAAAATTTGGCACAAATCAGTAGTACTACAGCACTTAATAATTTAGAAAATATCACAATTCTTCTAGTTAACTACACTCCTCTAAAACCACTGAAGAACAATGCCACCCAAAACATATTAAATACTGCTATTATATGGACAAGGGCACAAAACTGTTACTTCCAAGTTACCCTTTTATTTTTATTTTTTCTACAACAAACTTAAATTGGTTGGCAAGTTGATGGGAAAGATTACACCACAACTGGTCTTCATCTAACTTGATCAAGAAATGCAAAGGATTGGAAGTATAAAATAAAATGGTTACTGGCAGAGTGCAACATTGGTCACTTTATCACTTCAATGTATATTCTCAATATGGAATCCTTGGAAGCCACTATGCTAAAATCAAGAATAACATACTCTAATCTCTCCTCCATTCAAAAGGCTGTGGGTTCAAGCCCCTGGCTGGAACCTGAAAATATAACCTAGCCCAACACTTCATCGTTAAGACTGAATGAATGCTGCAATTTCAGAGATACCATTCTTCAGATGAGATATTAAATGAATGCCCCATCTGCTTGCTCAGATTGACATCCATCCCATGGCACAATTTGAAGAAGAAGTTCTCCTGGCTAACATGCCTCTCTCAACTTGCCTTTTATCTAACTGTCACTTGTGGGACCTTGCTGTGAGCAAATTGAATGCCAAGCTTGCCTGAGAGGAACACACTAAATTTATACAGTGTCTTTCACATCCTCAAGGCATCTCAAAGCACAATCAAATACTTTTGAAATGCAGTCATTGTTTTTGTTAAATAACTGTCATGGTGTGCAGAGCAAAGTCCCACAAACAGATTTCAAAGCAAGACTGACTCCACATCAAAAGTTTTTAGGATGTCCCGAGGACAAGAAAGGCTCTGTATAAATGTGATTAAGTTACTTATTTCCCATGAACTCCAAACAGCAAGCATAGTTCCACAGCTCCCTCAATTTTCATTTTCTCTCTTACAATTCAGAACTTTTCAAAATCCAAATCTAGCAACATCTAAACAATGATTCATGCTGTGCTCATTCCTTACTCATTTTATCGTCAGTGACGACATATACTATTGGCTTCTTGACTAAACAATCAAACTTATTCTTCCACGTCAAATGATGGAAGTATCTATTTCAAGAATGCATAGAAATTCTGATTCGCTTCACAAAGTCACTTCACATTAACTCATTCAAATTCACTGCCCTCCTAGCCTCTGCAACATTTCTCCATCCATTGAAATTCACCGCCCCATGTTTGCAGCCATCCCCTTGATCTTGCCAGCTCCCATAACCTACCTACTCTCATCACCACCACCAAAGCCATCTAAGGCCACTTCCTTATGCTCCTTAACCATCGACATTGCCCCAACCTCTTTCAATCCACCCCTACAGAAAGCCAATCCCCAAGTTACTGACAACCACACCTTCACATTCCCAACTGCTCAGCTATTTGCAGTGCATTCACAATTCTTCTTGGCTAATCAGTTCCGTACCTCTATTTTGGTGAATATATGAAGCAGTTACAATCAGACATGAAACTTGTCTTCAGATAATACTGCAAAATAATGGAGATGCCATGGGAGATACACCTCCACATCAGAGAGCTGTTTTGGTTGATTTAAACAAAAACTTCTAAACCTACCCTGATGCATCCTAATCTCTGAGCCTGTGCAAAGGCCCAACTGTCAGTGTGCTTTTCTTTCTATTACACCTCCATATTCACAACCAGAGAGGAGGGCTGATGCCTGCTGAGAATCCGGGACCAAAGGTTTCCCAACACAATGGCTGTGAGATGTTAATATATTACCAAGACAGGCAAAAGTATCGTTTATGGTGTGCAACCATTGGGGAATTAATCTCCAATATCCTGGATCGCCAATATTTTAGCCATATTTCCATTCATTTGAATTCACTTGCTTTAGAAACCCAAATTTTTAATTTGCTTCTTCCTCAAATCTCAAGTATGAGACATTTGTTTACTTCCAATTTTTTTGTTTTTCCAGGCACTTGTTTGAATGTCAAGAACAAAAGCAACTCCGCTGCTTTTTTGATGTCAGCAACACGCCAGACTCTGGATCAGTTGTTTAAAGCAGCTATGCTCTATCCTCATGGTGAAAGGACTGCATTAACCCTCTGCAACATGCTTAAATTATTTATCTTTTTTTAATGTTCATTATGGGGATGCCTTTGGTCTCGGCATTAGATTCAAGTTTCAGATGTACCTCAAGCTAAAGTATTGCTATATTCAGGAAGCATGGCGATATTTTAGATAAATGATGATAGACAAGGCTATCAAATATTAGTCAAATTTACCTCCGAAAAACTGAAACTTCAGTGTAAAGTAAATCATTCAAACCCATCAAGGTGTAAAACTTCAAGTTTCAGAAAACTGGATGCCAATTTGTTTGTGACACTGTCATACACCACCACCTGCAAGCTCCCCTCCAAGTCACTCACCATCCTGACTTGGAAATATATCGCCGTTCCTTCACTGTTGCTGGGTCAAGATCCTGGAATTACCTCCCTAACAGCACTATGGGTGTACCTACACAACATGGACTGCAGCGGTTCAAGAAGACAGCTCACCACCACCTTTTCAAGGGCAACTAGGGATGGACAATAAATGCTGGCCCGGCCAGCAAAGCTCACATCCTGTGAATGATTTCTTTTAAATCGCAAGATGTGCGTGCCATGGTCTGATTAATAATTAGCATATAGAACAAGGAAAATTCACTGTTTTCTTAAAATCTGAAGTGTTTTTTTTTAAAACGATCCAACATCTAAAAAATACAGGTGTTGGCACGTGGGTTAAAACTCCGTTAAAAAAAACTTTCGTCGGGCTGACATATTTGTTATTCCAAGAACAAATTATATTTCAGTTTTACTCAGTAGACAGAAGATGGACAAGTTATAGTAGTGAGGCTATGACACTGATATTTTTAATCTGATTTAGCCAATTGGAATCTAACAATGTCTATTCCTGTGTTTGTGTTCCAAGTATTTAAAACATTTTCAAGACACGAAATGGCTGCAGTTTTGAACACAATTATATTTTGTGGCTACTGCAAGCAGTAATTTTCAGAGGATCAAGGCCAAATCCAATGATGCTTTCAATTTAACATGTCGTACACTTTACACTGAAATAAAAATGTTAACAAAATGTCGTATTTATATTAAATATATAAGCTATGTAACAACTTTTGGCATTGTATATAAACCATGTTAATCAGAACTCAATTTTAATGTCAATGAGCTCAAAAAGCAAGGCAACACACATTAACTCAGTTTAAATTAAGAAAATTTACTAACACATTGTGATAAATAGTTAACTTAAAAGCTGAAAAGCACAGGAAATGGTCTGCTGTTCCAAGTCACCGACCACGAGAAAACCTTTCAACTGACTCGTATTGAATGAATCACCAATTAAAATAACAGGCACAGTTCCTGGAAAGTTTTATCCAGTGATTTAACTAGAAATAATAAACTTTCTGAGCATGTGAACATTATTTTGTGTTGAATGCTCACCTTGGAAAGCTAATGTTTTGGGTAGGGCCTGGGGAAGCTGGGGGCATTGGGGTGGGGGTCCAGGATGATTTTTTTTACATTATTCATGGGATGTTGGCATCACAATGGCCAGCATTTATTGCCCATTCCTAGTTGCCCTTGAAAAGGTAGTAGTGAGCTGTTGTCTTCAAACACGGCAGTCCACGTGATGTAGGTAAACCCACAGTGCTTTTAAGGAGGTGGTTCCAGGGTTTTAATCCAGTAACAGTGAAGAAATGGCGATATATTCCCAAGTCAGAATGGTGAGTGGCTTGGAGGGGAACTTCCAACTGATGGTGTTCCCATTTGTCTGCTGCCCTTGTCCTTCCAGATGGTAGTGGTTGCGGGCTTGGAAGGTGCTGTCTAAGGGCTCTTGGTGAGGTCCTGCAGTGCATCTTGTAGATGGTACACAGTGCTGCCCTGTACGTCGGTGGTGGAGGGAGTGAATGTTTGAGGATGGGGTGCCAATCAAGCTGGCTGCTTTGTCCTGGAAAGCGTTAGATTTTTTGAGTGCTGTTTGAGCTGCATTCATCCAGACAGGTGGAGAGTATTCCATCACACTCCTGACTTGTGCCTTGTAGATAGTGGACAGGCTTTGGGGAGTCAGGAGGTGAGTTACTCGTCGCAGGATTCCTAACCTCTGACCTGCTCCTGCAGCCACAGTATTTATATGGCTAGACCAGTTCAGTTTTTGGTTAATGGTAACCCACAGGATGTTAATAGTAGGGGATCCAGCAATGATAATGCCATTGAATGTCAAGGAGTGATGATTTGATTCCCTCTTGTTGAAGACGGTCATTGCCTGGCACTTGTGTGGCAGGAATGTTACTTGCTATTTGTCAAGCCCAAGCCAGGATTTTGTCCAGGGCTTGATACATTTGCACATGAACTGCGTCAGTATCGGAGTTGTCGCGAATGGTGCTGAACATTGTGCAATCATCAGCGACATCCCCACTTCTGACCTTATGATGGAAGGAAGGTTAGTGATGAAGCAAGCTGAAGATAGCTGGGCCGAAGACACTACCCTGACTATCCTGCAGTAATGTCCTGGAACTGAGCTGATTGACCTCCATCTCCCTTTGTGCTAGGTATGACTCTAACCAGCGGAGAGTTTCCCACCCATAAATCCCACAACCCCCTCCTCCTCCGATTCCCATTGACTCCAGTTTTGCTAGGGCTCCTTGGTGCCGCACTTGGTCAAATGCTGCCTTGATGTCAAGGGCAGTCACTCTCACCTCACCTCTGGAGTTCAGCTCTTTTGTCCATGTTTGAACCAAGGCTGTAATGAGGTCAGGAGCTGAGTGGCCCTAGCGGAACCAAAGCTGAGCATCAGTAAGCAGGTTATTGCTAAGCAAGTGCTGCTTGATTGCAATTTCCATCACTTTACTGATGATCGGGAGTAGACGTGACGGGCGGTAATCAGTCGAGTTGGATTTGTCCTGTTCTCTTGTGTGTAGGACACACCTGGGAAATTTTCCACATTGCCGGATAGATGCCAGTGATGTAGCTGTGCTGGAACAGCTTGATTAGGGACGCAGCAAGTTCTGGAACTCAAGTCTTTGGTACTACTGCCAGAACATTGTCAGGGTCCATAACCTCAGCCATTTCTGGATATCATGTGGAATTGGCTGAAGATTGACATCCATGATGCTGGGGGCCTCCAGAGGAGACCAAGATGGATCATCCACACAGCATTTTATACATTATACGTATACGTTATACATATTCTGAGAAGATCGCAATGATTTTCAAACTATGATTTTGTGTATGGGATAATTCTATTTCACTGGAATTTACTGTTTTAAGCAACAATCTAAACATCAGAGTTAGAGACAACAACTGGATAGTTCTGGGCGAAAGCATTTCCCGAGATATAAACTAATGCATGATATTTGTTATCCAAATGGCACTGTTCCTACAGACTCCTCCAAATAACATGTTTCAACAAATTAACAGAAGTACTCGATATTGATCTTATCCTAAAATAATAACTAAAAGCAACATATTGTGAGACTCCTTTTTCACTGTTTTAAACAGCTTGATTGACTTTTTTGAAGTCAGAAGCCGCTTTTATCTAACCTCCATTGCACCTAAAGTTTACTGAAGAAATGAAAATTGATTGTATTGTTGAAACCCTCCCTCAATGGACTTTGTACTTCAGTGAAAATGATGATACAGCCTCTTACCTCTGCAGTTCTCAAACTAATATTTTAATGTCCTCCTTTTGGCATTCTGGAGAAAATCTAGCTGCTTGGAGAAAGTTTATATAGATATCCTTGAAATCTCTGAATGAGCTGCTCCTCTTTACAGCCCAGGCTCAATTGCCAACTTTGTTTGATTTATTAACAGTCTTGACTACTGTAACTGTCATTTTTTTTAAAAATCACTATGTGAAGTGCTGTGAGAAGTTTCAATGAAGTAAGATGCTACATAAATGTAAGTTTCCTTTATTAACATATTGTGACCAATAAGCAGTGAATATAAATCCATGTGGAGGGCTGACTCACCTCCAGATGTTTAAAATGTCCAGAAACTTCGCTCAATTTTTTACCTAATGCAGCGTTTACCGTGACTTTAAAACGTCACTGTTTTATTAAAACCCAAATAATCAATAAAGGATGAACTACAAAGGTAATGAGAAAAATCAAGAATTTAAATCTGCTTTTTAAACTTCTGTTCAAGTTGATTCGTGATACCAAGTCCCTGGGATCGCATTTTGATAAAAATTAAATGCATCTGACATTAAAAATCAGCTTCATTTGTAAAAGAAAAATACCAATCCTGCCAGGCTTTTCATTCTGGTCAGGATCACCAGGATTTTGAGGTAACTCACTTTCAGAGCATGCCAGGAACTTAGAAAATTCATAGGAGGAAATGATGTTTAAGAATCAAGCAACTAAACAGGAACACAGTGACTCAACAAAATATAGGATAGCAATAGTCAGCATATCAAATATGCAGTTATAATTGCAGAATAGATAATAGTTATTCTGCAATTGTTATTCTGATGTTAAGTGTTTTAGTTTCACATGGGACACCAGCTGTTGTGCAAATGAGGACTGAATCCATTCTCATAAGGTAGGCTTATAATTGAATAAAAGTGCCCAACCTGGACAAAATCTATGAACGCAGAGACTATTTATTCTAAAAGGTTAAATAGCAGTTTAGAAGAAGTTTTTGCAAACTTACATTCCACTTAACTCGCTCAGAATTCCTAAATAACACTCTCTGTAAAATGATCAGTACCTCCTTCACTGACAGGGGACACATTCAAACACTTACATGGCATTAAATGCCAGTATCTGTAAAAATGGGTCAAATATTCATTTCAGCTCTACACTTTTTCTACTGAACGGCATTTGACATGCCTGTTTCCCTTATCAATGGTAGTAGTATGACAAAAATGTGAATTCACACTGCAGTCCAATTAACAGCAATAACTTGTATTTATATAGTGTCTTTAACATAGTATGATGACGTGAGGCACATCACAGGATTATAATCAGTCAAATTTTGACACCAAACTAAAGAAGATATTAGGATGGGTGGCTAAAAGCTTAGGTAGGTTTTGAAGAGTGCTTTGAAGGAGAAGAGGTGCATAAGCAGAGAAGTTTAAGGAGGGAGTTCCTGACCCTTGAGCACAGGCAGCTGAAGGCATGGCCACCAATGATAAGGAGCGGGAGGGTAACAAGAAGCTAGAGTTGGACAGCTACGCAAGACCATTTGAACAAGATGACAATTTTAAAATTGAGGTATTGCCAGACATGGAGCCAATGTAGGTTAATGAACACAGGACCTGCTGTGGATTAGGATGCAGGCACAGTTTTGGACAAGATCAAGTCAAGAGAATGAAAGACAGGAGGCTGGTTCCAAGAGGATTCGAATTGATGAATGTGGGGGTAATAAAAGCATGTCTAAGGGTTTCAGCAGCAAATAGGCTGAGACGGGGTGGAGACAGGCAATATTAAAGGAGGAAATATGTGGTCTTTTTGGTAGGAGGACAGGTGGTTGGAAGCACAGCTCAGTCAGATAGGACACTGAGGTTGCAAATAGTCTGATTCAGCTTTCTTCAGTAGTCAGGGAGGGAGATGCAATCAGTGGTGGGTAACTGAACTTGTGGTGAGGTCAAAGAAATGGCTTTAGTCTTCCCATCATACACATTAAGGAAATTGCAGTTCATCCAGGACTAGATGGCAGATGAGCAGTCTGACAACACAGACACATTGGCGGGGTTGAAAGAACTGGGGGTGAGCGTACATGTGGAATGATGTCATCGAGGACAGCATATAGATGAGACAGGACCAAGGAAAGGATCAAGAACAGATTGTTCGGGACTTCAGAGGTAACAGTGTAGGGACAGGAAGAGAAACCGTTGCAGGTGATTCTCGAACTGCAACTGTATAAGAAAGAGTGCGTACAGGCAAGGGCAGTGGGACAGAAGAGAGACATTGGAGGAAGATGTGAAAAAAACTTGCAGATAAGTCAAAAAGAACGAAGGGGGATATTTTACCATGGTCAGAGGTGCCGAGGGTGTCACTTGTGACTTTGATTTAAGACTGCTTCAGTATTATGGCACTGAAATGAGATGAGAGGGGAACGGCCAGGCAACAATGAGCGGAGAACGTGCAGTGGGTGGGGAGGTGCACTGAGCCGGTGACAGCTCAACCGAGCACAGCCTTCTGGACACAGGCTCCTGGAATCATCTGAGCTTGAAGGAAGCCGCATGTGATTAAAGTTTCCACTTGTATTTCAAATCAAGGGAGAGGTAGCAGTGGCAATAATTCTACATTTAAAACGAATCAATTTTTAGGATTTCTGGTTATATTCAGCATTAGAAACAGAAAGGGGGTACTTGCCCAGCTACCATGTTCAATTCCTGAGCATATTTCATTTCATTTCAACTTGTTCAAAACTAAATCAATGTGTGCACTTGGTTTGCTTTTCATTCAGCACACATTGATTTATGTAAAAGCTTAGATACAAACTCATCTGACTTTTAAATACCTTATCATTATCAAAAAAATAATAGCGAAGAGTTTTGAATCTATCAGCTAAATTTCTTGTGCAATGTGGCATCTAATAGAGGTGCCATTCAATCCAGTGAAGTGAGGTCTCTGTTAAAACTACTTTGCTATCCTACAATTCCCATTTAGGTTGAAGGAATTGTAAATGATACTGGCATTTAATATCCCGTTTGATCATAGCTTCCTCTGGAAGGTGCTGAGAGAACAGGGTGTTGTAAACTTGTCCTGTTTGCATTTTAACACAAGGCAACCACAGAAAACCGCACATAGAAAATTTAACAGTTGGAACTGCAACCTAAAATGCACTGAACTATATGCGTATGATTCCCTTGCATGTACAGTTTGGTACTTTACCATCACTGGTCAAAGAAGGTCACATTGCTAAGCACTCTGGGCAGGAACAGAGCTTAGCCCCATATACAGCAAGAAAACACAGCAGTCCAGCCAACTAGCTTCAGATATACCTCCATAGAATAAATGGAGTAGCAGCAGATCTCTGTATCAAATCAACTTATACCCCAGATGTTACTACACATTCATTAGCTCATTTGTGCAGCACTAACTTTTACACAATTGGCTGCATTAACTGCATCACCAATCTCTGAAGTCTGGGATTTGCAACTGGGAATGGAATAGAGCACAGCTAAAAGGGATAGCTTTGCCCAGGATGATTAGTGGCTACACCTGGCTAAAAAAAATTTGAAAATTAGAAGTAATTATAGTGAATATATTAGTTATGATCATAAAATAGATCTAAAGTTAGAGTAACAAATTTGCTCACAACCTCAATGATACTGGAACTGTTATCGCCTTGTCGACAACATAAGGAAAGGAGGAAACATGTTATACATTTCACTGCAATCGCCCATATAATAGTTATTTATGGGCCTCCCTTCACTGTAGTAATTTAGACAATCCCTGAATGAATCCTGGTCTATATTGAGTTATTGAATGACAGCCATCTGGGAGCTACAATTAATCTCACACTCAGGGTTTCTGCCCTCATTGGAAGTGCATGTGTGTGGGCGTAGGCCAGCTGCGATGTCTCCCCAAGAAACTTGGCGCTCACTGTTGCAAACTCAGAGACAACAATACTGTAGCAAACCAGAAGGCAGACAGTAAAAGACATCATCATCATCAGAGGGGTAACACAGAAAAACTGACAAACAACTATTGTTATGAACAGCACTTAAGCGCAGAATGTTTATTCAAAAATGTGCGTAACAAGGTTATCCGAGTTCAGAGCTGGCAACTTAAAGGCCTCAATCCATCTTATTACAACATCTCTTCCCATTAAACATTTTTATTGGGGATTTTTAAAAGGGCACACTAAAATTAGATTTAAATTACTCATTACATAAGAATATAAGAAATAAGAGGAGCAGGCCATTCAGCCCTTTGATCCCACGCTGCCTAATCATCTACTTCAACACCATTTTCCTGCACTTTCCCTGTATCCCTTGATGTTTTTAATATGTAGAAATCTATCAATCTCAGTCTTGAACATGGTCAACGACTGAGCCTCCAAGCCCTCTTGGGCAGAGAATTCCAAAGATTCACCACCCTCTGAGTGAAGAAATTCCTCATCTCAGTCCTAAGTGACCTGCCCCTTATTCTGAGACTGCATCCCATGGACGCAGCCAGGAGGAACATCCTTCCTGCATCTACCCTGTTGAGCCCTGGAAGAATTTTGTATGTTTGAATAGGATCATCTCTCATTCTTCTTAACTCCAGAGAATAAAGGCCCAGTCTATTTAACCTCTCCTCATAGGACAGGAATTAATTTAGTCCTTTGCACTCCCACTATAGCAAGTATATCTTTCCTTAGATAGGAGGCCAAAACCACACACAATACTCCAGATGCGATCTCACCAAGGCTCTATATAATTGCAGTAAGACATCTTTACTCCTGTACTCAAATCCTCTCGTAATAAAGGCCAACATACCAGTTTTCTTCTTAATTGCTTGCTGTACCTGCATGTTAGCTTTCAGTGACTCACGAACAACGACGTCCAAGTTCCTTTGAAGTTGAACACTTCCCAGCGTCTCGCCATTTAAGAAATAATCTGTATTTCTGTTCTTCGTACAAAAGTGGATAACCTGACATTTCTCCACATTGTATTCCATCTGCCAAATTTTTGCCTAGTCGCTCAGCCTCTCCAAATCCCCTTGAAGCATCTTTGCATCCTCCTCACAACTCACACTTCTACCTAGTTTTGTGTCATCTGCAAACTTAGAAATATTACCTTTAATCCCCATGTCCAAATAATTGGTATATATTGTGAAAATCTGGGGCCCAAGCACTGATTCTGCGGTACCCCACTTGTAACAGTCTGCCAACCTGAAAATGAGCCATTTAATCCAGTCTGTTTTCTGTCCGTTAACCAGTTCTCAATCCATGCCAGTATATTCACCCCAATCCCATGTGCTCTAATTTTGTTTACTAACCTCTTGTGTGGGATCTTATCAAAAGCTTTCTGAAATTCTAAATATACCACATCCACCGGTTTCCCCTCATTTATTCTGCTAGTTACATCCTCAAAAAACTCCAATAGGTTTGTCAATGATTTCCCTTTCATAAATCCATGTTGACTCTGCCCAATCAGATCATTATTATCCTAGTGTCCTGTTAGCACAGTCTTTCTTATAGATTCTAGCATTTGCTCCACTATTGACCTCAGGCTAACAGGTCTGTAGTTCAATTTTCTCTCTCCCTCTTTTCTTAAATAGTGGGGTTACATTTGCCACCTTCCAATCTGAAGGAACGATTCCAGAGTCTATAGAATTTTTAAAGATAACCAGCAATGCATCTGCTATCTCAACAGCCACCTCTTTCAACACTCTGGGATGTAGATCATCAGGTCCAGAGGATTTATCTACTTTAAATCCCATTAATTTCTCTAATACTTATTTTTCTAATATTAATACTTGCAATTACTCATTAACATTAATCCCTCGATTCTCCATTATTTCTGGGAGTTTTTTTAGGATTTTCCCCTGTGAAGACAGACACAAAGTACGTGTTTAGTTTCTTTGCTATTTCCTTATTCCATTATAAATTCTCCTGGCTCCACTTGTAATGGATTATATTTGTTTTTGCTAATCTTCTTCTTTTTACATAACTCCAGAGGCTTTCTCAGTCTGTTTTTATGTCTCTTGCTAGTTTGCTCTTATATTCTATTTTCCCTTTCTTAATCTTTCTCTTGGTCCTCCTTTGCAGAATTCTAAATTGCCCCAATCCTCAGGTTTACCATTTTTTGGCAACTTTATACACCTCTTTGATCTAATACAATCCTTGATTTCTTTTGTTAGCCATGGTTGGAACACTTTCCTTGTTGGGTCTTTGTGCATTAAAGGAATGTATTTGTGTTGTAATTCTTAATAATAATGGAAGAATAATAATAACATTAATCTTATACATAAGAACAAGGAGGAGTAGGCCATTCAGCCCCTCAAGCCTGCTCTGCCATTTAATAAGGTCATGGCTGATGTGGTAGTAACCTGAAATCTGCATCCTGCCTTACCCCCATTAACCTGTCACCCCCTTATTTACCAAGAGTCTATCCACCTCTACCTTAAAAATATTCAGACTCTGCTTCTGCTGCCTTTTCAGGAAGTTATCATAAAGCGTATAAAAGCTTGATCCCTTGATTATCCCATGAATCCATCCAGATCAGTCAAAGTTGTAAACCTGGATGTGCATGTTGCAATATGTACTATCAACAAGATGCACTGCCGCAACTCACCAAGCCTCCTTTGATAGCACCTTCAAAAACAGTGACCTCTACCACCTGGAAGGACATGGGCGGCAGATGCATGGGAACACCACCACCTGCAAGTTCCCCTCCAAGTCACACACCATCCTGACTTGGAACTATCTCCATATTTTCACCATCACTGGTTCAAAAACCTGAAAGTTTCTTCCTAACAGCGGTTGTGGGGTTCAAGTAAACAGCTTACCACCACTTTCTTAAGGGCAATTGGGGATGGGCAATAAATGCTGGCCTAGCCAGCAATGTTCACGTCCATGAATGATTACGGAACAAACAGTTATCAATGCAAGTCAGTCAGTGAACCAATATTAGTCAATGTGAAAGTCTCAAAATAAAAAATGACTTGCATCTATGTAGCACCTTACACGACCATTGGATGTCTCAAAAGCACCTTAAAGCCAAAGAAGCACTTCTAAAATATAGTCACTTTTGTAATGTAGGAAACGCGACAGCCAATTCACACACTGCAAGGTCCCACAAACAGGAATAGCAATAATGACTAGAAAATCTATTAAGTGTTGTTGATTGAGAGATAAATTTTGGCCAGGACACCAGGGATAATTCCCCTGCTCTTCAAAATAGTGCCAGGGGATCTTTTACGCCCACTTGAGGGGGCAGACAGGGCCTCAATTTAATATCTCACCTGAAAGACTCTGGCAGTACAGCACTCTCCCAGACTGCACTGAAATAATGCACAAATATCTCTTGTTGCCAGGTCTATGCTACATTTTTCTGGTCAAATCTGATCTAAACTCCAGGGACATTCAACCTCTGAAGAGTTGCTTATGTAGGACAATATATGGACTTCAAAGCAGTGCTAATATAATATAGCCCACAGAACGGGACTCATACTGACCAGCGTCAAAACGCCCACACCATTCCTTTGCTACATCAATCATCCCAACTGATGCATTGTGCCAGGCGTCCAGTACTAATAATATTTGGATTGCAGCCAAAATGTAACAATATGTTAAGTTTTCGTATGCATGCTTACTCAAAGGATTTAAAAAAAGCTGAGTGGAACTGTCCCACTGCAGCTTTATTCATTTATTATAAAAGGAACAGTTTGTAATATAGGTCTTCAGTACAACTATGGCATGTATCTCCCACCTCTTATGGTGTGATAATTTTCCCCTTCCTCTCCTAAAGGCACTAGCCATGTAAGGGCACAGTTCTAAGAACAGCAATGTCAGTAGTCTTCATGTGAGAAACTAGACAGTGAGCATCGACAGGCTATTCTACCACATCCTGATCATGTCCTCCTCAGATGTCTAAACACTCACTTGGCAACAGGGATCACCAGACCTGCATCAGCAATCCAACTGATTTCAACCCTCCAAACCCCAGCAGTATTAAGGTTAATAAAGAAAATTCTACCACCCTTGACTTACTGAAATTAATTCAGGGCACGAGTGCAACTTTTATGTGCGTTAAAGAAATATGGCCTCTTTATTAGTGAAGGAAGTTTGTTCATTTCACTAAAGTAATCAATGGCTGATATCACTAAGGAGAAAAAGTTATTTTATGGTGAAATAAAAGCTCCCACTTCAAACTCCATTGTTGGCCTACCCTGACTCCAGACCTGCAGCAATGTGGCTGACTCTTAACTGTTCTCTCAAATGGCCTAGAAAGCCACTCAGTTATGTCAAAAGGTTATGAAAAAGTCTGATAAGGATAAAACCATACAGGCCACATGGTATCGGCCTAGGCACTAGACATGACAAAGACACAGCCTGCTCAGTCATTCCTGCAAAGTGCTTCTCGCTCAGATTTGGGGAGTTGTGGCAAAACTGGGGGAGTTGTCTTGCAGACTAGTCAAGCAACAGCTTGATATGGTAATACATTCAGAATTTAGCCGATGTCCAAGGTTATGCCCTGTCACACCATCAGGGCAAACCTACCAGTGGTGATGGCACAGTGGCATAAAGTCAGGAAGGAGTGACCGTGAGAGTTCACAACATTGACTGTGGACTTATGAAGTTTCATGGCATCAGGTCAAACATGGGCAAGGAAATCTGCTGATTACCACCAACCGCCCTCCCTCAGCTGAGAAATTAGTACTCCTCCATGTTGAATACCAGGACAAAGCAGCCCACTTGATCGGCACCCCATCTACCACTTTAAACATTCACTCCCTCCACCACCAATGCACAGCAGCATCAGTGTATGTGCCAGCTACAAGATGGACAGCACCAACCTGCCATGGCTTCTTCATTAGCACCTTCCAAACTAGGGACCTCTACCACCCAGAATAACAAAGGCAGAAGGTGTATAGGAACACCACCACCTGTAAGTTCCACTCCAAGTCACACACTACTATCCTGATAGGGATTGTAGTTCATACACTGTCACTGGGTCAAATTCCCTACCTAACAGCACTGTGGGTGTACCTACAACACAAGGACTGCAGCTTTTAAGAAGGTAACTCACCAGCAACTTTTCAAGGATAACTAGGGATAGGCATTAAATGCTAGTCTTACCAGTGGCATCCAGATCCCATGAATGAATAAAAAGAAATTCTCTTAAGTTTAGAAGAATGAGATAACCTCATTTGAAACGTATAAGATCCTGACAGGACAGATGCTGAAAGGCTTTTTCCCTGGCTGCAGTCTAGAACATAAGTCTCAGGATAAAGGGGTCAGCAATTTAGGTCTAAGACAAGGAGAAATTTCTGCACTTACAGTTGTCGATCTTTGGAATTTTCAACCCGAGAGGACTTTGCAGTTGTTGAATCTATTCCAGACTGAAATCAATAAATTTTTGGACTGTTGGGGAAATGAAGGGATATGGGAATTGAGCAGGAAAGTGAGTTGAGGTTGAAGATCAGCCAAGATCTTAAGAGTTATTGAATGTCCAGACAAGCTCAAGGGACTGTATAGCCTATTCCTGTTATTATTTCTTTAGTTCTAATTTTTATTATCTTATCACCATACCAAATTTACCTTAGTCAAACGGCTGAGAATTCATGCCCTGCTCCCAGAGAGTACTGAAAGACCACTGCAACGTCAAAGGTATTGCCTTTCAAAAGGAACATTAAGTGAGGTCAAACGCAGACTGGGTGACCGCTTTGCAAAACACCATCGGTCTGTCCACAAGAATAACCCAGGCCTCCCTGTCGCTTGCCATTTCAACACTCCACCCTGCTCTCATGCCCACATGTCCGTCCTTGGCCTGCTGCAATGTTCCAGTGAAGCTCAACGCAAACTGGAGGAACAGCACTTCATCTTCCGACTAAGCACTTTACAGCCTTCCAGACTGAATATTGAGTTCAACAATTTTAGATCATGAACTCTTTCCTCCATCCCCAACCCCTTTTTTCCAATAATTTATATACATTTTTCTTTCCCAACCTATTTGCATTATTTTTAAATGTATTTCCATCCATTGTTTTATCTCTACCTCTTAGTCTATTTCGTTCCCTTCCCCCCACCCCACCCCCACGAGGGCTATCTGTACCTTGCTTGTCTTTTCTACCCTTAATATCACCTCTTAGCACATTCCTTAGATGATATCACCACCGTCAACACCTCTTTGTCTTTTTGTCTATAACATCTTTTGGCAATCTCCACCTATCACTGGCCCTCTATCCAGCTCTACTTGTCGTCTTCCCCACCCCCCCACCAACACAAACCAGCTTATATTTCACCTCTCTTCTATTTTTACTTAGTTCTGTTGAAGAGTCATACGGACTCGAAACGTTAACTGTGTTCCTCTCCGCAGATGCTGTCAGACCTGCTGAGTTTTTTCAGGTATTTTTATTTTTGTTTTTGTTTTGGATTTCTATCTTCCACAGTTTTTTGCTTTTATATTAAGTGAGGCATCATCTGTTGATTTCAGTGAATCAAAGGGACATTAAAAATTCTATGGTCATATTCACAGAAGAGCACAACTTTCTTCTTTTAATGAACAAAGACAAATTAACTGGTTGCTGTTTAAGCAACTTTACTCTAGATTTGTGCAAATAAAATCTTGTGAAGTATTTTGAGATATTTTCAAGAAATGTCGTGAATGTTCATTAAGCTCTTTGAATGTCTAACTGAGAACACCCTATACAGTAAGCACTACATTTCTTCTGTTTAAAAAAAATCTGCAATTATTTTAAATAATCAATTTACCATCAAATAGGTTAGCATAATGAGTAATTTCACAACTTGACTTTTAACGCAAGCTCCTCTAACGCCAAATTACTAATTTCAGTACGCTGTTATAAATGGCAAAACCAATTCCGCAGCCTGTAAAGCAGAAAAGGACCATAGTCTTCAACACTAATTTATACAAAGCATTTCCTGAAAGCATTGGTTTAAATCAGATCATAAACTTGTGATAGTAAAAAGGTCAAAATTGGAAATGACAGCACATGTGAAGCAAAACATGCTATGGCAAAATAAATGCGTACACCTGCTGTAAGGCCAACTCACATTTCCCATCTGTCATGCTTTTTGTTTCACACTTCAAAGAAAAACAAAGAAACAAAATAACCCTCCACAAACACAAGATAATGGAGCCAGGATGTCTACTGTCTCTTTATCGACACTGTGCCACCTCACCTAGTGTTTACTTAGTATCAACAGCCTGTTAGTTGACCTCTAGTTAAACCCATGTTTATTCAAAAACAATTACAGCTTGCAACTAGAATTTTATACGAGAAAAAAGCAGCACATACTCTGACTTAATATCGCAACACCATGGATATGCATTATATATCAAAAAGGAACCACACTTCGTTAGTGACGTAAAATAATTTTTGAAATTAATGAAGAAAGCCAGGCATTTCATCCTGAGTTCATCTGATCTACAGGCTGAAATTTACAAGCAATGCACTAACCTCCAATTGATCTCAAGATAAGTATCTACGTTTATACAGTGTCTTATCATGTCTTCAAAAGCACCATTTTCAGTGCAGTCATTATGATGTAGGCAAGCATATGAAATCCCCTTGGACAATGAAAGGCCCTACAAATAACAGATGAAATGGTTGACTAGTTCATCTTTTAGGGGATACTGGTACAGGGAGGACTTCTGGCTAAACAGATGAAGGAATGCTGGCCAAGACATTAGGAGAAATCCTGCTTTCCTCCAACTGAACAGCCAGTTTTAATCCAAAATAATTCACTTGTGCTCAGTACTGCAATGAAACATCAGCCTAGGATTATTGCATTCAAGTCCTGGATCTGATATTGAACTAATGATCATCTGGCTTAGAGTTGAGAGAGCGAGCAACTGCGTCAAGTTGACGCTACAAGCAGCTACAGATACCTGGATTCCTTCAGGGAATTCATCAACCACATGAATTATGTGAGGGAGAAAGGAATAAAAGGGTTTGTGGCCATAGTGAGATGAAGTAGAATAGAAGGTGGTTAGTGTGGAACCAGCATAGACCAGCTGCTAAACTGAGTGGCCTGTTTCAATGCTGTAAATTCAATATAATTTTATGTAAGTGTAAATGTACATTTCAATATAAATGTACATTTTAGCAAATACAAACCACCCCAGATTAAGGTGACAAGAGGTCACCAAATAGCAATCTAAAAATTGATTCTGAAGCTCTTCAAAGGTGTTATTAAACAATTTATCTTTCAGAAATTAACAGTGCAATTTAAAAATGACAATTTCAGCCTTTCCCATGTTCTAAAAAACACATAAAAACAAGTATAACTTAGCTCTTCTCTAATCTAGTGACAATTCTTGCAAAAAGCAGTAAAATCACGGAGCATGTTGTTTGTTGTGTATTGTATATAATTATCAACTCTTCAACTTTTGCATTCTTTAAATATCTTTCAAGTTTTGTGGTCATTAATTGATTTAAATTACACAGTCTGGACAAAAATATGCAATTGAAAATCAAGTCTGGGTTCACTAAAATAAAAATAAATTAAAAACCAACCAAAATGTCTGTTTTTTATTAATAGTTTAAATGTTCTGTCTCTAGATTAAAGTAAAGTGCTGTATATAGAAGAGGTCTGTGTTTAAGTCAGCATTAGAGGAAGGCTCCAAACATCAGACATAAAGACTGCACTACAGCTGCAATGTCTACCCACTGAGAACTGCAGTATGATTTCAGTCCCCAAATTTTTAGAAACTTAGCTTATTTGGAGACGATGAAGAAGAAAGGTGTTGTGGTTAGAAATCTTCTTACATTTTAATGTATGATGTAAAGAACTATTCATTCTTGGACAAAATGTGCTTACGTGTTTGAGTGTTATGCAGGACAGAGCTGTAGGTACAGCTTTGCACCTGTGATCCTCAAGCGAGGTCCAAATCTCAACTGTAATGTCAGGAGCTGATGTTAAACAGATACTTTCGCATCAGGAAAAAGGCGGTCATAATTATCAGGCAAGTAACATCACGTCATTCTTGGAAAGTTTCCTGTGGCTAGCTCAACAGCAGCAGCAGTACATCAAGGTTCCTGAATCTCTCTCAAAAACACAAAGTCAGCATTCCCTTATTTCAAGTAATTTGTTGACTTTCCAATGCAGTAAATCTGTTAAAGAGGTAGGTATATCTGGGATTTTCCTAGTCTGTGCCACTCCAGGCTCCAAACCTCAATTACTGGCAAGAAAGATCTGGAAGGAGTTCACACTAACTCCAATGAAAAACAAAGAACACGGCACCCAGCAGAAGCGTAAAACATATAATCAGCAAAATCTACAGAAGTTTGTCCTGGAAGTACATGGAGCATCATCTGATGTATTCTAAGATTTGAGATGTATCAACTCCTGCAAGTTTTAAACAATTTGTTTATTAAGCATGCATGTGAGAGTTGTTCTCAAAGAATAACACATTAAAACAATTCATGCACTGTGAGCCAACTTCTTCAATCGGATGCTTTTGGAGTATCTGTTCTGAAAATGACTCAACTCTTGGGAAGCACACTGATATAGATGAACAAGTACTTTATGGAATATAAGAGTTGGAACTATAAGAATTCAGTTTTATATTACAGGTAAATAATTTAAAGCAGACTATAAAGTTAGATATTCGGGTCAGAGAGAAACTGAAAAGCTTTTCCCTCTTGGAACTCCAGTTTTACTTTAGTTCGTCATTTCTCCCAGGATTTCAAATGAAGGAAATGACTAACAATGCAGATTCTACACAGTGCAGTGGCAAGACTGGGCTCAGTACCATTTTGTATGAGATCCATCTATAGCAACATTTTTGTCTGCTGTTATTACAAAGTACATTTGTCCTCTTCTAGCAACCTGCTAAATCTGAGATCTAAAAATACTCCCAAATCCTTGTGAAACATCCTGACATACTGCACTCAAATTATAAAAGCAAAAAACTGCAGATAATGGAAATCCAAAACAAAAATAAAAATACCTGGAAAAACTCAGCAGGTCTTGCAGCATCTGCGGAGAGGAACACAGTTAACGTTTCGAGTCCGTATGACTCTTCAACAGAACTAAGTAAAAATAGAAAAGAGGGGAAATATAAGCTGGTTTTGGGGGGGGGGGGGGTAGAGCTGGATAGAGGGCCAGTGATAGGCAGAGATAGCCAAACGATGTCATAGACAAAAGGACAAGGAGGTGTTGAAGGTGGTGATATTATCTAAGGAATGTGCTAATTAAGGGTAGAAAGCAGGATGAGCAAGGTGCAGATAGCCCTAATGGGGGCGGGGTGGGGTGAAGGGAAGGGATCGAAATAATGAAAATAGGTGGGAAAAGAAAAATCTATATAAATTGTTGGAAAAAAAAGGGGGAAATCGGAAAGGGGGTGGGGATGGAGGATAGAGTTCATGATCTAAAATTGTTGAACTCAATATTCAGTCCAGAAGGCTGTAAAGTGCCTAGTTGGAAGATGAGGTGCTGTTCCTCCAGTTTGGTTTGAGCTTCATTGGAACAATGCAGCAGGCCAAGGAAGGCCATGTGGGCATGAGAGCAGGGCGGAGTGTTGAAATGGCAAGCGACAGGGAGGTCTGGGTCATGCTTGCGGACAGACCGAAAGTGTTCTGCAAAGCGGTCACCCGGTCTACGTTTGGTCTCTGCAATGTCGAGGAAACCGCATTGGGAGCAGCGAATGCAGTAGACTAAATTGAGGGAAGTGCAAGTGAAATGCTGCTTCACTTGAAAGGGCTGTTTGGGCCCTTGTATGGTGAGGAGAGGGGAAATAAAGAGGAAATAAAGAGGCAGGTGTTGCACCTTCTGCGGTTGCATGGGAAGGTGCGTGGGAGGGGGTTGAGGTGTAGGGGGTGATGGAGGAATGGACCAGGGTGGGGAGGGAATGATCCCTGCGGAGTAATGTCGGGGGATGAAAGGAAGATGTGTTTGGCAGTGGCATCATGCTGGAGTTGGCGGAGGATAATCCTTTGAATGCGGAGGCTGGTGGGGTGATACCACCGTGGGTGGAAAGCCTCAGTTAAGGAAGAAGGAAGACATGTCAGAGGAACTGTTTTTGAAAGTGGCGTCATCAGAACAGATGCGACAGAGGCGAAGGAACTGAGAGAATGAGATGGAGTCCTTACAGGGCCCTCAACTGTATCCGGCTCATCTCCCTCACACCTTCCTCTCCCTCCCAGAACCATGATAGGGTACCCCTTGTCCTCACTTATCACCCCACCAGCCTCCACATTCAAAGGATCATCCTCTGCCATTTCTGCCAACTCCAGCATGATGCCACCACCAAACGCATCTTCCATTCACCCCCCCCCCCCCCCCCCCCCCCCCCCGGCGGCATTCTGCAGGGATCATTCCCTCTGGGACACCCTGGTCCACTCTTCCATTACCCCCTACACCTCAACCCCCTCCCACGGCACCTTACCATGCAACCACAGAAGGTGCAACACCAGCCCCTTTACTTGCCCTCTCCTCAAAGTCCAAGGGCCCAAACACTCCTTTCAAGTGAAGCAGCATTTCACTTGCACTTCACTTAATTTAGTCTACTGCATTCATTGCTCCCAATGCGGTTTCCTCGACATTGGAGAGTCCAAACGCAGACTGGGTGACCGCTTTGCAGAACACCTTCGGTCTGTCTGCAAGCATGAACCAGACACCCCCCCTGTCACTTGCCATTTCAACACTCCACCCTGCTCTCATGCCCACATGTCCGTCCTTGGCCTGCTGCATTGTTCCAGTGAAGCTCAATACAAACTGGAAGAATAGCACCTCATCTTCCGACTAGGCACTTTACAGCCTTCCGAACTGAATACTGAGTTCAACAATTTTAGATCATGAACTCTCTCCTCCATCCCCACCTGCTTTCCGATACCCCCCTTTTTTCCCAACAATTTATATAGATTTTTCCCACCTATTTCCATTATTTTTAAATCTATTTCCATCCATTGTCTTATCTCTACCTTTTAGCCTATTTCGATCCCTTCCCTTCACCCCACCCCCATTAGGGCTATCTGTACCTTGCTTGTCCTTTCTACCCTTAATTAGCACATTCCTTAGAATTTTTCACCACCTTCAATACCTCTTTGTCCTTTTGTCTGTGACATCTTTTGGCTATCTCCCACCTATCACTGGCCCTCTATCCAGCTTGACCCTCCCCTCCCCTTAAATCAGCTTATATTTCACCTCTTTTCTATTTTTACTTAGTTCTGCTGAAGAGTCATACGGACTTGAAACGTTAACTGTGTTCCTCGCCGCAGATGCTGCCAGACCTGCTGAGTTTTTTTCAGGTATTTTTATTTTTGTTTTGCACTCAAGTTATCCTCCGTTCACACTGAACAATTTCTTTAACAGAGTACGTCTACAAACAACCTTAAATTGGGCAGATTTATGATTGCAGGCCAACCACACCTAACATTCATCTATATTCTACTGAACTACAATGTATTCTGAATCCAAGCAAAGCAAATTGAATTTATACTGGTAAAATTATGGGGTTTTATAAGATGGGTATGTTTTGGTACTGTTTTTAATTTAGGGTAACATGGGAGGAATGAAGGAAGGTAATGTGATCTTTTCCGCATTCTGATTACAGTAAACCTGAGTGATTTGATTGTTAAAGATTAAAGAGGGGCCCAGGTTGTTTCACTGGGAAGAAGGTGCAAGATGTTCACACTTGTGGACAACAGCAGAAGCATCTGTGCTAACAGTGGCTAGACTGATAGTCTCAAAGTGCCAGGGAGGTGTTCAGAATGCAAAGTTGTAAATGGTAGTACTTTAAACCGACTACTTGATTACAAGATAGAATAGGAGTCTAAAGGCTAGCTGGATACGAGGTCCATTTGATTCACGTTGCCATAGAAATTGACCTTTAGGAGGGAAGGGTCCATTTCTATCAGGTTACAAGCTTTCCAAGAGACATCTCTGAAACTCACAGACAAGTCAGTTTGCCAGGATCCGAGAAAAAGAGACAGAGCAGATGGAGAGGACAAGTCTCTATGGGTCACCACGCAGAAATGCGGATGGGAGCTCATACTCAGATGGAAAAGGCAAATTTGCAAGGAATTAAAATGAGGCTGGAAGATTGTCTAGTGTCTAGCTTGAGCTAGAGAGTTTCCAGGAAAACTCACCACGAATTACAGTTCTAAGGTTAAAAGTTACCGGGCTGCAAAAGGAAAAGAACAGAAGTAAATTGTCGGAACTAGGAATCACTTCGTACTGGTTCTGGGAGAATTGAATGTCTATTTAAGGGACAGTGTAAAGAACACTGAAGTTGGATTTTCGTTTGTGTTAAGTGTAAAAGGGAAAAGTTCTGTTCAGTAGTTAAAAGTATAAGCCTACAAAAATAGTGGTTAGTCAATGTTGCTTTTGGTTCATTTGTCACAGTAAGTCTTAAAATGTGAATTCTTGTCAGGTCGTTCCTTCAGCTATTCATGGAAGTTCAAATATTTTTTAAAATTAAGTTATTGGTCTCTATGACGATCGCAACAATGCATATGCAATTTTATAATTGGAAAACAAATTAGCCATTCTCACACATCAGGAGCATGAAATATTTTAACTGAAGTATGTTCATTCTCCATGTAATGTTGGAACAATGATGGTTCTGATTCAACTGAAGTAACATTAACAATATACCCAAATCGAGCCCCAGCACAGTACAGCAGGTGTAAATCACCCGGAAGAATGTGCAATCTCAAAGACGCACAAAAACCATGCACACACACAAGCCACAACCAGAGTTTCTAATCTTCGATGCCTACAGTGTCGCAGGATTTTGGAATTCAGTCCTGTAAAAGTAACATATCGCAGTTGCTGAAAATCTGAAAACAGAAAATGCTAGAAAAACTCAGCTGTTCAAGCAGCATCTTGTGAATGGAGGATCAGAGCTTACATTGCAGATCAATGAACTTTCATCCTAGATAAGGGTCAGGATTGCTACTTCTCCCCACTTCTATACAATCATCAACATCCTCTGCCACTCACTGCCACCTCTGTTATTTACAACTTCATGTTTAATTACCAACCAGACATTTCACAGCTTCTTGTAAAACTGAGCCAGTACAATCTGACAAGTATTTAAATTAGTTACTCCAATAATTTATGCTTTTTGCTTCAGAAGCCTAATGTGCACGTCACTGGATCATACTTTCCAGCAGATCTTAGCCTTTCATATTCCTGTCCCTCCTATCTCTTCCTACAACTCGCCAGTGTACTCCAAAAAAACCACCATCACATTGATCTGTCACTCTTTTGCCTGTGCTTCTCCACACTAACAAGCATAGAGTATCTTTTCCGTTTTGATTCCTCTCTTTCCTGCTATTCTCCTATTGTGCTCATTTTGCTCACTCCACTGTGCCACCCTTGGTCAAGTCCATCACTAGAACCAGCATAGACAGTGCTGTTACTAGCAATTAGATATTTTTCTTTCTTACCTATAATCTACTCCTGCTCCTATTCCTTGTGTTCTTATCTTTGCATCACTTCCACAACACTGAAATGCTGGGAGTTTTTACAGTGAATCCTGGATTTGGGAATGAATTGTTAAACCAGTTCCAACAGATACAATGATTTTCTAACCAAAGTGTTAGTAATTACTGTGATTAAAATTCAGAAACATGTCAAAATAGTTCCAGTGTCTAATTTTGTAAATGGGGAAGATTCTCATAGTTAGTGCTTCTCTTAAGAGAACTTATCTGTACAGGTAGATGTCAACCTGCCAAATTCACATGATCAGACACGCTGCTTGTTTCTTTAAAATCATAACCAACTAGACTGTAATCAAGGTCAACAAATAGCAATTCAGCTTAACCAGACCATCCTCTTTGGATGGGAAAGTTAATCAATAAATTGCACTATAATACATACAATTTCTTCCTACATTCTGTTAAAGGGCTTGGTATTGTCAGTGTGTCAATCCTGTAGTCAACCAATCATCAGTATCATTTATAAACTTTACTTCAAAATTGTAAATAAAAACAAGCCAACCAATGAATTTGATTCACCTTTAGTAATAAAAGTTGTAAATATGGTAAATCCAATGTATTACATTTTTAAAAGGAGCAAACAGTTTATTGAAACTATTGAATCTTTCTACCAGTGCAGTCAAGTCCTCTTAAAGAGAATCATTAACAAAAATCTTCTCTGGTTTACAGAAGTAAATTCACATTATTTTGTTACGTTCCAGATCTTTAACATTACTTTAGTCCATTGCTTGTAGAGTCTCTGTTCAGCACCGAATTTCTTAGTTTAAAAATTGAAAAGATGCTACTCTCAAAAAGGCTGTATGCTGGGTAACTTAAAAGGGCCAAAACAAAAGATCAGAAAGAAAGCAGTCAAGTTGATTTTCCAAATTTGTTTTTCCAAATGTGTATGTCTGTTAGTGATCACAAATCACACCCAAATGCTGGAAATAATTAACATGCATCACATAATTAAATCAGGGTATGACTAGTAAAGTTGGCATTTGTCCTGACATCAAACATGACCATCAACATGACTTTGTGTAGCTGTCTTTACATGAATCAAGTGCCTTTGTCTCACAAATCTTCTACAGGCAAGGACATATTTCAAAGGGCTTCTCAATATAAATCAGACTTTGGATATCAGTAATAGTAAAATACTGCAGATGCTGGAAATCTGAAAAAAGACAGCAAATGCAAGGAAACGTTTTACAGGGTAGTCAATGTTTATGGAGAAAAGTAACAAGCTCACTTTTCAAAGGAAGAAAGCACCACACCCCAAACAAAACCTTGTGTTCTCCCCTAAAACGTTCAAGTAAACAGCTGTGTATTTCAGCATTTTCTGTTTATGTTTTATTTTGAATGCATCAGTTAGCCACCATTTGTATGTATCTTTTGCAGTTCATTACATGATTTCAGTTTAGATTGGGTGGATATTTCCCTTCCGAGCAGTGTTCATCTACTGTTTATTTGAAGTTAGATAGATAACATCCTGTGGCTAGTGACACATAGCAAATCATTTATTTCACTAATAATTAGGCTCCGATCAGAGTATCAGTTTGCCTCACACCCAACATTCACTGCCCGTCTATAACAGACCCACATTATCTCTGGGTTGTTTCTGTAATGAAAGGCATTTTAATTTGCACAGGTCGTTACCCTGGCTTTCGAGCCCTGCCCCCAAACCAGCACTGCTTTCAGTCTGGCTCCTACCTTTCAATCTGTCTGACATGGGTGGCCCTACCAGAAGTTATACACACACCGGCAGAGCTCTCAGGGTAATGAGAGAAAACAAGCCTTCCCACTATGTCAAAGTGCAACCACTACAGATTGTCAGATCTGCAAAGAAAGACATTCCAAAGAAATCAACTGACTAGCATGTTTGTTTAACACTTATGAATTAGTTTAAAAATGATGTGCCATTGGAATTAACCAACAACTGCCCATTACTACTTGCTATACATGACTGTACAGTGAAAAAAATTTGTCTGCAATAAAAGTTTCTAAAGTAACTAACCTTAATCAATGATGAGGTGCCATGAACATGCAGTGGAAATCCAGAGATAAGCAAGTGTATTGTAAGCTTTTTCATAAGATCTCACTTCAAGATCAGCTATAGGTGGTATGCCTATAGCTGACCTTTAGACAATCAAGGGTTCAAGCCCCACTGCAAAGGCCTGAGTACATAATCCAGGCCTAAATTTCAGTGTAGTACTGAGGGAGTGCTGCACCATCGTAAGGGCTGTTTTCTCGATGAAACATTAAACCAAGGTCCAGTCTATCTTCCCACAGATGGAGATAAATGATCTTATGGCACTTTTCAAAGAACAGCGCATTCCCTGGTGTTCAGCCAATATTTTTTATCCCTCAAACATCACTAAAACAGATCACCTGGTCATTGACTCAGTTCTTTTTGTGAGAACTTTTTTGTGCAAATTGACTACCTTGTTCCCTAGAATGGCTACAGTACTACACTTCAAAAAACATACTTTCCATTTGATGACAAAAACTCAAAACTCTAATAACTCTCTGCATTGTCTAGTTAGCAGTTTGAAATGCCTTACCAAAAAAACATGAATTGATATGGATACCTGTTAAATCAGCAGTTTTACAAACTGTTAATATGTTTTGTGAAAGAAGAACAGTATGCACACCAGTATTTAGGAAATTAAACACGTATTTCACTTATTCTAGACTGCCCTCCATTTATAACCATGTTAACAATATTGGAATTTATATTTTATTGAAGGGTTTAAAAATGACTTCAATATAGCTGGTCCATTTCAATTGAACTTCTTTCTAGTACAGGGTTACACCCCGAAGATTGAGCTATCTTTCCTTCTCAGATACTGATTGACTTGCTGTTCGTGCCCTACATTCTATTTTTTATTACATTTATTTTTATCCTGTGTGCTTCATCAGAGCTTTTGGTATCCAATGAATAATAACGACAAATTCTGCCCAAACTACAGAAAAATAAGAAATTCTGCAGTTTAAATTACTTCCTTAACTTTTGAATTTTGTGGGTAAAACAGTGAAGAGAATAACCAGATATTACATGTATTGATTACAGAAAACATAGCAAACGATGTTACTGCTGAAATCCTGGGTGTTTTACTTTAACTGCTGTGCTGAATTGACTATGAAAAACAACTGATTTTGTTTCCTCAATTAAACATGGCATGGAGGGAGAACTTTGGCATTCAAGGACTCTTCAACCCTCTCTTCTCATGAGATGCACTGTCAGATTGGCAAATATGTCAAGTGAAATCCATTAAAGGGTTAGCGTATAAACTCTGGTGCCCATGTCATTACTCACATCAAGTCTCATTCACCCATCACACATGTTCACCGACCTACATTGGTTTCCGGTCCAATAATGCCTTAATTTTAAAATTTTCATTTTTGTTTCCAAATTCCTCCATGGCCTTGTTCCTCCTCATCTGTGATCTCCTCCATTCATCCAAGATCTCCGCACTCCTCCAGTTCTGCATCCCTCCTCCATTGGTGACCATACCTTTAGCTGCCCTAGGCTCTGAAATTTCCTCCCTAAATCTACCTCAACTCCCCTCAAGCTGAAAAGAACGGTAAGGGATCTCAAGGGCAGTGAGGAGGGAGCCTCTCGGGGAGTGATGGTTCCATCACTGACGAGCGAACTCCTGCTAGTAACCTCACCCACCCTTGACAATTGAAAATGCAGTCACTTTACATTTTAAACTGATCCGGGGATGCAAATAAACTAATTACTAAAGGTTGTGATACAGATTAAACAAGATCCCAAAAAAAACACAAGTCAAGCACTGGGGTTCATTTCTAAAGGAATAGAATTAAAAAGTGAGAAGTTATGTTTAACTTATAATGAACCTTAGTTAGACCATACTTGGACTACTGTGTACAAGGATAAAGAGGTATTGCAGAAGATGTAAAACGAAATGCACAATGATGAGAGATTATACCCATCAGGAAAGACTGAACAGATTGGGACTCATTTCTCCAGAAAAGAATGATAGAGCTTTAAGATTATGAATGTATTTGATGGTAAACATGGAGAAGATGCTTCAACTGATGGAGGAAATAGGAACTAGGAGCCATAATAATAAGACAGTTAGTAATAAATCCAATAGGGACTTCAGGAGAAACTGATATATATTTGTGACAAAAGTAATTGAGGCAAATGCTTGCTTGCATTTAGGAGGAAGCTACATAAGCACATGAGGGAGGAAGGAATTGAAGGATATGCTGAAAGGGTAGAAGACTTGTGAGGACGAGCATGGACCTGGACCTGTTGTGACAAATGGCCTTTTTCTGTGTTGCAAATTCGATATAAACCCCTCCACCTCTTTCTCTCTCTCACCTCTTTTTAAGATGCTCCTTAAAACCTAACTCTGTCCAAGGTTTGATTACCTCTCCTAACATCACGTGGCGTGGTGTCAAATTTTGTTTATTAACCCTCCTGTGACACACCATTTGGGATGTTTCACTACATTTATAGGTGCTATATAAATACAAACTGGTGGTTTTCATCTTTCCTTTGTTTATTCATTCCTGAGATGCGAGCACTGCTGGCAAGGATTTGTTACCCATCCCTAAATGCCCTTGAGATTTTTTTTGAGAGTCATACGAATGTCTAATCTACCTGAATAACAAAACCAAATGTAATCTTGCTAAATTTACACAAGATACTGAAATTAACAGTAAGAGACAGAGGTTGCAGCAAGTGAGTTACAGGAGCACTTAAAACTATTTATCCACCCAGTCAAATGAAATTTGACATAGATAAATGTAAAAAATTGCACGATGGCCAAAAAGTATTTATTGTAAGCACACCTAAAAGGAAACAAAAGAAATTCAGCAACAAGCTTGGAAGCAGTGGTAAAGTCAGTGCTTTGCTTTAAATGTTGTAAAATCGAATAGGATAAGTGGAGCCAGAAAGCTAAAGTACAATTCAATTAAACAAGAGCTAAAAACTGCAGTGCAGATGCTGGAAATCTGAAATAAGAATAGAAAATACCTCTGTATTCAACAGATCATCCGCGCGAGATTCACCCAGCATACACTCCACTTCCCAGCTGAGGGATGTGGTTGCACAACCTTGCCAGAAGCACATCTCCGCCATGTTTCAGAATTTTGGCAGGGATTCCATCTGCTCCAGAGGTTGTGTTATTTTTCAACTTCACTCCAGACGGGGCTGGCGTCGAGACTGAGCCAGTCCATAGTACTGGGCAATGGAGTTGAGGGTGTTTAAGTCGAAGACAGAGTCTCGGTTGAGGGCTTCTGCAAAATGTTCTCTCCAGTGAGCACTGACTGTTTATACAGGTATAGGTGTGACAGAGGGAGCATGACTCTATTATTCAATCAGTACCCTCATCATGTATTACACAAATAGCATAATCTCTCATTCACCATGGGAGATTCATAAGCAGTCTAGAAAAGATGGCTGGGGGGTGGGAGACAGCAGTGAATTCACTGACTCATAAAAAGTATTAAATGGCACAGAAATGGGAGATTCAGGATAATATTTCTAGGTAATCCAGTAGTGCCTAAAAGCATATATAAAAATTAGAAATAATTTTAACAAATAATTACAAGGAACTCTGAATGATAGATGATCAGAAGAGTCTGTGAGGCAGGGCAGTAGAGACAGAAACATAGAAACATTAGAAATGTAGTTGGATATTATATCAAGAATGCTACAGTAGGAGCTGGATGAGCTTCAATGGGTTGAATGGCCTTTTCTTCTCCTTGACCCAGTGTTTTTATTCCAAGTACTACCAAGGACTAGGCTAATGCACATTCATTACTTGAGATTAGGGAATCTTATGGGGAAAATAGCGTTTTCACATCAAGTGGTGATGTGGCAGCTATGGAACTAAGGGTTTCTATTCCCATTGTTGATGGTCCACAATTTATACGTTTGGCTTTGGCAAGCCATATTTGGAAACTAATTGCCTGAGGGACAAGCTGATCATTGAAGTTAATTATGTGAGCCACAATGGGTCATAACTGTGCCAAGCCAGATAGTTTGCAATCATTCCTAGTCTGCTAGAATTCAATTCAAACTGAAATGGTCTACAACAGCAAATGGAAGCAAAATTAGGAAGAGAAAAAAGTCCAACTCAGCTGCAATTTTCCAGCATCAGTTTCATCTTTACAGCATTCAAAATCTTAATTCAGCTTTAAAATCAAAGCTCCCACCAACAGAGAAGTTGGAAAGAAATATCTTGCATTTATATAGTGCTTTTCAAAACCTCAGGACTTCCCAAAGTACTTGACATCCAATGAGGTACTTCTGAAGTGTTGTTACTGTTATAAAATGTGAAATGTAGTGGGTCAATTTGCACAAACCAAGGTCCCACAAGTGACAGTGTGATGAATGACCAGATATTCTGCTTTAGTGAGATTGGTTTGAGGATAAAAGTCAGGCAAGATACCAGGGAGAACTTCCTTGCTCTTCTTCGAGTAGTGCAATTAAAGTCCACCCAAGAGGGTAGACAGACTTTGGTTTGGCGTATCATCCAAAATACAGCACAAATGATAATGCCACACTCCTTCAGTACTGCAATGAAATATTAGTTTAGATTATCTGTTCAAGTGGGGTTTGAACTCACGACTTCCAACTGAGAAGCGAGAGTGAGCCAGGGCTGACAGTCATCTGTGGAAGGCTCCACCACTGACTTTATGGCAACTAACAGCAACTGCCAACTTGACCACCTTTTATCCTCCCTGGTTATGGTATCCAAGACTGTTCATTTCAGCGGAAATAGGCACCTGAAATGGCTTCTTCATTAAATTTCAAATACTTCAAGCCTAATTCCTAACCTGCACAATGACCTAATTTCAGCTGCAATAGTTGGCTACAATGACCCCGGATTCAAGAGAGAGAAAAGAATCAACTCCCAATCACTATTTATCAAAACTTGCTGAGGCAAAAACATAAATATAAATATAAATGCACAATTATAAATATCATCAGGAGAGAATTAGTCTGAATTCCAACACCATTGCAACTGAACGGACCAGTGATGTGCACTCAAGCATGAAATATGGCCCCCTGGAATATGCTACCAAAGGGCTACTTCTGTGCATTGGATGTGACCCATGAATAAGTTACTCCTTCAGGATAAGGTGAGAAGAGTAGGCAAACTTGGGACGGAAACCATCAAAAAAATTGTATTTTTTAAACACAAAATTAACCAATCCCCACAGCCCTCTTCCCATAAACGCCCAGAAGAGAACACTGACTGAAATGGAGAGTAGGACAATACAGAAGAAAGTGTTTATATGACAGTCATTTATTCATTGCTGCTGATTAAACTGTTCTATACGAAAATCCTATGTTTTGCCAGCAGAAGTTACTGCTCTGCATTCCAACTGCTGAAAGCTTCAAGTATAAACAAGCAATGAAGGATAATATTCATGTATATCATATGGCCTTATCCCCTGTGGCCTTTTATTTCCCCAAAGCCACAACTCAAAATAGTTAAAGTACCAACTTTAAGGCCAATCTGCAAAAAAGAAAATCAGCTCACACTGTTACTTTTGAATTTAATTTATATTTGCTGTACAGGACTGCACTAAGGTCAATCTAGGTAAACTGAAGAATGAGCTGTCACAACATTCTCGCTGCATTTGACACTCCAAAAGGCAGCACAGAACAAACTTAAATGAGGTCCCAAAGTGAGTTAGAGAGAAAAGGAGAATGGTCAACATCACTTTTTTTTAGATCTGTCATCAAGATTTGAATAATGCTGGCATGACCAACCCTCAGTGGTTGTGTCAAACTGTGAGTAGCGGGGGGCTTCACTTCAAACTGTGAGTAGCAGGAGGCTTCACTTCAAACTGTGAGCAGGTGGGAGGCTTCATTTCTAACAGTAAGTGGGGGGAGCAACTGATTGGCAAGTTGGACTGAGAGTATCTCTAGTCTTTAAAAATTACGTCTCTAGTCTTTATTTTCTCTTTCTTAAAAATACCTTAAGTATAAGATCAATACCAGTGTAAAAAATTAATTTAATAAAGTGTAAAGAACAGGGATACCAGAGTAATTAATTAATAAATTAATAAATTAAACAGAATATGATAGTGATGGCAGGATGGGTGATGTGTTGCTGCTGCAGCATGCGGCAGCTGCTGGACACCAAGGTGATCCAGAGCAAACACATCTGTAGCAAGTGTTTGCAGCTCAGGGGACGTCGGATCCAAGTTAAGGAGCTGGAGTCCGAGCTGCAGACATTGCACCACATTAGGCAGGGGGAGAGTTACCTGAACACTTTGTTCCAGGAGGCAGTCACACCCCACAGATTAGGTAATTCGAATTTGGTCTGTGAATCAGGGACAGGAGGGTGTGACTGCAGGTGAGGCAGGTACGGGGGCCCGAAGGTAGCGTTTGAGGAGCTTCAGCCCCTTCAAGTGTCCAATAATTACAAAGGTTCTTATACGCTGTGTGGACGAGAGCAGGGACTACAGGGAGGAGCAAACTGACTACGGCACCGTGGCACAGGGAGCCAATCAAGTGGGGGAGAATGGCAGAGCAGATTCGGTGGGCCGAAAGGCCTACTTCTGCTCCTTCGTCTTATGGCCTTATGGTGTGTCCAGGAAGTTGCAGGTAATAACATTGTCATGACAATGCCTCACTTGTCCTTGTTGGTGTCAAAGAACTGGTTGTGCAATTGAGGCTAACCCAAAGTGTCAGGTATCATCAGCATATCAAGTATAGCAATTGTCTCCATAACTATGGATAATGTTGATAAGAGGACAACAAGTAAAACAAGAAAAAGGATAACATTTCTGGGCTCAGTCATGACCATGCGGGACAGGAAGAGATATTGCCAGCAATCAGCAGTGGAGCCACACAACCCACTGTGAACAACATCAAAAAAGACACAGTAGTATAGTTTTTACTAATTATGTGGGATTGTTTTAATCAATGCTGGGTCAGTGTTGGTGCAGCCAACAACCAGTGTGCATGGCAACTGCTGGAGCATCAAAAAGCTAGTGATGCAGGTTGCCCACATTTCACCATCAGGAGTGACAAAATAATTTGTAACTGGTTAGCAAAATGTAATTTATATCATATCTAAGTAAATTAAAGTTATATTTTAAAAATCATATCTGTATCACTCTTCCATTTTTACCAACTGAAATTGTCAAAAGGTCCGCATACAGACTGACTGCCTAACTTCTTGATCTGAAGTATGTTTATAGCCAAAAACTAAATAAATCGAGGGGGGAAAGAGGAAAACCAATCCTGTATGCAACGAAAAGAGGAAAGCAGAAGGAAGAAAATGGAATGAGATTCCAATCACTATAAATAACTGCATACTGTTTACATTGTTAAACTTACAGTAATTCAGCATTTGGCTACTGCTTCACTCACAAATGCTAACATGCATCTGTAGTCCAAAATGAGACTCAACTCTCTGAAGAATTCCAATATGTGAATAACATGCAGAGGCGTTATAGTTTGACAATTTAAAGCTAGTCTTAGTAAAGGAAAAAAGACAGAAACGTATTCAAATCAAACTACTGAACTTGACAGGGTTCTTGTACAAATCAGACCATCTATCAAATAGGGCAAGTATAGTCAAATTGAGATTTTCTTTCCGAAGAAGTGACTTTTTTGGCAAGACAATTGGCAAGGCTGGAATATATTTGTAACGAGGAATAGTATTCACATTACTAAATGAAAATCCAAGACTATTTAGGAACTGTAAAACAAAAGTTCTTCAGTTAATGGGAGCAAAGACACAATATTTTAACACTTAACAAGAGGTGGAATTTTTCCACCACACCCAAAGCACTGCAAGCCGCATTAAGTGCTCTAGGTGGTGTGATACAAATAATTCTTACGCCTGAGCTTGTCTCCTTCCAGTTGGAGAAACAACAACCAGCATTAGCAATGCACACTGGAAAACCTTTGCAAAACAACAATCAGTATCACTTCTGGATCAAAGAAAACATTTCTATGGAAGACTGATGTGGAAGGTGAGGGGAAACAAAAGTTAGTGGCTGTGCAGAGTGGTGGGGGGCACATGAGGAGAGATAATGGGTAATTAGAATGATTAAACTAAGTATACAGCTAAATTTAACATGCCTTCTAGTAACAAAGAACATCTGTTGGTGCAACCTTTAGAATGGAACCTGCTCAAATATTCCATTAATACATGTGGCTGGTAATGATGCATCCTGGGAAGTAGGGCACACTGCACATGGTCAGACTCATCAATCCAAATTCAGCTCATAGTCACAGCTCTGGGTGAAAACATCCAGTTGCAGCCTAGGATCTTTGAAGACACTGAGGAAAAGTTCAACTAACAAAATATCAAAAGCAAATTTGGTGCAAAGTAAGAGCTCTGAAGGCATGGTGGGGAAGGAAAGTAGTGCTCTTGTTTTCTTTTTGTAAATTTCAAATTATAGAACTGGTTTTTCACAGGTTTTAAAGAGTTATGCAATATCTGCAAGAACAAATCCATGCATTCAGGGAGAAGCAAACTAATTCTGGCTTCTCAGATACTGATTAATGACATAATGCTGCATGCATAGTTAATGATTTAGCTGTCGAAGATTTGTCGTCCTTTTTTTCCCCTTACTCCTTCTGCATCCAAGAAGCAAATACTTTGGCCCAAGTAGTGCTGGTTTTTTTTGAGCTTGACAAGCTTTCAATCTAAATTTATTTTGTTCTCTAATGGTATTTGGCCCTTTTATTTAAAAAAAACATTTTGTTCACTGCTTTCTTCCCTTGATTATCTCCCAGCCATGCAATTAAGTCACGTGACATGGGTTAACAGATAGCTCTAAAGCCCTGCCAATAACATCCTATGCCCGAATGAAAGGAGATGAAAGGAGATAAAGTGTGGTTACGCCCCTGCTGATTTAATCTCTATCCTATCTTATCTCCATCTGATCCAGCATGAGGTAGCCAGAATAAGGCAGTGCAAACATCCTCTGATGTCTAGAATTCAAAAGCACAGCTCAGCACATATATGCAATTAGATTTTCCATGACACTGATTTTTCCATTTCCCCCAAATATTCTCCTCCTCTTTCCTGTAGGCGTTAATTCCTTCAGGGGACATATCCATGACACATCCAGTATCTCGATCAATTTAAAGAGTTAGCATCTTGCAACTCTAACATGGGTCCCACTACTGAGCCATTGAGAAAATAGGTCATTTTAACCCCCCACCCTTGTAGTTTTCTTCCTATCTTCCATGAATGGCAAAAATATTAGGTGATTTCTGATTGGAGTTCAGTGACTTATGTTGGAATTCAACTTCATGAGTGGCTAGCCCTCTGGTACACAGATCTGTTTGATTAGATTAGCATCCCATATTAATGCAATAGAGCTAGATGTAGGCCCCAATGTCAAGTGCACTTTTGCATACCTAGATTCTTGGTCAGCACAACTGCTGCAACATTGGATTTTAGGGTTTAAACAGACTTTCTCTTCCAGGTTTCAATAATTTAAAGTAGCTTGAATATTTTCAGCAAGGTGACTTTTAATTGTCTTTTCCCCCAATTTTCCTGCAAGTTTTATAGAATTTTTTTACTTAGTCAGGTTATAAATTATTCATCTAATTTGCTTATACCATAAATAACACAATTCATTTTCACAATCTGAAAAATTCAGACTTCTTACACTGTCAAATGTTAAAACTCCTACACACATTCTGGAAATAATAAAAATCAATCTCCTGCTTTGATTGCGTGATATCATCCTATAAACATACACAATGTCAATCTTATCCCCAGTTTCTGTTTCCGACAACTAGCTTCTGCAAGTCCCTGCTATTTTAAAGTGGGAATTTTAAACATTAAAAAGCTAAAATATTTCACTTTTGACTCTCAAGATCTACATCCAGTGTTCTTCATTAATCTCAATAGTTTCCCTTCTAGTCTACAATAAGAAAATCCATCATTTGAATAAGAATAGCTCGTGGTCAGGTACATGGGGAAAACAAGCAGTGTTAGACTTTTTGGAGCCCTTCAGAATAAATGCTGCACTGTGCAACATGAGATATGCAATACAAAACAATCTTACACAACTTTACACACAATGCAAGTCTTGCAATCATGACTGCTTTTAAAAATCAAACTAATACTGGATAGGGTAACAAAACACTTTTATGTTGCTCTGTCAGTTTGTTAAAGATTTTTATTTAAACAGTGAGGAGTGATTGGTATGAGAGTGGTACTTGCTTGGAATAGCAGAGTATTTATTCTGCAATATCAAATATGCACTCAGTGATAGAATAACTGTCCCAGCTATACTGAGTATATTTTATTGCAATTATTTCTCTTTTACAATGTTCATATGCACACAAAAGTCATTGTTCACAATTCATTTACTGCTGATAGGAGTTTTCCCAATGGTTGGAGAAGATCAACAAAGCCCAACAATTTCTCACCTGCCAACAGAAAGGTTGGTTGTCTCTCTCTATTCTGATGTTGCCATAAATACCAACCAAAAATATAAATAGGATGAAATTAACATACACAATTAATGACAACATATTTACATACCCATATATAGTGACAAACAAGTCAAAAGAACACAAAATTGATTATCTTGAGAGTGACTTGGCCAAAATAAACAGATACTCCTGAGATATAGGATACATGTGAATCGCAATGGTTATAGGGACAGGGAACAGCATATCTTTGTCTGCAGGCCGAGGGACTAAAATAAATGATTTTGGATCATAGCCTGAAATCATCTGCGCAGTATGATACTTTTATACATAAGGCAAATCGGGTACTCGGAGCATCAGGGCAAGTCTGATTTGGGAGTCAAAGCAAGTTATCCTGATTATCTACAGATCAAGAGCAAGGTCAATTTTGAACAAGGTAGGAAATTTTGACCACCCTTTGTCAAAAAAGACAGAATTCATTAGAAAGTATTGAGAGAATAGTAAGCATGCAAAAGCATAGTACTAGGATACAGGTTCAACATTCATCAGTTTCAAGCATGGTTAGAAGACAGTGCGTATACTCATTAATGCACGAGAGATAGCTTTCTTTTGAAAAGAAAGATTGAAGTTCCATCAAATATTAACACTAGTTGATATTTTGAAGGAGCTGGATATACTTTAAAATAGGAATCAATAAGAGGTGGTTATAGGGGTACAGCTGGGGATGCTGTGAGCATGAGGAGTCCATGATAGAACAATCAGACTCTGGGTGGAGCAGGCTAGATGAGCCAAATGGCTTTTTCTTGGTCCAGACTGTGTGCTCAAAATCCAAATCCCATTTGGCTCTATCAAAGTCACAAATATTAAAAACAGCTAACAAACAAACATATTTTGATGAATTACCTAATGTCATTGGCAAATGTAATTTCTGATCTCACTCTCTCATTAATATAACTTGCCAATGTAGTAAAAGAAGCTTGACTAACCCAATTCCCTCAGTATTGCAAATGAATTGATTGCATGACTATCTAAGAAAGCTACAACTTCTCTTGCTAGGATTTACAATCTGGAGAATTGAAAGACAAATTTTGAAAAGTGCATATGTTAGCATGTACCATAGATCTGCATGTAACTGTGTCAGAAATTATGTGCACATTTAATTCTTAAAAAATCAAATGCTTTTATTTCCCTGATTTAACTAGTGAAATACCATAATGCCAGTAAGCGCTTGTAAAACAGCTTCAGCTGTAAAGAACTTGGTGGTCAGAATGAAAGCCGACAGTAGCAATTTATTTTGCCCCAGCATTCTTCCTCTCCACTTTTAGAGACTGTTTTACCAGCAGGAGGCTAAACCGGCAATGTGTAGAACCGCATTCTCTACAATAAATACATTAGATTAACCACCCAGTACAGTTTTTCAACGCAGGTGACGTCAATAAATTACCTAAACTGGTATTGTTGTGAGCTCACCAGCATTTGCTGATTTAACAAAATGTTTGGAACTCTCTCAGAAAGGCAAAATAAAAAACAATTTTACTGCTAATTATCTATAACCAATTAAACATATTTCTGATGGCAAAGTTCCAGTCTTTGAGCAATATGCTGTCATTCAAACAGGCAGCCCAGAAGTTTTGGAAACTTCCTCTCATACAGCAGCACACACTTCTCACAATTGCTGCATTGCTACAAATTTTGCAAGGGTGCTAGTTATTTCTATACTAGGCCTCTGTCTGGAATAAAGCAGTAAGATCCTCTGCTCCAAAACTACCACTGCAATGTAAATGCACTCCCAGGTGACTATGTAAATCAATATTTAGCAAGTTAAACACAAATTATATAGGAAATAACCATCCTCTGGTAGCAGAGTTTACACAACTCTAGCAAAGAATCTTCTTCCGTATTAATGAAGATAATTTCCACTGACTAGAGCATCATGCTATGGCCTGAATATCTCAACTTGGTTGCATCCGTCCCACATCAGAAGCTTCCTGTTTATCATGCAACTCCTGTAGGCTATCCACAATATCACCTGGCTTTGCATCAATCCACATTTCAGAAGCTATGCTCACCAAAATACTTCAAAAGAAAGTGGAATCTTTCCATTCTATTTTGGACAATAGAAAATCACACATACTTTGATATAATTAAATTCTGTCTGCTCAAGCTTCTATCAAATTTCTTTAGTGGTAACTCATGTAGCCATACCAGATTTCTGACTGCTCAAGGGCAAACTATCCAGTTTAGGGATAACCCATAGTATAATCTGGAACTCTTCACCACTAATTTACTACAAGATGCCTTTGACTGAAACGCCTGCAACTGTTCTAGGCGGCTTGATTTGCTGCACAACATTAATTATTCCCAAAGTCCCTGTATTTCAGGATTGCATTCAATCCAAAAATGACCCAACATATCTGGCTAACCTTTTTGAGCAACTGGACAGCGCCATTGCATTAACCAACAAAATAAGCTTACAGCAATATACCAACATAAAACATTTCAAAAGTAATGTCAAAGAACACAAAGTCTTTTTTAGAAGTCATGGGATGAGGTGAACATACTTCTGTCTACCACCAACTCCAGGAACAACCCATTGGCACTTTTTGATAAAGCATTTATTAGGCAGCCAATAAATACATTCTAAGATCAAATAAATTTAAGTAAGGTGGTCACCCTTCCGTTTCCTGTTGTAGGATATTTTTGGTTTAGTTCCCAACTTGTCTCAAAGGTATATTTTTTAATTCTTTCATGAGACGTGGGCATCACTGGCGAGGTCAGCATTTTTATTACCCATTCCTAATATCTATCTACATACAGTGTTATGATCCCAGCTGAGGTTACTACTGGACAACTCAGATCCCAGGGTTAAACCCGGCTTGATAGATCCTAACTTTTATTTTTTGTGTAGAAACGTAGAGAGTGGCTATTGAACAGTCATAGGAATCAGCTGATGAACTTTAAACAAAAGAATAAAACATTTATTAAACAAGAAAATATGAACTATATTATAATACTTCTTCACCCACAACTATACCTTTACAGATATATACAGGCTTATAAGGATAACACAAGCTACAAAAGCTATCTTATTCTCTCATTATCACAGTAAGTACACAGTCCATGGAAACCAATAGGTGACCTGTGGTCAGGCACACCACCCTCTGAAACCAAGTGACAGATGTCACCCCAAACAGATGCTATGATCTCTCATCAACCCCCCCCCAACCAAGATGCTTGTCACACCGTGAGTTAACCGATCTCACTGAACTGTCTTGCACACAAGGGTTTCCAATCTCTACTCTCGAAAAACCCACTTTGGAATCTTCTCCCAAACAAAACTTTCTCTCAGGTGCCTTTCACAAGGGTCCACCTCCTGGGTTAAACTCTCCTTCTAATGTCTCCTTCTATGTGTATTCAAGCTTCCTTCCACACGGTCTCTCTCAGGCTCAGCTGTGCTAACAGGACACCACTGCTTCACATGTCCATAGTAAACAGTTACAGACCTTCGGCCATCTCCTTGGATTTTCTGGCTTCTCGCAAGCCTATTTTGCTTCAAGTCCGCATCCTGCAGTTTTCTCCCTTTAAGCTTGGAGCCTTCCCCTCTGCTCCTTGAACAGGACCTTTTCCAGATTCCTGTCCTTGTCCTTTGACTCAACTGAAAGGACTTCTTGGGGCCTTTCTCTTATTCCTTTAGGACCTGCTCCCTGCAGTTCCCTCTCCCAGTAGACTGCTGACAACTTGATATCTCCTTTGAGATCCAGAATTCACTTCACATTCACTGCTACTTTAACTTTAGAGCAACTCATCTAAGATTCTTAGGAATCTATTTTAGGATTTATTTTCTTAGGACTTATTTTCCTCAGCAGTCTGCTAGTATGCCAGCTAGAGAAAGACTTAAACTCCTCCCTTCACCTCAGAGCATAATGATAACTGAACTCAAACTGCTTTTGGTTTTTCTGTGTCTGTGTGGAGCATATCTTCTAGGCCCCTGTTACTAAGCAGCAGCACAGTTTTTTCTACCTTGTGTTTGTTTTAACTCCCCTGCAAGTGTCGTAAATCTCATTAAAATGCAGGCATCTTTTAAAGTGAAACTAAAACTCAAGTTCTCCCTTTCTTAACACACAATACAAAAATACAAATTAAACTTAAACATATACCTTATTCCTAATACATCCAAATACACATATAACTTACTTAAACTATCTCTAGTTCCCAACAACAGACAGACACACACATGCCAAATCAATATAATAACCACTGGATAACAGAATTTTGAAACTCATCAGTTCAGAAAAATTCTAAAAATTTAGCTCTTTGACATTTTTAGTCAAAGGAAGGTCTCTTTTTAAACTGCCTTTAATCCTTATTTAACTAAATGCTACACATTTTATCAGAGGCAAATACCAGGAAATGTCATGGTAATACCTTTTAAAAGCCTCATTCTATATACTTCTAGTAAAAGAGACAGAGCTATCATAATTAATTTAAACAACACTCCTCCATTTAGCCCAAAAATTACATAGATCAATATGCTATCGTCTGAGTATCCAATCAGACTAATTAAATGCTGAGCGAATAGTTTTAATGTAAATTATAGGGTTTTCTATTTTGTTTCGACAAACCTAGAAATCTTCAAATGTCAAGGGCTCGACATGGATTGCAAACTACAAAAGAAGCTGCAATTTAATGTCTACCCAAATATGTCAACCAGTTCCACAGGCCATCAGAAGGAGCATTGTTGTACAGTACTGGCCAATAACTAACACATTCTGCTCTTTTATTGCTTTAGTCTGTTCTCCTGCTTGTACGTACAGAATATGAATTGCAGCAAAGGGCTTTCATCAGAACAATGAAAATGTAACAGGCATTAATCTGAACTTGAACAGTTTACATTCAGCCTTTCTACAGCTTAACAATCTGCTACAACCCTGCCCTTAATACATAACCAGGTCTATTTCCCCTTAAAAAAAAGTGGGAGGAAAAATTGGGTGCCCTTTCATAGTCCACTCAATGCCACGGAACTCAGACCATGACCAGGCTTTCCCAACAGCTTAGTTTGGATGACATAAGTGTGATATGGGATAACATGCTGTGTGATGGTTTCACTCACGGGTCAGTGAGTTTATTCAGGGAGTAGCTGAGCAATGCAGACAAGGCAACATGCAGCTTCAGTCCCCAGGTTGTGCTGCTTAGGCAGAGCTACAGAACAATTAGCCTGAGTTAGGGAGCAGGTGACCCCTATCTTTCTATTGCAGTGTGTGACACAGCAACTATTTCAAGAAACATGCGTCTATGGATGCTGAGCAAAGATGATATCATGCTTGGATGTTGCTCTGAGTGTTGAAATCTAAAGAACTTCCGACTCAGTGAATTTATCCAGAATCACAGAGATGAAGAACCACCCAGATTCAACCGTCAATCAGCGCTGAGTTTGCAGTCACCCAATTCAGTCACTGAGGTGCTACAGCTGGCCTTAGTACTTCTATGCTGAAAGGGAGAAGAAAGTAAAAACACACTCCTAGCCACTAACCAGTAAATCTGAGCAGTGATTTTCTCCCTTGCCATGGGGTCAGAGGGTGAGATGTCACCTAGCTTCTCCACCAGCAGCCCACCCCACATGGTCACAAAAGAGGTGCCAGGGACCACTTAGCATAGGAAGGAAGAGGGGACTGAAAAAAAAAACAAAAATCCATCAAAATAAACACTTTAGACTGAAACACATTATCCTGGCACAACAAAAATACAATCACCCTGCCTTGGAATTTTGCTTTACAGCAGTAGTAGATCATGCTTTCCTAACATCAATAATAAGATCAGCAGGTCCATGGGACAATAATAACGGAGCTTCATCAAATGCAGCAGTTGCAATTTAATTCATCCAAATCCCTGAGCAAAATAATCAAAGAGGACAATTTGTTCCTTTCTAAAGAAAGATAATGATGTCACATTCATATGCATACTGTAGTTTTATTTGAAGTTGCACACAATCAGCATAACAGATAAGGGAAAATGGACTCTTATTTTTCACTATTTGCGTGCGTGAGTGCTGCAGTCAAAATACATTTGCCTATCTCAAACCAGGTAAAAATCAGCATACATCTGCCAACATACTAGTTAAGATTCTACTACATCAGCAAGCATATGTGTCTTGCAATTAGAGAATAGTTATAGCACAGGTGACCACTGAGCCCATCATGCCCGTGCCAGCTCTCTGCAAGAGCAACCTAGCTAGTCCCACTCCCCTGCTCTTTCATAAGAACCCCGAATAGAGTCTATGGAGTTCTGCAAATTCTCTCTCTTCAGGTGCGTATGCAATTCCCTTTTGAAAGTCACGATTGAATCTGCTCCCACAACCCTCGCAGGAAGTGCATTCCAGATCCTAACCACTCGCTGTGTAAAAACACTTTTCCTCATGTCACCATTTTTTTTTCACCAATACCGTAAATCAGTATCCTCTGGTTCTCGATTCTTCCGAGAATCTCTCTACCTACATGCCATGATTTTTAATACCTCTGAATTCTCCTCTCAATCTTCTCTCTCTAAAGAAAACAACTCCAGCTTCTCCAATCTATTCATGTAAATGAAGTCTCTCATCCCTGGAACCATTCTTGTGAATCTTTTCTACACTCTCTAAAGCCTTTACATCCTTCCTAAAGTATAGAGCACAGAATTGGACACAATACTCCAGTTGAGGCTGAACCTGTATTTTATAAAGGTTCACCATAGCTTCTTTGTTTTTGTTCTCTATATCTCCATTTATAAAGCCTAAGATCTTGTAAACCTTTTGAACCACTTTCTCAACTTGCTGTCATCTTCAATGATCTGTGCACCATATGAGGCCGCCAGGGTGTCTCTGTTCCTTTACCCACTTTAGAATTGTACCTTCTATCATCATTGTACCCCAATGTTCCTTGCTGATACTTGATCCACTTGGTCCTGCTTCTTCCACAGAACCAGATTCTGCAAAGCTTCCTCCCTTGTTGGGGCATTAATATACTGATCCAGAAAATTCCCCTGAACACACTTCAGAAACTGCACCCCCGCCCCCCACACACAAACCCCAGTGTGCCCTTCACACTATTACTATCCAGGTCTATATTAGGATAATTGAAGTCCCCATTATAACTACTCTATAGTTTTTGCATCTCCCTGCAAATTCTCTCTATATCTTTCCCACTAATTGCTGCCCTATAGAACTCAGTAGTGCAATGTACCTCTATTGTTTCTTACGCTAACCAAATGGATGCTATTCTTGACCACTCCAGGACAACCCTTCTCTCCATCACTGTAACATTCTCTTCAATCAATATTACCGACTTTCCTTTCTTTTCCGACTTTCCTTTCTTTTCTTCCCTATCTTTCCTAAACAAGGAATCTTTTCTTGTATCCAGGAATATTGAGCACCCAATCCTACCCTTTTCTAAGTCAGGTCTCCTTTATCATCGTATTCCCATGTGGTTATCTGTGCCTACAGCTCACCAACCTTATTAGCCACACACTGTGCATTTACATACATGCACTGAAAATCTTATGTTGACCTCAGTGCATTCCCTTTTAGTCTGACCACATCTAGTACAGTAAGTCCTCAATATAAGTTGCCCCGCTTAAAGTTATTTGCCTTAACATTGTTTACTTATTAGGACTTTATTTCCCATCTACCTTGCCATTTTCAATTATATGGTGTTGCACTTCTGGCTCCACACTGAACTCTGAGCCAGCCGCTGCTATGCTCTGATGCCAGAGCCACTGCTGCAGTCACCAGAGACCCAGGGAGTGAGGGCTGAGATCCCGGAAGAGGAGTGCAGGGCAGGGATGGGAAGCTGCCGGCCACCAATCAGGTGATGAACTGATAGTAGCCTGGCGTGGGGGATGGGGACGGGCAGGGGGGAGCCAACCCCCCAGACTGCTTCTGCAGCACTTAACCCCCCACTGACTCCTTGCACAGCCCTCCTGGCTCCAATCGAACCACCACACCCAACCTACCCTGGCTTCTTCTGCCGTACTCCACAGGACAGGGGCACAGCCCCTGCCAACTATCAGGAAGGGGTTCAGGCTCTGGAGACAAAGGGTGAGGGGCAGGGCAAGAGAGGCAGACACATGAGTGGGAAAGGAAAGCAAGCAAAAAGTTGAGCTAAATTTCAGGAGTGCTATGGGTGAGACACAGGACCTGTGCTGCTCAGGGTTTGTTTGGGTGATTTCTTGTTATCTGATTTCAATGTATACAGTATTTCTGTTATATTCAGTGATTTTATTTTGCAAGATATTCCAGCTAGGAATGCACGGTGTCCATGTGCAGTACAGTATTTCAACTTGTACATTGATTTTTCCAGACAAGAAATATCCAAAGGAACCTAACTCGAGCTTTAACATTGATTACTATGGGAATTCATGCTTCACATAAAGTTGTTTCACTTAAAGTCGCAATTTTCAGGCACACAACCACAGCTTTAATAGCTTTACTATTTCTGACTCCAGCGCAATCTGTCCCTCCCAATCCTTTGTGCTGCTGTGAGGACAAGGAAGTCAACTTTAACAACATAAAGATAAAATCAAAATACTGCAGATGCTGGAAATCTAGAACAAAAACAAAAATACCTGGAAAAACTCAGCAGGTCTGACAGCATCTGTGGAGAGGGATACAGTTGACGTTTCGAATCCGTATGACCCTTCATCAGAACTAAAAAATATAGAAATGAGATGAAACACAAGCTGGTAGAGGGGGGGGGTGGGAGGGACAGGTAGAGCTTGATAGGGGACCAGTGATATGTGGAGGCCAAGAAGAGACTGTCAAAGGTGTCACAGACAAAAAGACAAAGGGGTGTTGACAGTGGTGATATTATCTAAAAGATGTGCTAATGGAGACATTAAGGGTAACAAGTAAGACAAGCTAGTGGCAGATGGCCCTAGTGGGGGTGGGGTGGGGGAAGGGATTGAAATGGACTGAAAGGTAGAGATAAAACAATAGATAGAAATAAATGTAAAAATAGGTGGGAAAAGAAAAATATATTTGTAAAAAAATTATAAGTTATTGGAAAAAGGGGGATCAGAAAGGGGGTGGGGATGGAGGAGAGAGTTCATGATCTGAAATTGTTGAACTCAATATTAAGTCTGGAAGACTGTAAAGTGCCTAGTCAGAACAGGTGCTGTTCCTCCAGTTTGCGTTGAGCTTCACTGAAACATTGCAGCAGGCCAAGGACAGACACAACATTTTCCTCAGAGATAAAAACAAAAAAACTGCGGATGCTGGAAATCCAAAACAAAAACAGAATTACCTGGAAAAACTCAGCAGGTCTGGCAGCATCGGCGAAGAAGAAAAGTGTTGGCGTTTCGAGTCCTCTGTCGAAGGGTCATGAGGACTCGAAACGTCAACTCTTTTCTTCTCCGCCGATGCTGCCAGACCTGCTGAGTTTTTCCAGGTAATTCTGTTTTTGTTTTTGTACAACATTTTCCTCATTTAAGACACCCTTTAAAACCTCCCTCTTTGACTAAGCATTCAGTCATCTGGCATAACATCTCATGTGGCTCAGTTATACTTTATTTTATAATGGCCCTGTGAAGCACATTGGAACTTTTCCTTACGTTAACAGTGCTACATAAATATAAATTATTGTTGCTGTTGAGATAAAAAAAACAGAACTAGAGCTTTCATTTTCAACTGCTATCCATTAATTCCTGCTGTTGGTATGCCTGTGATCAGGTGAGAACGATGCTTGCACAGCCTGCCAGTAATCCAAGTCAAGGTTGACACATGAATATTAACCATTTGTGAGATACCAGAGGGAGGCTGGCATACTCAGCATCCAGCAAGGAATTAATGTCTTCATGAGAATACAGGGAATATATGCAGAAAAAGGGCAAAGCAAAATTATCAATAGTCAGTGCCCTTCCATTTCATGCATGGTGATACACTAACCCACCTGTCACCAGTAACTTGAAAGGGCTCTTCCCAATTCAATCCACTCAGATGCCTTTAACTCACAAAACATTGTCATTTATATATGGATGAATGAAGCATTGCATTTTAGAAGTTGATCACACTATCATAGATGCCACAATAACACTAGACGCATTCAAACACGGGCAATTAATTTAGCAACTACTCTATAGTCCCGTACGTGGCATCTACTAAAGTGCACCTAACAACAGCTACTCTTCCTCTTTGTTATTATGGCATGGGGTGGGGTGGGGGTCACAGAGATGTGGAGTCCAGCCTCCACTCTTTCAGAGGAATAGACCAAGGTTAGCAACTACATTTGGGGAAGGACTATGCATTCAAGGCCACATCCTACTATTGTGTAACTTATGGCATGGGTGCCCATAATTCTGTACCACCAGTGCACCTAATCAAGATTTTACTTTGATATACAGACAATATTTATGCTTCGGGGAAGGTATAATTAGTGTGCATCAAACAGGAGTACAGAGAAAATCCAACAGCTCTGTTACCAACCAGGTCTGAAATAAGAACTGTCAGTAGTTTTAAATGCCTTGGCACTTTGCTCAATAGCTAACTTTCAACCAAAGTGCCAAAGAGAGGCCACCCACCAAGTTTCAAGCACTCTTCAGTAAGCTCCAACTCCATTTTTCACGCTTTAGAGAACTTGTACCCTTTCACAACCTCAGGAGGTCTCAAAACACTTCACAACCAATAAAATACTTTTGGATTGCAGTCATGAGGTGTTGTAATGTAGGAAACATGGAATTTTTTTGCACAGCAAACTCCCACAATGAAATAAATCTTGCTCTTTATATATAAATGAATGCAACATTGATAACTTATTTTTGGTGGTGTTGACCAATGTATTGGTCCAGACATCCATTACCCAAAGAATAGGGACACAGATTTAAGGTTTTGGGCAAGAAAAGCAGGGGATGAGGGGGAAGAACTTTTTTTTTTTTACACAGCGAGTGGTAGTGCCCCAGAACTCAGTTCCCCTGATATCAAAAGGAAACTGGATGTGCACTTGAGGGAAATAAACTTGTAGGGTTACAGGGTTAGGGTTAGGGTTAGGAGAATGACCGAATTGCTCTACTGAGAGCCAGCATGGGCTGAACTGAATGGCCTCATCTGTGTCGTAAATGACTCTCTATGTTTATTGTCAGGAGAACTTTACAGCTTTTCTTAAATCGCGCTATATGGTCATTTACATTCACCTGATACAGCAGACAGTTTAACATCTCATCAAAAAGATGGAATCTCCGAAAGTGCAGTGTTACCTTAACCCACAACTTTCTCAGCCAAGTGCAGATACCTTAATAACACCAGTACAAACCAAGCAAGAGGGACTTCAAATCACAAACCATATCAGACTGCACTGAAGAACAGCACAATATTAAGGTCAGCTCACAGCTGATAAATTGGTCACCAATGTTCCCTCAAAGTTGTGCAGCAACCTGAAAGTCCCCACACAGGCTGCACATACTTTGGCCCTTTTAAATTACTGCATGGCACAACCACACAAAAAGATTTAAAGGGGCTGCATACTTCATTATTAACCACTCACCTCCCAAAAAATCAAAAGGAATGTTTTAAATTTTCTATTAACTTGCTTAATCCTAACCCTCTATAACTGCATAAATTCCTTTTAAACTGCCAACATGGTAGGGTACAAAGCCATATAACAAACCATAGTCAAGTATCTGTGCACATGACCAAGGGGACTGACAACAACCTTACTTTCAATTGCCAAAGATAAAACGTGTATACAGAAAACAACAGGAGAGATTTGCTCTCTCCAGTGACATTTACATCAACATCTAAATCCAACTGATTGTCATTTAATTTCCTTTTGTGGCTACTGTTTATACAGAATAGCTCTCCATTTATTGCTATATCAGTTGTCAGGTTTTACAAATTGCAAAATTATTCACTCACTTGCAGTTCACCAACAATAATCAAGACCCTGGCTCTCGAGTCAACATAACACAAACTGACAAAAAATGGTAAAAACAAAAAAACTGCGGATGCTGGAAATCCAAAACAAAAACAGAATTACCTGGAAAAACTCAGCAGGTCTGGCAGCATCGGCGGAGAAGAAAAGAGTTGACGTTTCGAGTCCTCATGACCCTTCGACAGAACTTGAGTTCGAGTCCAGGAAAGAGCTGAAATATAAGCTGGTTTAAGGTGTGTGTGTGGGGGGCGGAGAGATAGAGAGACAGAGAGGTGGAGGGGGTTGGTGTGGTTGTAGGGACAAACAAGCAGTGATAGAAGCAGATCATCAAAAGATGTCAACAACAATAGTACAATAGAACACAGAGGTGTTAAAGATAAAGTTGGTGATATTATCTAAACGAATGTGCTAATTAAGAATGGATGGTAGGGCACTCAAGGTATAGTTCTAGTGGGTTTTTTTTTTATTTTATATAATGGAAATAGGTGGGAAAAGGAAAATCTTTATAATTTATTGGGAAAAAAAAGAGAAGGGGGAAACAGAAAGGGGGTGAGGATGGGGGAGGGGACTCACGACCTAAAGTTGTTGAATTCAATATTCAGTCCGGAAGGCTGTAAAGTGCCTAGTCGGAAGATGAGGTGTTGTTCCTCCAGTTTGCGTTGGGCTTCACTGGAACAATGCAGCAAGCCAAGGACAGACATGTGGGCAAGAGAGCAGGGTGGAGTGTTAAAATGGCAAGCGACAGGGAGGTTTGGGTCATTCTTGCGGACAGACCGCAGGTGTTCTGCAAAGCAGTCGCCGTTTGGTCTCTCCAATGTAGAGGAGACCACATTGGGAGCAACGAATGCAGTAGACTAAGTTGGGGGAAATGCAAGTGAAATGCTGCTTCACTTGAAAGGAGTGTTTGGGTCCTTGGACGGTGAGGAGAGAGGAAGTGAAGGGGCAGGTGTTGCATCTTTTGCGTGGGCAAGGGGTTGTGCCATAGGAGGGGGTTGAGGAGTAGGGGGTGATGGAGGAGTGGACCAGGGTGTCCCGGAGGGAGCGATCCCTACGGAATGCCGATAAGGGGGGTGAAGGGAAGATGTGTTTGGTAGTGGCATCATGCTGGAGTTGGCGGAAATGGCGGAGGATGATCCTTTGAATGCGGAGGCTGGTGGGGTGATAAGTGAGGACAAGGGGGACCCTATCATGTTTCTGGGAGGGAGGAGAAGGAGTGAGGGCGGATGCGCGGGAGATGGGCCGGACACGGTTGAGGGCCCTGTCAACGACCGTGGGTGGAAAACCTCGGTTAAGGAAGAAGGAGGACATGTCAGAGGAACTGTTTTTGAATGTAGCATCATCGGAACAGATGCGACGGAGGCGAAGGAACTGAGAGAATGGGATGGAGTCCTTACAGGAAGTGGGGTGTGAGGAGCTGTAGTCGAGATAGCTGTGGGTGTCGGTGGGTTTGTAATGGATATTGGTGGACAGTCTATCACCAGAGATTGAGACAGAGAGGTCAAGGAAGGGAAGGGAAGTGTCAGAGATGGACCACGTGAAAATGATGGAGGGGTGGAGATTGGAAGCAAAATTAATAAATTTTTCCAAGTCCTGACGAGAGCATGAAGCAGCACCGAAATAATCATCGATGTACCGGAGAAAGAGTTGTGGAAGGGGGCCGGAGTAGGACTGCAACAAGGAATGTTCCACATACCCCATAAAGAGACAGGCATAGCTGGGGCCCATGCGGGTACCCATAGCCACACCTTTTATTTGGAGGAAGTGAGAGGAGTTGAAGGAGAAATTGTTCAGCGTGAGAACAAGTTCAGCCAGACGGAGGAGAGTAGTGGTGGATGGGGATTGTTCGGGCCTCTGTTCGAGGAAGAAGCTAAGGGCCCTCAGACCATCCTGGTGGGGGATGGAGGTGTAGAGGGATTGGACGTCCATGGTGAAGAGGAAGCGGTAGGGGCCAGGGAACTGGAAATTGTTGATGTGACGTAAGGTGTCAGAGGAATCACGGATGTAGGTGGGAAGGGACTGGACAAGGGGAGAGAGAAGGGAGTCAAGATAACGAGAAATGAGTTCTGTGGGGCAGGAGCAAGCTGAGACGATCGGTCTACCGGGGCAGTTCTGTTTGTGGATTTTGGGTAGGAGATAGAAGCGGGCCGTCCGAGGTTGGGCAACTATCAGGTTGGAAGCTGTGGGAGGGAGATCCCCAGAGGAGATGAGGTCAGTGACAGTCCTGGAAACAATGGCTTGATGTTCAGTGGTGGGGTCATGGTCCAGGGAGAGGTAGGAGGAAGTGTCTGCGAGTTGACGCTCAGCCTCCGCGTGGTAGAGGTCAGTGCGCCAGACAACAACAGCACCACCCTTGTCAGCGGGTTTGATGACAATGTCAGGGTTGGACCTGAGAGAATGGAGTGCAGTAAGTTCAGAGAGAGACAGGTTAGAATGGGTGAGAGGAGCAGAGAAATTGAGACGACTAATGTCGCGCCGACAGTTCTCAATGAAAAGATCGAGAGAAGGTAAGAATCCAGAGGGAGGGGTCCAGGTGGAGGGAGAATATTGAAGATGGGTAAAAGGATCCGTTGAACTGGGAGAGGACTCCTGCCCAAAGAAGTGAGCCCGGAGACGAAGACGGCGGAAGAAGAGTTCAGTATCATGCCGAGCCCGAAATTCATTGAGGTGAGGGCGTAAGGGTATGAAACTAAGTCCTTTGCTGAGCACTGAACGTTCAGCATCGGAGAGGGGAAGGTCAGGGGGTATAGTGAATACACGGCTGGGGTTGGGATTGGAAGATGGGGTGGGGACGGAGGGACAGGCAGGGGTGGAGGGTCCTAGATGGGTGTTGGTGTCGATGAGTTGTTGTAGCTTGCGTTCCTTAGCACTTGTGAGAAAGAGAAAAAGTTTCTTGTTGAGGCGTCGGATGAGCCGAAGGATAAAATGAAACTGGGGGCACGCGCAGCTTTGAAAAAGGGTACGGCGGTGCTGCTGGAGGGAGAGGTCGAGTGTGTTCATATGGCGGCGCATGGCACTGAGAGTGGATTTCAGAATGTGACGGGAACAGCAGTCCGAGAAACGTTTTATGTCCCGGAGATACCTGTAATCCTGGGTGGGTTCGAAACATGAGGGGTGGAATTTCAGTTGAAATCCATGTGGGGTAAGTCGGAGACGGAGACAGTCACTGAGAAAGGAGATATGGCTGTGAAAGCGGGTTTTAGTAAACACCTTGTCAAACACTAGGAGAGAAATGGAAAGCAATGAAGGTGAACAAGGCAACAGAGAAATCCGGAAATCTTGTCGCAGAGAGGAACAGAACTTCTTCAAGGAGGTAGGCATTTCTTGAAGAGCAGTGGCAGTCAATTAAACACAGAGATAAAAACAAAAAAACTGCGGATGCTGGAAATCCAAAACAAAAACAGAATTACCTGGAAAAACTCAGCAGGTCTGGCAGCATCGGCGGAGAAGAAAAGAGTTGACGTTTCGAGTCCTCATGACCCTTCGACAGAACTTGAGTTCAAAAAATGGAGCTACTTGAGTTCTGTTCAACTGAACTTCAATGGAATTCTGCACTTCCTGATCTCAAAACCACTAATGCATTATTTGAGCAAGTTAGAAGCAAATTTCAACAAAGATCCAGCAAAATAATTTAGTGCACAATTATATCTGGAATTTAGTTTCACATGGTTTCCAATTTTGTAGTGATGTCACAGTATGCCACACTCCTGTAACCGCATTCTGAGGTATGCACTTCAGTTTGATACATTACTTCCATCGCTCGAGAGTTGGAGACACGTAAAATAGTTGGCTCTTTAATTATTTGTGAATTGGAGGGAAACTAATCTAAACAGATGTTTTCCTCAAGAAAATAAAGTGCACACAGCTTTATTAAGGATCCGTCATTCAACCATATAAGTAGGAAGTATCAGGCTGTATTTAAGTTCTGTCAATGGAGAGCCAAGAAGATGTGCATAACATTCTGAATTGAAATTTTACAGAAGTACACTGAACTGGTTCCAGTGAAACCAGCTGCTCCTGTAAACTGACGTCACTCTACAATAGGAAGTTAATGGTGGCTGAACTATTCATAGAACTTAAAACACAGGAGGAAGCCACTCGGCCCATCATGCCTGCGCTGGCTCTTTGCAAAAGCAGTCATGCTTAGTCCCATATTCCTGCCTTTTGTCCATAATCTTGTAAATCCCTTACCCTCAACTACCTCTCCAATTCTCTTTTAAAATGAATTATGCAGTCAACTGCCATGACTTTTTCAGAAGTCACTACAGCACATTTTCATAAATATGCTTCAGTGCATGTCAAGGATGCAGGCACTCAATGTTCAGTGGATACTAAAATTTACCCGCTACCAATGGAGTCTGCGTATGCAGAAACTCGAAATCAGATTTGTTGCTTCAATTTTTTTATGCAAATCAGGTTTGTAAATCAAATCACATATTGCTTCAAATTTTTTCTGCGATGTCTCTCACTTCATTATATATAATTTGTGCAGATGGACAGTTTAAGGTGCAGGCAGGATATCAGAGACACAGGTGTACTCCAGAACAAACCAGTCCAAACTAAGATAAATACAATGTTTACCTATTCAAATGGAGGATGGTACAGCAAGACTGAAAAGGGAAAGACAGTCAAAGAGAGAGATCACATTTTGTTTATACATCAATTAGGCCAAAGTTAAGGTACAAGACCCGCCAAACAGCAAGCTCATTAACTGACAAAAAGTCAAGAGCTTCAAGTAACTAGAAACATAAAATTTGAATGAAATTCTTTGGAGTCCCTCTATTCAGGACTCAAAATTTCTAGAACTAACAATTTGCTTCAGACAGCCCTGAACAGATAATATGTATTGACTCATCAACTAGGTCTCCCATGACAGAAAAAGCAAGCACTGATGTTGCCAAAAATGTTTCTCTATCCCCCTGCCACCAGCCACGCACTCACATTCTAAAGACTTGAAGTATAAACTACCAAGCTAACATTTTAGAAATTAGATGTGAACTGCCCTTTCACACACACACATCTGACATTGGCAACCTACAACAAATTCTGCATTTTTCTGCGCAGGCACATGCACACAAAACAACCAACTGTCATGATGAATAAAACATTGATCTCGCTTTCAAATGTTGACTAACCTGTGCACTTAGTTTTTAGTTCCGCATCCAATCATGTTCACTGACTAAGTGGACAATTCCACCTGCACTGGGTCCTTGTTAAGTTTGCCTGTCTCAGTCTCTACCAAATCAGGGTTTGAGTTGAGTCCTGGCAATGTTTCAATTTAGAAATTTTAGAAATTCCTAGCTGTGCCTACCCCCCCCACCCCCACCCCGAAGAACTGAAGAAAAGGAGGCCAATCAGCCTATTATAAATAAGGCAATCTGAATGTCATTAGCTTTCTGCTGAGTACATCATAACATCTTCTGTGCAAATGTTATGTAAAAGTCATGTAAAAGCCATGGGACGAATTTATGTGAAGTTCAGAGGCATACAAGAACTGTATAACAAGAGGCTCAAATGCAGCTGCTTCCAGAGAAAAGGCAGCTTTCTAATGCACTGTATTACTTAATGTCAACATTATATTCCTTTTTTAAATAGTTTCTTCAGGTGCGTCATAACTATTTTTTTCTATTTTTACTAGAATCTGCCTCGATTATTTACTTGATAAATGCACCACATAGACCAACGACTTCCAACATTTTGTGTCTACCCTCAGCCACAGCAGCAATTGCACCACAACCTTTGGTCTCAGTGCCCTGGGCCCCAGAGAGTCAAAAAAATAATCAGCGAGTGGTCCAGCTCCAGATCACTACACAGTAGGCCATGCTGAAACGTGTAACGTATGAACATGTTCAAAAGGGGCAGGATCCATCTGACTACCGAGACTCTTGCATCAAGAATGACCACTTGAAATAGGTACCAGAAGACTGCCAGTACTTTTGAACTCATAAACCAGCAGGTATCAGTGACTTTAGGGCAGAGAGAGGGAGAGATGAGGGAGGCAAATCCAGGGGGGGATGGGGGCAGTGGAGTAAGGGGAAGGGGAGAGAGGTAGAATTGCATTCCAGAAGGAACTAGCTGCACAAAATAACACCAGAAAAGATTGTAAACACTCAATGGGTCAAACACCATCTGTGCAGAGAGAAACAGAGGTAATATTTCAGGTCAATGATCTTTCATCAGTTTTCAATGAAAGGTTATTGATCTAAAACATTAGTCTGATTCTCCACAGATGTTGCCTGAGCTGCTGAGTGTTTCCAACATTTTCTCCTTTCATTTCAAAATCCACAGTATTTTGCTGTGTTTTACTACATGAGATACTGCTTTTTACTTATCTTCCACTGGAAACAGAGCCAATTGCTGGCTAAGAGCACAATCTTAAGTTTCTTTCTTTCCTGAAGGTAGAACTCATTCCATGATGGCAGCCTTCAATTACTAACAGAAGCAGACATTCTTCATGCATTTAAGCTTCAAAACAGAGTACTAGCAAACTAATGGGCAAAAGACAGCCATCACAACAGAGCCTGATGCTGTTCACATATACACTTCCCAGCAGGGATGGGCAGCAAGCTGATTTATACCCATCCTAGCTTGGGGACAGAGGACCATAAGTAAATTGTAACAGACCAGTCACTGCTCAAGCTGAAAGCAGTTAAGACCACAGCTGTAAATCAAACTCAGGGCTTTTCTGATCTATACGATTCCGTGCCACACAACATAATGCCCTGGTAAGCAAATCAAATACCCAATTTTCATCCATCTGATGTTACTTTGGTTGAGACTGCCCCAACCTCTGTAACCCGCTTTGTTTTAAACAGTGCAAGGTTTAACAAAATTATGCTGGGGGCACCATGGTTAAGTGAACAGCAGCTGGAGGCAGTCTTGGAGTCAGACAGGAGCAGAGTGCAACTACCATGTGCAGCAGTGTGGGCTAGCTGTCTCACCCAGAAGGGAGCAACCATGGAGCAGCACCAAGAGCGACACCCCCCACCCCCGCCCCAACTCACCACATTCCAAAATAAAAACAGAAAATGCTGGAAATACTCAGCGGATCAGGTAGCACCTGTGGAGGCAAAGGAAGTTAACATTTCAGGTCAACGATTCGGAGGTTGCTGATTTCCTGGTGAGCAAAGATCCCTCTAATTTCTCTTTGCTGCACACAGCCTATATGTTGCACTGTGCAGTGCCTTCCAGATTGTCCTGCAACCACACATCTTAAAGGGAACTTTATTTATTTGTTCCCTGCACTGTACATTCTGGATTGCTGCACAATCGCACACCTGTGCAGTTTAGAGGGAACACTGCAGGTAAGTTCAGTCTTGTTCAAGAGGGGGAAGTTTAAATACTTAAGTACTACATACTTAAAGCAAGGGCACCAAAATACAACCTTTTACAGGGCATAATTTCCCCTAATTTTGATTTGGAACCCATAATTAGTAACACATTTCAAAAGGAGCCTGTCAACCAAAGAAGTTTCAGAACCACTGATATAAAATCTGAGAGACCACATTTAGGTGGAGCAAAGGTAAATGTGGCTGAGTGTTGGTAACTGAGAGGCAACAGCTGTGAGTGAGGAAGGAATAAGCAACTTAAGACATGCTGGCAGTCCCAGGGGATAAATGGAGAATAAAATTTGAAGATGGAGTGGGTGGAGTGCCTGAACTTGGTAGCACTGCAGGTGGCAAAGGAGCAGTCACACTGAGCTTCAGCATACTGGGCTGGGACAATTTGTGGAAGAACAGCATGGAGAGATCCTGCTGAGCAAGGAAAGTTGAGGGTGACTGGAATCTGGCAATAATCAAATGGAAGCATTTAGGGAACCAGAGATGTAACTCAAGGAAATGAGAATGTCACACTTTTCATGGGGGCAGAGAGAAAAGATTGGTTCGGTGTGGAAAAATTGGAAGGCACTGCAAATACTTGATGGGCTTATGCAGTAGTGAAAAGGCACAATGCCCAATCAGGGAGGGAGTTTGTTAAAATGCAGCATTTTGATCAGCATATCTCTTTCTAACGTGCATAATGCTACCATTCACAATTTACTTCTTATAAAATTGAATTTTCCATCCCTTTTCACTATCCTGCAGAGTCCCGGCAATGAACATTTGCCCCTACAGCCAAGAAGCACATTAGTACTCAGACAGGGGAGGCAGTTTATTCAAATATATGCACAGGCATTATTCTGGAGATCTGAGCCTGCAATATGGCTAAGGTTGGGCCACTGGCAGGGCATGGAAATTGTACAATAGGTGGTTATGGCACAATTCCTGGGGAAGACTTTTTATTACATGCATGTGAGAATAAATGTGTATATGCCCAATGCAGACACAAGGTCACTGATATTTACAGGGGCAAATTAGATGACGGAACTAGTAAGTGGATGGATGATGTTATATTTTCCTGTACTGTTGAATGTGAAGATGTTTTATGAGAAAGGTGTGTATTACATTGATTGGTTTTTAGTATGAGAGTTTTTTTCGGGGATTTAAGTGGTCCTGGGAAGTCAGTCATTTATTGTCCATCCCTAGTTGCCAGTTTGATACAGCCAAGTGGCTGGCTCAACCACTTTAGAGGACAGTTAAGAGTTAGCCACATTGGCATGGGGCTGGAGTCACAAAAAGGTCAAACCAGGTAAGGACAGAACATTTGTCAGCCAGTTGAGGCATTTAAAAAAAACAATGACAATGGTCATATTTACTCATTCTTGTACTTGAAACTGAATTCAAGTTCTTAAACTGATTTGGTGGATTTGAAGTCACATTCTCAGCAGAACATTATGGCACCCAAAGAGGTTTCTGGTGGGTTAGTTGACTGATTAATCAGTGAGAATTTTCAAGAATCAAGCCTGAATCATCCCCAACAGCCATTAACACTTGGAAGAGTCATACAGACTCGAAACCTTAACTGCTTCTCGCTCCACAGATGCTGCCACACCTGAGTTTTTCCAGCATTTTGTGTTATTTCAGATTTCCAGCATTACCAGTATTTTATTTTACTTTAGCTATTAATACTTCTACCATGTAAATGTACATAGACAAAACTCTGAAATGGATAGGTCGAATATTCACGCATAATTACAAGTATTTTTCTAATCATTTTTACTGCAAGGTTGTATTCTAAACTCGAAAGTAATGAATTATATTTTGGAATAAAGAACTTACAAAGGTATCCCAAGATGACATTACAGATACAGATTCTTGACAATGGTAATTTCACTGTTTGCTGCATCAACAGTTCACATGACCACAAAGTACTGCAAACATGGCAGGCATGGCCAAACTGCAGTTCGCGAACCACATGCATCTCTTTGAAACTTGTAGCTCAAGGAAAAATACCGGCTGAACACCTTCTTGTGTCTCAATTTAATATAAACTGTGTTACGAAACCCAAACTTACCTGTTCTTCAGGAACAGAGGTAAGGAATTCTAGATCCCAACGGTTCTCAGACTTCCTGCTGGGAACGGGCTGCACGTGCTCACTTAGGCAACTTTTCATTCTTCAGGCCCCATACGCCTGCGCATTAGGGAAAAAAGGGCGCAAAAACCCAGGTGAGGTGGCCGGGTGCGGCACGCCATAGTCAGGAATTGTCTCGGAGAGAGGGACAAGGGAGGGGGACAGGGAGAGGTCCCAAGAAGTGTCCCACAATCAGGGACAAGAGATAAATTACAAGCACTGCTAGATAATTTGAGCCAGATTTGATGACTTGCTGAAGTTGAGATCCTGCTTCGCCTTTCTTGTAAACCCATTCATGGCCAATGTGGTCAATGATGCTTATCTGATTCTTGAACCTCTGGTTACGGAAACATCTGCTGTAGAAATGGAGCTTTTGGACTGCCGGAAGGTGTAAAGATGATGCGTAAATCACAATCTACAATCGAGTTCTGGAAGCAAATGCCAGAAACAAAATATCTTGAACTCAAAAAACCTAGTATGCGACTCATTTCAATTTTCAGCACAACATACTGCTGTGAATCACTGTATACCATAATGAAGTTTGTAAACTCGAAACATCATGCAGTCCTTACAAATCAACACCTGACGGTGCTCCTTCATACAGCCTTGGCTACATAGCTGGATTTTCAAAGACTTACGGCCAGGATAGAGATCCACAAGACCTCTGCTAGCAGTAATTAGCCTGCGTAAAGTTTGTTCATGTCTGGCAGTTCTTCAACATCTGCAGATTATTGTATTTGTGGCTCTTTAGGTTCAGTAAGTTTGGGCACCCCTGAAATATGGCAATCAATTTGCACAGAGCAAGTTCCCACAAACAGGAATAAATGACCAGTTAATCCATTTGGTTGATGTTGGTTGAGGGGTAATTGTTGGTCACAGTATCAGAAATACTCCCATCCTCTTCTACCAATGGTGCCAGAGAATCTTTTACATCCACCTTAACAGGCAAGCAGGGTTTCACATATCATCTGAAAGAGGTTGGCTCCAACAGTGCAACACTCCCTCAGTGTTGCACTCAAGTGCCAGCCTAATGATGTGCTCCAGTCCCTGAATTGAAGCTTGATCTACTGCTCAAAAGAGAAAGTATGACCACAAAGCTAAACAAGGTTATAAAACCTGATTCAAATTCCACCTTCATGTTGCCAAAGGGTATCAGAAGTGTATGTTACAATATTAATAACTGCTATAGAAAAGCTCCAAAATAAAAAGTGGTCATATAAAACAACCAGAGGGTCCAATCCCACCCTCTCCTCTTTTTATAACTGGTTAAACTCTAGGTGGATGTTTCACAATTTCTGTTTAACCAGCGGACACTTAGAATTTTTTTTAGTGTAATGAAACAACTGAATTATCAAAAACAGACTGTAGAAGGAGCTAGCATACAATGTCGGTACAACATTCAGTGATCAATTTACAGAGGCACTGAAGCATATTTGGTTGCCGATATCAATCCCTAATCTCTTCTGAGCTGTAAAAGAATACGTATTTACGTAGCAACCGTCAGAATCTCAGACATACCAAAGCAGTTTAAAACCAATCAAATACTTTGAAGTACAGTATTAGTCGCTGTTGTAATATAGAAAACCCAGCAGCCAGTTTGCTCACAACAATGTCCACAATGAGCAACGAGATAATGACCAGATAATCTGTTTTAGCGATGTAGGTCAATGGATAAATATTGTCTGGGAAATCTGTGAGAAGTCCCTGTCTCTTTTACATCACCTGAGAGGGCAGCCAGGGCCTCAGATTAACATCTCATTCAAAATACAGCACCCCCAATAGTGCAACACTTCCTCAGTGCTGCATTGGAGTGTTAACCTAGATTCCGTGCTTAAGTCTCTATGGATACTGAATGGAATGAAGAGCATCAATCTGATTTTTGGAGGGGCAGCAGGAGAATTGAAATGTCAATGTTGGTCTAATCATCAGATCCATGTTATGCACCCCATGGCTTATCGCAGTGGGTCCTGACAGATCTACAAACAGGCTGCCTGATCTCTTAACAGCACATTCAATGACTTAGAAATATTGCAGGAAATATTATGGGTGCGTGCCCTTCACTGGAGAATAAACACTCATCAAAAAAAGGCAAAGAGTTAGTGTGACTTATTATAACCTGCTTATGGCTTCTAATGTATACAAGAGTGCCAATAACAGCAACAGTCCAGAAATCTACAGTACAGGTTATGCCCTCCCAGCCAAAAAGATACCATAAGTACATGTAAAATAATTTTCCCCAGTTACTTCCTTTCTAATGTTCCCCACTTGATACACTATTTCCTTACAAAAAAGGAGTCAGTTGATTGCTCCTCTTGCACTATCCCAACACTACTGTTCAGCCAGCTAATAGACGTACAAGTGCAACTGGAGTGTATCAAATTGTACTCATTTCCTCAGGTCATCCAAAGATAAAGACTTAAAATCTGGCAAGACTTAAAACTCTAACCTAACATTCAGTGCTGATCACCAAAGCACACAGCCTCTGCGGCTGAAGGTCATTTCAAAAAAGGTTAGATTGGGATAACAAAAACATAGGTAAAATGTGATAACCAACTGCAGTCATAAGATGATGCAAGATATGCTCCTCCCCTTCAATGGTTCAACGTTCTCATGTTTAGGTTGCTTGAGTTAGGTAAGTTAGGATTGACCATCGGTATAAACTGGAACAGGATGTAGGTAGAATAAGATGCCAGAAGTTACTCTTTTACAGAGTTGTCAACCCGAAATAAGATGGCAGCATTCACTACAAGCACTCAACAGAGCTGGCTGTGCTCCTGTGCGTGGCAAAATATCTCTATATGTAGGTGGTAGGTGGGTCACTGGGGCAACATCATCAGTCACCGTGATCTTAGAGCTTGCATTTTCAATTTCAAGGGTCAAAAAAGTCTTTTTTCTTAAATTGGTCCAAAATTTTTCTGTGCTTTTCTTCTCCCAGAAGATTGTGTAACTGTGAGAAATGACAAAAATGGTGTGAGAGTTACAAGGTGCCAGGAAAGGTGAGCCTCAATGGGCGAGCTGGTCTTTTCCTATTCTTTGGATGTTTGCGAAAGCAAACAGATCAAAAAGGTCCCAGGTTCAATTCCAGATTTGCACCAAAAAAGCATAAACCCTCAATCCACTACAGTAAGGAGGGGGTGGGAGGTCAAAGTATACCAACATTAAAGATCACAGGATCCCAAAGCAAGTGACTAAATTTCAGGGACAGATAGTGATGATCCACATGACTGAAACTTTCATATCCTATCTGATTCCATGCAGGGTTTTAAACCTTACATATGACTAACCACCAATATTCCTTCAAAGTCGCATGGGTGCGCAGGCACAACAACTGGGAATATGCCACACAGGAACAACCAAGCTGCACACAAGCGCTATTCCCTTTAAGATGCATATGTACACAACCAGGTGTCAATCTTAAAAGGACTACAGGGTACAACAAATCTGTTGCAAACTGTAAACAGAAGTTAGATTTCCCTAGATCCTGGATCAGTCCCAACAGATTATAAATTAACAAATGTAACACCGCTATTCAAGAAAGGAGGGAAAGAGAAATCAGAGAACTACAGGCCACTTAGCCTGACATCAGTCATCACAAAATGCTGGAATCTATTATTATGGAAGTCTTAACAATGCATTTAGAAAAGCATGGCGCAATGAGAACAAGTCTTTGTTTTAAAAAGTGGTATTACTAGACATATATTGTTTGACAAATTTTGAGCTTTTTGAGGATCTAACTAGTAGGGTGAATAAATGGGAACCAGTAGATGTAGTTTACTTGAATTTCCAAAAGGCATTCAAGAAGGTGCCGCACAAAAGATTAATACACAAGATAAGGGCTCATAGGGGTTGGGAGTGATATATTAACATGGATTTCTTCTTCTCAGCCTATCCATCAGGATCAAGGGTGGCTTGCTTCCACACCAGTTCAATGGGCTCTGAAATGGCTGATAAGTTCAACGCACAATCAACAGATTCTGCAACATACAGGACAGGCGGTGCTTGAAGGGTGGGACAGTGGGTTGTTTGGAGGTTTGTGCACTTCCTCTGAAGCAACTTCACCTCCACACATTCCTGACAAAGTCTCTGAATGTGTTTGGTGCCTTCCCAAATAAGTCTTCCCCATTTTGGTCGGTCACAAGCCAAGGACTGCCATGAATTGGAGGGTATGTTTGATCACTGCAGGGATGCTTTGAGGGCGTCCCTAAAGTGTTTCCACTGTCCGCTGGGAGTCTCCTACCACACCCAAGTAGAGCAACTGCTTCAGGAGTCTGGTGTCAGGCATACAAACGACATGTATGCCCCTCACCCACCCCCCAGCAAATATGGTCTTGAGCGATTAGCGCTTTGATGCTGGGCAAGTTGGCTTGGGAGAGGGCACTGCTGCCAAACAACCTTTCTTGCAACCAGATTTGGAAGATCATGCAAAGGCACCACTTTGTGGTACTTCTCCAGTGCTATAGGTTGTCCATAACTCTAATCTCCTCTAGCCCCACAACCCTCCAAAATATTTGCACTCATCTAATTCTGCCCTCTTGAGCACTCGGAATTTTAATCATTCCACCACTGGTGGCTGTGCCTTCAGCTGCCTAGGCCCCAAGTTCTGGAATTCCTTCCCTTAACCTCTCCATCTCTCTCTCTACCTCACTTTCCTCCTTTTTAGGATACTCCTTAAAACCTACCTTTAACCAAGCCTTTGATCAACACTTTGTGTGGTTCAGTGTGATTTTATATAATGCCTCAGTACATTTTATTACGTTAAAGTTGTTCTTTGTGCATGAAATATGGCTACCTATGTGTGATATCAGGTCTCTGCCTGAATTAACCTCAGCACAAGTCAATATTCAGATAAGAGGAGGCAGAGGAAGAAAATGCAAGTACGAATGGTGATCTAAGCTACTCACTAAGCAACTGGAGCTAACATCCTTTAACCAGTTTCACAGCCAAAGCTTTCAAGTTCATACACAGGATGCAATGAAAGATGCAATATCGGTTTAAAACCGTGGAAAATCATGTTTGGTACAGCACTAAATTCACTTACATTAACAATCGCAGCATCTACTGGAACAGTTCTTCTGCAATCTATAAAAACCCATTTCCAAGACTAGCCGTCTGTTCACTCAAATTGTGGTTGGAAAACACTGAAAACAAAATGCATGACTGCATTCTGTTTCTGTTACCAAGTGCTTCTCGTCAAAGGAGATTCTATGGCATCCTAATAGACAAATGTAAAAAGTCTCACATTGAAATTTCTAGTTATTTCATCCTAAACATTTCAATAATTTAGTGGTGGTACCTCTTCCAATCATAATGGTTCTGACAAAATTGAATTTGACCTGAAACTGTAAGGTGGGAATAATGTAAAGCTATAGAAGGGGCAGCTCCCAATTAATAGTATTTTTCTTAATTTAAACTGTCACCTTTCCAGTTGGCAGGTCAAAGTTAAACACTGACGTTAAAAGGAACACCCTGTACTAAGCTCTGAGGTCTGATGATGCAGTTGCAAATCAACCCAAAATTTCTCACCTTCGAGTGAAACAATGAAAGTTTACTGAACCATTTTTACTACTTTTAAAAATAACCACAGCTTAATAAAAAATCTACCTTGCAAGCAATATACAGATTCAAAACCTAAAATTCTTAAGTCTTTTTATGCTATGCAAAGAGAAAAGAAAGATGGCCACAATCCTCAGCCAAGCACTTCACAATCATCTAGGTGTCAAGAACAGCCCAGGGGGCCTCGCCATCTCAAGAACGTTGGAACACAAAGGAAGCTTATTCTGCCTTGTCTAAGAAGGGTCCATACACACTTAGTACCAAAATCCGCTTCAGCAGAGATTTCACTCATATAAAAATTGCTACAAATCAACTCCAATCAATCTACTGTATATATTTCAACTCAAAAGTAACTGGTATAAATAACATTTTTATTTGTAAACAACAGCATTTATAGAACAAGCATTGTTACCTTAGATTCAAAAGCTAAAATGTGTAAAATTTCTGAATTGTCCCTATGACCGGTCTATACTCAACTTTTATACAAATCAATATTTAAAATGGTACTATAGCAAAAATGTTTATAGGTTTAATACAGACTTTATAATAAAGTAAGGGGTTATATTCAGAGTTTGGGTCATATTTATATCATCAGGCAATTATATTTTTTTTTACATAGTAGCGTGCTATTATGTAAAATTCAGTAATTACAGTATGAAATTAGAGTTTTACCACTCTGCACCATCACAATGCATTTCAATATAACTCTGAAAGGGTCATTTCTCCCTGGAAAAACTCAGCAGGTCTGGCAGCATCGGCGGAGAAGAAAAGAGTTGACGTTTCGAGTCCTCATGACCCTTCGACAGTTCTGTCGAAGGGTCATGAGGACTCGAAACGTCAACTCTTTTCTTCTCCGCCGATGCTGCCAGACCTGCTGAGTTTTTCCAGGTAATTCTGTTTTTGTTTTGGATTTCCAGCATCCGCAGTTTTTTTGTTTTTTTTTTTCATTTCTCCCTCCCTGCTAAGACTACAATTTACTTGCGTAAAATGAACTACATTAGAGAATCAGGGCGAGAAATGGACAATTTCTTTTAACATATATGTAAAATTAATCTCAGGATATAAATACTCAAACTAACATATCCAATGTTTTTTTTACCATTTTATCAAACATAAATCCCTTCACTTCCCACACCTCAGCAATTGCCATCTGGTAGATGGCCAGAGCAATCCTAGAAATTTCAGGTAGCATGAGTATCTAATAGGCTTGCAGTAATTTTACATATAAAATGTACACTGGTCAAATAAAGCTCAAGTCTAATCACTCTTCCCTCTAGCAGTATTTATTCTAGAGTGGCTGGGAGAAATTACCCCATAATGACCAAATATAAAATCAAGCAGCATTACCTCTGAGTTATCTCCATCTGGTAATTATTCTATAATTAAAGTGTACATGCTCAAGACTTTAAAGAACAATTAAAAAAAAAACAATCTACACAGTTGACATAATTCAAACTCGGCTATCGAATGCAAATAAACATTCTGTGAAGCAAATTCTCAAACAACAATCCCTGCTACATAGGCCACTTTCTGTTTTGCTAATTTACTTTCAAAACACAATTGTATTCAGCAAAATGTTTACACATATTCTTCCATAACAGGGAACAAATCCAAATGGTGAAAGGGTTACACCCCAACCCCCACTAAAGCTGTAAAAAATGTATGGAACAATACATAGACAAGCACTGTGATTATCATACCAGACACGCTTAGTCAGAATTCATCTTCAAAGTATGCCTCAGTAAACAAACAGAGGAGGATTAATGAAAAAGGAGTGATTCAGCCTGCCGCCTAAGCACTATAAAAATTTGATATAATTACATGCACTGCAAATACCAACAGTTCAAAAATACACACACAGTTAAGCTATTGCACAATTTCACTTGTCTGGTTCACTTAAATATTCCATATAACGTTGATGAGGACAATTAAAAGATGCCTTAGACCCACTTTATTGATTATTTTCAAAGTAAAGTGCTTCCCTGTGATTCAAGATTGTTCACACATAAGCAAACTGTTTTCAAACACAGTTCAAGCTTATGTGAATTGTTATTTTAGACAAAAAGATCTATCTCTAGAAAAGCAAAACCTCAGAACTATCCAAAAATCAGAAGCACTTCCAAACTTCATTCATGCTCCAAAACACTCTTGTCCCTCGTTCAATACCACAGCCAATTATTAGATCCATTTATCAAAGTACTAATATACCCATTGACACAGCCCCATTTCTGTAGCAATTGTACCCATTTACCAGATCCTCAATGCTGCAACAGAGCCACATTATAAACTCATTTGGTAAAGCCCTATTACTGTACCAATTAACCCAAGTTCTGTCGAAGGGTCATGAGGACTCGAAACGTCAACTCTTTTCTTCTCCGCCGATGCTGCCAGACCTGCTGAGTTTTTCCAGGTAATTCTGTTTTTGTTTTCCAATTAACCCAATCCCCATTTGTTGAGCTCAATTGCTTAACCATTACTCTACCTGACCTCAATTACTGCATTCACTTACTGAAGATCTGTTATTGTGCAAAAGATTGCACCAAAGCCCCATTGGTGCAATTAGTTACCAGTGATCTCAGGCCACACTATATTACTGAATGTCATTACCACACGAGAGCCCCTTACTGGATGCCATTATGACACCACAGCCTCATCACTGTGCTCCAGTAGGGAACATCATCCTCATTACTACACCCAATCCCTCTTATTCACCATGTTGCAGCATTCTATTATCAGAACAGAAGCCCATTACTGCCACTGCCAGTCTGCCCTCCATAAACTTGAGGTCATCCAAAGCTTTGCTGCTCCCTATCTCCGTGATCTCCTCCAGCCTAACAATCCTGTAAAATATCTGTGCTCCTCCAATTCTGGCCTCTTGAGCATTCCCAATTTTAATCACTGCACCATTGGTGGCCGTGCCTTCAGCTGCCCAGGATGTAAACTCTGGAATACCCTTCCTACACCCTAATCTTTCCACCTCTCTACCTCACTTTCCTCCTTTAAGACACTTCTTAAAACCTACCTCCTTGGGTCACCTGACTGAAGAGCTCTTATGTGGCTCAATGTCATGGTTGTCGTTTTTGTACCCCATTACTGCTTCAGATCACCATTACTGGATTAGATCCCAAATACTGCACCCCATTACAGCATCAAACTGCTGTTGCTGCCCTAATACCAAAATTCATTCCTGCACCTCATTACCTTGTCAGGCTCTCAATGCTGCACCCCATTACAGCACCAGGTCTGCAAAACTGCATTCCATTACCTGTCCAGATCGCCAATCCCGTGCCCCATTACCTGCCCAGATCGCCAATCCTGTGCCCCATTACTTGCCCAGATCGCCAATCCCATGCCCCATTACCTCCAGATCGCCAATCCTGTGCCCCATTATTGCCCCAGAGCCCCAACCCCACATCTCAAATCCCCAATCCCCCACGCAACTACAGAATCCGATCACCAATCCCGTATCCCATTGCTTGCAGAGATCCCTAATCCCGCATTCCTCTACTTGACCAACTCCCCACCACTGGACCTCACTATCGCACCGGATCCCAACTGCTGAGTTGCGAAGAAAAACATTGGACTCTGTTTCTCTCTCCACAGATGCTGCCAGACCTGCTGTGTTTTTCCAACATTTTTTGGTTCTACTTTGCCGAACCCCATTATTGCTCCTGACCCAGGCTAACTGCATCCCATTCCTGCCTCAGTAGCGTACTGCAGCCATCGCTGAAGCCAGTAGATCCCCATCCCTGCGGTCATTCTGTGTTAACACTCCTTCAGTATTCTGACGCACTGTTCAAAAGTTTAAATAAATCCAAAAGCTCGAACACAAAGTGCGGAGCGGAAGCGGAGTCGAGATTCCCGCTCTCTACATCCAATTCGCACTCTTCCTGAGCTTCCCAGGCGGCGGCGGCGGGCGGGCAGCTAGCCCCAGGAGTCTCCGCTCCAGCAAACTTCCCAACTTACAGCCCGGGGGCTCCCGCCACCGACTTTAATTATTTACCCTCCTCCCCTCCCCTCCCCCGAGCTTCCCGGCTGCTGCTCCGTATTTCATCCCGTCAGCCGAAGTGCGGCCTATCGCAGCCACCGGCTCCCCTCCGAGCAGCGCCGCCCGCCTGAAAGGCTCTCGGTGTCGGCGCACTTCCAAATGGAAGCCGCTCCGTCCTGACTTTCTGAGGCGGGAGGGAAAAAGGCCAGGCTCCGGGCGCCGCTCAAACTTTCCCTCCTCCTCCTCCTCTTCGGGGCAGCGACTCGACAGCCGAGCTCCCTCCGTGGAAAAGTTACAGAGGAGCTGTCCTGCAGTCGGCCAGCCGACAGGCCGAGGCCTCAGGGCCCGGATCAGATCGCGGGCGCCATCTTGGCTGCTGGCGGCTGATCGATGATTGAACACAAAAGCAGCCGAGGGATCAATTCCTGATCAATCACAAAAAGCCCGCATCCCGGCCCCTAAAGCCGGCCAATACCGCCACTCTCCGGCCAGGGCCGATGCCCAGGCCACCCCCTGCACCGTGCCGTCCGGTCGGACACCCCCAGCAGCCGCTGACCTGAAGCAGTTGTAAATCAAATTTCTTCCAATATTGAAACATCGATCCCACATTGGCGGCCATCTTGAGACATATTGAGGCGATAGAGAGTGAGCCTGGATTGGAGTTCCTGCGGGGGGGGAGGGGAGTGGAGGAGCGCACTCATAAAACCCGGCATGGAATTAGGAGCCGGATCAACCCAACCCGCCCTCCCCGCCCGTCCGGATCCCAATCCCCCCAGTATTCCGGCTCCGGCTCCCACAACAACATTACAGCCACTAGTCTGAAGACAGCAGCAAATAAAACAGAGAGCTCGCATAGTGCAAGCTAAATATAACATCTAAACCCGCAGCATTTTCATCGGGTTGTTTTTAATCTAAAAGTCAAAAACGAATTAAAAAGTTTATCCTGAATATGCAAAGTGAAACATTCTTGCTTCTTTTTAATTATGTTTTTTTAACTCGGAAAGTATCTGCATTTTGCATCCTGTTGTGTTTTTTGCATTATGTTGCACCCAAAATCTGCTATTTTTGTGGATTTCGGAATCGGCTCCAAAAGGAGAGGGTACCAAAATGTGTCTTTCCCTGCAGTTTATACTGGCATTTCTGTGTTTTTTTTAATTAGGCACATGATTGCCGATCCTAAAAAAAAACCCTCGTAATATTTAATCGGGGAGGCTGGATCTTAAGCCACTTGAGATTTTCTCCTTGTTCTGAACGGATCGGATCACAGTTTAACCTCAAACCCCCAAATCCCTCCGACTGCCACCAAGTAACTGCAGTGATTACAGGGTATTTTTTTCAAAGTAGAAACAACTTTCACTATTTTCACGAGTTTCAGTTTTTTAACATTTCAACGAAATTCAAAATTCGCAACAAAATGTTTAAATATTTTAATGTTATGTTTAAATATTTAATGTTGTTCAGCAGCACGTGTTTAGCAACACGTCATCTTAAAGCTTCCTATTCCTGGAATATATTAGAGTTGTGAGTTTATATGCCTATCAACCAGATGTCCACCACATGTCTTCAAAGATTGTCCTCATGTCTGAGATGAGACGGGCAAGTGCACAACTGTGTGTCTATGTTGCCTGTTGTGTTATGTTGTTATTGTCAGGCTGGCTCCCATTCCTGACCATTAATCATCTATCTAACTTTTACTTAGTCCTTCCCTTCATTCTTGGCCTTCCCCTAGTACGACCATTTTTATCCAGATAGCGTTCGCTTCATCTAGCTACATGCCCAAGATGTTGCATTCTTTGACATGGTAAACTTGTCTTCACCGTTCCTAGCCTTCCACTCATCGCTGCTTGTTGTGGTCCATGGGGACTCTTCAGCATCTTTTAGCTTCTCACGTCTCAGATGCTTGAGACTTTTACTTGTGTCCCCTTTTCAGTATTCGTGCATTGCATCCATGGTGCGTGACGAACTATTTAATTACCCAAAATTGAAGGAAAAAATGCAGGGTTACGGAGAAAAGGTGGTGGAGTGGGACTAGGTGAGTTACTCTTTCAGACAGCTGGCAGACAAGAGGGATCAAATTTAATGCTGTAACCATTCTATGATTCCATAAGATCTGCCTCTATCTTGCCAAACCTTCGTTAATCTCTGGCTACCTTTCTCAGTTGGACCATTTTTATAAACTCTTTGAGTCCTGTGATTCTTGTCAAGATATGCCGAAGCATTTGACCAACGTTCCGTTTAAGCATATGTCCGCTTGCAGATTCCTCTAAGTCACATATCATCCTGACTTGGGAATATATCATTGCTCCGTAGAATCATAAAATTGGACTGCACAGATCACAATCATTGAGTCAAAATCCTTAAACTCTTCGCTAACCTCACGCTATGGGAGCATCTTCACCACTGCAGCGGTTCAAAAAGGCGGCTTACTACCACCTTCTCAAGGGCAATTAGGGGTGGGCAATAAATGCTGGCCTAGCGAGCGATGCCCACGTCCTGTGAATGAAAAATAAATGTCATTGTTCTTGTTTTCTTGAAGATCACTTGTGGTCCTTGACAGATGCTAGCTGCAGCTAGTCTGCCCACCAGTTAAGAACATTGTGGTTCTCTTTTGTTTAGTACAATGGAATAATGTGAACTGCATGCATGGTGTAATGGAGTTATTACACCTTTTTCCAATTCGTATTCCTCATTCAATGCCATATTCAGAAGCATTACAACACGGATGCAACCTTGTTGGAAGCTTTTCAATATCGATTTCCTCAAGACTCCTTTGAATTGTAGTCCATTTGGTCCTTGTGGAATCCGCGATATGTTTGGAGTGTTCCGTCAATTCCATGGCGAAGAACCTTTCCATAAGCAACGAAATGCGCAGTAACATGTAGAATTGCAATATGTTCTCGAAACTCGGCCTTGTGGTCTGTTCACAAGTTCCTGATACTGTCGTGAAGGCCAAGCGGCGGTTGGAAATGTCTTTCTCTAAATGTGTTCAGGATTCTGCTTCAGCAGCGATCAAGGAGTTGTTTTGATTTCTGTGATCCTTATCCCTTCCTCAGGGTTATGGAACAAACATTCACCAGCATTTACAAAAACAGAATTACCTGGAAAAACTCAGCAGGTCTGGCAGCATCAGCGGAGAAGAAAAGAGTTGACGTTTCGAGTCCTCATGACCCTTCAACAGAACTCTTCTTCTCCGCCGATGCTGCCAGACGTGCTGAGTATTTCCAGGTAATTCTGTTTTTGTTTTGGATTTCCAGCATCCGCAGTTTTTTGTTTTTATTCACCAGCATTTCCTGTTTCCATTGGACACTCTTGCTGAACCCTGATCATAACCTTTCCTGCTCGATTTCATTAACGGCTGGGATTTCATCGGCATCAGTCAAGGACTTTGTGTGAATTAATTGCAGCTTCAACTCTTTCTGAGTTGGGTCGTTCTGTCCTGTAAAACCTCTTAGGTTTGGGGTGCAGCCAATGTCCAGGTACAGATTTTCACAGCATTCCTCCTTCTGATCTCAGTGAGTTCACTCAGTCAGCAACATCAGTTACCATGTCACACTGTGTCTAACTTCACTTGTAATTCTTTTGCAATCTAGAAAAGAACTTCGATGGCCGTCTGCTTTCACAAAACCTGCCTTTAATTCTCAGTTCCCAACGTGTAGTCAGTGTAAGAAAGCGACATCAGTTTATACTGTTTTATATATTCCGACGGGTTTGGAATTGATGGGGAGGTAGAAAACAGGGAGTGTGGATAAAGTAATGTGATTAGCAGAATGAGGAAAGCGGTGTTCCCCAGGGATCTGTTCCAGGGCTTCAACTTCGCACCACGAACTTGGATGAAGGAGCAGAGTTGCAATCCATGTTTGAAGATGGCACTGTTAGACAGAGCAATGTGTAATTTAGATAGGTATAGAAAGTTGCGAGGGGGTAGAAAGATTCAGTTTTAAACTCAAGAAAGATAAAATGAAGTATTTCAGGGGGAGTCAGTGATGTAGTGGTAATGTAGCGGGCTAATAATCCATGGGTCCGGACTAATGCTCTTGGGTACATGGGTTCAAATCCCACCACGGCATCTGGTGGAATTTGAATTCAACTAATGGATCTGAAATTAAAAATGTAATAAAAAAAAACTAGCCCATGAAACTATTATCAGTTATTGCAAAAACCCATCTGTTTCATTAATGCTCCTTTAGGAAAGGAAATCTGCCGTCCTTACCCGGCCTGGCCTACATGTGACTCCATGAAAGAATTGGAAAAAAAACTGTAGCGCGTTGGTTAGACGCTAGATCGGAGCTTAGAGGGTTAATTTATGAGGAGCGATTGCAGGAACTTGTACTCCTTCAAGAAGATCAGATCGAGGTGTTTAAAATGGGAAAGGGTAGATTTGGAGAAACGGTTTCTTCTGGTGGGATACATGAAGATAAAGGATCATCATTTTAAAATTAGTGTGAGACCATTCAGTGGTTTGATCAGCAAGAAGTTTTCACGATAACAGTGTAGTGGAAGGCAACCTATTTCCTTCGGTGAAGGCATCTGAAACAAGGGGGCATGATGTTAAAATTAGAGTTGGACCGTTTCAGTGTCGAATCAGGAAGTACTTTTACACATAAGAGGTAGTGGAAATCTGAAACTCTTTTCCCGGAAGGTTATCGGTACTGGGGCAACTGGAGTTTTCACGATCAGAACTGAGATATTTTAAGTCTAGACATCAAGTGACATCGAGCAGTGGCGGGTAAATAGAGTTGAGGTGCAGATCAACAATTATCTAATTTATTGGCGCCGCAGGCCGGAAAGCCTAAATGGACCACTCGAGTTTGTTCCGACATTTGATATGGGGACCCTAGGACAGCTAATTTGAAATGCCACAGCCGGACATGGTCGGCCTTCGACCAATAGCGCTACAAAGACGGTGCAGCATAACTGCAACAAACATGGCATCACCTCCAGCTGATTGGTGTTCTTGCTGGAATGCAGTCTTTCTTGAAGTTGTTACTTATGCCTCTCCCCCGATATGCTGTGAAAGGACAGTATAAATCCACACTGCCCATTCATAGTGTTTCCAAAGTGATCCCGGTGTCACTTAGGTACCAGCGGCACTGATGCAGGTTAAATCTACGTTGCTGGCTGACATGTGTTGGTTCATCCTCGGATTTTAAACATTAATACTTACAAAGTCATAATACCCACTGTTTCAGATACCCTATAATGTGGTTAGAAGCAGAGCCGACAATTCAGTATGTGGCAAAATGTTATTCTGAGCAAAAAAGATCCCTGAAACTACACCAACACACCTCAAACTGCAGCCTGTTTATTCCTGCGCGCTGGGACCCGGACTGTCCAAATCATCATTAAAACTGCCATCATTATAATAGCATTGTGAAAGCGAAGTTTCAGCTTTCTCAGGCCTGGGAACCCCGATCATATTTTCAGAATTATTTTGTTCAATCCATCAATTTCAGAACAATTGTGATCAACAGAATCTTCATCCACATGGGATGGGCAGCCGCACAATAACATCCAATAGAAAGAACAGATACAATTCACTCGTTTAAAGTTCATCTCATTGCTGCAATATTCCACACATTAGGCGAAGGAAGTAAGCACAGTGGGAATCGTCGTTTTAATATACATTTTATATAATCTCTGAAAATAAACAGAACACGAAATCAAAGTACAGGAGAAATATTTAGGCTTTTCCCGAAGTTGGGGTCTTTAAGGTTTAGATCTCTGTCACACATACATCTTCAAAACGAAGAACATATTCCGCATATATTATATATTATATTAAATATTTATATGAAACAGTAGGTGTCAACCGATGTGAAACCAGACTTCAAATGGGCAGAAAGTTCTTAAAGTTCTCACTTGTTTGGCATGATCTAACTTATCTGTGTATGGCTATGCGATCATTTCTTCTGTGATATCAATCTCTGTGATAAGGTATTTCACCGCTCGATAGCTCTTCCTTTTGAAGAACAATTATTTGGGCATTTTTGCTATAAGCTGCAAATAGTATTCCATCTGATCCGTTGTACTACTGTGACCTACATGTCGGCGAATTGGCCGCAGTAGTTTGTCTTTTAAATTAGAAGTGTTTTTTTTAAATGAGAGAGTGCATCAGCCATCACGCCTGGAATTCACATTGTGAACAGTGAGGGGCAGACGGCACCCCGAGATGTAATAGGAGCCAGCAGCACAGACCATTTACAGCTGCACTTGACTAAACGCCCCACCCCTACCTCTATCAGTCAAACCATCACCTGCCTCTCCTGGTTCCAACTTGATGATAATTGTTGAGTAATGTTTAGACACGGAGTTCAATGGATCAGAAGGAAGCATGAGCACCTCAAGGAAGCAAAGATTCTCAGTTTAACACAATCGTTTTTTAAGATGCTACATAAAATGATGGAACCTTTTGGTTCTTATTTTAAAAGAAGATTTTTCAACAATGTTTCAACACTGCAGTAGTTTGAGATATTCCAGTCTATTTTCCCTGTCTCTTGACTCTCTCCAAAGCAGAATGCGAGTCGTATGCTGGATCACAGTTTTGGGATGTGAACACGAAGATGAGGACTCCCAAGAGGGAGTAAACCCTTCCAACTCCGGTTTCAATCTCACCACTGTGTTATACCCCACTGTGCGGTCACCAGATTCTCCTTTCACTCATAGGGAATGCAACCAGGATGCCGATGATTTTAATTCCACAGCTCAGTGTTCTGGTTACTGCATGAAAACAGCGCGAAAATCTTCAACTGCATTTCCTGCAACAGAATGAAGGAACAAGGGAATAACAGCAGAAAGTTATTCAGGAGAAGAAGAAAGCTGCTTTGTTTCACAAAAATCTGAATGATCTGGTCTTTATATTGTTTTGAACAAGTCATGGGTTGCAACCCGGGAGGGGTTTGGGGGAATGGGGGCGGACACACTGCAGCCTTTTTTAAAAGCCAAATCACATTTTATGACATAGGAGAAACTTAAGCATTACAATCCAAGCTATTGAAATAGGAAGGCCCATTGACTTTTATGAATTGGCTATATACACATATTTCAAGTTAGTTTCTGTCATGCACTTTGGGTTATTAATTAAATATTCTACCCTTCACAATAAAATTAATAACAAGATATAGTTTAGATTTTTGAGTGTCCGCCATAACATTCTCTCCTCTGAGTCAGAATGTTGTAGGTTCAAGTTTCACTTCACACTGGAAGAGGGGATCTAGGCTGGCTCTTCAGTCCAGTATTGAGAAAGTGCTGCACTGTCTGAGGTGCCGTTTTTGGATATGTTTCTACTGCTACTGGATAGCAAATCTACCATGTCACTACTTGAAGAAGAACAGGGGAGTTCCCCCAATATCCTGACCAACATTTATCTCTCAACCATGCTCCTTATCTCAGCTGCTGTTTGAGTATTCTGGCTGTGCTTGAATTTTTAAAATTCATTTACAGGATTCGACGTCACTGGCTAGGCCAGCATTAATTGCCCATCACCAATTGCCCTTGAGAAGGTGGTGGTGAGCTGCCTCCTTGAACTGCTGCAGTTCCTGTGGTGTAGGTACACCCACAAAGCTGTTAGGGAGGGAGTTTAGGATTTTAATCCAGCGACAGTGAAGGAACAGTGATATATTTCCAAGTCAGGATGGTGAGCGGGTTGGAAGGGAATTTGCAGGTGGTGGTGTTCCCATGTATCTGCCCTTGTCCTTCTAGGTGGTAGAGGTCATGGGTTTGGAAGGTGTTGCTTAAGGAGCCTTGGTGAGTTGCTGCAGTGCATCTTGTAGATTGTACACACTGCTGCTACTGTGCATTGGTGATGAAGGGAGTGAATGCTTATGGATGGGGTGCCAATAAAGTGGGATGCTTCATCCTGGATGGTGACAAGCTTCTTGAGTGTTGTTGGAGCTGCACTCATCCAAACAAATGGAGAGCATTCTATCACATTCCTGCCTTGTGCCTTATAGATGGTGGACAGACTTTGGGGAGTCAGGAGGTGAGTTACTCACTGCAGGATTCCTAGCCTCTGACCTGCTCTTGTAGCCACAGTATTTACATGGCTAGTCCAGTTCAGTTTCTGGTAAATGGTAATGCCCAGGATGTTGATAGTTGGGATTCAGTGATAGTAATGCCATTGAATGTCAAGGGGTGATGGTTCATAGAGTCATAGAGGCCTACAGCACAGAAAAAGGCCCTTTGGCCCATCGAGTCTGCGCCAGTCAAACAAGTACCTAGCTATTCTAATCCATTTTCCAACACTAGGCCCATAGCCTTGTATGCCATGGCATCACAAGTGTACATCTAAATACATATTAATTGTTATAAGGGTTTTGGCCTCTGCCACCCTTTCAGGCAGTGAGTTCCAGATTCCCACTATCCTCTGAGTGAAAAAATTCTTCCTCACATCCCCTCTAAACCTCCTGCCCCTTACTTTAAATCTGTACCCTCTGGTTATTGATTCCTCCACCAAGAGGAAAAGCTCCTTCCTGTCTACCCTATCTATGCCCCTCATAACTTCATACACCTCAATCATGCCCCCTCAATCTCCTCTGCTCCAGAAGGTTAAATTATTTCTTGTTGGAGATGGCTATTGCTTGGCACTTGTGTGGCATGAATGTTACTTGCCATTTGTCAGCCCAAGCCTGGAATTTGTCTAGGTTTTGCTGAACATTTGCTTCGAGAAGGTGATGATGAATTCTCCAGTCATCTCGACCCATGAGTGTTCAACAAGGGAGACCAATTGTTCATTATCAAGGTTGATGTTGTCTTTTTTGTGATGTTAAACCAAATCTTGATCTGCAGATCCAATTGCAAATATTACATATAAATCACTGATGGAGGAGTAGGTGAAGACATTGGCTTTGTGAGTGGATTATTTATTCTGTAGGGATATGATTCCATTCTCCTCAAGTATTGAAATTGCTCGATGACAGAGACTTCTCCATTTGGATCTGTGCAGGGTTGTTTTTTTCCCATGTAGTGAGGCTCAACATGGAAGCTCTGAGATTGGCTTTCAGAATGTCCTTGTATCTGTAAGTTTGGGATGTTCTCTGGTGTGGGTTTCTATGCTCTGCTGGCTGTAGAATACTGCCTTGGTTTGCTGGAATTCTTAATGTGAACCACATAGTTGATCCAGAGAAACTGAGCTTTGATGAGCCCCAGTGACAACACTGTAAAAGTACTTACAAGTATGAACCCTTTGGGATGGTTTGGGAGCTTGCTATTGAAGTTTGTTCTTTCTCTTTCATTTTTGAGATGACAGCCCTTTTTGTGGCAGATAATTTGCTTTTCCACTTCCCTTGACTCACCTTGCATCATTCACTATGCTGAGATGAAAGGCTGGGCCTGCTTTTCACCAATGCTATTGAGAGTGGCCATCAGCAGGTCCCACCGACTGAGGGGTGAAATGCTCCAAAAAGTGTTATTCTTATTATTATAACAATCTGTTATTCAGAGGATACCATAACCTATGTTTTTTGACATACATTTTGTAAAATAGGCCAGGACTGTAGGTCCAAGCAAATTTGCAAAGTAGCTCTGCTATAAAACTCTATAAATGAGAACCTTAAACAAGATGTTGATCCATAAAATATGCTTTTCTAATGGCACCAGTTCACTGGAAGCATTTTTCTGATCTAAGTCTGGGAATGCAAACTGGCTTCATCATTCCATCTTGGAATTGGCTGAATGAGAGAGAATATGGTGGTGAAAGCATAGATTGTTCCGAGTTGGATTTTTCAGCAACAATATTGATTGGCACAAATGAATCTGTAAACAGCTCCAATTAAGTAGAAAACTAGTGCCATCCAATGCCATTTTCTTATTGTAACTAATTGAAATTTTAACTTTGTTTATGAAAATACAATAATTGTAGTTAATGCCTATTCACTATAATCAACTAAATCAATATTGGCATCCTCATTTAATTGGGAAGACTGTAAGGCTGTGTTTACAAAGCAATTTAGATGTTGCTCTTTTGAGGAATTTTGCTGGGATTTCTGCCCGCTGCACAGATGCACCCCAAACCCCACCGCCAATCATCCGAGTGAGGGCTCAGGCGTTCCCAGAAAGCCTGCCCATAATCGGTGTGAATATTTATTGCAGCCTCCAAGAAGCACTGTTAACACTTTTAAAACTGCAGGTAAAACTTTAACCCAAACAAACAAATAATTTCTGTGCATAATTGTCATCCTGCAATTTATTGCACAGGATTCCTTGGATTTTAAAATTTAAATCTGCTGTCCAATGCAATGTTAAGTACTGGCAATAAATTTAACCTCTCATTTCCACTGTTGTATTGGGCCGAATGATGGGCAACACATCTGTTTTATTTCAATCATTTAATTTGTCTTGGCTCATTTGTTTATATTCTGGCATCTGAGATGGGATGTTGGGAAATTTAACTACAAAGTCTAGGCTAGCACTGCAGTGCAGTACTGAGAGAATGCAGCACTGCCAGAGTTACTGTCTGTGGATGAGAACTTAAACCTAAGCACTGTCTGTTCTCTAAAGTGGACGCGAAAGATCCTACACTATTTGGAAGAAGAGCAGGGATGTTAACCCCAATGACCCGGCAAATATTTATACCTCAACCAACATCACAAACAGAATAGCTTGTCATTTATCTCATTGCTGTTTATAGGATTTTGTGATATGCAAATAGTAAGAGTGTGAAATTTGCTACCACATACAGTGGTAGAGATAAATATTATAAATGCATTTAAGGGGAATCGGAATAAGTACACAAGGAGAAAAAACAATAAGCATCTAAGGGAAAAGAGAAATAGAGAGGCAAAAAATTAGAGCTTAGAACCTAGGCAGCTGAAGGCATGGCCACTAATGATGGAAAAATTAAAATTAGGGACACTCATGAGGTCAGAACTAGATGACAGAAAATATCTCGGATGGTTGTGAGGCTGGAGGATATTTCTAAAATGAGGGATGAGTTCATGGAGGGATTTGAAAACAAAAATGCGAATTTTAAAGTTGAGGCATTGCTGAAGGGAGCCATGGTAGACAGCAAGTACTGTACAGGGATAATGGGGGGAGTTAGGACACAGGCAGCAGAGCTTTGGATGACCTCAAGTCTACAGAGAGCAAAATACAGGAGACCAGCCAGGAGTGCAATGGAATAGTAAAGTCTAGAGGTAACAAAGGGCAGATGAGCTGTGGCAGGGGCAGAATCAGACAACATTATGGATGTGGAAATGGACAGTTTTACTAATGGTGTGGATGTGTGGTTAGAAGCTCATCTAGGGCCAAATATGACAGCAATGTTACAAATAGTCTGGTTCAGTCTCGGAGAGTTGCTAGCAAGAGGAATGGAGTCAGTGGTGAGAGTTTGTAGTAGGGACTGAAGGCAATGGCTTTGGTTCTCCCAATATTTAATTGGAGGAAACGTCTGTTCATCCAGTGCTGGATGTTGGTTTGGAGACTGTGGAGGAGTCGAGGGAGGCAGTTGTTGTAGTATAACGGGTTAATTCTAACAGTGATATGCTAATGAGGCACAGTATACATCATCACAGGAAGTGATGCAATGTCTCATGATCTTGCTCTCTCTTGTAGATCTCATTGCAAGAACAGGCCACCATTCAAGCGGCGAGAAGGTCAATATGCTGTTATACGCAATAGATAGTGTGCAGTTGATATGCGAGTCAGGCAAGGGATCAACAAAGGAAAAGCTACGTAGGCTGAAGTAACAAAATACTTGATGCCTACTTCAATCTGCAAAAAAATACCATTGTGAAATGGGCTAAATTTAACAAGCATAGTCATGATAAGGGAAAAGTATCAACAATGTGTCTGGACTTGCAGAGAACTGTGAATATGATGGCTTAAAAGATGAACTAGTCAGGTACAGAATTGCTCTTGGATAAAGTGTTGTATGACCACTTGCAATTGAGAGATTATTTAACATTAAAAAAGGCAATTCAACTGAAGAGACAAGCTGAGGTCAGGAAGCAAAATCGATCGGTGATTCAGGGTGACAGGGAGAACCATATCCCAAAAATGACTGACACCATGGAGTATGTTAAATTTAGAAGCAGAGAGGTGGCCATACAAAAACAGGGGAGGTAGGAAGAGCTTCCATCAACTATCCCAGTTAACTGTAACCGTAATGGCAGGAAAAAATCTCACAGGTAAAAATTGTTCCGCCAAAGACGCTGCCATTTTTGCAGAAAGAAGGGTCACTTCCAGACTGTGTGTCACAGCAAGAAGCCTGTACAGAATAAACAAAAAGAGAAGCCTTCAAAAGGTGGCAAGATCCACAAAGTAGATGATATCCATGATATTGAGATGCCTTTCCTTGGAGAGTTCCAGGAACCGAGCAGCAGCTGCTGGAGTGCTAAAGCTGGACACACTTTAAATTAGACACAAGTGCAGCAGTTTTTGTTCTTTCTGATGCTGAACTGTGGTTGGAGAAAAATTCTCTTCAGCCATCATTACAAAACTACACAGGCCATGATGTATAGAACTCAAGATCACAGGACAACTGAATGCAACCATTCAACATATAGAGAGAAGAATCATTGAAAACTTGTTGTTTACTTTTAAGGAAAGCCTGGTACTGACTTAGATCTAATTTGCAGAGTTAGAGAAAGCGGAAAGCTGAGAAGATCGGCCTAAAAACTTCAGAGCTGAATTTCCACAGTGTTCACAGGATTAGAAAAGCTGTAGATGGCATACCAGATCATTCTACATCCCGAAACAAAGCTAGTGTGTCTGTTTATATCCAGAAAAGTTCCTTATCCACTCTTGCTAAAGGTAAAGAAGGAAACTGACTCTATGTTGAAGCAAGGGGTTATTTCACCTGTGACGGAACCAACAACCTGGTGTTCGAGGATGGTCCCGGTGCCAAAACCGAGTGGATCTATTAATTTTTGTGTAGATCTTATCCAGCTGAACAAAGCAGTCAGTGGACAAGAGCTTAGCAAAATTGGGAAAGAGCTCAATCTTCACAAAGCTAGAAATAGTGTTTTCTGGCAACTACCCCATGATGAAGAGTCTAAGTATTCACAACCTTCATTACACCATTTGAGGGATTTTGTTTCAACAGACTATACTTTGGTATCATATCAGCCCCAGAAATCTTCCAGAGGATAATGTCAAGTATCCTAGAAGGATTGGATGGAGTCTTATGTCACATGGATGATGCCCTGATCCATGGATCCACTCAGGCAGAACATGACACTAGAGTGTGAGCCATGCTGTAATGCCTGCAGGAAGCAGGTCTTACACTCAACGGCAAATGCAAATTCTCACAGCCGATTATCAAGTTTTTTGGGCATATTGTGGATGCATCTGGTGTCAGAGCTGATCCACAGAAGCCAAGAGCAATCACAGAATTTCCATCTCATTGTAACATAACTGAACTCTAGAGATTCATGTGTTTGGTAAAATAAATCAGAAAGTTCTTGCCCAATCTATTTGTCATCAATGAACCACTATGTCTGCAGTTAGGACAGGACAATGCCTGGTGCTGGGAGGAAGTGCAACAAAAGTCTTCTGAGAAAATCAAAGAGATGCTCATATCACCTGATATCTTAGCTCACTGTGATCCAGAACTCTCCACTATCATTGCTGCAGATGCATCTTCTACAGAAATTTGATGAAGAATGTGCTCAGGTCAGATAGTACTGTACTGTGTCAAAGGATGACCAGCACACATGCCACACAATATCATTCTCAGACAGTACTATGAATAGAAAGGACACCTCAGTGTAGTTGATGATTTACTCATCTATGGCAAGAGAGTGGTCATCCCGAGAGTTGAGACTCAATAATACTACAATGATTGCACCACAAATGTTGAGCCAGACCAAGTTATTCTGTTTGGTGGCCAGGTCTTTCAAAGTCTTTGGAAGAGATGATATCAAACTGTATTACTTGTGCTATTTAACATCAGGAGACAAGAGAACCATTGGTATCATCTTGCCTTCCATCAAGACCATGGGAATGTTTTGGGATGGACCTTTTTGAACACAGGGGTAAACCGTTCTTGATTATAGTAGATGACTACACCAGATGGATAGAAGTCAAGCAACTGCAGCGCCTACAGTTTTGAAACAGTTATTATGCTAAAGGAGATAATTGCAACACAATGGCCAAGATTTTTTCCTCATTGGGCAGGCTTGGCGGGGCGAGCGGGAGTGGTTGGGAAGCCGTCCATTGTCCGTAAATTGGGGTCGGACCGCGATTTCACGATGTTGGGCCAATTAAGGCCTGCCCAATGTGAAATTTGTGCTGCAGTGCTGCCTGTGAGGGGAGGGAGGGGAGGAGGGTGAGCTGGGAATTTTGCACATGTGTGCTAGTGTGCGCAGGAAAAGCTCCATGGGGCACAGAGCTGCCTGAGGGAGCTGAAGATATTAAAAAAACAAAAATAAAGATTTTAAAAATGTTACAAAACATGTCCCCTCATGTGACTCTATCATATGAGCAGGTACATGTTATTAATAAAAAGTTAAAATTTTTATTTTATTTTTAATTGCTGATGGAAACCTCATCCTGCCCATGGATGAGGTTTCTAAAAAATGCAAAGGCTGCTTGGCCTTTTTGCCTGTCCACCAACTGTAAAGTTGGACGGGCAGAGAAAAATTACATTTAATTGGTACTTTAATGGCCTTAATGGGCCAGTTAATTGTCTCCCGTGCACGTCCACTGATCTAAATATCGCATGAGTGCGCTATGATGTCGCTTACCCAAAGTCATCGTGCGTCATTTTATGCTCATTTGGGTCAGGCGCATGCCAGCCCAATGAGGTAAAAATTCTAGCCATTGAATCCCAGGCCTTGTAATTTCAGACAATAGGCTGCAGTTTGCCAATGAATATTCTAGAAACATTACAAGGATTTGCTTTTTTTTAAAGAAAAAGATACAATATCTAGCATCTTTTTCTCTGGCTGGATTTTAATTAACAATAAGCATATTAAGGCAATAATTGCATTCCACCCCAAATAGGATGAAATGGAACAGAATCTCAAACCCTCCACCACTCTCATTGAGGTGCAAGAAAGAGCCCATCAAAAATGTAAATACCCACAGCGCAATGATTACAGCAGTCACGGTAATCGAATTCCTCTGGAACATATAGCCAACAAGCCTTTTTAAGAACTGCTTACCAAGTCAGTGCAGAGATCAGAAGGATATACTGAAAGGCTTCAAAGAACCGTCTCTCTCTCTCTCTCTCTTTCTCTCTCTCCCTCTCTCTCTCTCTATCTATCTTGGAAGCATTGGGCATGGATATTGCACAGTAACCAGCTGAGAAGAGAAATCTACTGGAAACCGAGATCTTTTGGGGAAATTTGCTCCATGCAACGTGAAATCACTGCATTGAGGCCAGCTAAAGGACAGTTAACTGTATATTTCTTTGAATGTTTATTTTCTTTATGAGCTGTTTAAATCTTGAAGTCTATCCTCATATGCTACCATTTGTACTAGTGTGTGTGTGGGACCCAGGGAATGTGTGTGACATATGATTCACCTAATTTAAAAAAAACTCGGATAGTAAGGTCAATAAATTTATCTTGTTTATAAATTTAAACTCAGAAAACCTGTCTGAGTAATTCTTTATAATCTGAAAGCATACATAGTGGGACCCTTGCAATATTGGCAAAGCACATCCTCGCTAAATTCACAACTAAACTCTGTTACAGCCAGACCTGGAGTGATAAATTAGGGCAGTCAATTTTTACCCCTTCTCACATGGTCATAACAGAAATTTGGGGGCTAACATCCATGATTAGATCCTACAGACAGCAGGAAAATTGAAGTTGGGAAAGTAAATTGTTCTGTAGAAGCAAATTTTCTTTAAAAAATAAACTGCCACAGATTTTTTTGGGTTTACAATACTGGCCTGAATCTTCTGGTCAGTGTGCAGGGGTGGGTGGTGATGTTGGGCGTGTGTCATTCAGATCTTCAGTTCGGCGGGCACACATCGGAGTCAGCTGTGTACCCGCCAAACAGTAAAAGGCCTATTAAGGCCATTAATAATGTAACTAAGCTGGTTGTCTGGGCTGTCTGTCCAACCTTAAGGCTGGTGGGCAGGCGAAGAGCCCAGGCGACCTTCGCATTTATCATGAAACCTCATCCACGGGCGAAATGAGGTTTCATGAAGTGTTTATAAATTGAATAAAAATTTTTATTAAAATTCATTGACATGCAGCTCATGTGACACTGTCGGATGAGGGGACACAGCTGAATAATTTTTTTTCTTTATTTTATTTCTTCATAATCAAACTAACCTGCCTGAGGCAGTGCCTCAGGGAGATTTCGCATGTGCGAAACAGTGCAAGCCCCGACTCAACCTCCTCCACCCGCCCGCTAAGCGAGCGCTCAGCGCTTCTGGGTGCATGTCATGCTGGGCAGGCCTTAATTGGCCCGCCCATGTAAAATGGCCGCACGCAGCCGATCACAGGTGGCAATCGGCTGTGCGCCTGCCTGCACCAGCTCTCGCTCAATTGGTGCTGGAGGCATCATTTAAGAAATTTCATACCTCTGAAAATAGCAGGGCCAGATGTACATCAAATTTGAATGGCTTAAGCAGTTCGCGTTTTATCATTATATATGTGTGCTAAGGTCGAAGCCACATATGAAAATCTTCGAAAAATAATGCTCCTTGAAGAATTCAAAAATTCTCTCCCTCTCTCTATAAAAATGCATCGAGAAGTGTCAGGGGCCAGGCAGGCAGCAACTCTGACTGATGTTTATGAGCTTGTCCACAATTTCTTCCCCAGTCATCCCCAGCAACCTGGAAAGGATTAGGGGTGGAAGAGTAATAGGAAGCCGAGCATCCATGGGAGAGAAGGGATGGCTGGAAGCACAGGGACCCCTCCTTAGACCAGAAGGGATAGTGCTAAGAAAAGGAGTGACTTCCTCTGATGGGTTTTGTTTGGCCATAGACCGGGTTACCACGCAGTTTCAACACCTTCGTACTGATTGTTGGAAGTTACGGGAAAAGCCTATAGGATTTATTGGAGCACTCAGGCCGTCATCAGAAAAAGAAAGTCAAGCAGAGAACTTAGCAGACCAGGCTGTGGCTCTGACCGTAGCAGCAAGTCCCTGTAAGCACATCTTGAAGGGTGTGGCTGAGCCTAGCAAAGTCCCCGACAGTTGCAAGGATTTTGTGTCAGATGGATAGGTGTCCTCATTTCCACAGAGCAAGGCGGGTAAGCCCATCGTCACACTGAGGGTGACGGGGCCAGCCAATCTCTACTGCTGGCAAGAGGCATGACCTTTCCCCCAGAGAGTGCAGTATAGGCCAAAGTGCTGGCAAAGGGTATCAAGGGAGAGTACATGCCCATTCCTTTATTTTGGGTGTACCTGAAGTGCAACCTTATTTCAGGACCGGTGACCATGGGAGTTGTCCCCAGTTTACCTGGGACAGGGTTGTCCTGCTGCTCAGAAATGATCTGGCAGCATCAAAAGGTGCTAGCATCCCCAGTGGCTTTAGAGAAGCCAAGTGAGGTCAGGGTGACAGAATAGCTGCAGGAGAAAGTCCCTGGCATTTTTCCTGACTGCGTGGTAACCCGGTCTATGGCCAAACAAAACCCATCAGAGGAAGTCATACCAGCACTGCAGATGGATGACCCTGCTGTTTGGTTATCTGAAACCTTTTCCAGGAGGTTAGAAGACCCTAAGTGTAGAAACACGCTGTGGGAGGCTTCTTATCTAACAAAACAAATTTTATTTACGCTAGAGCTTCTGTGGCTGCTTGTATCCAGCCAGCCCCTCATACAGCCATCTCTCCCTAGAATTTATTCTCCCGTGCTAGCCACACATTGGTTGAACAAATCACGTGACCCCTACTCAGTTGAACTGATCTTAATGATCAGTGACAGTCATCACATCCCTCCCCCCGCTTTAGCTCCTTTGTACATTTTTTTAGTTAATAATTGTTTTATATAATTGAACCAAGATTTTTCTGAATTCTAGAAATAATTACATATGTCATTAGCCCAGACTTCAATTACACAATACACACAATAGGCCCCATAGTTATAAATTAAGTCTTTGGGGTGGTTTTCAAATTTGCATCAAGTGGTGTAACTGAACAGGTTGTGAGGCTTCTGCTGGATCGACATTTTCCAGAATTGTACTAATAGGTACCCCCTGGAAGATCATCAGCTCTTGCTCAGTCCTGGCCTTTTTGAGTGGGCCTGCGGGTTCTGCTTCCCCCTGCTCGGAGCTCCTTCTCTTGACGGGACAGGGACAGGTCCCCTCCTGTTCCCTGGCAGTCCTCCGCTCCAGCTGCCCTGGACTTGTAGCCACATTTCATTATCATTAACTTCCATAACGATGTCCTTGACATTTTTTACAGGTTGACCAGAATCTTTGGTATACACAGGTTCGCCAACACTTGGTGGTAACACTGACAGCGGGAGTGCCTCACTACCCCTCAAATGGTCAACGTGCTTCTGAACGATTCGTCCCTCTACCTTTACCTGATATGAAAGAGGCCCAGTCTTCGAGACTACACTTCCGGGAACCCAACTAGGGCCGCTATCAAAGTTTTCATGTACACATTTTCATTAGTCGAGAACATTCCAGCTCTACTGTAAAGAATCATGACCTGTCGTTAGGTTGCACTGAATTGACTCTACTACCTCTGCAAATTTGGAAACACAAGACTTAATCTTGTCCTGAGCTGATGTTTCATTAACAGCTCAGCAGGAGGAACAACTGTCATTGTGTTTGGGTAATGGTAACTCAGCAGAAAACATTAGACTCTTGTTGCTAAAGATCTACCTGTTTGTTTTTTCCTGCCAGATTTAAAAGTTTGGACGGCTCTGTCAGCTAAGCCATTTGATGCTGGGTGGTAGGGCGCTGCCTTTATGTGTTTTACATCATTGAGAGTGGTGAAGTTTTGAAACTCCGTACTTGTGAACACTGCCCCATATTGGACACAATTACTTCAGGCAAACGAAGAGCCGCAGCTTTTCAATGGTCACCATCAGTGTCAGTATCTTCACCTCAAAAATAGCTATCCACTTAGAGTGTGCATCAATTACAAGGAAAAACATCGTTCCCATAAATGGTCCTACATAATCGACATGGATGGGGACACATGGCCGGCCAGGCCATTCCCAAGAGTGTAGTGGAGCTGTGGCTGGCAGGTTTTGCAGCAATTGGAACTGTTGGCAGTGCCTTACCATGTTCTCAATATCAGTGTTGATTCTAGGCAACCAAACATAACTACTGGCTAACATTTTCATTTTCAAGATACCAGGGTGGCCATTGCGTAGATCCATCAGGAGTAGCTCCCTGCCCAGCACAGGGACGACCACTCACACTACCCATAGCAAAATACCATCTTGACAACTAAGTTCATGTTTATGGATGGAAAAGAGTTTCATGCCATATGAAACTGTCTCATTTCCCCGTTTCTCCATCCCATAAGGATTTTATCTCGTACTCCGGATAACAGTGGTAAACTGGTCCAGGTTTTGATTGGTTTAAGATCAAGACAATTTCTTGAGGAATAGGTTTACATGTAATACCTTCTCTTAAGGGCAGGTGACTCAGGGCATCTGCATTCGCAATATGTACCCTTAGTGAGTGTTTGAAGGTATATTCATATGTGGCCAGGATCAATGCCCACCTCTGAATCCTCACAGAGGCTATTGGTGGAATAGCCTTGTCCTCCATAAAAAGGCCCAACAGAGGCTTGTGGTCTGAAACAATAGTGAAATATCTCCCATGTAGATATTGATGGAAATTTTTGATGCCGAAAACAATTGATAGACCCTCTTTTTTGATTTGTGAAAAGCCTCTTTCAGCTACTCATAGTGTTCTTGACACACATCCTACCATCCTTTCCAAGCCTCATCATATCATGGGACAACACTGCCCCATTGCCATATGCAGAGGCGTCACACGTCACTATAAGTTCCTTTGAAGGGTCGAAGTGTAGAAGTTGGCTTGAAGACTGCAGCAATTGTTGAAAGCCGTTTCCTGAGGAATTCCCCAAGACCAGCGATGGTGTTTCTTTAGGGTGTGTATGGGGGTCAGCACAGTGGACAGATTTGACAAAAACCACCCACAATAATTGACTATTCCTAGAAACGATTTAAGTTCAGACATATTCGTGGGGGAAGGTATTTCTTTTATGGCCCTGACTTTCTCCTTAACAGGGTGTAACCCTTCAGCATTGATCCTGTGTCCCATATAAGTCACCTTCTTGGCTTAAAAAGTGCACTTTTCTTTCTTCAGGTAGACTCCAGCCTCCTGAAATCTTTTTAACAGCACTTCTTGACCTCATCCTCACCAACCTGCCTGCCACAGAGGCATCTGTCCAAGACAGTATCGATAGGAGTGACCACCACACAGTCCTTGTGGAGACGAAGTCCCATCTGCACATTGAGGATAACCTTCATCATGTAGTATGGCACCATCACTGTGCTATATGGGAAAGATTTCAAACAGATCTAGCAACTCAAGTCTGGGCAACCATGAGGTGCTGTGGGCCATCAGCAGCACCAGAATTGTATACAACCCTAATCTGTAACCTCATGCCCTGGCATAATCCCCACTCTACCATTACCACCAAGCCAGAGGATCAACATTGGCTCAATGAAGAGTGCAGGAGGGCATGTCAGGAACAGCACCAGGCATACCTAAAAATGAGGTGTCAACCTGGTGAAGCTATAACATAGGACTACTTGCATGCCAAACAGCATAAGCAGCAAGTGATAAACAGAGCTAAGTGATCCCAATACCAACGGATAAGATCTAAGCTCTGCAGTCCTACACATCATGAAGGGTAGTGGACAATTAAACAACTCACTGGAGGAGGAGGCTCCACAAATATCCCCATCCTCAATGACGGGGAAGCCCAGCACTGCAGTGCAAAAAATAAGGCTGAAGCATTTGCAACAATCTTCAGCCAGAAGTGCCGAGTGGATGATCCATCTCAGCCTCCTCCGGAGGACCCCAGCATTACAGATGCCACTCGATTCACTCCTCATGATATCAAGAAATGGCTGAAGGCACTGGATACTCCAAAGGCTATGGGCCCTGACAAATATTCTGGCAATAGCACTGAAGACTTGAGCTCCAGAACTTGCTGCGACCCCTAGCCAAGCTGTTCCAGTGTAGCTACAACACGAGCATCTACCCGGCAATGTGGAAAATTGCCCAGGTATATTCTGTCCACAAAAAACAGGACAAATCCAACCTGGCCAATTACCGCCCCATCAGTCTACTCTCAAATATTAGTCAAGTGATTGAAGGGGTCATCATCAGTGCTATCAAGCAGCACTTGCTTAGCAATAACCTGCTCACTGATGCCCAGTTTGGGTTCCGCCAGGGCCACTCAGCTCCTGACCTCATTACAGCCTTGGTTCAAACATGGACAAAAGAACTGAACTCCAGAGGTGAGGTGAGAATGACTGCCCTTGACATCAAATCAGCATTTGACTGAGTGTGGCATCAAGGAGCCCATACAAAATTTTGGAGTCAATGGGAATCAGGGGGAAAACTCTCCGCTTGTTGGAGTCATGCCTAGCACAAAGGAAGATGGTTGTGGTTGTTGGAGTTCAATCATCTCAGTTCCAGAACATCACTGCAGGAGTTCCTCAGGGTAGTGTCCTAGTCCCAACCATCTTCAGCTGCTTAATCAATGACTTTCCTTCTATCATAAGATCAGAAGTGGGGATGTTTGCTGATGATTGCAAAATGTTCAGCACCATTTGCAACTCCACAGATACTGAAGCAGTCCATATCCAAATGCAGCAAGGTCTGAACAATATCCAGGCTTGAGCTGACAAGTGGCAAGTAACATTTATGCCACATAAGGGCCAGGCAATGATCATCTCCAATAAGAGAGAATCTAACCAGTGCTCCTCAACATTCAATTGCATTACCATCACTGAATCCCCCACTATCAACATCCTGAGGGTTGCCATCGACCAGAAGCTGAACTGGACCAACCACATAAATACTGTGGCTACAGGAGTAGGTCAGAGGCTAGGAATCCTGTGGCGAGTAACTCAACTCCTGACTTCCCAAAGCCTGTCCACCATCTACAAGGTACAAGTCAGGAGTGTGATGGAATACCCTCCTCTTGTCTGGATGAGTGCAGCTCCAACAACATTCAAGAAGCTTGACACCATCCAGGACAAAGCAGCCCATTTGATTAATACCCCATCCAGAAACATTCACTCCTTCTACCACCAAAGCACAGTAGCAGCAGCGTGTACCATCTACAAGATGCACTGCAGAAACTCACCAAGAATCCTTAGACAGCACCTTCCAAGATCCTGACCTCTACCACCTAGAAGGACGAGGGCAGCAGATAGATGAGAACACCACCATCTGCAAGCTCCCCTCTAAGCCACTCACCATACTGACTTGGAAATATATCACCGTTTCTTCATTGTTGCTGGATCAAAATCCTGGAACTCCTCCCCTAACAGCACTATGGGTGTACCTACACCACATGGACTGCAGCAATTCAAGAAGGCAGCGCACCACCACCTTCTCAAGGGCAATTATGGATGGGCAATAAATAAGGCCTAGCCAGGCCGTGTCATTGAGCGTATTTAAGACTGAGAGAGATAGGTTCTTGATTTGTAAGGGGATCAAAGGTTACGGGGCGAAAGCGGGAGAATGGGGTTGAGAAACTTTTCAGCCATGATTGAATGGCAGAGCAGACTCAATGGGCCGAATGGCCTAATTTCTGCTCCTATGTCTTATGGTCTTATGGTCTATAGCCAGCAATGCCCACATCTTATGAATGAGTATAGAGAAACCGATACCATCCACAGTCAACAGGAGCTTTAGAACAGTAGCACCAGACCCTAAAAGCAATGATCAGGGCATACTGTCACGAGTGCCCCCATAACTGGTATAAAGGACAGGGTTTTCTTCTGTTTGTCACCAGGGATTTTCCCAATGAGTCCAGCAAGTTTACTTCTTTTGAATCAGTTTACGGACACCAAGTGAGAGTTTCCTGAAATTAATCAAGGAGAAATTTTTAGAACAAAAGAAGGAGGTTTCCATGTTAGGCTATATATGTGTGGTCTGTGAGCGGCTCACGAGAGCCTGTGATGTGGCTCAGGAGCACTTAACAACCTCCCAAACAACTATGAAAAATTGGGCAGACAAACATGCCAAGGCCTGAAGCTTCCAGCCAGGAGACTATGTGCTAGTGCACTTAGCAATACAGGCTAAACCCCTGAAAGCCCTGTTCAGTGGCCCGCACATAGTAGCAAAGAGAATTGGGGAGGTAAACTGTTTAATTGACATCGCAGACAGTAGGAAAAAACAGCAGCTGTGCTATGTGAACATGTTCAAGCAGTACCACAGCCGGGAAGGGGACAAGCAGGTAACAGTCTGTCAGATAACAAAAGAACTGGAGGATGAAAGAGACGGTGAGGACAAATTAGAGGGAGGCCTGGGTGAGGCCCAAATTGACCCCCCTACAGTCCAGTTAGCAAACACGGAAACTTTAGAGGAATTAGCCAGCATATTCACCCATTTAAATGCAGAACAAAGAAGTGACATGGCAAAGCTTCTCATCGCATTTAACAGCATCTGTAGGGGTGAGCCAGGCTGCACCACTTTAGCTCTACATGATCTAGATTTGGGGAGACCCCTCCCATTAAACAGAATTCCAAATGCCTCGGTCCAGAGGAACTGACTCAGGTCCGGGAGGAGATCAAGTATATGCTGGAGCACAAACTAATCGAGCCCAGTAACAGCAGCTGGAGCTCCCCAGTTGTGTTTGTGCCTAAGCTAGATGGCTCCACAAGGCTTTGCAAGGAAAGATTAATGCATTAACCAAAGCCAACCCCCACCCAAACTCCCGCCCAGAATATTGCATAGACAGAGTAGGTAACACTAAGATAGACTTTTTAAAGGGATGCTTGCAAATACCTTTGACCATCTGAGTGAAGGAGATCTCCACCTTTGTAACTCCAGATGTGTTATACCAGTGTTGAGTCATACCATTTGGACTCAGAAATATCCCAGCTGCCTACTAAAGGCTGATGAACCAGATAGTGATGGGCCTACCCAACTGTGCAGTTTACCTAGACAAACTAGTAAAGTACAGTGACACCTGGGAAAGTCTGGAAGCCCTTTTCCATTGATTACCATCTGCAGACCTAGTGGCCAACCTCACAAGAAACAGTTTTGCTAAGGCTCAGGTGACCTACCTAGGACATGTGGGGGCATTGAGGAAAAGTACTGCCCAGAGCTGCGAAAGTACAGGCAGTTGCGTATTTTCCCATCCTCACAATAAAATGAGAAATAATGAGCTTCCTGGGGATGTGTGGTTTCTACCGTAAGTCTGTCTCTAAGTTTAATACTATCGCTGCCCCACTAACAGATCTATTACAGAAAGAAGCAAAGGTAGTGTGAACAGAGAGGTACCAAACAGCTTTTAAAAAGCTGAAAGCTGAACCAGATTAGCAGCCCCAGACTTCAACAAAACATTTAATGTAGACATTGATGCTCATGAGCTCGGGTTAAGGGCTTCCTACTCCAAGATGATGTATCAAGGAGGGAGAGAGACGGATTAGGTATTTCTTCAAGAAACTGAACAAACACCAGAAATGCTAGTCCACTTTTGTGAAAGAAACCACAGAGTTATTACCAGCTCCAAACATTTTGGGATATATGTCTGAAATGGCTACACAGAGACCACAACCCCTTAACCTTTGTAGAAAAATTCAAGGCCAAAAATGCAAGACTATTTTGTTGGAGTTTGTTCCTCCAACCATATGACTTAAAGATTACCTGCATTGCAGGAAAAATAATACCATTGCGGCTGCTCTGTCCAGAGTTAAAAACCTGCAGAAGAACAACAACTTGAACCTCAACCAAACAGACCCCACAGAGTAAAAAGGATGATGTGAGGGCGTGGGTATATGTATGTGTATGAGTTTTGTTGTTTTTATTTTTATTATTATTATATGTGCTTTTTTTCCAGTCTTGTAATGAAATGAGAGTGTGTTTTATTTAAAGAAAAATATACAATTTCTAATGTCTTTTTTCTGGCTGGGTTTTAATAAATTTTAATCCCATTAAGACAATGGAAATACTGCCAGGCAGTTGAATATACAACTTGTATTCTATCCAAGGAGGATGAAGAGGAACAGACTCTCAAATGCACCCCCACCCCATGGAGCTTGAAAGACCCCATCTCCTGTTGACTTTTATACTATTACTTTTCAAAAATTTCTGAGATGAGACATCAAAAATTTTATTACCTGTTCCAGAACACAATCATTTCAGCAAACATGGTAATCAAATTTTTTTTGGAATATACAGCCAGCAAGGCTTTTTAAGAACTGTTTACCAAGTCAGAGCAGAGATCAGGCAGATATACTGAAAGACTGCAAAGAACTGTATCTGTCTCTCTCTATCTTGGAAATATTGTGTATGGATCCTGAGAAGAGAAATCTACTGCAAACAGATCTTTTGGAGATACAGTGTGGAAATCTGTTCCATACAGCTACACCCAGGAAGACAACTGAACAAAATGGCCACAACATGGAATCACAACATCAAGACCAGCCAATGAACAGTTAGCCATATATTTCTTCAATTGTGTATTTTCTTCAAGAACTGTAAAAATCTTATAAGTCTATCCTTGTATTCTACCATCTATACTAATGTGTGTATGGGGTTCAGAGAATGTATATGACACATTAATGAGGATTATGATTTACCTAGTTTTTTTTTTAATTCGGGAAGTAGGGTTAATAAATTTACCTCGTTCTTTAAGCTCAGAAAACCTGCCTGATTAATTCTTTATAATCTGAAAGCATACACAGTGGGAGTGGGACACCTACAATATTGGCAAAGCACATCCTTGCTTAATTCACAACTAAACCCTGTTACAGCCAGACCTGGAGCAGTAAATTAGGGGAGTCAATTTTTACCCCCCCCTCACCTGGTCATAAAAGAGTTCATGGCATCATTTGGATTTGTCCATACTACCAGCTCACCAAGATACCCTCAAGTCAATGGTGAAGCTGAAAGAGGAGTCTGTACAGTGAAAGCACTGCTGAAGAAGAATGATGACATCCAACTTGCACTTCTGAGCTATCATTCAACTCCACTCCAGAATGGCTTAGCACCATGTGAACTCCTTATGGGAAGAAGACTTTGAATTCAACTCCCTACTCTCCCACACACACTCATGCCGTGTGTACTAGCTGATGACTCGGACAAGATGAGAGAGAATGAGGATGAGTATCATTCTCGCCAGATGTGGAACTATGAAAAATGTCACAAAGCACATAGCCTGCCAGATCTCCAACCAGGGTAGCCAGTTTGGACCTGAGACCAAGCTCGCCATGGATATGTAGTTGAACAGATTCCACATCCATGGTGCTCCCTCATCCAAACCAAAAATGGTACAGTGAGATAGAACAGATATGCACTAGTTGTTGCACAGAAACAGCCTCCTACACAGTCAAAGCAGTCATCCACATAACCAAACAAACCAAAGGGATGCTGCATTCATCGAGAGATCCAGATGATAACCAAATTGGTGACCCTGAATCATCTACAAATTCTTCATCTGTCCAGCAGAATTCTGAGAGATCACACATAGGACTCAAATCCCCAATCTCCTCTAAAGGAGCAGAGGACTCATTCGGGTAGACGAGTAGTTGTCACAGTGGTTGTCTCTATAAAAAATAAATGGAAGTCAGAGACTTAGGGCTGGGGCTATGTAGTATAAGGGGTTAATTCTAACTGTGATATATGAATGAGACATCATCACAGTCTCATCCAATGTCTCATGATTTTGCTCTCTCTTGTAGTCTTCATGGCAAGGCAAAGTCACTGTAAGATGTTTCTCAACAAAGTTAATGTTTTCCTTACCTTAACAAACTCTGTAAGTATTCTGCATTAGCACAATGAGACCAAGCATATTTTAGTTGTGAGGTAGAGCTGGGTATTGTCAATGTATATGTGAAAAATTACATTACATTTGACCAAGTTTCTGGTCATCTGCCCTCATATCTCCTGGTGCCTCTGTGTTAAATTTTGCTTTATAACACATCCTAGGTAGTACTGCAGGATGCATTACTACATTAAAGGTGCTATATAAATACAATTGGCTATTGTTGAGAAAGGAATAGATGGATATGTTGATAAGGTTAAAAAAAGTAAGGTGGGAGATGACTTGTGTGGAACTTAAACACTAGCATAGACTTGCTGGGTTGAATGGCTTGTTCCTATACTGTAAAATTTGATGTAAGTCTATGTAACATTGGTTGCCATGTTTCCTATACTCAATCAGTGACGACACTAAAAAGCACTTTATAGCTGCAAAGGGCTTGAAGACATCCTGAGGCCACAGATGGCAGTAGATAAACACAAGGGGTGGACATATTATATGTTGCCTGTTACATCCACCTAGAAACAGGCAAGGCTACAACAGAGCATGTACCTACTTCATTTCCTGCCCCAGATCTCTCTGTGAGCCAGAAGTTTCCAGGATTATGGTGAAGCAGGAACCACTGCATGGTTAGACTAAGGTTGCATGTATAGACTGGTAGCATGATCAACAATCTGAGACCCTCCTGTATGAGGAACAAAATACCTAACCCACCAACCATTTGTTGTGGGTTTGAACTTTGAGGACAGTATAAACATGGTTTTTAGCAGTTGAACTTTCAATGTCATCCTTTTATGTCAGAACTATGGTATAGGCCAGGATTTTCCGGCCTCACCGTGGTGGGAGCTGTGGGAGATTCAGCGACCAAGCCAAAAATCCATTGACTTTTGGCAGGACTGGATGATGCTGGTTAGTCTTTTAAGAAGCCCTTCCCATTAAAAGAAGAATCAATTTTCCTCTTTCATAATCAAGCTTGCTTTGATTGTCCGTGTGCTTCAGTGCATTATGATGATACTAAAATATTTCCTACAAGAGAAACAAGGCTGGTGTGAAGCTGTGGCTAGATACCGCCACTAAATTCTTTGGTTACCACTGATTGTCTTCCTTTCTTTACTTTTCCAGCACATAAAAAAACCAAAAAGTAAGGAAAATGTAAAGAAGGCTTTAAGTTTTATGTCTCATTTTATTTGCTCATTGCTTTGTTTACGGCTGAACTAAAAATAGGCATTCCTACAATTGTAGTAAGAATTTGTCCAGCTTGTGTTAAATTTGGTTCACAATAGAAAATATAGGGCAGAATCGTCCCAGATTTGCACATGGCTGCAATGGTGGGTTTTTGCATCATATTGTCCCAATCCCACCTCATTAATTATGCATTCCTGGGAAACACATCGTTTTGATGGCAGGAAGGCTGTCATTCGTAAGCCATGCCATCATCTCGCCTCTTCATCTTGTTAGGCGCCATATTTAAAGTGCAGCTGCACGAACACCTCTCAGTGCTTCTAGTCCAGGACTGCTGCACAGAAGGCGTGGCCCCACAAAGCAAGAAGATTGCAGCCCCCAACCCCCACCCCGGGTTTAATGACGCATCCCTTGAGAACCTTTTGGATGCAGTGGAGGCCTGCCGTGATGTCCTCCACCCCTGGTCTGGCCATAGGAGGGGCAACATCATTAATTCAGCACTGGAGGCAGTGGAGCGGTTATCAGTGCCAATGCTTTGCAAAAGAGGACAGCCACTCAGTGCCATAACAGAATGAACAATCTCATCCATTCTGCCAGAGTAAGTCACTTTTCTCATCACTCTCAACGCTCACACCGACAAACCCATCACACATCCACAGGGATCTCACACCTCAAGGGACAACACCAACTCTCACATCTCCATCAGGCTCATATCCCCTGGAGCTCGCGTCCTCATCCCGTCCATGCCTCTGCTCACCACACAAGCGTTCCTCACAGTGCCATGTGTCCTGCTCACGCTCTGTTTTCATGCAGGAGAAGCTGGCTCACAACAGCAGGGAGAGGTCCCAGACGGGGGGTGGAGTAGCTGACATTAAGTTCTCCACTCACTTTGGGGAGTGTGCCATTGTGCTGGCTGGTGAGGATGTGGACAGTGCCTGCTGCAATGGCGAGGTCAATAGTGAACATCTTTGTGAGGATTCTGCATCATATCATCCCTCTCTCAACAACTGTGAATGGTGTCTCTCCTGCTTTTGACTCTGCTGCCATGCACTAATTATCTCTACTTTGGTTCACAAAGAGGTCTGCCAAGTGGCCGACACCCTCAGCCAGCCAGTCCCTCAGCTCTATCCATGTCCTCACTTCCAGCTAAGAGGGCTCCTCCTCCATTGAAGAGCTGGAAATAAGCAGCCTGGAAGATCTGTCACAGCGCTTACCCACACTGTCCACCAGTGCAGAGACATACACCTTGGACTTAGATCTAGAGCAGGCTCGGGTTCACAATCTGGTGGTCACCACATGGACATGTGTCCGCAACAGGAGGAGGCAGGTTCCGTTGAGCTCCCCAGTACTCGGCAGACTGCTGGGGAAGAGGCATCTGTGGAGTCCGAGTCAGATGACCAGCCTCTGGATTTGGCCTTCCAACACAGCCTGGAGAGTCAGCAGAAGGTGGGGGAACATCAGGCAGAGCTGCTGGAAGCCCTCAGCAGAGTGGCACGTAAGTCAGAGGAGTAACTCTGCCTGGTGTCTGGTGAAGTGGTGCTCACATATACATGCATGGAGGTCTCCATGGGGAGGACGGCAGGCCCTGGTTCAGTAGAACGCGGAGATCTGCGCAGACCTGCACTCCATTGCGGTAGCCATGATTGGCAGCTGGTAACCCCTGGGTCATCCACTCTGGAATCTCAGAGGCTGTCCTCTCTCTCTGAGTCCCCTTTGCCTGTGCCCCCCTCAACCTCACCCTCTGTCACTGCAGAGGGAGCAGCCGGCCCACAGGAGCACGGCCAAAGCAAGACGGGACCCCCAAGGCCTCAGCTATCCAGAGGACCCACATCGAAGGTATCAGAGGCAACAGGGCCAACCATTGCACAGGCTGTCTCCACCCCTGCTGTGGATGTCAGGGCAGCACCTGGAGTCTAAAGCGTTCAAAAGTTAAGAAATTCTGATCACAGTTGGTTGCACGGGTGAACACATATTGTCACTTTACTATCTGGTAATATATTCACTTTCACTGAATAATGTGTAATGGTGTCTTTTAGCTTCATTGACAGGCTCCGCAAGCCCTTCCACTGCATCCCCCCCAACTAGTAGTTCAGCTGCATGCAGCTGGCCCATGAGTGATTCTGGAGGGAGAAGTGTGTGTGTGGCAGGGCCTTTCGGAGCCTTTACACACGGATCCTTCCTGCATTACACTCATCTTAATATCCTGAGCATTTACAATGCTGCCTGCTGGAATTTGCTTTCAGTTGACCATCTGAGCTGACCTGCATCTTTGCCCACCCACTGATCTCACTTCCATGCAGCACCAGATCTCACCCACCATGACTCGTGCTTCACTTTCGATTTGGCCAGCATGGTGGTCTAACATTTGTCTTCAGGTTTCCCCATTCTTTCCCCTCCCCCAGTGACCCATTTCCTTTTCCCCATCACTGTTAACCTCCCCTGGCATCACCTTCTACCTCCCCACCGTGACTGACCAGCCACAACCCTTTTCCTTCGGGATGTCCAGATGAACATGCACATTTCCTTCTTTCCCGAAAATCCCACCCCCATCCACATTAACCTCTCCGACAGCCCCTTTCCCACCCCCAGGGTACATCCCTGCCTTGGGGTCCCCACCAACTACCCTTGCCATCCCTTCTAATGATACTGTCACATTCACACCCTCCCAACCTATCGCCTCACTCTGCCCTCAGTCATTCTCACCATTGCCTCATTCTACACACGCCCTCTGTTTGCTCCCCAGAGGCAGTCATGGACTCATCAGAGCCCTCCCTTGCATGTTCACTTGGACACCCCCTCTCTGGACTCCTTCCCTCCTTGAAACTCCTAGCCCCACTGGACATCCCCCCCTTAGTCCTTCCCCCCCGCCACCCCTACTCGGACTCCTCCCACGATCTCCCCTTAGTCCTTCCCCCTTCCTGACTCCTTCCTCCACCCTTACCTCCTTCTCCACCTTTATCCCTTCCCCTCTCTGCACTCTTCCTCCAACAGGACTCCTTTCTCCCCCTGGACTCCTTCCCCACTCCACACTCCTCACCCCCTTGAACTCCTTGGCATCAAAAAAGGGAATCAAAAAGCAGGACCTCAAGAGCAATAATTTCAGGATTACTCCCAGTGCCACGTGCTGGTGAGCATAAGAATAGGAAGATTGAACAGTTCAACACTTGGTTGGAGAAATGGAGTAGGAGGGAGGGCTTTGGATTTCTGAGGCTTTGCGATAGTTCTGGGGCAAGTGGGACCTGTACAAGAAGGAGGGTTACACCTTAATAGGGCTGGGACTAGTGTACTCATGTGGGGAGGTTTGCTAGTGATGTTGGAGAGGGTTTATACTAGATTGGCAGGGGGTTGGGAGCCTGGGGTAATTCAGAGTGCAGAGGGGGAAAACTGGGAGTGGGAAGTAGTAGAGTATCAATTGACAATGAGGATATATCAGAGAGGTGCATCAAGGTAGATAGGATACTTGGAGAGTTTGATAGAATTAGAGTAGGCAACAGTAAGTCATTAGCTGGGGTCAGAACAAGGGGGAAAGTAAAAAAGCCTAAATCAGGGTTAATGTGCATATATTTGAATGCACAGAGTGTGATTAATAAGATTGGTGAACTGCAGGCACAGGTTGACAAATGGAATTATGATATTATTACTATAACAGAGACCTGGCTCGAAGAAGGCCAGGACTGGGCATTAAATATTCCTGGGTACATTGTGTTTAGGAGAGACAGGAAAGGAAGAAAAGGCAGGGGGTGAGGGGTGGTGGGGATTGGCAATATTGGTTAAATATGGCTTTACTTTACTGGAGAGAGAGGATTTTCCAGAGGGGTCAAGGATAGAATCTCTCTGGCTAGAGGTAAGGAATAGGAAAGGTGCAATAACATTGACTGGTGTCGTATATAGACCATCAACTAGGGGAAGGGATGTGGAGAAACAAATTTGCAAAGAAATTATGGATACATGCAAGAGTTATAGAGCAATCATAATGGAGGACTTTAATTCTAAATTCTAAATACATTATTATATAAATAAATTATTAATTATTGTTCAGATATAGACTGGGATAGGAACAGTACAAAAGGACAAGAGGGACGAGAGTTCCTGGAATGTGTTCAAGATGATCTTGTACAGCAGTATGTTTCCAGTCCATGAGAGGGAATGCACTTTAGGACCTGATTCTGGGGAATGTGTTAGCCCAACTGGATCAAATATCAGTGGGAGATCTTCTCGGGGGCAGTGACCATTGTGTCATAAGGTTTAGGTTAATCATGGAAAAGGACAGAGAACAATCCAGAGCAGGGATAATTAATTGGGGGAAAGCCAATTTTGATGGGATAAGAATGCACCTGAGTCGAGTGAGTTGGAATCAAATGTTGGCAGAAAAGACGGTGGCTGAACAATGGGCCACCTTCAAAGAAAGAGAATTGCTGGCAACGTCAAGGTATATTCCCCTGAAGGGGAAAGGTAGGACAAATAAATCCAGAATGCCCTGGATGACGAGAGAGATTGAGGCAAAGATGCAAAGGAATAAGTGCTCATGTGACAGATATCTGGTAAAAAATACAATCGAGAATCAGGCTGAATATAGACAGACCAGAGGGGAAGTGAAGAAACTAATTAGAAAAGCAAGGAGAGAGAATGATAAGAGGCTGGCAGCAAACATACAAGGGAATCCCAAAGTCTGCTATAAGCATGTAAATAATAAAAGAGTGGTAAAAGAAAGAGTAGGACCGATTAGGGACAAACAAGGGGACTTGCATATGGAGGCTGGAGAAATAGCGGAGGTGTTGAACGAGTACTTTGCATCTAACTTAACAAAGGAAGAACTTTCTACCCAGGCTGAGGTGAGAGAAGAGGTAACTGGTACACTAGAAGAACTTACAATCTAGAGGAAGGAGGTGTTGGAAAGGCTATATATACTTAAAATAGATAAAGTACCAGGACCGGATGAGATGCATCCAAGGGTACTGAGGGAAGTGAGAGTGGAAATTGCAGAGGCGCTAGTGATAATGTTCCAATCTTCCTTGGACACAGGGGAGGTGCCAGAGGACTGGGGGATTGCAAATATTACACCCTTGTTCAAAAAGGGATTAAGCTGGAAACCACAGGCCAGTCGGTTTGACCTCAGTGGTAGGGAAACTTCTGGAAACTATAGTACGGCATAAAATCAACAATCACTTGGACAAGCCCAAGATAATTAAAGAAAGCCAGCATGGATTCGTCAAAGCAAAATCATGTTTAACTAACTTCCTGGAGTCTTTTTGAGGTGGTACCAGAAAAATTTGAAAAAGGAAGTGCTGCTGATGTGGTATATGTGGATTTTCAAAAGGCATTTGATTCGGTGCCACACAACAGACTTGTGAGCAAATTTCTAGCTCATGGAATAAAAAGGAAAGTAAGCACATGGATAAGAAATTTGCTGTGTGACAGGAGACAGAGAGTAGTGATAAATGGTTGTTCTTCAGATTGGAGGAAGGTCTGTAGTGGAATTCCCCAGGGGTCAGTGTTGGGACCCTTGCTCTTCCTGATATATATTAATGACCTAGATTGTGGTGTTTCGGGGCATGATTTCAAAATTTGCAGATGATACGAAGATTGGAAACGTTGTCACTGTGAGAGGGATAGTTTTGAACTTCAAAAGAACATAGACAAGTTGGTGGATTGGCAGACAAGTAGCAGATGACATTCAATGCAGAGAAGTGTGAGGTGATTTGTTTTGGCAGAAAAGATGTGGTGAGAAGTATAAAATAAAGGGAGAGCCTCTAAAGGAGGTGCAGGAACACAGGGACCTCAGTGTATACATCATTGAAAGTGGCTAGGCATGTTGAGAAAACAGTTAATATAGCATATGGTATCTTAGGCTTTATTAATAGGGCCACTGAATACAAGAGTAAGGAGGTTATGTTGAACTTGTACAAGACAATAGTTAGGCCTCATTTGGAGTACTGCAGTTCTTGGTGCCATACTTGAGGAAGAATGTGAAGGCATTGGAGAGAGTACAGAGGAGATTCACAAGAATAGTTCCTGAATGCCCACATTCTCCACTTTGCTTTTAGACTTGATAGAAGTTTTCAAAATCATGAGGGGTCTGGACAGAGTAGATAGGGAGAAACTGTTCCCGTTCATAAATGGATCGAGAACCAGAGTGCACAGTTTTAAAGTGTTTTGCAAAAGAAGTAAATGCGAGGTGAAAAAAAACTTTTTCACACAGCGCATAGTTGGGCTTTGGAATGCACTGCTTGGAAGTGTGGTGGAGGCAGGTTCAATTGAGGCATTCAAGAGGGCATTGGATCATTATTTAAATAGAAACAATGTGCAGGGTTATGGGAAAAAGGCAAGAGATTGGCACTAAGTTAAAATGCTCAGAGAGCTGGTGCAGACCTGATGGACCAAATGGCCTCCTTCTACGCTGTAACAATTCTGTGATTCTATGGGATGAAGAGTTTTAGATATGAGGATAGGTTGGAGAAGTTGGGACTGTTTTCCTAGGAGAAAAGAAGGCCGAGAGGAGACTTGATAGAGGTATTCAAGATCCTGAGGGGCATGAGCAGGGTAAATAGTGAGAAACTGTTCCCATTCAAGAGAACATCAAGAACTAAAGGGCACAGATTCAAAATAATTGGCAAAAGGAGTAAATGTGTTGTGAGGAAGTCTTTTTTCACCTAGAGGGTGGTTGGAGTCTGGAACAAACTTCCTGAGAGGGTGGTGGAGGCAGGTTCGATCAAGGTGTTCAATAGGGAATTGGATTGCCATTTGAAAAGAGAGAATGCAAAATTATGGGGATAAAAAAGGGGAGTGGGACTAGGTAGAATGCTTGTTCAGAGAGCCAGTGCAGACTTGATGGGCTGTACGGCCTTCTTCTGCACTGTAAAGACACTGTGATACTTCCAAAATTGTAAGCACCACCACCTAGAAGAATAAGGGTAACATGCACATGGGAAAACCACCACCTGCAAGTTCTCTCCAAGCCACATACCATCCTGATGGACATATGACAGCCATTCCTTCATGGTCCTGGGTCAAAATTCTGGAACTCCCTATTTAACAGCACATGGCCTGCTGTGGTTCAAGAGGACCACCCAATAGAATCTCCTCAAGGACAACTGGGATTGGACAACAAATGCCAACCTGATACACACGTTTCCCAATAAGGAATTAAAACATATTCTGCTATTGTACAGTTCATTGAATGCAAAGCAAATTCTAATGGCCCACTACTGTCCAGATTGACATCACTTTATTCAGCACAGCATCAAACTCAGCTTGTTTCTCCTCGGTTAAAGATGCTTTATCATGCAGGCAGTTATGGTTATGCAGCTCTTTGCTATATATATATATAGATATATATAAAATATATATATATATTCATATTGTGCAGTTACCTACTTGCTGGGGGAGGAGAACTGAGCTTGCTGCTGGGTGGTAATGGAGCTGTTACAGGGACTAAAGGATGGAAATGATTCCCAATGGTTGTACTCTGCTGTACAAATGCTTAATACGCTCATACTAAATTGCTCTTGTCTGTTATTTTAATTAAAAAAAAACAATTTAATGTTTCCACTGTAAAAAGAGGGGAGTTTGGTGGGAGTGTGTTTAGTGTTTGTGCAGTTAGCTTCACTCAGGCAAATCTGCCACATTTATTGCTTATGATGCAGCTTATTTTGTAATTCAGCATCATATACAGTTGCAGCATTATTGCCAGAACGGTACAGTTACTGCTTGTTTCATTACACCATATGATTACAGTCACTTATATAAAATATGCATGAGCAGGCTAATATCGTCCTGGCAGCCAGCACTAGGAGCTGTTGTGTGGGCAGGAGTCTCAGTTTTGAGATAGCAGATGGCGATTTATTTTGCTGTGTTGCTGTCTAACGTTACTCACTTAAGATTATTGCTTTCTAGAAGTGATTAGCAGTTAACAATGAAAATTAATTTTAATAAGTAACTGCTTTGCTCTTAAGAATTTAATTAGTTTGTTTTTTAATTAAGTTATTTTTGTAAATTTTCCCACTTTTATCCTTGGATGCTTTCGCCATGGGTCTCGGCCTCACTTCTTCTTACATTCACATGGTAGATGAAAAAGGAACACTGGAGTGTTTACAGCATGGTGTGATTCCCTAGGGGGATTCCTTTTCCCTCTGATGTAATGGTCCCAGCTGGGAGCTGAATTCACTCAATACACAAAAGCTTTTGCTCTTCAGAATCCAATGCCATGCAGACTGAAGAAAGAAAGACTTGCATTTACATAGCACCTTTGTGACCATCGGATGTCTTGATGTGCTTTGTAACCAATGAAAGCTTTTTTTTGAAGTGTAGTCGTTTTTGTAATGTAGGAAACATGGAGCTAATTTTCTACACAGCAAGATCCCACATACGGCACTCTGATAATGACTAGATAACCCAATTTAATGATGCTGGTTGAGCAATAAATATTGGCTAGCATCTCCAACAGTGCAGCACTCCTTCCTAGTGCAGGAGTGCAGCTTAGATATTTTATACTCAAGTCCTGGAGTAGAACTTGAACCCAGGAGCTTCTGACTCAGACTACTACAAACTGAGACACGGCTGAAGACTAAGCACCTCAACCATTCTCTGACTGTCCTACCATACAATGTCAAATACTTCCTTCTGTTTTGTATTAATGTGTTATAGTTTAAAGTAAGCATCGCAAAAGGTGCAACAAAAAACACGTACTCTTCAAAGTGGTGATTTGTGGCTGGTTGATTTTGCAGTCTGTTCCTGGGAAATGAAGAACACTTTTTCTTTCTGCTCAACTGAAATTTTACATGAAACATTTGTAGAGCTTTCTAATCTGTAGTTTTTGCATAATTTTAATTCTAAAAGAATATAAATGCTATGTTTATTGTGTAAGTACAAGATTGCTGCAAAGTATAAATTATTTTACAACACCAACATTCTTACCAAGAACAGTTTAATGAAACCATTACTGATCAAGTTGGACAAATCCTGAAGGACAGATCTGTCCTACACAGCTTGGTAACCAGGTGGTGAAGTATTCTGTTTGACCTCATCCTCACCAATCTACTTGCCACAAACATGTCATACGAACATTAGGAACTGGAGTGGGTCATTCAACCACTTGAGTCTATTCCACCATTAATTTGATCAAGGCTGACTTGCCCCCAAACTCCACTTCCCTTCTTCCCTTCCCATCCCCATTACTCAATGTCCCTTCATATCCTTACCATTGCTTCACAATGGAGAAGTTGTGAAGACAAAGTCTGGGCACCACCGTAAGGACAGTCTCAATCATGTGGTGCGGCACTTCCACTGTGGTACGTGGGACAGAGTAATGACTAACTCAAAACCTGAGAAGAATGAGGTGATGTAGACCATCATCAAAAGCATAATCATTTCTCTCCATTTTCTCTGACCTTATCTGACCTTCTGAGTCTTCTCAGACCTTAGTCCCTCACTCCTTCATCCCATCAAGCCCAGCCGACTAGCCTTGGTTCAATGTGCAGTGTAGAAAAGTTTGTGAATCTAGTGAACCTACTACACAGAGTTACCTGCAGGCTAACCATCTACAGCATCAGAGCGATACACCGAACTCTGCATCCCACAGGCAATAAATCTGCCTAATGCCACCACAACCAGTTCAGAATGGTGGTGGACAACTGCTGTTAGCCAATTGTGCATGTGTCTCTCAATATAATATGGGATTAGTACTGTCAAATCAGATATAATAGCAGTGCAAACCACTATGGGCAACTCCTCCTTTAAGGAGCTGGCAGCATGGCCAGCAAAGGCCTCTTCACCGTATTCCCTGTTTCTATGTAGACCCTTTCTCTTTATACCCTTCCTTACCACTGTTTTGTGACAGCACTGACCATTTTTGTTTCCCAGGCTTTATATGAACTTTACTGCACTTGTCTGAACAGATGGTGTCCTATTGCTGCATTAACACTCTGGTGTCTAATTATTTGGCCTTGGGAGTCTGCTGTCAATTCTCAGGTTTTGAGACCCTTCTATGTTACCTTTCAGCACAAGGGCATTTATACACTATCTTGTCTAATCCCACAGATTGCACTGTTTTATCCATTTCCCATACAGAGCCATCTGCTCAAAACATACAGAATAGTCAGACATTGATTAGCTATTTCAAAATATTGTGACTTAAAACTGTAATATCATCTTTCTCAGGTGAAAAGTAACATTTCTCACAGCTACACTGTGCTCAATATCATTATTAGGAAAAGGAAGACAAAGCATCATGTATAATTAATAGATTGCATCACTAGCAGCAGGATTTCTGCTGCTGATCCGACTGACCCTTTCCGTTCTACTCTACTACGTTCATCCAAAGTTATCAATTTACAACATGTATACACCTTAGGTAAAACTTCCAAGGCTGGCTTCACCTAACTGGACATATTAGGACTTGGACACACAACATCCTGGGCCCTATTTTGCAAACTTTGTTGACTGCACATAGCCTCTACCAATGACATAATTAGAAAGAGGGATCAATTTTGCAGGTAGGCTTTAGGACTCTAGGAAAGGAATTAAAAAGTAGGACCTCAAAGATAGTAATCACTGGATTACTGCCAGTGCTATGCACTACTGAGTGCAGAAATAAGGTTGAGAAAACAGAGACTAGAAAACAGACAACAAAGGAGTTGTTCAGTGATTAGTAGCATATATATCAATGCAAGGTGTCAATGAGGCAAATAAGCTGAAGGGCACAGATGGGCATTTAGAACTACGATGTCATAGTATTACTGAAATATGGTTTAAAGAAGGGCGGGAAATGGCAGCTTAACATTCCTGGCTACAGGTTTTCAGATGGGTTAGCGAGGAGGATAAAAGAAAGATGGCATCGTAATATTGGTTAAAGAAACAATCACAGCTGTGAGGAGGGATGATATGCTAGAAGAAACATCAAATAAGGCCTTATGGATTGAACTGAGGAACAAAAAAGGATAAATTTACACTGCTCGCAGTATACTAAAGACCCCAAACAGGTAGAGGGAGATAGAAGAGTAACCATGTAGGCAAATTGCTGAGAAGTGCAGAAACAATAGGGCAGAAATGATTGGGATTTCAATTGCTCCAATATTAATTGAGATAAAATCAGTGTAAAAAGTCTAGAAAGTGCAAAATTCTTAAAATGCATACAGGAACAAGCTGAACAAGAGACAGGGCAGTTCTGGATTTAGTTTTCAGAAATGAAGCTGGGCAAGTGGAAGAGATATCAGCATGAGAGCATTTTAGTGGTAGTGATCATTATTCAGTTCAATTTAGAGTAGTTATGGAAAAGGTCAAAGAGAGACAAGGAGTAAATGTTTTAAATTGTTAAAAGGCCAGTTTGTTAAAGCTGAGATGTGATTTGGAAAAAGTGGACTCCAATCTTCTATAAATCAGTGTCAGAGTGGTGGATGTATTCGAGGAGGAGATGGGGAAAGTTCAGAACAAATATATTCCCACAAAGAAATGGAGTTGGGCTTACAAATCTAGATTTCCTCTGGATGTCAAAGAGCAAACAGTGATAAAACAAAAAAGGGAAACTTCTGTCAGTTGGATACTTTTCTCAACATTGTAGAAAGCTGAGAAGAATATAGGAAGTGTCAAGGTGAAATTAAAAAGAAAATTGGGAAAGCAAAGAGAGAATATGAAAAGGTGTTGGCAAGTGAAATCAAGGAAAACCCAAAGATATTTTATAAATGCATAAAGACCAAGAGCATAACTAAAGAAAGAGTAGAGCCTATTAGAAGTCAGTAAGGTAATTCTGAGTGGAAGCAGAAGATATGGTCATGCTTCGTAATGAATACATTGTGTTCATTTTCACAAAAGAGGGGGAACAATGCAGAGATTATAGTTGAAGAGAAAGAGTGTGAAATATTGGATGGGATAAATATAGTGAAAGAGGAAATATAAAAAGATTTAGCATTTTTGAAAGGGCAAAAGTCACCAGGTCCAGATGAAATGTATTCCAGGTTATTAAGAGAAGAAAGGAGTGAATAGCAAAGGTTCTGAACATCATTTTCCAACTTCCTCCCTGGTTACCTGTGTGATACTGGCGATTGCTAATATTGTCCCATTGTTTAAAAAATGAGGGATAGCCTGAGTAATTACAGGCCAGTCAGTTTAACCTCCGCCACCAACATACAGTGGCAGCAAGTGCACAAGATACATTTCAGCAACTCACCAAGGCTCCTTTGACAGAATCTTCCAAACCCACAACTTCTACTACCTAGTAGAACAAGGGCAGCAGGCATATGGGAACACCACTGTTTGCAAGTTCCCCTCTAAGTTCGACACCATCCTGACTTAGAACCATATTGCCAGTCCTTCACTGTCACTGGGACTGCAGCAGTTCAAGAAGGTGGCTCACTACCATCTTCTCAAGGGCAATTAGGGATGGGTAATAAATACCAACCTAGCCAGTGATGCATTCAAACCATGAATGAATAAACAAACCCTCAGTGGTGGGCAAATTATTGGAAAGCATTCTGTGGAACATGATCAAACTTTAGAAAGAATGTAAAAAATTGGGGTCTTGAATAATCAGGTATTTTCTGTACAATATATAACCTTTATAGGATATTCTCAACAACATTGATTCTCTCCCCAGAAAGAGGATTTCTAAACACTTTGACCTCTAAACAGTCTTAGTTCAGGTTGCTATGTTAACATTCCTAAGCTGTTAGGATGGCGTCTTGTGTGCTCCCTTATCTATGCAATTGTTTAGGAATGATCAGGATATGACCCTTAGTATGATGCAAATGCAAAGCTGACCTCAAGCAGGATGATGAACAGGGGATGTGGTAACCACCCTGACAGTTTGGGCACCTGTCATGTATCAATTGGTCAGAAGGGTTTGGATAAGTGATTGACACTGGGTAAGCTACTAGCCCCCAGGATAAAGGTATATTAACAAGTTCTCAGGCACAGGGCCATGTCCTGGTGAGGTCTGCTGAGGTGGCAGTGCTTGTTGGGCAGCTGCCGCCTTCTTCAGATGGAAGATGAACAAGTGGAGGAGGAGGAAGATTGAGGGAGAAGTTTCCTAACACTTTGACTAGAGAGCAAAACGCTGTTAACACAAGCTACTGAGATTAACACACTCTGCCAGCCACCCGTTTGTCCCCCAGGGTCAGTAACCTGCTCTGAACTGTTATGGGTCATATACTTTTCCCTGTCTAATTAGTTAATGTATCATATTTAAACTGTCGCTCCTTAATAAATGCAATAAACTATCTTAAAATTACATAGGAATAGTCGACGGCCTATTTTGGGTATCTATGCGCCCAAATTCAAAAATCTTGCAAGACATAGATTAATCAATGACAATCAACATGGATTTGTTAAGGGATGGTCATGTCTGGCTAACATGATTGAATATTTTGAGGAAGCGATTGATGGATTTTAGCAAGGCTTTTGACTATATTCCACATTGCAGACTGGTCAGAACAGTAAAAGCCTTTGGGATCCAAAGCAAAATGCCAAGTTGGATCCAAAATTGGTTCAGTGGCAGGGAACAAAGGGTTGATGGGTGTTTGTGTGACTGGAAAGCCGCTTCCAGTGGGGTTCCACTGGGGTCAGTACTGGATGTGCTTAGATGTAAAGTGCATGATTAGGAATTTTGCAGGTGATATCCAAAATTGGTGGTGTGATAGTGAGGAAGAAAGCTATAGACTGTAGGTAGCTATCAATGGATGGTAAGATGTGCAGAAAAATGGCAAATGGAATTTGATCCAGATAAGTGTGAGGTAATGTATTTTGAGAGACCAAAGCAAGGGAATAGACAATGGTAGGATACTGAGAATTGTAGAGGAATAGAGGAACCTGGAATTCTTGGAGAATTTGGAGAACCTGAACCTGGAGATCACTGAAGGCGGTTAAGAAAGCATATGGGATATTTTTCTTCATTAGCCAATGCATAAGATATAAGAGCAGGAAGTATTAGAGATATGCAGAGATGACACAGCAGGAGCTGGATTTTACAGCCCTCCACTGATGTGTTTGAAGGTGGAGTGATGTGGGGGGGCTCATAAAATGCAGCACGAGGCTTGCCCATCACTTTCCTGCCTGCCCCGACCTGTCTCCCATTTTATGGTGGGTGGTGGAAGTGTTGGGCAGCTCACATGCCCTTGGGCCTATTGAGTGGCCAATGAATGGACACTAAGGCCCTCATTCTGCCTCTGCTGCTATCTTACCTGCAGAAAGCGTAGGGTCAGGCCAAGTGGGTAGCCTGGCAGGTTTTACTGAGGGAGTTGGTGTCGGGCAAGATGCAAGATCAACCTCCTTTTGGGGGTCCCATCAGAGGTAACCCCCACAAGGGCATATCCCCATTTTAACCCTCCACTAGGCCTGTCAAAGCTGGTCCCCCAGACCCCTCACCTCCCATACTGGGGCCTGCTAGCCGCACCCCGTCAATCCCTGGATTTTCCTTGAATCCAGCTTCCATAATCTCATCTTCATTTGTTTTGGCTGTAGTCCCAGCAGTGGCTACCACTTGAGCCCAGTGCTGCTGGGACCACAGAGCTGCTGGCCAATTGGATTGAGTTCTCTAAAGTGCGATTTCATCCTCAGATGGGGGTGGAAGTCTCGCCCTGAGCCAATTAACGGCTCACCAAGAATAAAATGGGACAGGCTGCTGGCTGACTTTTTAGTCAGTGGGGGTGGGTGGGGCAGGGAACACGGCACCTCTAAAATCCAGCCCCAGGTTTTATCTTTATTACAAAATGCTTTTTAAAAAATATCTGCAGCAGCCATAAACCTCCAGTTTCTCATTCTCTGTAACCACAATCACAGCCTTGACACATACAGCACCGAGAACAGACACATATAATCAAACATCAGACAGTGAAAGAACAGCGGTATAATTCCAAGTCAGGATGGTGTGTGACTTGGCTGGTTGGTGGGGGGTTGGGGGGATGGGCTTGTAGGTGGTGGTGTTCCCATGTACCTGCTGTCCTTGTCTTTCTAGGTGTTAGAGGTCATGTATTTGGAAGGTGCTGTTGAAAGAGCCTTGGTGAGTTGCTGCAGTGCATCTTGTAGATAGTACATACTGCTGCTACTGTGCATTGGTGGTGGAGGGAGTGATTATCTGTAGATGGGGTGCCAGTCAAGTGGGCTGCTTTGTCCTGGATGGTGTCCAGCTTCTTGAGTGTTGTTGGAGCTGCACTCATCCAGGCAGGTGAGGAGTATTCCATCACACTCCTGACTTGTGCCTGGTGGACAGTTTTTAGAGAGTCAGGAGCTCACCAATGATATTTTGGACAATGAAAAGGATTTACCTTTGGTACAGTATCCTTGTGGGTAGGATACCTCCATTCTATCAGTTGGAGAAGGCCTCAAGGCAAGGTCTGAGGCCCACTTCTGGACACTCTTCCACCCTTTAGGGGAAGCCTCAGAAATCCCAATACAATGTAAAGGGACTGAGGCCTAGCATCTGTGGTTAACTAAAAAAGTTAAAGATAGTATCAACTTAAAGAAAAAGCAAATAATTGCTCAAAAATGGGTGGCAGGTCAGAAGATTGGAAAGAATATAAAGAACAGCAAAGAATAACTAAAAAAATTATGAAGGAGGGAAAAATTAGAGTATGAGAGAAAGCTAGATAGAAATATAAAAACAGTAAGAGTTTCTATAGATATTTAAATAAGATAACAAAGTGAGTATGGTCCTAAAGCAAGTCAGTCTGGGGAATTAATAATTGAAAGTAAGGAGATGGCATATGAATTGAACAGCTATTTTGCATCACTGTAGAGGATACAAGTAACATCGCAGAAATAGCTGTAAATCAGGAAATGGAAGAGAGGGAGGAACTCAGGAAACTTACAATCGCCAGGTGTCATGAAGAGATATTAATGTATATAATGTTATTGGAAATTATTTTAAATTGGACTAAGTAGGGTCAGTGTCTGTGAGTGTGTGTGTGTTAATTAAAACCAGCTAGTCTTGATGTCAAGCTTTGATGTATAGTAGTTTCGATATGCAAACAGTAAGGTCAAGGGTACATTTGCATTTTGTTGAATAAACCATTCAAAGATCGGGGGCGAAATCTTGCACCTAGCAAGGAGACACCAAGCAATATGTTTATATTACTGGTAAAATTGGTACTATGAAAGGGGTCTTATTGTTAGAAAAGGTGGAGTTTAACAGGCCTGGTGATACAATGAAAATTTACATTCAAAGGGAAGGCTAGGTATATACAGAAGAGTTTTGTGTGTGGAAGTCAGAGGCATGTAAGATCTAAGTCTGTAAACCTACCACTGTGTCTGCAAAGGAATGAATTGAAAGGAACCTTGTTTTGAATTTGTAAGATAAAATATGCTATGCTTGGGGTCTGTTTAAATCTATGGGTTACTGTTGCCTTGCGGAATTACCTTGGAATGATTATTTTGGGGATTTAAAAAATAGTTATTATGGTAGTAATTTGTAGATGTGTATGTGTTTAATTTCTTATTAAAATTAATAAATGTTTAATTTATTTTATATAAAAAACCTCTGAAGGCTTGGTGGTTTGATTTCTGAAATCAGAGTTGCATCTCAGATATACCAATTGAAAATATAGGTTATGACAGTTGTTTAAAGTTTTCCTCTGAGGTTTTAAATAACTTAGCCTTTACCAACTGCTGTGTGCCATAACACCAGGGAAGTGGTATTGAGCAAATTGTTGGAGCTATGGACTGACAAATCCTTGGGTCCCGAAGGACTTCATCCTAGCATCTTAAAAGAAATGTCTAGTGATATGGTTAATGCATTGATTTTAATTTTCCAAAATTCCCTAGATTCAGGGAACATTCCATTAGATTGGAAGATAGCACATATAACTCCTTTATTCAAAAAGGGAGGGAGGAAGAAAGCAGGAAACTACAGGCCGGTTAACTTAACATCTGTTATAGGGAAAATGTTAGAAGCGATTATTAAAGATGTTATAGCAGGGCACTTAGAAAAATTCAAGGTAATCAGGCAGAGTCGACATGTTTTGTGAAAGGGAAATCATGTTTAATCAATTTATTGGAGTTCTTTGAAGGAGTCACGTGTGGTGTGGATAAAGAGGAACTGGTGAATGTACTGTACTTAGATTTCCAGAAGGAATTTGATAAAGTGCCACCTCAAAGTTTATTGCAGAAAATTAAAGCTTGTGGTGCAGGGGGGTAACTTATTGGCATGGTCAGAAGATTGGCTAGCTAACAGGAAGCCCTGGGTGAATCAATTGCAATGTATATCGCTAAGTTAAAACGGTTGACTTGAGCACTGAGACTTCAGAGAGACACTCAATGAAATGTTGCAAGACCATTTGGTTTGTGGTGTATACGACGATGCCATTCAGCCTGTTTACTTGCAGAAGTTAATATTGATCTGAAGCGCACAATGCAAATAACACTAGGAATGGAGAGTGCTGAGAGGGGCTCGCAGCTTTGCAGAGTGTGCAGCATGGTGCTGTTCTTCATTTGGGGCAGGAACCTACTGCCAGGCGTGATGAGAAAACCAGGGAGACAACCGTGAAGTGGGAAACAGTCTCTGCACTCAAAAAGCAAAAAGGAATACAGGAGGCATCTTATCAGTGATTCATAAATTAATTTATTACCGATGTGGAGTAACCATGTCCCGGAAACCTGCAGATTTACAGAGGCAGATGCCACTACTGTCACAAAAAAGGGCATGTTAGAAAGCAATGCAGGGCAAAATCAAACAGCCAATCAGATAGCAGACCAGGATGATTGAAATGCAAATGAAATATAACTGAACCAGAAGCTGCTGATACTAATATCTATTCCCTATGCAATGTCAAAGTAGTGAAAGCTGAATCAATCACCATCACCCTTCAAGTGAATGGGAAACCTCTAGCCGTGGAGGCTGACACAGGAGGACCAACCACAGTGGTGGGTGAACACACATTTAAATACCTAAGCAAAGGTACCCAGCCACTGAACCTGGAGCAAACCACGGCTCAGCTGAAGACACACACTGGAGGGGTAATACAGGTGAAAGGCATTACCACAGTACCTGTGTCCTACAGGCAACAGACAGCCCAGCGTCCAATGAATGTTTTAACAGGTGAAGGACCTAGTCTTCTGGGCCATGATTGGTGAAAAGAAATTAAGCTCAACTGATCAGATGTTTTTCCAGTTAGTACAGGAGGAATTCCTGAGCTGTTAAAAAAGCATGGCAGCGTATTTCGTGATGAATTGGGGGAGATAAAAGGCCTACAAGCAAAAATATACGTAGATTCGGAGGCAACATCACGGTTCTTTAAGGCCAGGCCTGTTTCTTATGCCCTAAAGGAGAAGGTGGAGGCAGAATTGTGCCACTTAGAGAAGTTGAGCATAATCTAGCCAGTCCAATTTTCAGAATGGGCAGCGCCTATAGTCCCTGTGATGAAATCAGATCAAACTATTCACATTTGCGGAGACTACAAATTAACTGTGAACAAGGCTGCTAAATTAAATAAATGTCCAAACCCAAGGATTGAAGATTTGCACTCTAAGCTAGCTGGAGGAAAATCCTATGCCAAACTGGACATGAGCCATGCATACCAACGGCTAGAGCTGGACAGTATGTCTAGAGGGTATGTGACAATCAACACGCACAAAAGCTTGTACCAATATACATGCCTACCCTTTGGTGTATCATCTTTTGTTTGATTTTCTAAAGAACCATGGAAAAGACTTCCCTGAGTTGTAGTGTACCTGGATGATATCATGAACACAGGATCAACAGAAGTTGAACATTTGGCCAACCTAGAAGAGGCATTAAGGAGATTTTTGGAAGCTGGTGTACGATTGAAGAAAGAGAAGTGTACTTTCCAAGTGACTGAAGTCACTTATTTGAGTCATCGAATGGATGCCCAAGAGTTGCATCCAGTAGAGGAAAAAGTCAGGGCAATCAAGGAGGTGCTCTCTCCTACCAGTGTCACTGAACTCAAGTCTGTTTTGGGCATAATAAATTATTACGGTGGCTTCTTGCCAAATTTGTCAACAGTGTTAGCCCCTTTACACTTATTATTGAAGAAGAACCATAGATGGCCATGGAAGGCACAACAAGAAAAAGCCTTCATGAAAGTCATGAAGCTTTTACACTCATGAGGTCTGTCAATACATTATGACCCATCAAAAGAATTAATATTAACCTGTGACGCATCTCTCTACGGCGTGGGAGCTGTGTTGTCATATAGGATGGAAGATGGTTCTGAAAAGCCAATAGGATATATCTCCAGAACCCTCTCTGCAGCAGAGAAGGGTGATTTACAACTTGAAAAAGAAGGTTCACCTGTAACATTTGGAGTATAGAAATTCCATCAATATTTGCATGGTCGACATTTCACCATAGCGTTAGATCATAAGCCACTAATGGGTTTATTTAGTGAAGATTAAGCAATTCCGCTGATAACCTCCGCCAGAATTCAAAGATGGGCTTTTGTTTTGTTGGCATGTGAGCACGCTTTTATGCACCATCTATGTGTGCATATAGCAAATGCAGATGCCCTCAGTTGTCTTCCTTTGCCAGATAGCATTAGACATGGAGATAAAAACAAAAAAACTGCGGATGCTGGAAATCCAAAACAAAAACAGAATTACCTGGAAAAACTCAGCAGGTCTGGCAGCATCGGCGGAGAAGAAAAGAGTTGACGTTTCGAGTCCTCATGACCCTTCGACAGAACTTGAGTTCGAGTCCAAGAAAGAGTTGAAATAAAGCTGGTTTAAGATGTGTGTGTGGGGGGCGGAGAGATAGAGAGAGAGAGAGGTGGAGGGGGGGTGTGGTTGTAGGGACAAACAAGCAGTGATAGAAGCAAAAACAAAAAAACTGCAGATGCTGGAAATCCAAAACAAAAACAGAATTACCTGGAAAAACTCAGCAGGTCCGGCAGCATCAGCGGAGAAGAAAAGAGTTGACGTTTCGAGTCCTCATGACCCTTCGACAGAACTTGAGTTCGAGTCCAAGAAAGAGTTGAAATAAAGCTGGTTTAAGATGTGTGTGTGGGGGGCGGAGAGATAGAGAGAGAGAGAAGTGGAGGGGGGGTGTGGTTGTAGGGACAAACAAGCAGTGATAGAAGCAGATCATCAAAAGATGTCAACAACAATAGAACAAAAGAACACATAGGTGTTAAAGTTGGTGATATTATCTAAACGAATGTGCTAATTAAGAATGGATGGTAGGGCACTCAAGGTATAGCTCTAGTGGGGGTGGGGAGAGCATAGAAGATTTTAAAATATTTAAAAATAATGGAAATAGGTGGGAAAAGAAAAATCTATATAATTTATTGGATAAAAAAGGAAGGGGGAAACAGAAAGGGGGTGGGGATGGGGGAGGGAGCTCACGACCTAAAGTTGTTGAATTCAATATTCAGTCCGGAAGGCTGTAAAGTGCCTAGTCGGAAGATGAGGTGTTGTTCCTCCAGTTTGCATTGGGCTTCACTGGAACAATGCAGCAAGCCAAGGACAGACATGTGGGCGAGAGAGCAGGGTGGAGTGTTAAAATGGCAAGCAACAGGGAGGTTTGGGTCATTCTTGCGGACAGACCGCAGGTGTTCTGCAAAGCAGTCGCCCAGTTTACGTTTGGTCTCTCCAATGTAGAGGAGACCACATTGGGAGCAACGAATGCAGTAGACTAAGTTGGGGGAAATGCAAGTGAAATGCTGCTTCACTTGAAAGGAGTGTTTGGGTCCTTGGACGGTGAGGAGAGAGGAAGTGAAGGGGCAGGTGTTGCATCTTTTGCGTGGGCATGGGGTGGTGCCATAGGAAGGGGTTGAGGAGTAGGGGGTGATGGAGGAGTGGACCAGGGTGTCCCGGAGGGAGCGATCCCTATGGAATGCCGATAGGGGGGGTGAAGGGAAGATGTGTTTGGTGGTGGCATCATGCTGGAGTTGGCGGAAATGGCAGAGGATGATCCTTTGAATGCGGAGGCTGGTGGGGTGATAAGTGAGGACAAGGGGGACCCTATCATGTTTCTGGGAGGGAGGAGAAGGCGTGAGGGCGGATGCGCGGGAGATGGGCCGGACACAGTTGAGGGCCCTGTCAACGACCGTGGGTGGAAAACCTCGGTTAAGGAAGAAGGAGGACATGTCAGAGCAACTGTTTTTGAAGGTAGCATCATTGGAACAGATGCGACGGAGGCGAAGGAACTGAGAGAATGGGATGGAGTCCTTACAGGAAGCGGGGTGTGAGGAGCTGTAGTCGAGGTAGCTGTGGGAGTCGGTGGGTTTGTAATGGATATTGGTGGACAGTCTATCACCAGAGATTGAGACAGAGAGGTCAAGGAAGGGAAGGGAAGTGTCAGAGATGGACCACGTGAAAATGATAGAGGGGTGGAGATTGGAAGCAAAATTAATAAATTTTTCCAAGTCCCAACGAGAGCATGAAGCGGCACCAAAGTAATCATTGACGTACCGGAGAAAGAGTTGTGGAAGGGGGCCGGAGTAGGACTGGAACAAGGAATGTTCCACATACCCCATAAAGAGACAGGCATAGCTGGGGCCCATGCGGGTACCCATAGCCACTTGTTCTCACGCTGAACAATTTCTCCTTCAACTCCTCTCACTTCCTCCAAATAAAAGGTGTGGCTATGGGTACCCGCATGGGCCCCAGCTATGCCTGTCTCTTTATGGGGTATGTGGAACATTCCTTGTTCCAGTCCTACTCAGGCCCCCTTCCACAACTCTTTCGCCGGTACATCGAAGATTACTGCGGTGCTGCTTCATGCTCTCGTCTGGACTTGGAAAAATTTATTAATTTTGCTTCCAATCTCCACCCCTCTATCATTTTCACGTGGTCCATCTCTGACACTTCCCTTCCCTTCCTTGACCTCTCTGTCTCAATCTCTGGTGATAGACTGTCCACCAATATCCATTACAAACCTACTGACTCCCATAGCTACCTCGACTACAGCTCCTCACACCCCGCTTCCTATAAGGACTCCATCCCATTCTCTCAGTTCCTTCGCATCTGTTCCGATGATGCTACCTTCAAAAACAGTTGCTCTGACATGTCCTCCTTCTTCCTTAACCGAGGTTTTCCACCCACGGTCGTTGACAGGGCCCACAACCGTGTCCGGCCCATCTCCCGCGCATCCGCCCTCACGCCTTCTCCTCCCTCCCAGAAACATGATAGGGTCCCCCTTGTCCTCACTTATCACCCCACCAGCCTCCGCATTCAAAGGATCATCCTCTGCCATTTCCGCCAACTCCAGCATGATGCCACCACCAAACACATCTTCCCTTCACCCCCCCTATCGGCATTCCATAGGGATCGCTCCCTCCGGGACACCCTGGTCCACTCCTCCATCACCCCCTACTCCTCAACCCCTTCCTATGGCACCACCCCATGCCCACGCAAAAGATGCAACACCTGCCCCTTCACTTCCTCTCTCCTCACCGTCCAAGGACCCAAACACTCCATTCAAGTGAAGCAGCATTTCACTTGCATTTCCCCCAACTTAGTCTACTGCATTCGTTGCTCCCAATGTGGTCTCCTCTACATTGGAGAGACCAAACGTAAACTGGGCGACCGCTTTGCAGAACACCTGCGGTCTGTCCGCAAGAATGACCCAAACCTCCCTGTTGCTTGCCATTTTAACACTCCACCCTGCTCTCTCGCCCACATGTCTGTCCTTGGCTTGCTGCATTGTTCCAGTGAAGCCCAATGCAAACTGGAGGAACAACACCTCATCTTCCGACTAGGCACTTTACAGCCTTCCGGACTGAATATTGAATTCAACAACTTTAGGTCGTGAGCTCCCTCCCCCATCCCCACCCCCTTTCTGTTTCCCCCTTCCTTTTTTATCCAGTAAATTATATAGATTTTTCTTTTCCCACCTATTTCCATTATTTTTAAATATTTTAAAATCTTCTATGCTCTTCCCACCCCCACTAGAGCTATACCTTGAGTGCCCTACCATCCATTCTTAATTAGCACATTCGTTTAGATAATATCACCAACTTTAACACCTATGTGTTCTATTGTACTATTGTCGTTGACATCTTTTGATGATCTGCTTCTATCACTGCTTGTTTGTCCCTACAACCACACCCCCCCCCACCTCTCTCTCTCTCTATCTCTCCGCCCCCCCCCACACACCTTAAACCAGCTTATATTTCAACTCTTTCTTGGACTCGAACTCAAGTTCTGTCGAAGGGTCATGAGGACTCGAAACGTCAACTCTTTTCTTCTCCGCCATTGCTGCCAGACCTGCTGAGTTTTTCCAGGTAATTCTGTTTTTGTTTAGCATTAGACATGCTCCAGTGCCACAAGAGGTTGTGCTTATGTTGAGTTTCCTAGATTTACCGCCGGTCTGTGCGAAGCAGGTAAAGAATTGGACAAAAGGGGATCCAATTTTATGAAAAGTCCAGAACAGGTATTGCAAGGGAAGTTGAATGCACCAGTCTCCGAAGAGATAAAACCATTCTATGCCCATAAAGCTGAATTAAGTTGTCAAGATGGAATCTTGTTGTGAGGAGCAAGAGTTGTCGCCCCTTCGCAAGGAAGAGGACCACTCTTGACAGAGCTTCACAGTGCATATCCAGGCATTTGGAAAATGAAAATGCTTGCATGAAGCTATGTCTGGTGGCTAGGCATTCACAGTGACATTGAAAGCATGGTCAAGCTCTCTCTCCAGTGTCAGCAAGAACAGAAGTTGCCCATTTCAGCTCCACTGCATTTGTGGGAGTGGCCTGGTTGACCATGGGTTAGACTACATGTCGACTATGTAGGTCTATTTTTAGGTACCATGTTTTTATTGATCATCATGCATTCTAAGTGGATGGATGTGTATGAAGTTCGCTCACCAACATCGTGTGCAACAATTGAAAAGCTGCGCCAATGTTTTAGTGTACATGGCCTACCAGAAATCATTGTTTTGGATAATGGTACTGCTTTCACCAGTGTGGGATTCCAGAGATTCATGAGCTTAAATGGGATTAAATGTATTAGAAATGCACCATATCATCCCTCATCCAATGGGTTAGCAGAAAGAGCAGTACAAACTTTTAAACAGGAATGAAGAAGCTATCCGAAGAAACATTAAAAACATGAATTTCATGATTTCTTCTCAACTCCTCATGCAAGTTTGGGTTCAACACCATCTGAATTACTAATGAAACGCCGTCTTCACACAAGGTTGAGTCTGGTGTTTGCTAACTTAGAGGGGATGGTAGAGAAGAACTGGAGTAGTCAGAAAGTGAATCATGATATTCACAATGAAGCTCGAAAATTTATTGTGTGAGAGACAGTTTTTGTGCGAAATTTTGGAAATGGACCCAATTGGGTTCCTGGTATAATTGTCTCTGACAACAGGACCTTTGTCATACCAAATGGAAGTGGAAAACTGGATTGTTTGAAAACATGTAGATCATCTAAGAAGTAGAGAGACTCTCCAATAACCAGTTGCTCCACCTGAAATTAATGTTGAACCTTCAATCCCTGAGGTGCCAGATTGACATAGAATAAACATACCTGATGTCTCTGTTGAAGTAAATAATTCTGAATATGTTATGGATTAAGATATTCTTGTAAATAAGAGATGTAAAAAAATTTAAAGGGGGAGGAATGTAGTGATTTTAAGTAAAACCTTTCATATCATTTTAGGGATCACATAATTGCACTGACGAATCAGCCCTAAGTGCAAGTAATCTTGGAGGCGGAGCTTTTTAGTTATGGACCTGGTTCAAGCATGTAACTTCTTTATGAGCTCTGTAAATAAAGTTAACTATTTCTAACAAGAAACCTGTCTGGTACACCAAGTTTATTACAGTAGCCAGCCACTGAATCTGGAGCGAACAATGGAAGACCTACACTGGAGAATCCAAAAAGGTAAAGAGCATTGCCACAGTACCTCTGTCCTATAGCCAACAGGCAGCTCAGCTTCCAGTTATCATAGTGATAGGTGAAGGACCTAATCTTCTGGGCCAAGACTGGTTACAAAAAATTAAGCTCAACTGGTCTGAAATACTTCACTTGCGAATAAGAGGAGTTCCTGAACTATTAAGGAAATACAACATTATGCCTCATGATGAATTAGGAAAGTTAAAAGGTTTGCAAGCAAAAATATATTTAGGTTCTCAGCCGACACCCTGTTTCTTTAAGGCTGTGCCTTATGCCCTAAAGGAGGAGGTAGATGCAGAACTGTGGCCAGTTAGAGAAGCTGGGCATCATCCAATCAGTCCAATTTTCAGAACGGGCAGTGCCCGCAGTCCCAATGGTGAAATCTGACCAAACCATATGCATTCGTGGGAACTATAAATTGACTGTGAACAAGGCAGCCAAACTAGATAAATATCCTATCCCAAGAGTAGATGACTTATATACAAAGCTAGCTGGAGGTAAATCCTATACCAAACTGGACATGAGCCATGCATACCAACAGTTAGAGCTGGATAGCTCATGTAGAGAGTATGTAACCATCAACATGCACAAGGGTCTGTATCAATATGCTCGCCTTTGGAGTATCATCTGCATGTGCAACTTTCCAAAGAACAATGGAGACTCTTTTGCAAGGACTTCTCCAAGTGCTAGTATACCTAGATGATGTTCTGATCACAGGGTCAACTGAAGCCGAACATTTGACCAACCTGGAAGAGGTGTTAAGAGGATTCTTGGAAGCCAGTATATGGTTAAAGAAAGAGAAAAGTTCATTCTAAATGCCAGAAGTCACTTACCTGCGTCACCGAGTGAAAGCCATGGGGTTGCATCTGGTAGAGGAGAAAGTTAGGGCGATCAAAGAGGTGCCCTCTCGGTCCAGTGTAACTGAAGTCAAGTCTTTTCTGGGCGTGATCAACTATTCTAGCCGTTTCTTGCCAAACTCGTCAACAGTGTTAGCACCATTACACTAGTTGTTAAAAAAGAATCATTGTTGATCATGGAATTCACAACAATAAAAAGCCTTTGTGAAAGTTAAGCTATTACATTCATGTTTACTGGTACATATGACCCATTGAAAGAATTGGTATTAAAAAGTGATGCATCTCCTTATGGTATGGGAGCTGTGTTATCACATAGGATGGAAGATGGTTCTGAAAGGCCAACTGGCTATGTCTCCAGAATCCTCTCTGCAGCCGAGAAAGGTTATTCCCAACTAGAAAAGGAAGGTTTATCAGTGATATTTGGAAAGAAGAAATTCCACCAGTTTCTGCAAGGGCAACATTTCACCATTGTGTCAGAGCATAAACCACTAATGGGTTTATTCAGTGAGGATAAAGCTATTCTGCCAATAGCATCAACAAGAATTCAATGTTGGGCTTTGATATTATTTGCATATGAGTATATCTTTATGCATCATCCTGGCTTGCATATTGCAAATGTGGATGCACTGTCGTCTCCCATTACCAGATAGCATTGTACATGCTCCAGTGCCACAGGAAGATGTACTGAATTTCTTGGACACTTCACCTGTGAGCGCGAAGCAAATTAGAAATTGGACGAACAGAGATTCAATTTTGCTGAAAGTCCGAGACCTTGTATTGTAAGGGTGGTTGAATTCACCAGTGTCTGAAAAGATAAGGCCATTACATACCCATAAAACAGATTTAAGTTGTCGAGATGGAATCTTGTTGTGGGGATCAAGAGTCATCGTCCCTTTGCAAGGAAGAGATCCACTCTTGACAGAACTTCACAGTGTGTATCCAGGCATACTGAAGATGAAAATGTTTGCGCGAGATATGTCTGGTGGCCAGGCATAGACATCAACATTGAAAGCATGGTCAAGCACTGTCTCCATTATCAGCAACAACAGAAGTTTCCTGTTTCACCTCCACTGCATCCGTGGGAGTGGTCTGGTTGACCCTGGGCTAGACTACATGTTGATTATGTAGGACCATTCTTAGGTCCAATGTTTTTATTGATCGTAGACGCACATCCTAAATGGATGGATGTGTATGAAGCCTGATCACCGACACCGAGCTCAACTATTGAAAAGCTGCGCCAATGTTTGCATCTACATGGCCTACCGGAAGTCATTGTTTCGGATAACAGTACAGTCTTTACCAGTACAGAGTTTCAGAGATTCATGAGCTAAAATGGAATCAGACATATTAAAACAGCACCATATCATCCCTCATCAAATGGGTTGGCTGAAAGAGCGGTGCAAACTTTCAAATCAGGAATGAAGAGGTTATGCGAAGGTACTCTAGAAACTCGACTTCCCGTTTTCTTCTCAATTATCATACGAGTCCTCATTCAACTATGGGTTCAACGCCGTATGAATTATTAATGGAACACTGCCTACTTACAAGGTTAAGTCTGCTGTTTCCAAACTTAGAGGGAAAGGTAGAGAAAAATCAGAGTAATCAAAAATTGAATCACAATATTCATAGGTAAGCTTGAAGATTTACTGCAGGAGATACAGCTCTCGTGTGGAATTTTGGAGGTGGACCTGATTGGGTTCCTGGTACAATTGTCTCTGAAACAGGTGGAAGTTGAAGACCAAGTTGTTCGAAAACATATGGGTCATCTTAGGAATAGAGAGAGACATTTCAACAACCAGCTATTCTGTTTGTGATTAACGTCAAACCATTAAGCTTGAGGTGACAGTTTGACCTAGATGAGATATACCCAATATCTCTGTAGAGTTATCTAACCCTGAACTGCCACTTTCTAATGATGTACCCGATACTGCAGTTCCTGATCATATTGATCCAGTGGAAGAACCTCAATTGGTAGAGCTACGCCACTCTAACTGAATAAAGAAAACACCTCAGAGACTTAATCTATAATCACCTGACTTGTATATATCTGTATATATATTTATAAATTGTGGGTTATTCAAATGTTCTCTGCAAATAGGAACTGTAAAAAACTAAAAGGGGAAGAAATGTAATAATTGAAGGTTTTGCCTTTCCTACTGCCTATCAGGGGTCATGTTCTTGGAGATGCCAACCAATGAGCCCTAAGTGTGGGTAATCTGGCAGGGGGCGGGGGTTGGGGTGGTGTGGTGGCGTGGCTTTTCTAGTCAAGGACCTGGTTCAAACGTGTACCTTCTGAAAAGCTCTCTGTAATAAAATTTCTGTTTCAAGTAGAAACCTGTCCGGTCACGCTGGAAGCCTGAAATAAAAACTAAAAATGCTGAAAGTACTCAGCAGATCAGGCAGCATCTGAGCAGAGAGAAACAGTTAATGTTTCAGATTGATGACCTTTCATCAGAACGGAGGATTGGAGTAAGACAGGTTTTAAGCAAGCAGAGAGGCAGGGAAAGGGGAGGGGGGCATTATGCAGGGGCGGGGTGGGGGGGGGGGGTGCGAGGAAAGAACAAAAGGGAATGTGTGTGATAAGGTGGAAATATTAAATGTGGAAAGGGAAAGGGAGAGTGTTTCTGAACCTGCTTGTGTTTACAGGTGGGGATTGTCGGTAATATTCAACTGCTTTGATATGGTCTTGCTCCATGCTGCCCCCTTGTGCCTCCACAACTGTCTGTGGAGATGGAGACACCAACTGGTCTCTGACAAATCAGTGACCTGTTTGTTACATGTTCCAGTGAAGCAGTTGCCTTCTCTAAAGGGTAAAAGAAAAGAAACAATAAACTTGCATTTTTATGGCATTTTTAATGGCTTAAGGATGTCCCAAATTGTTTTACAATATTTGTGAAGTGAAATCACTATTGCAATGAAGGAGACACCTGCAGCCAATTTGCAAAAACAAACTCCCACAAAGATTAATAAGATTCGTGATCAAGTTATCAACTTTTTAAGTGATGTGGATTGAGGAATAAATAATGACCAAGACACGAGAAGCTTCCCTGATTATCTTCCAAATAGAAGACTATGAAAGATGCTTACAAGGAAAAGACAGCTTCTGTGATGTTGCAATGGAGAGCCGCAGACTTGAGAGTCACACCTATCATTTGCAGTGTTTCCTGCGAGATATTCTTCAGTGTCACGATCTTCCTCAGATATCCTGTTTAGGTGAAGACATTGGCAGTGTTCTTTGAGGACTCTGCTGCAAAGGCGGCACATTGTCAGCCACTTCTCATTCCATTGACTCCTTTGTGCTGTGTGAATCACCCGGTACCAATTCCTCACTACCTAATTTCTTCTTGGGTGTAAGTCTCTGAGCTGGTGCCTTGGGATGAGGAAGCATGTGTCACAGATGAGGATTGGGGCAGAGCAAGGTAAGATCATGCATCTGCCCTGGGAAAGTGTCCTAGTTCTGATACTCCTCATCCTTATCTTTCTCTTCCTGTGGCGGTGGATTTGCAGGAGGGTGCGGGGGTGGGTTAATAACTAAGAATGGCTGAGCACCATCCTGAAAGGATTGAGGAGACAGAGTAGATGGTTCAGTTTGTGTGCTTTTTAAAAATTCATTTACGGGATGTGGGCTTTCATGGCTAGGCCAACATTTATTGCCCATCCCTAATTGCTCTTGAGATAATGCATTGCAGGAATAGGAAGGCTCCATTGCTGGTGCTTAACCACTAACCTGGCCCAAACTGCCAATCCTGCCAGTTCCTGCAGGAAAGTCTGAGTGATTGCCCACCAGCTTCAGGGCCTGGTTCTCTGCAGACAAGGGGTTTAAAGGTGGAGGTTCTCCCTCTGGTGGCTGACTTTGAAATGCATTGTATACTAGTTTGTCTTGCAAAGATGAAGTGAATTTGGATGAATCTGGCACCTGAGGAAAGGTGAAGTGAGGTGGGATTAACCCCTCTCAACTCTTTGTGTTTCTCTCTGGGACAACATTTGTCAAGACCTTTTTTCCAGCTAATTGTGTTGATCTAAATAGGAAGAAGTTGATAATGAAGGATGGAGTAGATGAACACATTGGAATTTTTCAGCTGATTAGAGTGAGCCAGTGTGGATTTGTAAGGTTAGGTCAGCCTGAGGAACCTGACAGAATATTTTGAAGCGGTGCCTAAAGTAGTGGACCGGGGAATGTCTATGGATGTTATTTATCCAGACTTCCAGAAGGCTTTTGGTAAAGTCCCTCATAAGAAACTGTTATCTAAAGTTGAAGCTCATGGAATCGAAGGCAAATTATTGAACTGGTTAAGAAATTGAGTGAGTGGCAGGAGGCAGAGAGTAGGGATAATGGACAGATAATCTAATTGACAGCATATGGCTACTGGTGTTCTACAGGAACCCAAGTCTTTATCCCTATCATAGTTACATCCTCCTACTTCTCCCCCAAAATCTCAGACTTCACAGGGTTAGTCTCTGATGTGCCTCGGCTAATCTCCCTGATCTTGTTCTCATCTTTTTCTGAGGTTGAGGACATTCTGCAACGTCCCTTCTGTCAGTGTGAGCTCCATTTCCTGAGTGGCTGTAGCGTTTTGTCTTGTTTCTTGTTCCTTATCTCAACCAGGATCTGAATAGTAAGCTCAAGTTTCTCCTGGCTTTCTTTCCAAGGATGTTAAGGTGCCGTGGTTTCTCCTTATATTTCCCTGGTCCGTCTCAATCCTATAAGATTTTGGTTGTGGAGCTCTTTCTATTACAGTGCCTTCTTCCTGTTGGTTTTGTATCCATTCTCTCTCCCTGGATTGTAGCACTGATAAGTCTCACACTCTGTGCCTGAAGTTAAAGTTACTAGTGTCTCTGTTCTTCCTTGCACTTTTTTACCCTCTCATGGTTGTTCGAGGTAATATTACGTTTTAGTTTCAGTTGCAGAGCTGGAAGTTGTGTTCTCAATCTCTTTCCCATTCACAACTCTGATGGTGAGAACCCATTTTGTAACAGTGAGGTTCTGTAACTCAGAGGAACTAAATTAAGATCTTCATTCTCCTACATCAAGTCTTTGATGGTTTGCACGCCTCTCTCAGCTTCTCCATTAGACTGAGGGTAATGAGGTGAGATGGTTATGTGAATGAACCCATATTCCTTCTCAAAAGTTTGGAATAATTAATTGCCAAATTGCAGGCCATTGTCTGACACCATAATATCCAGTTTACTATGTGTTGAATGATTGTTTCCCCATGATGCTGTCCAATCTGTTCACTTCAATCCACTTTGAATAGTAATCGATGATAATAATGATTATCTTGCCTTTAAAATCAAATAAATCTATACCAAGGTGCTCCCACGGCATTGATGGAAAAATAGAACATGATAATGGTTCTATTTGCTCTTAGTTGTTCAATGCATATGTAAGACAATTGGAAATCATTTCACCCATAGAGCAAGTAATGCCTGGACACCAGACTGATTGCTGGGCTCTTGCTCAACATTTTGCTATCCTTAAGTGACCTTGTCTTTGAAGAATTTCAATACCAATACTTAGAATGACTATTCTGTCTTAACATCGTCAATGATTGTGAGCTGCTTTCTCTGTTCAAAGTACTGAATTGTTCGGAATATAGTCTTGCCATCCTTCCAGACAATACTTTCTTACCAGGACACATTTGTTGTCTTGCTGCTGTGATTTTTTTTTCTCCTGCAACTTATTTGCAGTAGCTGGTATGTGTTGAGTAATGAGAAATGTATATGCTTCCATCTCCTCGGTGAAATGCAAATCCTTTAGATTGGTACCCTCAATGTTCAATTGGTATCCTCAAAACATATCTGCTGTCATTTGGTACCTTCTTTGAACATACTCTGTTATGGAGTTATATTTCATCAATCTTAATCTGAACCATTGGATGCTAGGCGTTATCTTTGCAATCTTTTTCATGTTCAGAATAGTGACTAGTGGCTTATGGTCTGTTTCAATTTTGAACCGAAATCCCAACGCATAGTCTGAGAATTTCTCACACACCCATGTTGTTGCCAATGCTTCTTTCTCAATTCTAGTGTATCTTTTTTTTGTGCCTGTGAGTGATGTTGAGACATGGTAAACTGGTCTATGTTTACCGTTTCTCTGTACTTGAAATAACGCTGCACCTAGCATCTGCTGTTAATACGGTCAGTTGTTGTCGATTGTACTGGGTCATAACGATTTTCTCAAAAGCATTTTGCTTCCAGCATTCGAGTGTTACTGTTAGTAGACTGCAATAACTGTCTCAAAGGCTCATTGATATCTGCTGAATTTGGTAGGAACTTTCCTACTTGGTTAACCATCTTGAGGAACCTCTGAAGCCCAGTAGCATTCCTGGGTTGTGGAAGCTCTCTGGTCACCTTTGGTTTTTGTGGGTTGATTGTTATTCCAAGGGCTTGTACAATATGACCTAGAAACTTTTTCATAGGTTTTGCAAACATACATTTTTCATTCGACGTTAGGCCTGCATTCTGTAAGACTTTCAAGACTGCTCTAACTCTACAGTCATGCTTTTCTATTGTGGAATCATGTATAAGTATGTTGTCCATATGGCATATTACTTCTCCCAAGCCTCCTAGAGTGTGAGATGTTGTTCTCTGGAAAATTTCTAGAGTGGATGCTATTCCAAATGGTAATCTATTAAAGCAATAATGACCAAATGGTGTTATAAAAGTGGTCAGCAATCTGGATTCTTTGTCCAGAGCCAACTGCCAAAATCTACTGCTTGCACCCAATTTGGTGAATAGGGTACCTTTGCCTAGTTTGGCAAGACTCTCACACTGAGCCCATCGGGTGGATCTCATGCTCCACTGATCTGTTTTAGTTCAGTTAAATCCATGTAGATTCTTATTGAGTTGTTTGGCTTTGGGATCATGACCATTCCTGATCACCATATTGTTGGCATGGTTACTAGTGCAATAATCCCTTACTGTAGCATGTTCTCAATTTCACTTTGACTTTGTCCAAGTGTGGGTGAGGGACTGTCCCTGGTATAAAGAGGAAAATTGGTTTAGCTTCACTGTCATTGGGTCAAAATCCTGGAACTCCCTTCCTAACTGCACTGTGGGTGTACCTACACCACACAGACTGCAGCGTTCAAGAAGGCAGCTCACCACCACCTTCTCAAGGGTAATTAGAGATGGGAAATAAATGTTGGCCCAGCCAGCGAAGCCTGCATCCCGTGAATGAATAAAAAAAATTGGCTCTTAGAGTAACATGGTACTCCATCTTCAGTCTTCTAAAGCCTGTAAATAATCTAGCAAATTCATCCTTGAATGCATTGCTGTAATGCTTATCAGCAACCTCATCAACTTTATAGATTAGCTTCAATTTTAAGCATGCCTTCTTGCTTAGTAATGAAGATTCTTGATTTTGGATGACATACATAGGTTCAAGGATTTCTCTATCTTTATACTTCAATTTTGCCATGTGTTTGTCTATGAATTTCTGTGTAATACCCATCTGGACTCTCTAACTTGATGGATGAGGGCTGTAGTGTAATGTGCTTAAGTCATTTTACATTGTTGGATAAAACAGAAACTGCTGCTCCTGTGTCTAATTTTAAACTCTATGGGGTGTCCATTCACTTCAGGTTTAATGCTCCAGTATTTATTTTCTAATTCATCTACTTCCCTTAGGAAAGTTATTTCTTTTCTCTGTCATTCTCCTACTTTGTGTATGTGGTTTGACTTTAATATTTGTTCCTTTATTTTGTAACATGTGTTTTGGATTGGCAGAGGGTTTTAAAACAGTTGTGGCACACTGCTCTCCTTGCTTGGCATTCTATTTGTGCAAGTTTTTCCCACTGCACCAAGGGCATTTCAAGATGGCGTTTGGCATGTGTTTACCCATTTTCATGGGCTTCTGCTTTGGTGCACTTTCCCTGTTTTGGCCTACATACTGAATGACCTCACTTATCTGTTTCCATGACACCTCACTTTCCCCTCAAACAAACACTATTTTGCTTTCCAAGCTCAGTTTGCCTCACGATTTGTACTGCCTTAATTAGATTTAAATCTTCTCGTTTGCAAGAGATCTGATAGAGCTTCATCTAAGACCCCAATTACTATTTGATCACAAATCAATTCTTCCTTCAATATTCCGTTGTCATAATTTTCTGCCAGTCTGCCTAGATCATTGATCCATGCTCTTGCCTGGTCTTTGTTTTCACTTGTTAAATTTTACCTGTTTTATGATTAAATTTTTGTCAATGCTGAAATATGAATCAAATGCTTGCTAGACTTCTTTGTAAGAAGTTGAAATTTAATTGACTCCCTGCCTCAACATTATGTCATCAGCAATAGCTCCAGCTGCATAGAGTAATGTACTGACTGGATCCTTTTGTTCTTTTTTGTGTAAATCAGAAGCAGCTCTATATCTGGAAAATCTCTTTTTCCAGTTGTCACAGTTCTGAGCTTGTTGCGAGCCTTTAGCACTCTGGAATAGCTCTGTGGGTGGTGTGGGTAGTGTGGATTCCAAGCTGATACCAAGCCCTGGAATTTTTCCTGCTTCACTACTGTTGATTGTTGATTCTGGTCTGTACGCACTGTTGTCCAGACTCTGGGTCTGTGCCTAAGCTCGCATCTACGGCAACCATGATGCTCCGAATGTTTGGTGTTTTGAATCTATTCCTTTCAAACTTCTTTCTAGGATCTCTTTACTTGCCTGGTCTGTAGCTGCTTCTTAGAACTTTTTTTGTGTCTTTTACTCACTGTCCACTGCCACCATGTTTTGTCATGTGTTTGGGTCTAGGTGGAGTTCCTTGGGGCTTGTCTATTCTCCAAAGTAATCTGTTCGAAACTGTAATTTTTAAAAAAAACCATTACTCTTTATTTTATAGCTACCATATACATATTAGGAGCTCTGCATGAGGTTGGAACTTCTCCTCCTTCCAGATCTCTCTTATCAATAATGTGGTGCTACATCAGAATCATGTGCTTCTGATGTTAACCCTTTGCATCAACAATTTGCTGTCTCATCAACATGGATGATGGAATGGGAAGTCACAGTGCCAATGAGTTAAAGATAGGCAACATTGCAAGCAATATAGTTAGAAGCATGAAAGTGCGAAGTGATATTAATAAGTTAGTTGAATGGATGAAACTTTGGCAAATGGATTTCAATATAGGCAAGTGTGAGGTCATCCACTTTGGACCTAAAAAAATGGATTGCAGCTGATTAACTAAGTGAAGACATAGAGCAAAATTTTCCCCCCGTTGGGGGCAGGGGGGTGTGTGGGAGCGGATGCAAGCATGCGGGTTCCCGATCAGCGCCCCCAGTCAGTGGCATGCCACCATTTTATGTGGGTGGGCTAATTAAGGCCCACCCAGCGTGACATCCACCAGGAAGCACTGAGCCAGGAGTGCACTCTTTCGCGCTTGTGTGTGAAAGGGCACGCCAATGTCCCTGAGGCAAAGTGCTACCTCAGGGAGATTGGCTCTGGTTTGAAAATTTCAGTAAAGAAGGGGAAAAAAATTACTGACATGTCCACTCATGCCACTGTCACATGTCAATTTATTTTATTTAAACATTTTATAAAAACTTTTAATACCCTCATGAAATCTTATTCCGTTCGTCGATGAGGTTTCATGTTTTTTCTGAAGCCCGCCTGGGTTCCCACCTGCCCACCAACCTTAAGGCTGGACGGGCAGGTCCATTAATCATGTTAATTACTCTATTAATGGCCTTAATAGGCCTTTGACAGTTTGGCAGGCACACAGCCGAATCGGCTGCGCGCCCGCCAAACCAAAAATCTAAATGATGCGAGGTGACGTCGGGACACATGCCCGATATCGCCCCACATTATTTTACGCATCGGCAAGCGGGCCCCGCCCCCCATTCACCAAACAGAAGATACTGCCCTTGGAGTTTGGTGAGAGGGGAGTTTAAGTGTTAATTTTGTTCTTAAATTTTGCTTTTAAAATCTAATCCAGTCTGAAGAGTCATGAGGACTCGAAACGTCAACTGTGCTCTTCTCCACCGATGCTGCCAGACCTGCTGAGTTTTTCCAGGTATTTCTGTTTTTGTTCTGTAATTAGCAGTAACTGGAAAGTACTGTGTAAGCAGGCTAAGTCTTTCTTTCTTACAGTTTAGACAGGGTAAACTCACTGGGTAGTTAATCAGCTAACTGGTTGAATCTGGTTCAGTTTACTATAAATTCAGGGTTCTTTAGTGCATCCTTGGTAAATGAGAGTGCAGCCGACTAACTGAGTGAAGACTTGGGGCAGAAATTTTCCCTCGGTGAGCTGGGGCGGGGCCTGCTCACCCCCGACATCATCCCGCACCATTTAAATATTCAGGAAGGTGGGGGGACAGCGAAATCAGCTGTCCACCCACTGATCTGTCAAAGGCCAATTGAGGCCATTGACAGGGTAGTTAAATCCATTAAAGGCCCTGCCTATCCAACCTTAAGGCTGGTGGACAGACCAGGAGCCCCAGTGGGCTTCTGAAAAAACATGAAACTTCATCCACCGGCGGGATGAGGTTTCATGTCGCTTTTAAAAAAAACTTTAATAAAGTTTCTGTGATATTTATGAACATGTCCCATCTCATGTGACATTAATAATTTTTAAATTTTTCTCTTTTTAAACTTTCAAAAACTTTCAGTGCTCTCCCTGAGGCAGCACTTAGTCTCAGGGAGATGTGTGCGCGAAAGAGCGCATTCTGACAGTTGGGGAATTTGCCCCCCCCTCCCCGCACCCCCCCACCGCCTGCACAGGAAGTGCATAGCGCTCACCGTCAGGCAGCCCGCTGGGCGGGCATTAATTGGCCCACCCACTTAAAATGGCGGCAGGGCCCGTTTCGGCAGCGGTGATCGGCTGCCCACCCGCCCATCAAAATTCTGCCCTTGGAGTTTGGTGAGAGGGGAGTTAGGGGCAAGAAGGAGTTTGTTTCCTCTTTCTATCTTTCTCACCCATTGAACTTGGTTCTTGCTCCACTACATGGAAAGGGGCTGGCTGCTTGGTGAGTATCTGGTAAGTTGGTAAGTTCTATTCTATCCCTAAAGTTTAAAATAGTACATAATTTGGTGGTAAAGTTGATAAAATATATGAGAAAGCAACATTAATTAAGTGATTAATATAATTAAGTAATTATTTAAAATACATTAAGGATGGCAGGACAGATGATGTGTCAAGACTGCAGCACATGGGAGCTCCTGGATAACATTGTGATCCAGAACAAAAAACATCTGCAGTAAGTGTTTGCGGCTTGAGGAACTTCAGCTCAGAGTCATTGAGCTGGAGGCTGAGCAGCAGACTCTGCGACACATCAGGGAGGGGGAAAGTTACCTGAATGTTTTATACCAGGAGCAGTCACACCACTTAGGATAGGGTCTTCTGATTCATTCAGTGGCCAGGGACAGGAGGGTGTGACTGCAAGTGAGGCAGGTAAGGGGACCCAGGAATGCAGGAGTGTGAGCCTCTGTAATTGTCCAACAGGTTTGAGGTTCTCTCAGCTTGTTTGGATGAGAGCGGGGGTTGCAGGGTGGAGGAGCAAACGGAACATGGCATGGAAGCCATCCAATTGGGGGGAGCAAAAAGGAATGTGATAGTAGGGGGCAGTATAGTAAGGGGGATTGTTCTCTATAGCAAAGAGCAAGAGTCCAGACGGCTTTATTGCCTGCCCGGTGCCAGGGTTTGGCACATGTGCTCAGGGCTGGGGAGGAACTTGCAGTGGGAGGGGGAGGATCCAGTGGTCGTGGTCCATGTAGGTACCAATGACAGAGTCAGGATGAGCAAGAAGGCTTTGAATAGTCAGTATGATGAGCTAGGCATCAAAATAAGAAGCAGAGCCTCAAAGGTTCCTGGATTATTATCTGAGTCATGTGCAAATTGGCATAGGACAAATAAAATTAGAGAAATAAATGCGTGGCTCAAAGACTGGTGTGGGAGAAGTGGGTTCTGGTTTGTGGGGCACTGGCACCCGTTTTGGGGAATGTGGGATCTGTACCATTGGGACAGTCTATACCTGAACCGCGCTGGGGCTGGTGTCCTCGCAAGCTGACTAATGAGGGAAATACAGGAGGATTTTAAACTGAATAGTGGGGACAAGGGATCAACTTTGGGAAGATGTGGTAAACCAAAGAGTAGAGGCAAGGTAAGATAGACAGGTATTAATATTGGAAATGATAAACAGACTGTGACAGGAAAGGACAGAGGGTACAAATCTAAGAGTAAATCAGCAGATAGGGCTAGATACTACAAAAATAATAAAAGGACAAAACTAAAGGCTCTGTATCTAAATGCACATAGCTTTTGAAACAAAACAGATGAACTGATAGCATAAATAGCAATAAGTATGTACGATTTGATAGCCATTACAAAGACATGGCTACAGGATGGCATAGACTGGGACCTGAATATTGAAGGGTGACATTTAGGAAGGACAGAAAGTTTGGAAAATGTAGAGGGATGGCTCTGTTAATTAATGATGATATCAGCACATTAGAGAAGGCTGACCTAAGTTCAGGAAACCAGTATGTAGAAGTAGTTTGGATTGAGATGAAGAATGATAAAGGCAAGAAGTGGCTTGTGGAAGTGGTGTACAGGCCCCCTAATTGTAACTACACAGTAGGACAGAGTATAAAAGAGATAATGGGAGCTTGCCAGAAAGGTACAGCAATAATCATGGGAATTTTAATTTACATATAGACTGGAAAAATCAGATGGGCAAAGGTAGTGTAGATAAAGAGTTCTTAGAATGTTTTCAGGATAGTTTCTTAGAATATCACGTTCTGGAGCCAACCAGAGAGCAGGCTATACTAGACCTGGTATGGAGCAACAAGATAGGATTAATTGATAACCTTCTAGTGAAGATAGCAGCAATTATAATATGATTGAATTTTATATTCATTTTGAGGGCAAAATGAGTGTGTCCAAGACTAGTATTTTAAACAAGTGCAATTATGAGGGCATGAAAGCAGAGCTAGCTAAAGTGAACTGCCAAATGAGGTTAAGGGATAGGTTAATAGAAGTTCAGTGGCAGACATTGAAAGGGATCTTTCAGAATACACAGAATATACACATTCCAGTGAGAAAGAAAAATTCCAAGGGGAGGGCCCACCATCCGTGGTTAACTAAGTTAAAGACAGTATCGAACTTAAAGAAAAAGCATATAATTACACAATGATGGGTGGCAGATCAGAAGATGGAAAGAATATAAAGAACAGCAAAGAATGACAAAAAGATTAATAAGGAGAGAAAAATTAGAGTATGAGAGAAAGCTAGATAGTAGTTTAAAGATGGACAGTAAGGGTTTCTATAGATATTGAAATAAGAGAAAAGTTAACAAAGTGAGTATTGGTCCTATAGCGAGTGTGTCTGGAGAATTGATAATGGAAAGTAGGGAGATGACAGATGAATTAAACTGGTATTTTGCTTTGGTCTTCATTATAGAGACATAAGTAACATCCTGGAAATAGCTGTAAATCTGGAAATGGAAGGGAGGAACTCGGAAAAATTACAATCACCAGGGAAGTGGTATTGAGCAAATTGCTGGGCCTGCGGGCTGACAAATCCCCAGGTCCAGATGGACTTCACCCTAAGTCCTTGAAAGAAGTGGCTTGTGAGATAGTTGATGCATTGATTTTAATTTTCCAAAATTCCTTAGAATTGGGGAAGGTTCCATTAGATTGGAAAATAGCAAATATTTTTTATTTAAATATCCTTTATTCCAAAAGGGAGGGAGACAGAAAGCAGGAAACAATAGGCCAGTTAGCCTAACATGTCATTGGGAAAATATTAGATCTATTATTAAAGATGTTATTGTGGGGCACTTAGAAAAATTTAAGGCAATCAGGCAGAGTCACCATGGTTTTGTAAAAGAGAAATTATGTTTAACCATTTTATTGGAGTTCTTTGAAGAATTCACATGTGCTGTGGATAAAGGGGATGTACTTTATATAGATTTCCAGAAGGCATTTGATAAAGTAACATCAAAGGTTATTGCAGAAAATAAAATCTCATGGGTGTAGGGGGTAACATGGATAGAAGATTGGTTAGCTAACAGGAAGCAGAGAATAGGCATAAATGGGTCATTTTTGGTTGGGGGGATGTGACGAGTGGTGTGTCAAAAGGATCAGTACTGGGACCTCAACTTTTTACAATTAATATAAATGACTTGGATGAAGGAACTGAAGGAATGGTTGCTAAATTTGCTGATGACACAAAGATAGGTAGGAAAGTAAATTGTGAAGAGGATGTAAGGAGACTACAAAGTGACATAAATAGATTAAGTGAGTGGGCAAAGACCTGGCAAATGGAGTATAATGTGAGCAAAAGTGAAATTGTTCATTTTGGCAGGAATAATAAAAAAAAAAGCTTATTATCTAAATGGTGAGAGATTGCAGAGCTCTGAGATTCAGAGGGATCTGGGTGTCCTAGTGCATGAATCACAAAAGGTTAGTATGCAGGTACAGCCGGTAATTAGGAAAGCTAATACAATGTTAACATTTATTTTGAGAATTGAATACAAAAGTAGGGAGGTTATGCTTCAGTTGTACAGGGCATTGGTGAGACCATATTTGGAGTAATGTGTACAGAATTGGTCTCCTTATTTAAAGAAAATGTGTGCGTTGGAAGCAGTTCATGGAGATTTACTAGACCAATACCAGGGGCAGAATTTTACGTCCCACGGGTGGGCATGTGCCCAATCTGTTGGCGCATAAAATTGCATGAGATGACATTGGGCAACTGTCCTGATGACATTGCACACTAGTGTGATATTTCGCTTGGAGGGTACGCGCAGAAGTTGGAAGCGTGTCTGCTGACAATTAAGCCCAGTAACGGCGCAATTGTCTCCAATCTTTCATGGCCTGTCCAATCTTATGGTTGGCGGATGGGCAAATTGGCCAGGAGGCCTTTACATTTTTCATCAAACCTCATCCAAGGGTGGGATGAAATCTCCATTATGAAATAAAATAGAAATATATATCTGTGGACAGTATTTTTGAGGTATGCTTTCAGGTGCTTGATTGTAATGCATGGACATTTTTTTTGCAGCTTTTTAAACCTTTTCATTATTTGCAGGTCTGCAGCTCCCTGAGGCAGCTGTCTGCCTTTAGGGAACTCTCTCGCAGCGCTCATCTGTGCCCACGGTGATGCCATCGCTCACCCTCTTCCTGCCTCCACTCCAGCAGCTCTGAGATTTTCAGTGCGCGTTTCACGCTGACAGGCCGATAATTAGCCAGCCAGTGTGAAATCATGGTCAGGGGCCAATCGCGGTCAGGGGCCATTTCTCGGCCGCTCCTGGGCCCGCTGACTTTTGCGCATCGAAGGGTAAAATTCAGGCCCAGGAATGGATGGGCTGTCTTATGAGGAAAGGCTGGACCGGTTAGGCTTGTATCCATTGGAAATTAGAAGAGTAAGAGGTGATTTAATTGAAATCTTTAAGATCCTGAGGGGACTTGACAGGGTGGATGTGGAGAGGATGTTTCCTCTTGTAGGACAATCTGGAACTTGGGGTCACTATTTAAAAATAAGGGGTCGGTGATTTAAGACAGGGATGAGGAGAAATTTTTTCTGACTTGGTGAGGAAACCAACTGCAATATTTTCAAGTTTTCCAAGTCTGCTGACAACACAAAACTGGGTGGGGTTGTGAGGAGGATGCAAGGAAGCTTCAGGGTGATTTAGTCCAGTTGTGTGTATGTGAGCAAACACATGGCAGATGCAGTATAACGTGGATAAATGTGAAGTTATACACTTCAGTGTGAAAAACGGAAAGGCAGGGTATTATTTAAATGGTGTTATATTGGGAAATGGGGATATACAAAAATCTGGGTGTCCTTGTACACCAGTCAATGAAAGTAAACAGACAGGTGCAGCAAGCAATTAGGAAGTCAAATGGTATGTTGGCCTTCATTGCAAGAGGATTTGAGTTCAGAAGTAGGGATGTCTTCCTGCAGTTATGCAAGGCCTTGGTGAGACCACATCTGGAGTATTGTGTGCAGTTTTGGTCTCCCTTCCTAAGAAAGGATATATTTTCCATAGAGGGAGTGCAACGAAGGTTCACTAGGCCAATACCAAGGATGGCAGGACTGTCGTATGAAGAGAGATTGGTTCAACCGGGCCTGTATTCACTAGAGTTTAGAAGAATAGAGGGGATCTGATTGAAACATATAAAATTCTAACAGGGCTAGACAGACTAGATGCAGGGAGGATGTTTCCCCTGGTTGGGGAGTCTAGAACCAGGGGCCACAGTCTCAGGATATGGGGCAGGCCATTTAGGACTGAGATGAGGAAAGATTTCTTTACTCAGTGGGTGGTCAACCTGTGGAATTCTCTACCACAGAAGGCTGTGGAGGCCAGATCATTGAGTATATTCAAGAAAGAAATTGATAATTTTTTGGATATTGGGGGCAACAAGGGGTATGGAGAGAAAGTGGGAATATGGTGTTGAGATGGAGGGTCAGCCATGATCACATTGAGTGGCAGAGCAGGCTCGAATGGCCGAATGGTCTACTCCTGCTCCTAGTTTCTACGTGAGTCTTTGGAACTCTCTTCCTCAATAGGTGGTGGAAGCAGAGCCTTTGAATATTTTAAAGGCAGAGTTAGATAGACTCTTGATTAAAAAGGGGGTGAAATGATATCAGGGTAGGCAGGAATGTGGGGTTGAGGTTAAATTCAGATCAGCCATGATCTTATTGAATGGTGGAGCAGGCTTAGGGGGCTGAGTGGCCTACTCCTGCTCCTAATTTGTATGTTTGTATGTAAAAAGGATGGAACAGCATAATTGACTTCATCCTCACCAACCTGCCTACTGCAGATACATCTGTCCATGACAGTATTGGTAGGAGTGACAACCGCACAGCCATTGTGGAGATGAAGTCCCCCCTTCACACTGAGGATACCCTCCACCGTGTTGTGTGGCACTACCACCGTGCTAAATGGGATAGATTTCGAACAGATCTGGCAACTCAAGACTGGGCATCCATGAGGTGCTGTGGGCCATTAGCAGCAGAATTGTACTCACACACAATCTTTAACATCAAGGCCTGGCATATCACCTACTCTACCATTCCTATCAAGTCAGAGGATTAACCCTGATTCAATGAAGAGTGCAGGAGGGCATGCCAGAAGCAGCACCAGGCACAGCTAAAAATGAGGTGTCAACCTGGTGAAACTATAACGCAGGACTACTTGTGTGTCAAACAGCATAAGCAGCAAGTGGTAGACAGAGCTAAGCAATCCCACAACCAGCGGTTCAAATCTAAACTCCGCAGTCCTGCCACTTCCAGTTGTGAATGGTGGTGAACAATTAAAACAACTCACTGGAGGAGGAGGAGGCTCCACAAATATCCCCATCCTCAAATGATGGAGGAGTCCAGCACAGCAGTGCAAAAAATAAGGCTGAAGCATTTGCAACAATCTTCAGCCAGAAGTGCCAAGTGGATGATCCATCTCAGCCTCCTCTGGAGGTCCCCAGCATCACAGCCACATCTTCAGCCAATTCAATTCACTCCACATGATATCAAGAAATGGCTGAAGGCACTGGATACTGCAAAGGCTATGGGGCCTGACAATATTCTGGCAATAGTACAGAAGACTTGTGCTCCAGAAGTTGCTGGGCCCTTAGCCAAGATGTTCCAGTACAGCTACAACATTGGCATCTACCCGACTATCTGAAAAATTGCCCAGGTATGTCTTGTACACAAAAAGCAGGACAAATCCAACCCAGCCAATTACCGCCCATCAATCTACACTCCATAATCAGTAAAGTAATGGAAGGGGTCATTAACAGTGCTATCAAGTGGCACTTGCTTAGCAATAACCTGCTCACTGACGTTCAGTTTGGGTTCCGCCAGGGCCGCTCAGCTCCTGATCTCATTACAGCCTTGGTTCAAACATGGAAAAAGAGCTGAACTCCCGAAGTGAGATGAGAGTGACCGACCTTGACATCAAGGCAACTTTTGACCGAGTGTGGCATCAAGGAGCCCTAGCAAAACTGAAGCCAATGGGAATCAGGTGGAAAACTCTCCACTGGTTGGAGTCATACCTAGCACAAAGGAAGATGGTTGTGGTTGTTGGATGTCAGTCATCTCAACTCCAGGAGTTCCTTAGGGTAATGTCTTTGGCCCAACCATCTTCAGCTGCTCCATCAATGATCTTCCTTCTATCATAAGGTCAGATGTGGGGATGTTCACTGATAGTTGCACAATGTTCAGCACCATTTGCAAATCCTAAGATACTGAATGTCCAAATGCAGCAAGACCTGGACAATATCCAGGCTTGGGCTGACAAGTGGCAAGTAACATTCGTGCCACACAAGTGTCAAGTAATGACTGACTCCTAAAAGAGAGAATCCAACCATCGCCCCTTGATATTCAATGGCATTACCATCACTAAATCCCCCACTATCTACATCCTGGGAGTTACCATTGACCAGAAACTGAAATGGACTAGCCATATAAATACCGCGGCTACAAGAGTAGGTCAGAAGCAAGGAATCTTCCCGCAAGTAACTCACCTCCTGACTTGCCTAAGCCTGTCCACCATCTACAAGGCACAAGTCAGGAGTGTGATGGAATACTCCCCACTTGCCTGGATGAGTGCAGCTCCCACAACACTCAAGAAGCTTGACACCATCCAGACCAAAGCAGCCTGCTTGATTGGCACCCCATTCACAAACATTCACTCTCTCCACCACCGACGCACAGTGGCAGCGGTGTGTACCATCTACAAGATGCACTGCGAGAACTCACCAAGAATCCTTCGACAGCACCTTCCAAACCCACGACCACTACCATCTAGAAGGACAAGGGCAGCAGATAGATGGCAACAGCACCACGTGCAAGTTCCCTCCAAGTCATTCACCATCCTGACTTGGAAATATATCACTGTTCCTTCACTGTCACTGGGTCAAAATCCAGGAACTCCCTTCCTAACTGCACTGTGGGTGTACCTACACTACATGGACTGCAGCGGTTCAAGAAGGCAGCTTGCCACAGCCTTTTGAAGGGCAATTAGGAATGGGCAATAAATGCTGGCCCAGCCAGTGAAGCCCACATCCCATGAATAAATAAAAAAAGGGACTTCCTAAATGGTGTAAAGCTAGAAACAGTGCAGGTCATTATGACCAGTGAGGACACATGTCAGGACATGGCCTTTCTTTCCCACTGTTTGATCAGAACAGGTTTTTTTGTAATTTGTAATGGCAAAGCTATCAATTCAGTGTATGTACTTAACCATTTACGTGCTGATTGCAAAGAACTCAGTCCGCAGGCTTTCTTGAGTTTAAACACAAAAGAGATCAGTTTTTATTTTGCTAAAAACTCACCTAGGTAATGATATAAAGATATTTAAAAAGGTAAACACACTTTCACAACACATACATACACAGACACGAGCATGTAAAATTACAAACTATACGGTACACTTTTAGCAAAGTTAAGATTCAATGATAAAAGACAAAAAAAGAGTTCACTATTTATAGTCCTTCACTGTTGTTCATGGCTCAGGCAATTTTTTGATTGATGGTCCTGGTTTTTCCCCTGGAAACTCTCCTTTGGGATTTTCAAATGTCCTTTTAAACTTCTTGGTCTGTTGGCCCCCATAGCAGGCATATGTCATGTATGCTTCCTGAGGAATGACATAATTCCTGATTAACTCATGTCTGCACAGACCTTGACTATTGTGTTTTCGCCTAGGTGATTAATTTCTTTAATGCTCCAGCCATCACTTCTCCCCTGTAATGAGCTAGGAAGAACATATCAACACCTATATAGTCATTTGGAAAGTCCCCTGTTCCATCCTTTTTACATACGAACATACAAATTAGGAGCACGTGTCAGCCACTCGGCCCCTCAAGCCTGCTCCACCATTCAATAAGATTTGAATGTAACCTCAACCCTGCCTACCCCTGATAACATTTCACCCGCCCCTTGTTAATCAAGAATCTGTCCCTACCATACTTCTTCCCTGTGATGAGCTAGGAAGGACATCTATAAAGCCATTACCTCAGTAGACTTTCTATCTCTGCCTGAAAGGGAGCTTTTAGAAATGCAAATGGTGAGAGTCAGTTACAAGTTTCAGTTAATCTTTGAAGTAATTCTTGACATCAGCAGGTGTGAAATTCCATAGGAGGTTGCCTTGGCATGTCCTAATTGTAATCCACATTGGAAGCTTTCAGAAACTGACCAATTTGTAATACCAGACAGGTCAGGTGACCTTGGCAGCCATCTTAAGTCAGTGTCTGCTTGCTTTAAGAAGTCCTTTCAAAGAACTTCAATATATATTTGATAAACTGATGAAATTAAAGATCAATATTCCACATACACACATCATGTCAACATGACAAAATCTCATTAAAAAAGTGTTATAAACAGGTCCAGAAAATAACAGAAATGGCACTTGGAATGCTGGCTTTTGTTTTCTAGTCCCCCAGATATAAAGGAATAGAAGTCATGCTTCAGCTACACAAAAACCTGGTTAGACTGCACCTGGAGCAGTCTGAACTTCACACCTCAGGAAGGATATATTGACCTTCGAGGGTGTGCAGTGTAGATTCACCAGAAGGATACCTGGACCCAGGTTAACCCCTGAAATTGGGTGCAAGGATCACAATGATTATCCCATTCCTATAAACTTTGTGCTGCCTGTGAGTTATATTTGTGACATGTAGACCAATGTTGAGTGTGCTGTAAGCCCAAGTTCATCTAAGTCCAGTACTTAAAGATAACCTGCACTACTTAAAGTATGTGTAAGTATGTGTTAGGTGAAGTGCATTCTGGCTGCAGCAGGAGCTGGAATTTGTGATAGAGGGGTGTTGGGGACCAGACGAAACTTTGATAAATGGCACAGTAAGCTAACAAGCATGCACCAATGTTCTGACACAGCCCTGGAGGCCTTAGTGCAGGAGGTGGATAGGAGGAGAGAGGTCCTCTACCTACAGGGGATCAGGAGGCCCTCCAAGTAGATCCTAAGAAGGCAGTTAGAGCAGATAATCATTGTGGTCAATGCAAGTCGTATAACCTGAGGACCTGGATATGGTGCAGGGAGATGTTTAATGACCTCACGCAAATGGTCAAGGCCAGTGAATTCACTTTCAATTTTGATGTCCTACCAACTACCATAAATCAGGGCATATAAGTCGATTCAGCATGTAAGAAAAGCCCATTTTTCCAGTCCCAAAAATCAAATTTTTGCATCTACTCAGAGCGTAAATAAAGCCCCCTTTTTAACCACAACGTGCTATACTCCCATTAGTGGTCAGTCTCAATTTTTCATCCCACAAATGCATGTTTTAATTACCAATACTGTAAAGAAAGTATAATTTCTTCAATATTACTGTGGGATTCTGTGAAGCAGGTCTGTGGGTGTGTGTGTGTGATTTAATTAAACAGAAGACAGTCAGACTGCAACATTTAAATCATCAAATGGTTAGGTGTAAAAGCAGACATTTTGAAGTGGATATGGACAAGCTAAGATGGAATACAGGTAAATACAACATGAATAGGAACTAGCATTAGGAGATAAATGAGGAGTTGAATTTTTAGCTGTTGAATTTCAAAGAGAGAAAAGGAAGTTTTACAACTGGAAAAGTTCATAAATGAATAAAGCAAAGTTGTTAAGCTTATGTTTCCCAAAAGTAGTGGCCATAAAGACAACATGAAAGATTTTTATAATCTGGGAAAGGTAATTTCCAAAGAAAGTTAAGAACAATGGGTTTAAAGATAAAAAGAGGAAAAATACATTTAAGGAACAATTGAACACTGTATGGTGTGTGGCCACATGAGATCTTGAAGAGTGCACTGTGTGAAGACAGACCTGTGAAGGAAGCAACCTCTAGCCACCCTAGAGAAGTGTCTGGCTGTTCCAGAAAGCAAGGTTTTGTTACAAGCCTTGGATTTCCATTGTTGAGTGAGAGAGAGAAAGAAGCCCCTGTGAGATACATCCCCCAGAGCAACTGTGAGTGCCTTGCAGTAATATTACTTGATGTTTTACAAATTAAGAGTCTATTGGGACTGTTGCCTGGAAAATGGTGTTTATTTGAGAGTCTAGCTGAGTAGAAATCTTTTAGGAAATGTTGTAAGACTAAATTGAACCATGTAACTGTATTCTTTTATTTTGTTAATAAATGTTTGAATTTAATATTTAAAATTTCCAAAAGTGGTGGTGAATCTTTACTTCTGACCGCAGTATGCACACCTTCTCATAATAAAAATACAAATTGCAAATCGTTGTGATAGCTTGACCAAGTTTCCCTTTGGGATTTGGTCAGCCTGGCAATTACCACCTGCCATATCATAACACTACTTTAGAACCAGGCACAAGCGATCAAGTAGGTGATATGGACTGTGTTGCAAAGATGCGTGGGAGTTTAAGACATGGCCACTCTTTGCGTTGGATGCCAATGACAATTCAAAATGGCAATCATCCACACCCATGCCAGCAGTTCACTTCTCTACTTAGTGTACAAGTCAACCCCCACTGTTGGAGGGATTTTTTGAAGTTTCAAAGGTCAACGTATACACCAACATCTCTGGTACACCACCAGCCTCAAACACTGGTCCATTCACCTCCCCTTAACTCACCAACAATAACCTCCATCAACCACAACTCATAGTTTGTACAGACTATCAGGTGTTCAATTGTGGAAGGCACATCATCCAAACACCTTGCAGCACATTCACTGATATGAATTAAGAGCAGAAGTAGGCCTTTCTGTCCCTTGAGCATGCTCCGCCATTCAATAAGATCATGGCTGATATGTTTGTGTTTCGAGTTCCACATTCCCATCTACCCCCAATTTCCTTGCATAACAAGAATCTATCTACCTCTGCCTTTAAAATATTCAATGACTCCACCTCCACCGCCTTCTGAGGCAGAGAATTCCAAAGTCGCACAACCCTCAGAGAGAAAAAAATTGTCTGTCCTATTAGGGCGACCCCTAATTTTAAAACAACGCCCCCTGGTTCTGGACTGACCCACAAGAGAAAACATCTTTTCCACATCCACCTTGTCAAGACCATTCAGGGTCTTATATACTTCAATCAAGTCACCCCTCATTCTTCTAAACTCCAGTGGAAACAAGCCCAGCCTGTCCCGCTATCCTCATTCCAGGTATCAATCTAGTAAACCTCCTCTGAACCACTTTCAGCGCAGTTATATCCTTCCTTAAATAAGGAGACCAAAACTGCACACAGTATTCGAAATGCGGTCTCACCAACGGCGTGTATAACTGAAGCATACCATCTTTATTTTTATGTTCAATTCCTCTTGTAATAAAGGATAGCTTTGATTACATGCTGTATTTACATACTAGCTTTTTGTGACTCATGCACGAGAATGCCTAGATCCCACTGCACCTCAGAATTGTGCTGTCATTCTCCCTTTAAGTGATAGAAACATAGAAACTAGGAGCAGGAGTAGGCCATTCAGCCCTTGGAACCTGCTCTGCCATTCATTATGATCATGGCTGATCATCCAAATCATTAGCCTGCTCCCGCTTTCTCCCCAAACTCTTTGATCCCTCTTGCTCCAAGAGCTATATCTAACTCCTTCTTGAAAACATACAATGTTTTGGTCTCAACTACTTTCTGTGGTAACGAATTCCACAGGCTCACCACTCTCTGGGTGAAGAAATTTCTCCTCATCTTAGTCCTAAATGGTCTACCCCGTATCCTCAGAGTGTGACCCCTGGTTCTGGACTCCCCCACCATTGGGAACATACTCTGCTTTTTTATTCTGTCAAAATAAACAGCTTCACATTTTCCCACCTTATACTCCATCTACCACATTTTTACCCACTCCCTCAACTTATCTATATCCATCTGCAGACTCCTTATGTCCTCTTCACAACATACTTTCCTACCTATTTTTGTGTCATCTGCAAATCTAGCTACCATGTCTTCGCTCCCCTCATCTAAGTTGTGGGACTCCAATCGGACAAAGACCCATTTATGCAAACTCTGCTTTCTGCCAGCCAACCAGCCAGCCAGCCAGCCAGCCAATCTTCTACCCAGGCTAATATGTTACTGCCTACACCATGAGAAGTAGAAGAACCTAACTGGCAGGACAGATACAGCTGCACGCCCCCACCTTGATGGTAGAGATGGTGCTGGAAATTATTGGAATGGCCGTGACTGAAACCATCAAGATGCTGGTATGTTCCTCTCTTATTCACATCCCCCTCCTACTCAGCTCAAAATCATTTTTGATTTGCAAGTTGCAGATGGTGTCACCATGCACTTGTTGCGTTCTCTGCCTTTTCTCACCCCCAACTTTCCCTGTCTGCCTTTCCCTTTTCAGATATCCAAGAACCACCAACTGGCCAGGCAGGGATGGGAGTCCATTGTCTTCAAGCAGCAAGACAGTGATGAAAAAGAAACTTCACACTTATAGCCACCAGCTCAGATACTCAAACTGTGCTAATGTTAGAGGGTACCTTAGAGGTAGGATTTGTGGTGAGTCACTTAGTATCAGCGGGCTGCAGGCGGGGCAGGGGGGAAATGATAGCCAGCTCTCAAGAAGATGAGGCAAAACACAAGTTTTGCTGCAGAGGACTCAGATTAGGATCAATGGGATGGTGTACAGGAAAAGGCTGATGGAAAAGCACACACAAAAAATTGGTGCATTGACAGGACTGCCAGAAAGCCTGTTGTCACTGTCAAGGAGCATGGAGGAATCTGGATTCAACTTGCCACAGGAAATAGTGCAGAAGTTGGAGTCTTTCCTCTCCAGGATGGAAGTGGTGACCAACTCCTTGAGAGCACTTGTACAGTCAATCAAGATGGCTGGATCTTGGAGCAGATTTGCGGGGAGATCTGGAATAGTGTGCCTTTTGGGTAAAGATTGTACCTGTGGAACTTAAGTGGAGTACAGCTGCTATCAATGGGGCAGAGACTAGTTCTGTGAAGGAAATTCCTTATGAGGAGACAGGATTTTAAAAGAATTTTTGTGAATCTCATATTTTATTTTCCCTTTGTTAAGCTTTATCTTGATCCTCCTTTGCAGACTTCGAAAGTTCTCCCAATTCTCAGGCTTAACATTTTTTGGTAGCTTTATACACCTCTTCTTTTGATCTAATAGAATCCTTGATTTCTTTCATTATTCACAGTTGGAACACTTGCCTTGCTGGGTTTTTTGTGCATTAAAGGAATGTATTTTTGTTGTAAACAATGTAATAGTTCTTTAAATGATAGCCATTGCCTGTCTATCACCATATCTTTTAACATAGTTTCCCAATCCACCAATCCCCTCAAACCTTCATAGTTTTCTTTGTTTAAATTTAAGACCCTAGTTTCTGATTGGCCTACATCACTTTCAAACTTAATGTAAAATTCTATCACATTATGGTCACTCTTTCCAAAAGGCTCCTTCACAACAAAATTACTAATTGGTCCATTTTCATTGCACAATACCAGATCTGAAATAGCCTGTTCCCTACTTGGTTCTTCAATGTACTGCTCTAGAAAATCATCTCACGACACAAGAATTTGTCCATCAAAACATTAGTGCCAATGCGGTTTACCCAGTCCTCATGTAGATTGAAATCCCCCAAGATTACTGTATTCCCCTTGTTACATGCACCTTTAATTTAATCATTTACACTGTGATTTACATCACCACTGCTGTTTGGTGGCCTATAAACAATTCTCGCCAATGCTCTCTGCCCTTTTCTTAGTTCCACCCAAACTGATCCTACATCTTCGCCTTTAGAACTAAGGTCATCTCTCACTACAGTACTAATGGCTTCCTCAGTTAACAGAGCTATCCCATCACCTTGGCCTAGCTTCCTGTCCTTCCTGAATGTCACATTTGGATAATGAGGTCCTAGCTGTGGTCTCCTTGTCGCCACATCTCTGTAATGACTATCAGGTCGTACATATGAATTTCTATTTGAGCTAACAATTCATCTGTTTTATTGTGAATGCTACAGGCATTCACATACAGAGCCCTTAATTCAGTTCTTTTACTGTTTTTGTAAACTCTGGCCCTATCTGCTGGCAAACTCTTAAACTTGCAATCACTGTCCTTTCCTGCCATACTCTGATTATCATTACCTTTATTACTTCCTTGATCTATTGCCTTAATTTCTCTTAAATTTACTCAATCTTACAAAGAAGAACAAAGAACAAAGTACAGCACAGGAACAGGCTCTTCGGCCCTCCAAGCCTGCGCTGATCATATTGCCTGTCAACTAAAATATTTTGCACTTCTGGGGTCCGTATCCCTCTATTCCCATCCTATTCATGCATTTGTCAAGCTGCCTCTTCAACACCACTATCGTACCTGCTTCCACCACCTCCTCTGGCAGCGAATTCCAGACACTCACTACCCTCTGCGTAAAAAACTTGCCCCGCACATTTCCTCTATAGTTTTCTCCTCTCACCTTAAATCTATGTCCCCTAGTAATTGACTCTTCCACCCTGGGAAAAAGCTTCTGACTATCTACTCTGTCCATGCCACTCATAATTTTGTAAACTTCTATCAAGTCGCCCCTCAATCTCTATCGCTCTAGTGAGAACAATCCGAGTTTCTCCAACCTCTCCTCATAGCTAATAACCTCCAGACCAGGCAGCATCCTGGTAAACCTCCTCTACATGATCCCTTTCCCCTTCTATTTAGTTTAAAACTCTCTCTACTTTCCTTGTTAAATGACTTGCTAGATCATTGGCCTCAACTTGGTTCAGGTGAAATCTGTCCCAAAAGTACAGCCCAAAACAGGTGCCAGTGCCCAATGAACTGGAACCCACTTCTCCCACAACAGTCTTTAAGACTTTCATCTCTCTAATCTTATTTGCCCAATGCCAATTTGCAAATGTCTCAGATAATAACCCAGAGATTATTACCTTTGAGGTTCTGCTTTGCAATTTGGTGCCTAGCTCCTCATAATCCCTATGTAGGACCTCTTTCCTAGTCTTACCAATGTCTTTGATACCTACATGGACCACAACAACTAGATCTACCCCCTCCCACTGCAAGTTCCTCTCCAGCCCTAAGCAGATATCCTGAACCCTGACACCAGCAAACAACACAGCCTTCTGTATTCTTGCTCCCTTCTGCAGAGAACAGTGTCTATGGGACAGTGGAAAGAGTGGGAACACAGAGCGGAAACAATGTAAAGAGCAGGAACAGCATAAAGAGTGGGAAAAGAAAGCGGGGACAGCATACAGATCAGGAACAGAGAGTAGGGCGGGAGCACAGGGCTGGGGACAGTGCAAAGGGCGGGAGCACAGGGCCGGGTCAGTGTAAATAGTGGGATCTGTGGGACAGGGACAGCGTAAAGATTGGAAGCACAGAGTGGGTGCAGTACAAAAAGTGGGAACATAGAGTGAGGATAGTATCAAGAGAGGGAACACAGAGTGGGGTCAGTGTAAAGAGCGGGAACATAGAGCAGGGACAGTGTACAGAGCAGGAAGACAGAGTGGCTCACTTTAAATTGTGGGAGCCTGTGTCCAGTGGGGTTCCACAGGGATTGGTGTTGGGTCCCTTGCTGTTTATGGTATATATAGACAATTTAGACTTGAATGTAGGAGGGTTGATCAGTAAGTTCATGGTTGACACGAAAATTGGTGGTGTGGTAAATAGTGAGGAGGATAACTTTAGATTACAGGAGGATATAGACAAGCTGGTCAGATGGGCTGATCAGTGGCAAATGGAATTGTGAGGTGAGAAGTGTGAGGTGATGCACTTGGGCAGGACAAACAAGGCATGAGAATACACGATGAATGGTAGGACCTTGGGAAGTACCGAGGATCAGAGGGAGCTTGGTGTACAAGTCCACTGGTCCCTTAAGGTAGCGGGACAGGTAGATAAGGTGGTTAAGAAGGCATATGGGATGCTTGCCTTTATTAGCCGAGGTGTAGAATAAAAGAGCAGGGAGGTTACGCTGGAACTATATAAAATGCTGGTTAGGCCACAGCTAGAGAATTGCATGCAGTTCTGGAATCCGCATTATAGGAAGGATGTGATTGCACTATAGAGAGTGCAGAGGAGAATCACCAGGATGTTGCCTGGGCTAGAGAGTTTTAGTTATGAGAGATTGGATAGACTGGGGTTATTTTCCCTGGAATAGAGGAGATTGAGGTGTATAAAATTATGAGGGGCATAAATAGGGCAGATAGGAAGGAAATTTTTCCCCTTAGTGGAGGGATCAATAACCAGGGGCCATAGATTTAAGGTAAGGGGCTGGAGGTTTAGATGGGATGTGAGGAAGAATCTTTTCACCCAGAGGGTGGTGAGAATCTGGAACTCACTGCCTGAAAGGGTGGTAGAGGCAGAAACCCTTATAACATTTAAGAAGTATTTGGATGTGCACTTTGCGATGCCATGGCATAAGAGGCCAATGGCCTAGTGCTGGAAAATGGGATTAGAATAGTTAGGTACTTGTTTGACCGGCGCAGACTCAATAGGCCGAAGGGCCTTTTTCTGTGCTGTAGACCTCTATGACTCTGACTTTATGGGTGTAAAGATTGGGAACACAGAGTGGGGAGATTGTAATGAGCGAAAATACAGAGCGGGGACAGTGCAAAGAGCGGGAACACAATGCAAGGTGTGGGAAAATAACTGGATCAAGAGAGGAGCAGAGAGTGGGGAAAGTGTAAGAGCAGGAGCACAGAGTGGGAAGAGTGTAAAGGGTGGGACACAGACTGGAGACTGCGTAAATAGTGGGAACATGGGATGGGGATAGTGTAAAGATTGGGAACACAGAGCAATGACATGTAAAGAGTAGGAACACAGAGTGGGGAAAGTTTAAAGAGTGGGAATACAGAACAGGTACAGTGTAAAAAGTGACAACACAGAGCAGGGACTGTGTAAAGAGCGGGAAAGAAGAGGGACTGTGTAAAAAGTGGGAACACAGCAGGAATAGTGCAAGGTGTGGGAAAATAGCTGGACCAGTGTGACAAATGAGAATGCAGAGCGGGCCAGCATTCAGAGAAGGAACACAGAATGGGGACAGTGTAAAGTGCGGGAACAGGGCAGGGATACTGTAAAGCATGGGAACAAATAATCGGGATGAAGTAAAGAGTGGAAACAGAGTGGGGACAGTGTGAAGAACGGGAACACAGACTGGAGACAGTGTAAATAGTGGGAACATGGGACGGGAGCAATGTTAAGAGTGGGGCCACAGAGCAGGGACAGTTGAAAGAGCGGGAACTGTATAAGAGCGGGAAGACAGAGCGGAGACAGTGTGAAAAGGAAGGACATGGAGCAGGGACAGTGCAAAAAGTGGAAAACAGCAGAGACAGTGTAAAGAATGGGAACACAGAGTGGGAACGCAGAGTGGGGACAGTGAAAACAGTGGGAACAGTGTAAAGAGCAGCAATGGAGAATGGGAACATTGTAAAGAGTGGAAACACAGAGGAGGGACAATGTACAGAGCAGGAAAACAGACCGGGGACACCGTGAATTGTGGGAAATTAGTGGGAACAGTGTAAAGATTGGGAACACAGAATGGGGACAGTGTAAAGAGCGGGAACATAAAGCGGGGACCGTGTACAGAGTGGGAACAGTGTAAAAAGTGGGAACACAGGTCAGGGACAGTGTACAGAGAGGGAGCACAAAGTCAGGTCAGTGTGAAGAGCGGGAGCACAGAGTGGAGACAGTGTAAATAGTAGGAACATGGGACGGGGACAGCATAAAGAATGGGAACACAGAGCGGGGCAGCATTATGACCAGAACCAGAGTGGACACAGTGTAAAGAGCAGGAACACAGAATTGAAACAGTGTAAAGAGTGGGAACACAGATCAATGACAGTGCAAAGAGTATGAACACAGAGCATAGGCAAATGTAAAGAGTGGGAACACAGAACCAGGTCAGTGTGAAGAGTGGAAGCACAGAACAGGGACAGTGTAAAGAGTAAGAACACTGAGCAGGGACAGTGTAAAGAATGGGAAGACAGAGTGGGGGCAGTGTAATGAGCAGGAACACAGAACAGGGACTGTGTAAAGAGCGGGAAAACAGAGCGGGGCAGTGTAAATAGTGGCAACACAGAGCAGCAAGAGTGTTAAGAGTGGGAACACAGATTGGAGACAGTGTAAATAGTGAGAACATGGGGTAGGGACAGTGTAAAGCTTGGGAACGCATGGTAGGGACAGTGTAAAAAAATTGGTAACACAGAGCGGGGACAGTGTAAAAAGTGGGAACGCAGAGCGGTGTCAAAATAAAGAACGGAAGCACAGCAGGAACAGTGTAAAAAAAATGGAAACAGAGGGCAGGGACAGTGTATAGAGAGGGAGTTCAGAGCTGGGTCAGTGTGAAGAGCAGGAGCACAGAGCAGAGACAGTGTAAATAGTGGGAACATGGGATGGGGACAGTGTAAATAGTGGGAACATGGGATGGGGACAGTGTAAATAGTGGGAACATGGGATGGGGACAGTGTAAATAGTGGGAACATGGGATGGGGACAGTGTAAATAGTGGGAACATGGGATGGGGACAGTGTAAATAGTGGGAACATGGGATGGGGACAGTGTAAATAGTGGGAACATGGGATGGGGACAGTGTAAATAGTGGGAACATGGGATGGGGACAGTGTAAATAGTGGGAACATGGGATGGGGACAGTGTAAATAGTGGGAACATGGGATGGGGACAGTGTAAATAGTGGGAACATGGGATGGGGACAGTGTAAATAGTGGGAACATGGGATGGGGACAGTGTAAATAGTGGGAACATGGGATGGGGACAGTGTAAATAGTGGGAACATGGGATGGGGACAGTGTAAATAGTGGGAACATGGGATGGGGACAGTGTAAATAGTGGGAACATGGGATGGGGACAGTGTAAATAGTGGGAACATGGGATGGGGACAGTGTAAATAGTGGGAACATGGGATGGGGACAGTGTAAATAGTGGGAACATGGGATGGGGACAGTGTAAATAGTGGGAACATGGGATGGGGACAGTGTAAATAGTGGGAACATGGGATGGGGACAGTGTAAATAGTGGGAACATGGGATGGGGACAGTGTAAATAGTGGGAACATGGGATGGGGACAGTGTAAATAGTGGGAACATGGGATGGGGACAGTGTAAATAGTGGGAACATGGGATGGGGACAGTGTAAATAGTGGGAACATGGGATGGGGACAGTGTAAATAGTGGGAACATGGGATGGGGACAGTGTAAATAGTGGGAACATGGGATGGGGACAGTGTAAATAGTGGGAACATGGGATGGGGACAGTGTAAATAGTGGGAACATGGGATGGGGACAGTGTAAATAGTGGGAACATGGGATGGGGACAGTGTAAATAGTGGGAACATGGGATGGGGACAGTGTAAATAGTGGGAACATGGGATGGGGACAGTGTAAATAGTGGGAACATGGGATGGGGACAGTGTAAATAGTGGGAACATGGGATGGGGACAGTGTAAATAGTGGGAATATAGAGCGGGTACAGCGCAAAGAGCGGGAACACAGACCAGGGACAGTGTAAACGGACAGCGCAAAGAGCGGGAACGCAGAGCGGGGCCAGCGCAAAGAGCGGGAACGCCGAGCGGGGCCAGCGCAAAGAGCGGGAACGCCGAGCGGGGCCAGCGCAAAGAGCGGGAACGCCGAGCGGGGCCAGCGCAAAGAGCGGGAACGCCGAGCGGGGCCAGCGCAAAGAGCGGGAACGCCGAGCGGGGCCAGCGCAAAGAGCGGGAACGCCGAGCGGGGCCAGCGCAAAGAGCGGGAACGCCGAGCGGGGCCAGCGCAAAGAGCGGGAACGCCGAGCGGGGCCAGCGCAAAGAGCGGGAACGCCGAGCGGGGCCAGCGCAAAGAGCGGGAACGCCGAGCGGGGCCAGCGCAAAGAGCGGGAACGCCGAGCGGGGCCAGCGCAAAGAGCGGGAACGCCGAGCGGGGCCAGCGCAAAGAGCGGGAACGCCGAGCGGGGCCAGCGCAAAGAGCGGGAACGCCGAGCGGGGCCAGCGCAAAGAGCGGGAACGCAGAGCGGGGCCAGCTGTTTTCGTAAAACAGTCCGATAGTTGGTGACTTGTGCCAACCCATTGTATCTGAGAGATCTCTCTTCTGGCTAACATTTCTTTTATGCTAGCCAGCATTCTTTTATCAGTGACACTTTTCGTGAAATGAACGTTGTCCCAAAGAGACCGATTATCAACATAACATTCAATGGGCAAACTTTTCCCACATTGCCCCTTATATAATATTTCTGTCAGTATATTGGATAAGTAAACCCCCACATCTAATGCTCCTACCAAGGCCAGCATTTCAGCAGCTAAGATGCTTTTCATGATCCTTTTGATTTTTTTGGCCTCCAAAGCCAGTGGGCAACATTTACCATTCTTTCCCACCAAGAATATGATGAACCCTGCTGTGCCAGAGTACCCATCTGGAAGATTGGCATGTAAAGCATTGCTAAAAGTGACCAACCTCATATCTTCTGGATCACTTAAGGCTAGAAACTTGAGCACACATCTCTCAGAATTTAACTTTTTAAGTGTTTTATTTGCTCTCAGAACTTTCTCAACCATAGCATGTTTCATCATGGTACTCAGCTCCAACACATCATAGCTAGCGTCAGGTCTAGTCTGAGCACACAACCAGTTCAACTGCCCAATCAAACTTCTCAACTATTCCGTTTCTTCCTTGGTAGCAGGATCCTCTTTTTGTGAGGATCTGCCATGAGTTATTGGGATATAATAAACATTTTTTAGATAAGATTATTGATTCAATGTCACTCCTAACTTGCTCTCCTTAATACTTAACCTATGTGTTTAAAGGCCCCTGAAGCCTGACTTCCGACCTTGAATTCCTTCTTTACCTTCTCAATTACCCATTGTTCAAATTCTACAGAGCCTCCCCACAGGAAATCACCAACATGCATGATAAAGATTCCAGTTAGTTTCTCCTTATCGTACCAGTAGAACATCACGGGGTCTGCCTTTAACTGAATGCAACCTGGTTTCAACAGGACAGACCTCACGGAAAAAATACCAGACTCAGGATGCATCTTTCAATCCATAAACACACTTGTTCAATTTCCATAGCTTTTCCTTGAGTTGTTTCAAAAAAACTTCTCTTTGAAACTTCTCCCCCTTTAAAAATGCAGCCTTTATATCAATCGATTTATACTCCCAGGAATAGGACGTCAAATTAGCCCAAAAAATCTTCAAACTCACTTTCCCCGCAGTAAGTGAGTCCACTCTGACATCCTGATCCCCTAGCCTCTCTTCAAAGCCTCGGGCTACTAATCTCACTTTGGCCTTATATGTGCCATCTGAGAATACCTCTTCTGTACAGATTCATCTGTGAGATAAAGCTGGCTGTCCTCTGTCAGGTATTTCAGGATATACTCCAAATTCCTCCCAACTTTCTAATTCTTTCCATTTGGCTTCCTTTATCTGCTTATTTTCCAATTTATTAGCAGCTACTGGAATCTCTCGGTCATAAGGACTTCCAATCCTATTGAGATCCCTAGCTTACTCTCTAATCCTCACTCTTGTTAAGCTACAGCCTCTACTCTCATTCCTCTCTCTTTCTGGGCTGCTACCGTATGATCTTTCTCCCTTGTGAACAGAATTCTGTTTGCAAGTCCGTGATTTTTTTCTAGGGCCACGACCACTTTCTGGTCCACTGGCAGAACTCATACTGCGTTTTCTGGGTTTCCATATCTTTATCTCAGTTTGCCAATCAATAGGTCTCGTCTCCTGTCCTTCATCCTGCACATTTAGTCAATGTTTGTATTTACCAGTGGCCTTTCCTGCTCTCCCTATGATGGTGACATCCCTCCACACACTGGCCCCTTCTGGCATATATGTTACCTTTGTTCCTACTTTGGGTAGTTGCCCTTTTGGATGAAGAGCATTATCTTGTACCTCAGTGTTACTTTGTTCATAGTCAGTCAACCCTGTATCTGCCGTTATCTGCTCCTCATAACTACCTAGTGTACGTGTATATGAAGTGCATGGTGCCTCCTCACTTTCTATGTCCTGTTCAGAACCTGTAAAGATATAGTCAGTACCAATTAACCATGAAAAATGTATCCTAACAGTTTGATTGCTGTGTTGCACAATTACTACTTTCCCAGCACTCTCTATTACCTTGCCAGGTCCTTTCCACTCTTTCTGGCCTTCCCTTTCATAATATACCATGTCTCCTTGTCTAAACTGTATTTCTGATGGTCTTATGCGGTGCCATAGGGCTCACCGAATTTTCTCTGAAACCTCAGCTTTAATGAAAGCTTTTCTGCCCACATGCAAAGCTTTCGGATGAGCAGAAAAAGGGGAGCTAATGCTAGTCCCTTCTACAGCAGGGGGAGCATCTGACAACACCGAAGGTAACTTTGGATTTCTTCCATACACCAACTGATAGGGACTGTACCCCCCAACCATTTGCAGAGTTCTTTGTGTGCACTGCCTATGCTAGCGCCATTTGCAGTTAAAAACCTGGTTGATTAGTTAATATTTTATGTGACATGTCGTCTATCATCACATGGTTTATTTTGCAAAGACCATTACTAAATGGGCTCTCAGCTGCAGTGTGCATAACTATGATGTTTAAATTTTCACACATATCTCAATTTCTCATTGGTGAATTCCCCACCATTATCTGTGAGGACCTTCGTTAGTGTTCCTAATCCTGTTCCTGCCCATTTCTCCATGACTTTATTGACAATGGCCTTTTTGCCTTTACTATGTATCACAGTGGATAGACTAAATCTGGTTGCCTTTTCTATGAAGCATATTAAAAAAAATAACCCCTACCCTTATCCCAAACTTTCAAGTCCAGTGCCACTGCATCGTTAAACTCCCTGGCTAGTGGCAGCTCACATCAGGACGTGGTGGCGTCTTGCGATATTTAAGGCAAATTTCACACTGAGCAGTGACTTGTTCAATAAGATCATCATATCCATTATCGAACACTCCCGCATCTCGAAGTAGAGTCTTCAGTTTCTGTGGAAACTGTCTTTAATTGCCAAATGATCTTCTTTTTGTCCACCAAATTCTTATTCTCAGCAGTTAACAAAGCTTCGTGAACTTTTTGATGAGAAATCGTTGACTTCCTTAGTGGCAAGCAGTAAGGGCCTGACCAAGTAAAATGTAGATCCACATTTTTTCCAAACACGACTGCTCTATCATTCTTCATATCTAGCATCATCTGAGCTTTCTTCATCACAGATCGACTCAACAATAGCGGTATCTCACTAGAAACCACACCAGTACTGATAAATTGATGGACCTGCTATCTTACAAGGGAGGACCACTCGTTTGGAGGGTGTTAATGTATTGTCATCCCTAAACCTGAAGCAGGTTTCATACTCCTTGACCTTCTGCCGGTCGGCCTCATCGGGAGACTCCAGATAACAGTCAAGCCAGGCCATGCCACACACTGTAGAAGTGCAACGACTGTCCAGAACTGCACAATTGAAGGAATTTACCATCAAGATATTCATCACTGGATTCAAACTCTCAGTGATCAATACAATTCCATCATGGCAGTCACCATCACCATTTTCAGGTTCAGATGAATCCAGCTCATGGGTCACTTCAAAAACAGGATTCCTTTGCTGTGGGCAGTTCATTGCATAATGATACTGGGAATTACAACAAAAACACTGATGAACCATTCCCCGCGTAATTTTTGTGTTTCAACATCACCGTCCCAGACATGCTTTAAGTCCCGACTCTCAAATTGGCTAGGATTACAATCATTTTCAGACCTCTTGTCATTAACCCCATCTTTGTATTGGGATCTTCGTCTAATATTTGGTTGACATCAAAGTTCAGCCACCATGGAATCCTCTATCCTTTGTTTCACAGCATAGTTGTTAACGTTTGCCAAGGAAGTGGCAGGGAACGACTGTTTCCCCCCAAATTTTTTTAGGACAGCAGCGATTTGATCTAGGAGAGATTCTCTCCCCTGGAACTGAACCCCTGTTAGTACTAAAAGACTTTCAGTGTGGGAAGTGCGAGCACAGTCCAGTAATTTAAATGCCAATACCGATTTCAGAATTTCAAGTTCAAATCTCTAGTGTCCTCTACCATTTATCAAAATCCATGATATATTTTTCCATAGATTGATCATCTGATTTCCTAAACCCAGAAAAGATTGTCCAAGCTCCATATGCTTCCAATAACTCATCCTTTTTGTAAAACTTATCCAAAAATTGTAACAGAAGGTCCAATCCCTCTTCATGATCCAAATCATTCACTTTCCACTCTGAAAATACCTCACTCTTTATCTTACCTTTAGCTGGTAATGATAACCCCAAAGGCATACCTTGCTTCTTCTGGGGTATAGAAGTAACCTGGGTCTACATTTCAAATTCAGCCTTCCATTGCTGATAAGGTTCAGAATCAGAAACAATTGGTGGATAGTCAAAGCTTGCGATTTTGCACCGCCCTCCTGCCATTCCATAACTTAAATTGTTAGCAACAGTACACTTCTTTTACCTCAGAGGACTGAGACAGAAAGCTTCATATACAGCAATCATTCAGCAAAGCTTAAAGTTCATCCTCTGTTACCATGTTACTTACAATAAGAGGTTGTGGTAGAAGAATTAATCCAGGCTAGTCTTTTGGTTCAAGCTAGTTTATTTTCAAGACAACTCCTCAGTGCTACTGACTTCCAAATAGCTTCCACACAAAGTGTTCCAGCTGTATCTTTTTATTCTATTTAGATGGGAGAATCAATGCCCATCACCCATTTAACTAGCAATTGTCTTTAACAAGGAGATTGCCATGCAGTCTCTGTTGTTCCCACTTTTTAAACTGTCCCCTCTATGTGTTCCTACTGTCTACACTCTCCCCACTCTGTGTTCTCAATCTTTACCCTGTTCCCACTAATTTCCCACAATTTACAGTCTCCCCACTCTGTTTTCCTGCTCTGTGTAAAGAGTGAAAAAATATAGAGCGGGAACACAGAGTGGGGCAGTGTAAAGACCAGGAACAGAGCAGGCACAGTATAAAGAGCAGGAACCAGAGTGCAGACAGTATAAATAGTAGGAACACAGAGTAGGGACAATGTAAAGATCATATGCATTGACAGCGGGGACAGTGTACAAAATGGGAACACAGTGTGCGAACAGTGTAAAGAGTGGGAACACCAAGCAGAAACAGTGTAAAGAGCAGGAAAACAGAGTGGGGACATTGTAAATTGTGGGAAATTAATGGGAACAGGGTAAAGATTGGGAACACAGAGTGGGGACAGTGTAGAGAGTAGGAACACAGAGAGGGGACAGTTTAAAAAGTGGGAACAGAGAGTGCAGACATTGTAAAGAATGAAAGAACATAGAGCAGGGACACAGTAAAGAGTGGGAACACAGAACGGGGCAGTGTCAGACCGGGAACAGAGCAGGCACAGTGTAAAGAGCAGGAACCAGAGTGCAGACAGTATAAATAGTGGGAACACAGAGTAGGGACAATGTAAAGAGCGGGAACAGATTGTATACAGTGTAAAGTGTGGGAACACAGAGCAATGACAGCGTAAAGAGTAGGAACACTGAGCGCAGACAGTGTAAAGAGCGGGAACACAAAGAGGGACCATGTAAAGAGTGGGAACACAGAGCAGGAAGAGTGTAAAGAGCGGGAACACAGACCGGAGACAGTGTAAACAGTGGGAACATGGGACAGGGACAGTGTAAAGATTGGGAGCACAGAGTGGGGACAGTGCAAAAAGTGGGAACACAGAGCGGGGACATTATAAAGAGTGGGAAGACAGACCAATGACAGTGCAAAAGTAGGAACACAGAGTGGGGACAGTGTGAAGAGCCGGAAGACAGAGTGGGTACAGTGGAAACACAGATCAAGGACAGTGTAATGAGCAGGAACACAGAGCCGGGGTCCGTGGAAAGAGTGGGAACAGAGAGTAGCACAGTGTAAAGAACAGGAACACAGAGCAGGGATAGTGTAAAGAGCAGGAACACAGAGCAGGGACAGTGTAAAGTGTTGGGACAAAGAGGGGGACAGCAGAAAGTGCAGGTACACAGAGCTGGCCAGTGCAAAGGGTGGGAACGCCAAGTGGGAAGAGTGTAAAGAGAGGGAAGACAGAGAAGCGCAGTGTAAAGAACAGGATCACAGAGCAGGGTCAGTGTAAAGAGCGGGAACATAGGAGTGGGGACAGGGTGATGAGCAGGAACATAGATTGGGGACAGGGTAAAGAGTAGGAACACAGAGCGGGACAGTGTAAAGTGTTGGGACAAAGAGGGGGATGGCAGAAAGTGCAGGTACACAGAGCAGGCCAGTGCAAAGGGTGGGAACACCATGTGGGAAGAGTGTAAAGAGAGGGAAGACAGAGCAGCGCAGTGTAAAGAACAGGATCACAGAGCAGGGACAGTGTAAAGAGCGGGAAAACAGAGAGGGGACAGTGTAAAGAGTGGGGAAACAGAACGGGGACAGTGTAAAGAGTAGGAACACAGAGCAGGGACAGTATAAATGGGACACTAGCAGGAACAGTGTAAAGTTTGGGAATGAGCTCTTGCATCAAGAATTCAGGGAGTTAGGCAGTAGACTAAAAAGCAAGACCTCCCGGGTTTTAATCTCTGGATTACTCCCAGTGCCCAGTGCCACGTGCTAGCGAGCTCAGAAGTAGGACAATAGCTCAGATGAATACATGGCTTAAGGGTTGGTGCAGGAGGGAAGGTTTTTAGATTCCTGGATCACTGAGACTGTTTCTGGGGAAGGTGGGACCCGTACAAGCGGGACGGTCTACATCTGAACCAGAGTGGGACTAACATCCTTGTGGGCGGGTTTGCTAGTGCTGTTGGGAGGAGTTTAAACTAATTCAACGGCGGGAAGGGACACAGAATGTTAGCAGAATGTTAGAGGGACACATCATAATATAGTAAAACAGTCAAGTCAGAGGGAGTACAGCTGCATTAAGTTTCAAGGGAATAAGGCAAAGCTGGATGGCCTCTACTTTAATGTCAGGAGTATTACAGGCAAAACGTGTGAGTGGGTGAGGATTGACACATGGAATTGTGATGTACTAGCAATCACTGAGACGTGGTTGAGGGAGGGGCAGGCTTAGCAGCTCAACATTCTGGGAGAAAGAATCTTCAAGCGAGACAGGGGAGGTGGTAAAAGAGGAGGAGGCATTGCATTATTAGTAAGGAGTCAGTTACTGCTGTAAGGAGAAATGATATTTTGGAGGGGGCATCGAATGAAGCTTTGTAGGTAGAGTTTAGGAATAAAAAAGGAGCAGCCACATTGTTAGGTGTTTATTATAGACCCCCAGATAGTCAGCAGGAAATTGAGGAGCAAATATGTGCACAATTTGCAGAGATGTGTAAAAACAATAACAATAGGGTGATATTAGGTGATATCAACTTTCCCAACATTAATTGGGATAGACATAGTGTTAAGGGCTTGAATGGAGTGGATTTCTTGAAATGTGTACAGAAGAACTTTTTAGGTCAATATGTAGAGGGTTCAACAAGGGACGGTGCATTGCTGGACCTAATTCTGGGGAATGAAGCTGGACTGGTGGCTGAGGTGGTGGTGGGGCAGCATTTTAGTGAGAGCGACCACAGCATGGTACAATTTAAGATAAAAGCTAAAAACTGCGGATGCTGGAAATCCAAAACAAAAAAAAATAAAAATACGTGGAAAAGCTCAGCAGGTCTGACAGCATCTGTGGAGAGGAATACAATTAACGTTTTGAGTCCGTATGACTCTTCAACAGAACTAAGGAAAAATAGAAGAGAAGTGAAAGAAAAGCTGGTTTAAGGTGGGGGGGGGGCAGTGGGACAGGTAGAGCTGGATAGAGGGCGAGTGATAGGTGGAGATTGTCAAAAGATGTCATAGACAAAAGGACAAAGAGGTGTTGATGGTGGTGATATTAGCTAAGAAATGTGCTAATGGTAAAGCAGGACGAGCAAGGTACAGATAGCCTTAGTCGGGGTGGGATGGGGGAAGGGATTGAAATAGGCTAAAAGGAAGAGCTAACACAATGCATGGTAATACATTTAAAATAAAGGAAATAGGTGGGAAAAGCAAAATCTATATAATTATTGGAAACAAAGTACAATTTGAAAATTTAAAAATGGTACAATTTAAGCTTGTTATGGACAAAGAAACAGACAAGTTGCATAAAAATGTTATGGATTGGGGGAGAGCGGATTTTAGTAAAATAGGGCAGGATCTGGCCAAGGTAGAGTGGGAAAAGTTACTTGTAGGGAAATCTACAGAGGAGCAGTGGGAGGTGTTCAAAAAGGAAATGGGGAGGGTACAGGCTCAACATGTTCCCTCTAGGGTGATAGGAAGGAGTATCAAGCCCAGAGAACCATGGGTGACCAGGGATATTCAGGGTAAGATGAGACAGAAAAGAAAGGCTTTTAGCAGGTATAAGGGAAGCAAATCAGCGGAGGCATTAGTGGAGTACAGACAGTACAGGGTGGAGCTTAAGAAAGCAATTAGCAGAGCAAAGAGGGGATATGAGAAAGCTCTGGCTGGTAAAAGTGGGGAAAATCCCAAAATATTCTGTAAGTATATCAATGGGAAGAGGATAACCAGGGAAAGAGTAGGGCCCATAAGGGACCAAGAGGGCAATCTATGGGGGAAGCCAGATGACATTGCTAGAGTGTTGAACAAATACTTGTCATCCATCTTCACCCAAGAGAATGAGGATGAAGGTATTGAACTCGGGGAGAGAGACTGCGAGGTTCTTAAGCAAATTGATATAGAGAGTGACAAGGTATTGGAGGTGTAAGCAGGCTTAAAAGCGGACAAATCTCCAGGTCTGGATGATTTGTGTCCCAGGCTGCTGAGGGAGGCAAGGGAGGAGATCGCAGGGGCTCTGACCCAAATTTTTAATTCCTCTATGGCCACGGGTGAGGTGCCAGGGTACTGGAGAACAGCTAATGTGGTTCCGCTATTTAAGAAGGGCTGTAGAGAGAAGCCAGGGAACTACTGGCCAGTGAGTCTCATGTCAGTGGTAGGGAAACTATTGGAGAAAATTCTGAAGAAGAGAATCTATCTCCATTTGGAGAGGCAATGTTTGATCAGGGATAGTTAGCATGGCTTTGTCAGAGGGAGGTCATGCTTAACAAATTTGATTGAAATTTTTGAGGAGGTGACCAGGTATGTAGATGAGGGTAGAGCAGTTGATGTAGTTTATATGGATTTCAGCAAAGCCTTTGACAAGGTCCCCCATGGGAGACTTATAAAGAAGGCAAATGCACTTGGGATACAGGGTAATTTGATAAGGTAGATTCAAAATTGGCTTAGTTGTAGGAGACAGAGGGTGATGACAGAAGGATGCTTTATTGACTGGAAGCCAGTGTCCAGTGGCGTACCACAGGGATCTGTGCTGGGTCCCATATTATTCGTCATTTATATAAACGACATAGATGACTATGTGGGGGGTAGGATTAGTAAGTTAGCGGATGACACAAAGATTGGCCGGGTGGTTAACAGTGAGGTTGAGTGTCTTGGGCTACAGGAAGATATAGACGGGATGGTCAAATGGGCAGATAAGTGGCCGATGGAATTTAACCCTGAAAAGTGTGAGGTGATACACTTTGGAAGGAGTAATTTGACAAGGAAGTATTCAATGAACGGCATGATACTAGTAAGTTCTGAGGAACAAAGGGACCTTGGCGCGTGTGTCCATAGATCTCTGAAGTCAGAGGGGCATGTTAGTGGGGTGGTGAAAAAGGCATATGGGACACTTGCCTTTATCAATTGAGGCACAAATTACAAAAGTAGGGAGGTTATGTTGAAGTTGTATAGAACCTTGGTGAGGCCACAGCTGGAGTACTATGTGCAGTTCTGGTTGCCACACTATAGGAAGGATGTGATTGCACTGGAGGGTGTGCAGAGGAGATTCACCAGGATGTTGCCTGGGATGAAACATTTAAGTTTTGTAGAGAGGTTGGATAGACTTGGGTTGTTTTTGTTGGAACAAAGAAGACTGATGGGCGACCTGATCGTGGTGTACAAGATTATGAGGGGCATGGACAGGGTGGATGGGGAGCAGCTGTTCCACTTAGTTTAAGGGTCAGTCACAAGGGGACACAAGTTCAAGGTGAGGGGCAGGAGGTTTAGGGGGATGTGAGAAAAAACATTTTTACCCTGGGGGTGGTGATGGTCTAGAATGCACTGCCTGGGAGGGTGGTGGAGTTGGGTTGCCTCACATCCTTTAAAAAGTACCTGGATGAGCACTTGGCACGTCATAGCATACACGGCTATGGGCCAAATGCTGGTATATGGGATTAGGTAGGTAGGGCAGGTGCTTCTCACCTGTCGGTGCAGACTTGATGGGCTGAAGGGCCTCTTCTGCACTGTGTGATTCTGTGATTCTGTGAATAAAGAGTGGAGACAATGTAAAGAGCGGGAACACAGAGTGGGAAGGTTGTAAAGAGCAGGAACCGAGACCGGAGACAGTGATCATTAGTGGGAACATGGGACAGGGATAGTGTAAAGAGCAGGAGCACAGAGCGGGGATGGTGTTAAGAACGGGAACACAGAGTGGGAAGAGTGTAAAGAGTGGGAACACAGTGTGGGAAGTGTGTAAAGAGTGGGAACACAGAGTGGGGACATTGTAAAGAGCAGGAACACAGAGAAGGGACAGCATAAACATTGGGAACATAGAGTAGGGACAATGTTAAGAGTGGGAACACAGAGCGATGAGAGTGTAAAGAGCAGAAATAGAGAGCGCGGACAGCGTAGAGGGTTGGAACACAGAGTTGAGGCAATGTAAAGAGTGGAATCAGAGAGTGGGAACAGTGTAAAGAGTTGGAACACAGAGTGGGGGCTGGGTAAAGAGGGTGGGCACAGACCAGGGACAGTATAAAGTGCATGAACACAGAGGGTGGACAGTGTAAAGAGCAGGGGCACAGAGTTGGAACAGTGTAAAGAGCAGGAACACAGAGTGTGAAGAGTGTAAAGAGCGAGAACACAGAGTGGGGACAGTGTAAAGAGCAGGAACACAGAGCAGGGACAGTATGGAGGGTTTGGAACACAGTGTTAGGGCAGTGGAAAGAGTGGGAACACTGATCGAGGAGAGTGTAAAGAGCGGCAAAGGAGAGTGGGAACAATGGAAAGAGTTGGAACACAGAGTTGGGGCAGTGTAAAGAGGGAGAACACAGACAGTTGATAGTGTAAATTGCAGGAACACAGAGCAGGGACGGTGCACAGAACAGGAAGAATGAGTGGGGACACTATAAATTGTGGGAAATTAGTGGGAACAGTGTAAAAATTGGGAATACAGAGCGGGGCAGTGTACAGAGCAGGAATACAAAGCGGGGACAATGTACAGTGAAGGAACACAGAGAGGGGACAGCATAAAAATTGGGAACACAGAGCGTGGAGCGTGTGAAGAGTGAAAATACAAAGCATGGACTGTGTAAAGAGCGGGAAGACGGAGCAGGGATAGTGTAAAGAGCAGGAGCAGAGATCGCGAACAGTGTAAAGAGGGGGAGCATGGAGCAGGAACAGTGCGCAGAGTCGGAACACAAAGAGCAGACAGTGCAAAAAGTGGGAACATGTTGTGGGGTGGTGTAAAGATTGGCAACACAGAGTGGGAGCAGTGCAGAGAGTGGGAACACAAAGCTGGGACTGTGTAAGGAGCAGGAACACAGAGCGGGGCAGTGGAAAGATTGGCAACACAGAGCAGCAACAGTGTAGAGAGCGGGAACGCAGAGCGGGGAGTGTGTAAAGGGCAGGAACACAGAGCAGGGCAGTGTAAAGTTCAGGAACACAGAGCAGGAACAGTGAAAAGAGCAGGAATGCAGAGTGGGGAGACTGTAAAGAGCAGGAACACAGACGAGAAACAGTGTCAATAGCGGGAACATGGGACAGATGAGTATAAAGAGCAGTAACAGAGAGTGGGAGCAGTGTAACGAGTGGGAACACAGGGTAGGGACAGTGTAAAGATCAGGAAAACAGAGTGGGGACTGCATAAAGAGTGGGAGCACCAACTGGGAACAGTGTAAAGAGCAGGAACACAGAGTGGGGACAGTGTAAAGACCAGGAACTTGGAGCAGGGACAGTGTAAAGAGTAGGAACACAGAGCGGGGACAGTGTTAAGAGCAGGAACATGGAGCAGGGACAGTGTTAAGAGCAGGAACACAAAGCAGGGACAGTGGAAATGGAACATTAGTGGGAACAGCGTAAAGTTTGGGAATACAGAGTGGGGACAATGTAAAGAACAGAAACACAGAGTGGAAAGAGTGTAAAGAGCTGGAAAACAGACGGGAGACAGTGGTCATTAATGGGAACATGGGACGGGGATAGCGTAAACAGTGGGAAAACAGAGCTGGGATAGTGTTAAGAGTGGGAACACAGAATGGGGACAGTGCAAAGAGCAGTAACACAGAGGAGGAACAGTGTAAACAGCGGGAACATAGAGTAGGGATAGGGTAAAGAGTGGGAACACAGAATGATAAGAGTGTAAAGAGCAGGAATAGAGAGCGCAGACAGTGTGAAGAGTTGGAACACAGAGTTGTGGCAGTATAAAGAGTGGGAGCACAGAGTAAAGAGTGGGAACGCTGAGTGGGGAGAGTGTAAAGAGCAGCAACAGAGGGTGGGAACAGTGTAAAGAGTTGGAACAAGAGTGCGGGCAGTATAAAGAGGGAGAACACAAACAGTGGACAGTAAAAGTGCAGGAACACATAGCAGGGACAGTGTACATAGAAGCAAGACAGAGTGGGCACACTGTAAATTGTGTGAAATTAGTGGGAACAGTGTAAAGATCGGGAACACAGAGCAGGGACAGTGTAAAGAGCAGGAACACTGATATGGGACAGTGTAGAGAGTAGGAACACAGAGACGAGACTGTGTAAAAAGTGCGTACAACATTAAGAGTGAAAATACAAAGCATGGACAGTGTTAAGTGCGGGGACACAGAGTGGAGACAGTGTAAAGAGCGGGAAGACGGAACGGGTGTAGTGTAAAGAGCAAGAGCAGAGAGCACGGACAGTGTAAAGAGGAGGAGCATGGAGCGGGGATAGTGCACAGAATCGGAAGACAAAGAGCGGACAGTGCAAAAGGTGGGAACATGGGGCGGGGATAGCGGAAAGAGCAGCAGCATAGAGCGGGAACAGTGTAGAGAGCAGGAACACAAAACTGGCAATCTGTAAGGTGCAGGAACACAGAGCGGGGCAGTGTAAATGTTGGCAACACAAGTGCAAACAGTGCAGAGAGCGGGAACACAGAGCAGGGCAGTGTAAAGTGGCAGAGCACAGACCGGGGACAGTGTAAAGAGACGGAACTCAGAGTTGGAACAGTGTAAAGAGCAGGAACACAGAGTGGGAACAGTGTAGAGAGCAGGCACACAGACCGGGGATAGTGGAAAGAACAGGAACACAGAGCGGGGACAGCGGAAAGAGCAGGAACACAGAATGGGAAGAGTGTAAAGAGTGGGACCATTGATCAGAAACAGTGTCAGTCGTAGGAACATGGGACAGGTCAGTGTGAAGAGCAGTAACAGAGAGCAGGAGCAGTGTAAACAGCAGGAAACCAGAGTGGGGACAGCATAAAGAGTGGGAGCACTAAGTGGGAACAGTGTAAAGAGCAGGAACACAGATTGGGGGCAGTGTAAGGAGGGGGAACAAATTGGGGACAGTGTAAAGATTGGGAACACAGAGCGGGGACAGTGGAAGAAGTGAATGCACAGAGCGCGGACAGTGTAAGAAGCGGGTGCACAGAACAGGGACAGTCTAAAGAGCAGGAATACAGAGCGGGCACAGTGTAAAATGGAAGCACATAGTGGAGACACTGTAAATTGTGGGAAATTAGCGGGAACAATGTAAAGATTGGGAACGCAGAGTTGGGGACAGTGTAAGAAGCGGGAACAAGAGTGGGAACAGTGTAACGAGCAGGAACACAGAGCGGGGACAGTGTAAAGCGCAGGAACATAGAGTGGGGACAGTGTAAAGAGCAGGAAAACAGAGCATGAACAGTGTAAGTTTTGGGAAAATAGCGGGAGCAGTATAACAAATGAGAACGAGAGCGGGTCAGTGTTCAGAGACAGAACACAGAAGGGGGGCAGTGTAAAGATCAGGAACAGAGTGGGGATAGTGTAAAGCATGGGAGCAAATAATGGGGACAAAGTAAAGAGTGGGAGTACAGAGTGCAGAGAATGTAAAGTGTGGGACAAGAATGGGGACAATTTACAGAGTGGGAATGCAGTGTGGGGACAGTAGGAGGGGTATGCACACAGAGTGGGACAGTGCAAACAGTGGGACCACAGAGTGCAAACAGTGCAAAGAGTGGGAGCACAGGGTGGGGAAAGTATAAAGAGTGGGATCACAGAGTGGGAACAGTGTAAAGAGCAGCTACAGAGTGGGGATACTGTAAAGCATGGGAACAAATAATTGGGACAAAGTAAAGAGTGGGAACAGAGGGTGAGAACAGGCACACAGGGCAGGGACAGTGTAGAGAGTGGGAACACAGAGTGAGGACAGAGTAACTTACGGGACATTAGCGGGAACAGTGTAAAGATTGGGAGCACAGAGTGGGGACAATGTAAAGAGCAGGAACACAGAGTGGGAATGGTCTAAAGTGCGGGACAAGAGTGGAGACAGCGTACAGAGTGGGAAAGCAGAGTGTGGACAGTAAAAAGAGAGGAAGCACAGAGTGGGGAGTGCAATGAGTGGGAATACAGAGCAGGAATAATGTAAAGAGTGGGAACACAGAGTGGGGACAGTGTAAACAGTGGGAACAGAGAGCAGGGACAGTGTAAAGAACAGCAACAGAGAGTGGGGACATTGTAAAGAGTGAAAACACAGAGCAGGGACAGTGTACAGAGCAGGAAGACAGAGCGTGGACATTGTAAATTGTGGGAAATTAGTGGGAACAGTGTAAAGATTGGGAACAGAGCAGGGCAGCGTAAAGAGCGGGAACACAAAGTGGGGACTGTGTAGAGAGAGAGGACAAAGAGCAGGGATAGTGTAGAAAATAGAAATACAAAGAAGGGACAGTGTAAAATGTGGGAACACAGCACAGATGGTGTAAAGAGTGAAAATAGAGAGCAGGTATAGTGTAAACAGCAGGAACAGAGAGCGCAGTGTAAAGAGGTGGAGCATCGAGCGGGGACCATGTAAAGAGCAGTAACACAGGGCGGGAGCAGTGTAAAGAGTAGGAACACAGAGCAGGGACAGTATAAAGAGCAGGAACACAGAGCAGGGACAGTGTAAAGAGCAGCAACAGAGGGCGGGGACAGTGTAAATAGTGGGAGCATGTAGCGGGACCATGCAAAAAGCAGTAACAAAGAGTGGGAACAGTGTAAAGAGTGGGAGCACAGAGTGGGGGCATTGTAAAGAACAGGAACACAAGTGTGCCGGCAGTACGAAGAGCAGGAACACAGAGCTAGGACAGTCTAAAGAGCAGTAACCCTGAGCGGGAGCAGTGTAAAGAGCAGGAACACAGAGCTAGGACAGTGTAAAGAGCAGTAACACAGAGTGGGAACAGTGTAAAGAGTGGGAGCACAGAGAGGGGGCATTGTAAAGTGTGGGAACACAAAGCAGGGACAGCTTAAACAGCAGGAACACAGAGCAGGGACAGTGCAAAAAGCAGGGACACAGAGTGGAGACAGCGTAAAGAAGGGATCAGAGAGCGGGGACAGTGTAAAGAGTGGGAACAGAGAGAGGGACCAGTGCAAAGAGTGGGAAGACAGTGCAGGACAGTGCAAGGTGTGGAAAAATAGCTGGAAGAGTGTAAGGAGTGAGCACACAGAGCGGGCCAGAGTTCAGAATAGGAACACAGAGTGGGGACAGTGTAAAGAGCGGGAACACAAAGCAGGGACAGTGTAACGAGCAGGAACACAGACCCGAACCAGTGGTCAATAGTGGGGACATGGGATGCGTCAGTGTAAAGAGCAGGAAAATAGAGCAGGTACAGTGCAAGGTGTGGGAAAATAGTTGGGAGAATGTAAGGAGTGAGTATGCAGAGTGGACCAGAGTTCAGAGAAGGAACACAGAGTGGGGACATTGTAAAGTGTGAGAATGGAGTGGGGATACTGTAAAGCATGGGAACAAATAATCGGGACTGAGTGACAAGTGGGAATAGAGAGTGGGGACAGTGTAAAGAGCAGGAACACAAGGCAGGGAAAATGTAAAGAGCAGTAACACTGAGCGGGAGCAGTGTAAAGAGTGGGAACATAGAGCAAGGACAGTGTAAAGAGCAGTAACACAGGGCAGGGACAATGTAAAGAGCAGGAACATGGAGTGGGGATAGTGTAAAGAGCAGGAATATAGAGCGGAGACAGTGTAAACATTGGGAACACAGAGTGGGAACAGTGTAAAGAGCGGGAACGCAGACTGGGAACAGTGTAAAGAGTGGGAACACAGAGTGGGGACAGTGTAAAGAGTAGGAAAACAGAGCAGGTACAGTGTATAGAGCAGGGATGCAAAGATAGGACATTGTAACAATCAATAACACAGAGCAGGGACACTGTAAAGACCAGGAACATAGAGTGGGGACAGTGTAAAGAGTAGGAAAACAGAGCAGGGACAGTGTATAGAGCAAGAATAAAGAATGGGGACAGTGTAAAGACCAGGAACATAGAGTGGGGACTGTGTAAAGACCAGGAACATCGAGTGGGGACAGTGTAAAGAGCAGGAACATTGAGTGGAGACTGTGTAAAGACCAGGAACACAGAGCGGGAGAATTGTAAAGAGTGGGAACACTGAACAGGGACAGTGTAAAGAGAAGGAACATAGTGTAAAAAGCGGGAACACAGAGCGGGGACAATGTGAAATATGAGAATAAAGAGCAGGAACAGAGTGGGACAGTGTAAAGAGCAGGAATATAGAGTGAGGACAGTGTAAAGAGCAGGAACAGCGAGTGGAGACAGTGTAAAGACCAAGTACATCGAGTGGGGATAATGTAAAGAGCAGGAACATGGAGTGGAGATAGTGTAAAGACCAGGAACACAGAGCGGGAGAATTGTAAAGAGTGGGAACACTGAACAGGGACAGTGTAAAGAGAAGGAACACAGTGTAAAAAGCGGGAACACAGAGCGGGGACAATGTGAAGTATGGGAATAAAGAGCAGGAACAGAGTGGGACAGTGTAAAGAGCAGGAATATAGAGCGGAGACAGTGTAAACATTGGGAACACAGAGTGAGAACAATGTAAATAGCGGGAACGCAGACTGGGAACAGTGTAAAGACTGGGAACACAGAGTGGGGACAGTGTAAAGAGTAGGGTACAGTGTATAGACCAAGAACACAAAGATAGGACATTGTAACGATCAGTAACACAGAGCAGGGACACTGTAAAGAGCAGGAACACAGAGTGGGGATTGTGTACAGAGCAAGAACATAGAGAGGGGACAGTGTAAAGACCAGGAACGTAGAGTGGGGACAGTGTAAAGATTAGGAAAACAGAGCAGAGGTAGTGTACAGAGCAGGAATAAAGAGTGGGGAAAATGTAAAGACCAGGAACATAGAGTGGGGACAGTGTAAAGAGCAGGAACACAGAGCGGGAGAAGTGTAAGGAGCGGGAACACTGAACAGGGACAGTGTAAAGAGCAGCAACACAGAGTGGGAACAGTGTAAAGAGCAGGAATACAGAGCGGGGACAGTGTTAGAGCAGGAACAGAGAGCAGGGAACATGTAAAGAATGGGAACACCGAGTGGGGACGGAGTAAAAAGTGGGAACACAGAGCGGGGACAGTGTGAAGTGTGAGAATACAGAGCGGGAACAGTGTAAAGAGCGGTAACACAGTGTAAAAAGTGAGAACACAGAGTGGGGACAGTGTAAAGAGAGGGAACACAGAGCAGGGACAATGTAAAGAGCAGGAACACAGAGTGCCGGCAGTGCAAAGAGCAGGAACACAGAGCTAGGACAGTCTAAAGAGCAGTAACCCTGAGCGGGAGCAGTGTAAAGAGCGGGAACACACAGCAGGGACAGTGTAAAGAGCAGTAACACAGAGTAGGAACAGTGTAAAGAGTGGGAGCACAAAGTGGGGGGCAGTGTAAAGTGTGGGAACACAGAGCAGGGACAGCTTAAACAGCAGGAACACAGAGCAGGGACAGTGCAAAAAGCAGGGACACAGAGTGGACACAGCATAAAGAAGGGATCAGAGAGCGGGGACAGAGTAAAGGGTGGGAATAGAGAGAGGGACCAGTGTAAAGAGTGGGAAGACAGAGAAGGAGAGTGCAAGGTGTGGGAAAAGAGCTGGAAGACTGTAAGGAGTGAGCACACAGAGCGGGCCAGAGTTCAGAAAAGGAACACAGAGTGGGGACAGTGTAAAGAGCGGGAACACAAAGCTGGGACAGTGTAAATTATGGGACATTAGTGGGAACAGTGAAAAGATTGGGAACACAGAGTAGGGACAATGTAAAGAGCAGGAACACAGACCCGAGCCAGTGGTCAATAGTGGGGACATGGGATGCGTCAGTGTAAAGAGCAGGAAAATAGAGCAGGTACAGTGCAAGCTGTGGGAAAATAGTTGGAAGAGTGTAAGGAGTGAGCATGCAGAACAGGCCAGAGTTCAGAGAAGGAACACAGAGTGGGGACATTGTACAGTGTGAGAACGGAGTGGGGATACTGTAAAGCATGGGATCAAATAATCAGGACTGAGTGACAAGTGGGAATAGAGGGTGGGGACAGTGTAAAGAGCAGGAACACAAGGCAGGGAAAATGTAAAGAGCAGGAACATGGAGTGGGGACAGTGTAAAGAACAGGAACATGGAGTGGGGACAGTGTAAAGACCAGGAACATTGAGTGCGGACAGTGTAAAGACCAGGAACATCGAGTGGGGACAGTGTAAAGAGCAGGAACATGGAGTGGGGACAGTGTAAAGAACAGGAACATCGAGTGCGGACAGTGTAAAGAGCAGGAACATCGAGTGGGGACAGTGTAAAGAGCAGGAACATGGAGTGTGCACAGTGTAAAGACCTGGAACATCGAGTGGGGACAGTGTAAAGAGCAGGAACATGGAGTGGGGACGGTGTAAAGAACAGGAACATCGAGCGCGGACAGTGTAAAGAGCAGGAACACAGACTGGGAACAGTGTAAAGAGTGGGAACGTAGAGTGGGGACAGTGTAAAGATCAAGAATACAGACAGGGAACAGTGTAAAGAGCGGGAACACATAGCAGGAACAGTGCAAAGAGTGGGAGCACACAGCAGGGACACTGTAAAGAGCAGGACCGCAGAGTGAGGACAGTGTAAAGAGTGGCAAGACAGAACAGGGACAATGAGAGGAGCTAGAATACAGAGCAGGTACAGTGTAAAGAGCGGTAACACTGAGTGGGGACAGTGTACAAAGCAGGAACACAGAGCGGGAACACAGACTGGACACAGTGTAAATAGTGGGAATACAGAATGAATACAGTGTCAAGAGCAGAAACACAGAGTGGGGACAGCGTAAAGAGCAGGATTAGAGAGGGAACAGCATAAAGAGGGAACACAGGGTAGAGATAGCGTAAAGAGCGGGGGCAACATAAAGAGCGGAAACAGAATGGGGACAGTGTAAAGAGTGGGGACACAGAGTGGGACAGTGTAAAGAGCGGGAACACATATCAGGGATAGTGTACGAGCCATAACACAGCGTGGAGACAGTGTAAAGAGCAGGAACACATTGCGGGGACAGTATTAATAGCGGGAACATGGAGCAAGGACACTGCAAAGACAGGGAACACAGACCAATTACAGTGTAGAGTAGGGACACAGAGCGGGGACAGTGTAAAGAGTGGGAATACAGAACAGGGATGGTGTAAAGAACGGGAACAGAGAATGGCTGTCTGCGTAGTATTCATTCAGGTTTGTGTCACATCCCTCATTCTCCAATACTCTTTGTGTATCTGCTTGAGAATTGCACACATCCTGAACATTCCTGTAGTTGTTGCCTCTTCCTAGATGTCTGGATGGCCACTCATTTATTACCCTGAATTTTACCTGCCTGAGAAGTGGTCACATAGCCGGACCAATGTTCCAGGAAACTCTCGTCCTCCCTGCCAAGGAATGCAAATGTAGCATTTGGATGCCTTTATCTAGCAATGCAAAGTGTGATGAATAAGCTAATTGAGCTACCAACACAAATAGCCATGTGGGATTGTGATATTGCGGTATTAATGGAAATGTGGCTTAAAAATGCTGAGGACTGGGCACTTAATATACAAAGATATTAAATGTTCAGAAAAGGTAGGCAAGCTAAGAAAGGAGGTCAGGTGGCAGAATTGATTACAAAAGACTTTGTAGTGCTGGAAAGAGGGGATGTCCTTGAGGGGGCAGGGACAGAATCCACTTGGTTGGAGTTGAAAAGCAAAAAGGGTCTGATCACACTACTGGGGGTATCACTCACTGCTCCAAATAGTGAGATAGAGAGACAGAAAGACAGAGAGGAGCAAATCTGCAGGGAAATCGCATGGATGTGCAACATTTATGTATGATACTGGGGGGCTTTAATTACCCATACATCAGTTTGGATAGTGTTAGGGTAAAGGGTAAGGAAGGGGAGGAATTTCTGAAATGTGATCAGGACAACCTCGCTGACCAATATGTTCTTAAGTCTAAGAGGACGGAATCATTGCTGGATCTGGTGCTGGGAAATGAGGTGGGCTATGTGGACCTAGTGTTTATGGGGGAACACTTGGGTAAGAGTAATCATTGTATCACTAAATTTTGTATTAGTAATGGAAAAAAGCAAAGAATGTTATAAAGTAGAATGTTTATATTAGAAGCGGCTAATCTCAATGCGATGAGGAGGAATCTGTAGAATAAAGGATTAACATCAGAAGCATACATGATCTGATGTAATAATGTTGTCAGATCACACGATGGAGAGTGAGAGAGATCTGGAAGGAGGAGAAGCTCCAAATGTGTGTAGAGGTCCAAATGTGTAAATACTTGCTGTAAATAAAGAATAATGGTTTTGAGAAACTACAGACTCAAGCAGCATACATTGGGAGAATAGGCAATCCCCAAAACCCCGATCTGGACTCCAACTACACAACAAAACAAAGTCTACTCATCACAATACAGTGAAAGGCTGATGAGAACCATTTCATATTTGTCTAATGTCATTGAGTTTCAATGTCTTTATTTTCCATGAAAGATGAGTTGGCTGGTACGTTATAGTTTTTCTGAAGATGATTCATCCTTAATAAAGGGATGTATGAATTTCACAAGTGGCTGTGATTGTCCCTATTTTAATTAGGTATTTCCTTGAGTTTCAGGGCTGTCTGGAGCTGAATACCACCAAGACACATGATATCCTACAGCCATTTCAATCAGCTTTTGGTATCCACTTTTTAAAATATAGCTTTAAAATTTGTAATATCTTCATGCTGTACTGGGCATGACATATAAAAGAATTTCACATTCAGTTTAAGGGTGAGTAAAAGCTTCTCCAAGTATATTTGAAAAGGAAGAGAGTAGCTAAAATGAGCATTGGCCCCTTAGAAGATGAGATTGGGGAACTGATAATGGCAAACAATGAAATGGAAAAGATTTTGAACAAGTATTTTGTATCTGCCTTCATAGTTGAAGGCACAAAAAACATTCCAAGATTAGTAGAAAATCAAGGGCAAAAGAAAGGGATGAACTTTAAACAATCATGATCACTAGGTAAAATGTCATAGGAAAACTAAAGGGACGAAAGGCTAACAAGTTTCCTGGTCCTCATGATCTGCATCCTCGGGTTGTGTTTGACTAACTTGTTAGAGTTCTTTGAGGATTTCACAAGTAGTGTGCAAAAGGGGAATCAGTAGATGTAGTGTAATTAGATTTCCAAAAGGCATTCAATAAGATGCCTCATAAAAGGTTACTGCACAAGGCAAGAGCTGATGGTGTTGGGGGTGATATATTCACATGGATAGAAGATTGGCTAACTAACAGGAACAAAGAGTCAGGATAATAGATCATTTTCAGGTTGCAAAGTTTAACACTGTGGGTGCACATGCATCAAATAGACTATAGTGGCTTAAGAAGGTAGCTTACCACTGCCTACCTTCTCAAGGATAATTAGCAATGAGCAACAAATGCTAGCCCAGCCAGGGAAGCCCACACTCTGTGAGAGAATAAACAAAAACTAGTGGACTGCTGCAGGGATCAGTGCTGGGGCCTCAGCTATTTACAACCTATATTAATGATTGGATGAAGGCACCGATTGTATTGTAGCCAAATTTGCTTATGATACAAAGAAAGGATGGAAAGCAAGTTGTGAGGAGGGTACAGAGTCTGTCAAGAGATTGATAGGCTAAATGAGTAGGAAAAAATAGCAGCTAGAGTGCAATTTAGGGAAATGTGAAGTTGTTCACTTTCACAGGAAGTGTAGAAAAGCTGAATATTATTTAAATGGAGAGAGCCTGCACAATGCTACAGTACAGAGGGATTTGGGTGACCTTGCATAAATCACTAAAAGTTAGCATACTAGAACAGCAAGTAATTAGGTACGCAAATGGAAAGTTGGCCATTATTGCGAGAGAGATGGAGAATAAAAAGGGGGAAGTCTTGCTACAACTGTACAGGCACTGGTGAGAGTGCACCTACAGTACTATGAGCAGTTTTGGTCTCCTTATTTAGGGAGGGATACACTTGCATTGGAAATAGCGAAGGTTGGCTCGGCTGGCTCCTGGGATGCAGGGGATGTCTTATGAGGAAAGTTGAGCGGGTTGGGCCTTTCTTCATTGGAGTTTAGGAGAACGAGAGGTGATCTTATTGAAACATATAAGATCCTGAAGGGACTTGAAAGGGTAGGTGCTGAGAGGATATTTCTTCTTGTGGGTGAACCGAGAACTGGGGGGCACAGTTTGAAAATAAGGGGTTTCCAATTTAAGATGGAGATGAGGAGGAATTTCTTCTCTTGGAGGGTCATTAGTATTTAGAATTCTCTTCCCCAGAGAAACGTAGAGGCTGGGTCATTGAATGTATTCAAAGCTGAGTTAGACATGTTTTTTTATTGACAAAGGAGTCCAGGGTCATGGGGGACAGGCAGGAAAGTGAAATTAAGGTCACAATCAGATCAGGCATGATCTTATTGGATGGCAGAACAGGCTCGAGGGGTTGAAAGGCCTACTCCTGCTCCTATTTCTAATGATCTTATGATGGGAGTACAAAATGCAAAAAAACAATAGTTCAGCTCACTGATGCAGTGGAATCCATGGAAATAAGTGACTCACCTTTGTTCCTCTCAGTGAGGGATGGACAAGGAGCTTGCAGTGTGTGGGTGACAGAATTATACATGTCTCTCACACGTTATGCTGCCTATCTCTGGCAGCCTTCCATCTTGTGAAATTGTGGTGTGCACCTTAGTTGTCAACTCTGTCATAAAAGCATCACCTGATATAGTTGAGGAGTCTCAATGGCAGCAGATGAAGGCAGTGGGCTGAAAAGGTGCACAACTCACTGGCCTCTGTTTTCTCTGGGTCCTCTTCTTTGCCAACTGAGCCTTGCCTCTTCCAATGCCCCTCCAAACAGTCAGCCTCCAGAGGTCATGGCCATCAGTGGCTGTCTCCCAGTTGTCAATGTCAACATCCCCCATCTTCATAACTCTCTTGCAGGTGTCCTTGTAGCAGAAGTATGGAAGCCCAGGAGTTTGTGGCCCAGTGGCCAGTTCCTGGTACAGAAGGTCTTTGGGTATATGGCCATTATCTGTCTGATGAATGTGACCAAGCCAGCAGAGACATTGTTGGCTTAGCAATGAGTGTGTGCTGATGAAATTAGCATGCTCCAGGACCTCTGAGTTGGTGAGCTTGTCCTGCCAGGAGAAGTTGAGGATACATCTGAAACAGTGAAGATAGAAACCATTGAGCTTTTTCTCTTACCCTAGTATATGTCGTCCAGATCAGTAAGAGGTGCATGATCAGTGAGGAGAAACTTCAGCCTTAGTGAGACAGAGACCGATCTGCAGCAAGCGGTCATACTCTGCTACAGGAGAAGAAGCTGGTTATTTGGTGAGTATCTGATAAGTGACTAAGGTTTATTCTATTCCTAAGGTTCAAAATAGTCTAGCAACTGGTGATAAGGTGAACAAAATATATAAAAACAAAAGTAAAACATATAATTGAACAAGATAATTAAATAGTTAATTAGAACACATTAAGAATGTCAGGACAGATGATGTGTCACAGCTGCAGCATGTGGGATGCCAGTTTGATCCAGGGTAAACATGTTTGCAGTAAGCGTTTGAAGTTTGAGCAGCTTCGGCTCAGAGTTTATGAACTGGAGGCTGAACTACAGACACAACGATGCATCAGGGTGGAGGAAAGTTACCTGGATTCTTTGTACCAGGAGGCAGTCACACCTCTTAGGACAGGGTCTTTTGATTTGGTCAGTGGTCATGGACAGGAAATGTGACTGCGAATGAGGCAGGGAAGGGGACTCAGAGGGGAGGAGCATCAGCCTTTACAATTGTCCAACAGGTTTAAGGATTTTTCAGCTTGTTTGAATGAGAGTGGGGGCTGCAGGGTGGATGAGCTAACTGGCCATGGCACCGTGGTACAGGAAGCTATTCAATTGGGGGAAGCAAAAAGTACTGTGGTGGTAGTAGGGGATAGTATAGTCAGAAGGATTGACACTGTTCTTTGCAGCAAAGAGCATGAGTCCAGATGGCTGTGTTGCCTGCCCGGTGCCAGCTTTCAGGACAGTTCTTGGGGCTGGAGAGGAATTTGCAGTGGGAGGGGGAGGACCCAGTCGTCATGGTCCATGTAGGTGCCACGACATAGGCAGGACAAAGAAGGAGGTTCTGTATAGTCAGTATGAAGACCCAGGCACCAAATTAAGAAGCAGAACCTCAAAGGTCATAATCTCTGGATTATTACTTGAGCCATGTGCAAAATGGCATAAGACAAATCAGGTTAGGGAGATGACTGTGTGGCTGAAAGACTGGTGTGGGAGACGTGGGTTCCAGTCCATGAGGCGCTGGCATCAGTAATGGGGAAAGTGGGACCTGTACCGTTGGGACAATCTACACCTGAACTGTGCTGAGACTGGTGTTCTTGTGAGCCGCATAACTAGGGAAGCTGAGAAGGTTTTAAACTAAATAGTGGGGGCAAGAGGTCAAATTTGGGAAGATGTGGTAAATCAAAGAGCAAAGACAAGGCAAAAGATACAAGTGTTATTATGGGAAATGAAAAACAGACTGTGACAGGGAGGGATAGAGAGCACAAATCTTCCAGTAAATCAACAGATGAAACTAGAGGTTGTGAAAGAATAAAAGGATGAAACTAAAAGCTCTGTATCTGAATGCACATAGCATTTGAAACAAAACAGATGAACTGAGAGCGCACATAGAAATAAATAATTCCGAATTGATAGCCGTAATGGCTATCAAATAATAATGGAGACATGGTTGTGGGAGGACATGGATTGTGACCTGAACATTGAAGGATACAGGATATTTAGGAAGGGCAGGCGGCGAGGAAAAGGTGGAGGGGTGGCTCTGTTAGTTAATAATGGTATTAACACAATGGAGGGGGATGACCTAAGTTCAGGAAACCAGGATGTGCACACGGTTTGGGTAGAGATGAGAAATTGTAAAGGCAAGGAGTCACTTGTGGGAGTTGTGTACAGGCCCCCTAACAGTTATCACATGGTAGGGCGGAGCATAAAGGAAGGAATAATTGGAGCTTGTCAGAAACACATGGCGATAATCATGGGAGATTTTAATTTACATATAGACTGGAAAAGTCAGATGGGCAAAGATAGCCTAGATGAAGAGTACATTGAATGTTTTCAGGATAGTTTCTTCAAACAGTATGTTCTGGAGCCAAACAGAGAGCAGGCTATAGGCAAACTTATAGTAGACCTGGTATTGTGCAATGAGATGAGAGTAATTAATGATCTCATAGTGAAGGCACCCCTAGGTAGCAGCGACCATAATATGACTGAATTTTACATTCAGATTGAGGGAACGAGGAGTGGGTCTGTTTTTAAACTTAAATAAGGGCAATTATGTGGGCATGGAAGTGAACTGGCTAAAATGAATTGGCAAATTAGGTTAATGGATGGGTCAATAGGGATGCAGTGGCTAATATTTAAGGGGATATTTCAGAATGTACAGAATAAATAGACTCAAGTGAGCAAGAAAAAGTCCAAGGGATGGACACACCATCCATGGTTAACCAGAAATGTTAGAAGTAGTGCCAAACTTAAAGAAAAAGCATATAATTGTGCAAAGACAGTTGGCAGGTCAGAAGGTTGGACCGAATATAAGGAACAGCAAAGAATGAATAAAAGACCAATAAGAGGGAAAAATTAGAGTATGAGAGAAAGCTATCCAGAAATATAGGCCAGAAATGTCCCCACATTGGGTGGTGGGGGGTGGGGGGGGGCGGTTGTGTGGGGGTGGGTGCGAATCCGATCGGCGCCACCGATTGGGTCCGCGCCGCCATGGAGTTGCCTCAGGGAGATTTGTTTAAGTTATGGAAATTTGAATAAAGATGGGAAAAAAATTTAAGGACATGTCCCCTCATGTGAAACTGTCACATGAGCTAGGACATGTCCATTAATTTTTTCAAAAATTTTTATTTAAATAATAAACCCTTCATGAAACTTCATCCCGCCCGTGGATGAGGTTTCATTAAAACTGCGAACCTTAAGGTTGGATGGATAGCTCAGTTAATTATTTTAATTACTTTTTAACAGGCCTTAGACAGTTTGGTGGTCATGCAGCCGACTTGGCTGCGCACCCGCCGAACTGAATATCTGAATGACGTGCGGTGACGTTGGGACGCCCACCCAATGTTACCGTGTGCCAATTTATGTGTCGACGAGCGGGCCCTGCCCCCCGCTCATTGACGGGAAAATGCTGCCCATTAAAGCAGATAGTAAGAGATTTTATAAATATTTTAAAAAGAAACGAGTTAACAAAGTGAGCGTTGGTCCTATAGAAAGTGAGTCTGCAGAATTGATAATAAAAATCAAGGAAATAGCTTATGAATTGAACAGGTATTTTGCATCAGTTTTCACTATAGAGGATACAGTAACATCCCGGAAGCAGCTGTAAGGCAGGAAATGGGTGGGGATGTCAGGAAAATTACAATCATCAGAGAAGTAAGTGGTACTGAGTAAATTGTTGGAGCTGTGTTCTGACAAGAGCCCGGCTCCTGATGGATTTCATCCTAGGGCCTTAAAAGAAATTGCTGGTGAGATAGTTGATGCATTGGTTTGAATTTTCCAAAACTCCCTAGATTTGAGAAAGGTCCCACAGATTGGAAGATAGCAAATGTAACTCCATTATTCAAAAAGGAAGGGAAACAGAAAGTGGGAAACTACAGGCCAGTTAGCCTAATATCTGTCATAGGGAAAATGTTAGAAGCTATTATTAAAGAAGTTATAGCATGGCACTTGGATAAGCTCAAGGTCATCAGGGCAGAGTCAACGTGGTTTTGTGAAAGGGAAATCATATTTCATCAACTTAATGGAGTTCTTTGAGGAAGTAACATGTGCTGTGGATAAAGGGGAGCCAGTAGATGTACTGTACTTAGATTTCCAGAAGGCATTTGATAAAGTATCATATCAAAGGCTAACAGGAAGTAGACAATGGGTTTAAATGGCTCTTTTTCAGGTTGGCAAGATGTAACGAGTGGTGTGCCACAGGGATCAGTGCTGGGACCTCAACTGTTTACAATTTATATTTATGACTCGGATGAAGGGATTGAAGGGATGGTTGCCAAATTTGCTGATGACACAAAGATAGACAGGAAATAAAGCTGCAAGGAGGACATAAAGAGGCTATAAAAGGTATAGAAAGATTAAGTGAGTGGGCAAAGATCTGGAAAATGGAGTATATGTGGGAAAATGTGTAATTGTCCATTTTGCCCAGAAGAATGGAACAGAAGCATATTATCTAAATGGTGAGAGATTGCAGAGCTCTGAGGTGCAGAGGGAACTGGGTGTGTTGGTGCATGAATCACAAAAAGCTTAAATGTAGGCACAACAAGTAATTAGGAAAGCTAATAGAATGTTATCATTTATTGCGAGGAGAATTGGATATAAAAGTAGGGAGATTATGCTTCAGTTGTACAGGGCACCAGTGACACCACATTTGGAGTACTGTGTACAGTATTGGTCCCTTATTTAAGGAAGGATGTAAATGTGTTGGAAGCAGTTCAGAGAAGGTTTACCAGACTAATACCTGGAATGGATGGGTTGTCTTATGAAGCTGGATAGACTAGGTCTGTATCCGCTGGAGTTTAGAAGATTAAGAGGCAACTTGATTGAAACATGTAAGATCCTGAGAGGTCTTGACAGGGTGGACATGGAGAGGATGTTTCCTCTTGTAGGAGAATCTAGAACTAGGGATCACTATTTAAAAATAAGGTGTTGCCCATTTAAAACAGAAGTGAGGCAAAATTTTTTCATTCAGAAGGTCGTGCGTCTTTGGAACTCTCTGCCTTTTCAGGCAGTGGAAACAGAGTCTTTGAATATTTTTAAGGCATAGATGGATAGATTCTTGGTAAGCAAGGGGGTGAAAGGTTATCGGGAGTAGGCGGGTTGCAGATTTGATATTACTATCAGATCAGCCATGATCTTATTAAATGGTGGAGCAGGCTCAAGGGCTGAATGACCTACTGCTGTTCCTTGTTTGTATGTTTGTATGTATGTTCATATCTCACCATTGTAGAGGAGTGCACTGAAGATGCAGGCTTGATAGTCTCACAGTCTGGTGTACTTAGTCGGGTTGCTGTTGTTCCACAGTCATTTACTCAGCTTAGACATAATGTCTGCAGATTTTGCAATGTGCGTGATGACTTCAGCATCAAGTGACAGATTGCTGGTGATTGTGGAGCTTAGACATGTGAAGCTATCAACAACCTCCAGTGTCACATTGTCAATGCTGAGAGATGGCGGTATGGCAACATCCTGGACCATGACAATTGTCTTCCTGATGCTGATGGCCAAACCAATCTCTGTACAAGCGTGAGAGAGTCTGTCCATTTGCTGCTGAAGGTGTTCCTCAGTATGAAATGTTAGTGTGGAATCATCGGTGGGTCAAAGAGCAACTCTCTGATGAGGTATGCTGATTGTATTTTATCAATTACTGAGCAATGAGATGACTGAGTCTGGTGATTATAATCAATTACTGAACTGTAATTGAACTATAATGAACAGATGATGGAGTCTGGTGATTGTCAAGATTATGATTTTGCCCCAACTAAATCATATTCCATTCTTTTGTCTGCCAGGCCTCGTGTATACAGTAATTGTCATAGGACATCAATGAAGATAATCCCTCAGAGGACTTCAATTTTTCTGAAGTCTTGAAACTTACAGAATACTGAAAGACCTGGATAGAGTGGATGTGGGGAAGATGTTTCCATTAGTAGGAGAGACTAGGACCTGAGGGCACAGCCTCAGAGTAAAGGGAAGACCTTTTAGAACAGAGATGAGGAGAAACTTTTTTAGCCAGAGAGTGGTGAATCTATGGAATTCATTGCCACAGAAGGCTGTGGAGGCCAGGTCATTGAGTGTATTTAAGACCGAGATAGATAGGTTCTTGATTGGTATAGGGAACAAAGCTTATGGGGAGAAGGTGGGAGAATGGGGTTGAGAAACTTATCAGCCATGATTGAATGGCGGAGCAGACTCGATGGGCCGAATGGCCTAATTTCTGCTCCTATGTCTTATGGTCTTATAGTCTTATGGAGGGTGTGTCATCATAGGGTGAGCCATGCGCCAACACAGATATGCAAATTTTTGCTGGGTATACTTAGAGAGAGAAGGTTGGGTTTTCCTCTGGTTATTCACACCTCACAGTGAGCACATGCAGATACTGGTGGCATGGACGTCTGTGGGAGTCATAATTGGGGGGCACAATCCTCTTAAAGCTCTTCTTGGCTGGGCACAGATGCTGAACCCTGAGGATATTGTTGGGAAAGAGAAGCTAGAGGTAGACCAGCAACTAAGCCAGGTACTGACTGATAGCAGAGAGGAAGGAGTCCAGCTCGATTACTAGTGGCTTTGTGGCACAGGGAAAGTGTGAAAATATCTGCCATAGAGAGTGAGGCCCCCTATATGGACAGTCAAATAAGGCTCTCAGATGAGCCCATGAAGACCATGACCATGCAGACTTTGGATGCCAACTTGGCTGCATCCTTAAACACATGACAGACACCATATCCATGGTCTTGTAACATGTCACAGATCTTCACATTCTGGCCTGCAGCAGTGAAGTGGCTCTGGCCCAGGGGTGGGTACATGGAAGTGGGGATTCCACTTGAAGTGCTCCCATTTCTTCCCTGTTGCCCTGCTCCACCTCAGTCAGTATGCAACATGCTGAATGCCTCTAGATGGCAGAAGTGAACCCAGGCAAAGGTGCAGTGGAACAGTCTTTTGTGGGGCCCTCAAGTCCAAAACCCAAACCTGTGGGTCAGGATGTCAGGACAATGACCTGAGCAGCTTGCCTCTTCCTCTGCTCAATGAGCCACACATGTAGGAAATAAAAGTTGAAGAAATTGTAATTTGCCAAAGGCATTTATGTGGGTGTTTGACAAAATGTTATTCTGTCAAGTTTCCTTTTCTACAATGCCACATACAATTTATTGATTAACACCATTTTCAGGTCTTGCCCATTATTGAATTTTGAGGGCCATCTCGCAATTTTACTTGTTTCATGATGAATGTAATCACATGCTGGGATTCACTGGCATGGAGATGTGCAATGAGTGAATGAATGATTGGAGGACTATGTCATGCAATGGGGGTGGTGGACGCTAACAGACCGCAGGATTTCATTTCTTATGTTTCACAATATTATGGGATTCCTAGCAACAATATAAGTGGCTGGTCAGATGATGGGTGCCCCGATTTCAAACTCCTCCTCCTCAATGTTCCCCTCATTCACAGATGAGTAATGAACCCCTTTCTCCTCCTCCAGTAGCCCTCTGCTGTGCAATCTTGTGCAGAATGCAACACAATGCTATCATTCTTGAGAACCTCACTGGCTTCTCCAGACTTGAAGCACATTTTCAGCATTCCAATGACTAGCTCAATGATATACCTGGTGGTCATATCATTGTAGTGTTCCTGCACCTCATTTGGAGGGGTTTCTCATAGCTAAGTTTGCAGTTTGTCACCTACAAGCCAGCCCTTATCTCTGCTTCCTGGAATGAGGCAGTCTGGGATATTGGATTGTCATTGTTTGTCCTTTGAGGCGAGGATGATCATGTTCATCATGCGGGTGTTTGGTGAATTCCAGTGGGTATGTAAGTGAGTGCTAAGGCTTACCTGTACCCAAAAAGATCTGCTGCAAATAGGATAGGGTATCACAGACGTTTTGGATGAGTTGCTGCCTCAGGATTTCCTATGCTTGTGTTTTCTCTCTGCCTCTGTTATGTACTTGCTTATGAAGGAGGCCATACCATTTTCTATTTGGTTGTACCAGGTGCAGTGATCATGGGCAAGCTATTCCCAGGCTCAAAGTCAATATCAAAACTCTTAAATGAAGCCTTCAGAGTGTCCTTGGAGCAAATTCTTTGGCTGCCATAAGAGGATACCCCAGACTCAAACTCCCCATAGAAGAATCAGTTTGGTAATCAAGTGTCAGGCATTCTGGCTACAGGACCAGCTCAACTCAGTTGTGACTGTCTCAACATGGTGTAGATGTTTGGATGGCATCTCAGTCTCTGATATTTTGTACTGCCATCTGATCTTCAGAAGCTTTCAAAGGCAGCTGAAGTTAAAGTGGTTGAGTTTCTTGGCATGACACTGGTACACAGTCCAAGTCTCACATGTGTAGAGGAGAGTGGACAGGTTTATTGCTCTACAGACTATCAGTTTGGTCAGCAGATTTATCCCTCTTCATTCCCAAACTGATGTTCAAAGTATGCTAAAGGTTACACTTGCTTTGACAATTCTTGCATGTGTCTTGTCATCAAAATTGAGAGCTTGGGATAGTGTGCTGTCTCAGTATGAATGAATCATGGCAGCTCCCATGGAATCTGGTGCAGACCTGTACAAACCTCTTCTTGTGGTTTCACACCATATGCACACTGATGGAATAAAGCCCTTGAGGTTTATAAAAACTTTTGGTTGTTTCAGCAGTGCTCAGATTGTCATATGACCAGTTGATAACATCCTGTACCTGGGGGATGCCAGGGAGATGAATCCGAGACAAAAACAGAAAATGCTGGAAAAACACAGCAGGTCTTACAGCATTTGTGGAGAGAGAAAGACAAAGTTAATGTTTTGAGTCCGTACGACCCTTCTTCAGAGCCATAGTCAGAGCCATACGGACACGAAACGTTAACTTTGTTTTTCTCTCTCCACAGATGCTGTCAAAGCTGTTGAGTTTTTCCAGCATTTTCTGCTTTTGTTTCAGATTTTCAGCATCTGCAGTATTTTGCTTTTATCTAGATGAATCCTGATTGCTGTATTACAGTGGAAGTTAACAGAATTGTTGGCCTGACAAATAATTGATCAATGGCCTGTATTTCTGTGCAGCTGACTGTTAGATCCTGGATGTGTCACTAGGAGCACTCTGCAAAGATCTGGAGGCAAAATATTGATATCAGTGGTGACTTTCGCAGCCTCTGGCCATTGGCAATTGAGTCCAACAGGTAACTGGTATTCATCTAGGAATTGTCAATGGCTACCTTACAGGACAACCACAGTCTGTGGAAACTCTGCTCTTCTGAGAGCTTTAGGAAGCTGAACCTCTGCCTGTAGAAACTGTGGTGTAAGTAGATTCTCCAGGAACCAGGGCCCTTCCCAACTACAGCTCTCTCTCCGTGTAAATGTTCTCCTGTTCACTTCACCCCTGTGCACCTCTCCCCCTGTGACATGAACCTCCTTGAACAAGTACCTTCTGTACACTGCTCTCTTGTCCAACTGCTTATCCCACCATAGCACATTGTTACTGATGTAAATGCTGATAATCTCCCTCCTCTGATGGGTTGTCAAACACATTCCAGTGCTCCTTCCATTCTGGTCTTGTAATTATGAAGTTCTCAAATGATGAAGAAGGTGATATCCAATAAGTCTTCTGTTGCAGATGAAACTGAAACTGCAGCTGCATTAAGTGAGATTTTATTCACATTAATCAGTGACAAATTTAAATAGGCACCTGCAGTGCTGAACCCACGTCTGTTTCCCTGGTCAGTTTCCTGAGGCCCTGGAACCCATGCTGTTCATGTTAAATTTGGAACCAAGTCAAAAATGCTTCATTGATATCTCCTAAGAATGTTAATGGAGTCAGTAAGTACCCACCCATATCTAATTCTTAAATCATTAACTTGGGCATTGCCATCCAGGCCACCTCCGTTAAACAGTGAAGTGGATTGTTGGAGTTGGGTTGTGCTCCCACCCCCAAAATTACAGTTTTATCCCCATCTGCTTCAAATCCATCTGTTTCTGGGGATTAAAATGCACCCCCACCCCCTGCCTGAGTGTTTATTTTGCTATTTAATATTAGAACGTGCATTTGAAAAAACCTATAATTGTCATCCTCTCTGTCACAGAATCACTGAATTGATACAGCATAGAAGGAGGCCATTTGGCCCATCGTGTCAGCACTGGCTGTCTTAACATTTTAACTTAGTGCCAATCTCCTGCCTTTTCCCCTGTAACCCTGCACATTGTTTCTATTTAATAGTCATCCAATGCCCCCTTGAATGCCTCAATTGAACCTGCCTCCACCACACTTCCAGCCAGTGCATTCCAAACCCTAACTACTTGCTGACCCACCCATCCTCTTTATAATTATTAATGCTGTCAGTCTGTGCTGTCTGCTTGTTAGACAATGTATTCAGATGCAGTACAATGGTACACTGAAAACATCCAAACTCTCAAAATAAATATTCAGTGTGAAATAAAAGCTTATTTCAAATAGAATATTATGTAGCAAAATTAATGTGCACCTTAACTGCTCTGAACTTCATCAATTTGGATTTCTTTCATAGACATTATCCATTCTGAACCTGTGCAAACTTGGTGGGGTCCACAGTCCTGTTCTATATGGAAATGTTTTTAGCTGTCATGTGGAAATTTTTACATGTGGATTCCTGCCTGTGTCATCACGAGTGACTGCAAATGATTATCATTCAATATTTAGCATGGGTGTAGTAAGTAGCATCTAATTGAATGGAATAGCAGAATTAAATAGCAGACAGCCACATGTCAAATGGCACTCAGTCAGGCTGAATTGATGTCAATAGTGAGTGAAATGTGATCATGTTCATCATGATAACCTCCAGTACTCTTACCCTGCCAGGTCTCATTACTGTCTGGACTCTCCACCAGAGCCCTCAGGTGGATGGCAACGTCTGTGGAGGTTGCTGATGACAATACTGAGAATGGATTGTCACAGGGCTCATGTAGATCATATGCACCAGCTCAGTTAATCACATTTTAGTGAGGTAGATATTTGGGTTTTCATCTGGCGACTCACACTTCACAACTGAACAGGATCAGATGATGGACACAGTGTACAGAGGAGTGGTCAGAGAGCAAGACTGGAAACAGACTGGTCAGAGAGAGTGAGGCCGGGAATGGACTGGTCAGCGAGTGAGGCCGGGAGTGGAGTGGTCAGAGAGGGCGAGGCCTGGGAGTGGATTGGTCAGAGAGACTGAGGCCTGGGAGTGGAGTGGTCAGAGAGAGTGCGGCCTGGAAGTGGAGCGGTTAGAGACAACAAAAATGGGAATCGAGTGATCAGAGAATGAGGCCGGGAGTGATGCAGTCAGGGAGAGCAACATAGGGAACATACTGGTCAGAGAGTGAGGCCTGAGAGCAGAGTGGTCAGAGAGAGTGAGGGTGGGAATGGGAGTGGTCAGAAGAGTGAGGGTGGGAGTGGAGTGGTGAGAGAGAGTGAGGGTGGGAGCAGAGAGGTCAGAGAGATTAAGGGTGGGAGTGGAGTGGCCAGAGGGAGTGAGGACAGGAGTGCAGTGGTCAGAGGGAGTGAGGGTGGGAGTGGAGTGGTCAGAAGGAGTAGGAGTGGGAGTGGAGTGGTCAGTTAGAGTGAGGGTGGGAGTGGAGTGGGCAGAGGGATTGAGGGTGGGAGTGGAGTGGGCAGAGAGAGGGTGGCAGTGGAGTGGTCAGAGTGAGGGTGTGAGTGGTGGAGCGGTCAGAGAGAGTGAGGGTGGGAGTTCAGTGAGCAGAGGGAGTGAGGAAGGGATTGGAATGGGCAAAGAGAGTGAGAGTGGGAGCGGAGCAGTCAGAGAGAGTGAGGGTGGGAGTGGAGCAGTCAGAGAGAGTGAGGGTAGGAGTGGAGTGGTCAGAGAGAGTGAGGGTGGGAGTGGAGCAGTCAGAGAGAGAGTGGGAGTGGAGTTGGGCAGAGGGCGTGAGCGTGGGAGTGGATTGGGCAGAGAGAGTGAGGGTGGGAGTGGAGAGAGCAGAGATAGTGAGGGTGGGAGTGGAGTGAGCAGAGAGAGTGAGGGTGGGAGTGGAGTAGGCAGAAAGAATGAGGGCGGGAGTGGAGTGAGCAGAGAGAGTGAGGGTGGGAGTGGAGTTGGGCAGAGTGCGCAAGAGTGGGAGTGGATTCGGAAGAGAGTGTGAGGGTAGGAGTGGAGTGGTCAGAAAGAGTGAGGGTGGGAGTGGAGCAGTCAGAGAGAGTGAGGGTGGGAGTGGAGTGGGTAGAGAGAGTGATTGTGGGAGAGGAGTGGGCAGAGAGAGTGATTGTGGGAGCGGAATGGGCAGAGAGAGAGTGAGGGTGGGATTGGAGTGAGCAGAGAGAGTGAGGGTGGGAGTGGAGTGAGCAGAGAGAGTGAGGGGAGGAGTGGAGTGAGCAGAGAGAGTGAGGGTGGGAGTGGAGTGGGCAGAGAGAGTGATTGTGGGAGCGGACTGGGCAGAGAGAGTGAGGGTGGGAGTGGAGTGGGTAGAGAGAGTGAGGGTGGGAGTGGAATGAGCAGAGAGCATGAGGGTGGGAGTGGAGTGAGCAGAGAGAGTCAGGGTGGGAGTTGAGTGAGCAGAGAGAGTGAGGGTGGGAGTGGAGTGGGCAGAGAAAGTGAGGGTGGGAGTGGAGTGGGCAGAGAGAGTGATTGTGGGAGTGGAGTGGGCAGAGAGAGTGAGGGTGGGAGTGGAGTGGTCAGAGGGAGTGGAGGTGGGAGTGGAGTGGTCAGTTAGAGTGAGGGTGGGAGTGGAGTGGGCAAAGAGAGGGTGGCAGTGGAGCGGTCAGATTGAGGGTGTGAGTTGTGGAGCGGTCAGAGAGAGAGAGGGTGGGAGTGGCATGAGCAGAGAGAGTGAGGGTAGGAGTGGAGTGAGCAGAGAGTGAGGTGGGATTGGGCATAGAGAGTGAGGGTAGGAGTGGAGTGGTCAGAAAGTGTGAGGGAGGGAGTGGAGCAGTCAGGGAGTGTGAGGGTGGGAGTGGAGTGGGCAATGAGAGTGATTGTGGGAGCGGAGCGGGCAGAGAGAGTGAGGGTTGGAGTGGAGTGAGCAGAGAGAGTGAGGGTGGGAGTGAAGTGGGCAGAGAGAATGACTGAGGGAGCGGAGTGGGCAGAGAGAGTGAGGGTGGGAGTGGAGTGAGCAGAGAGAGTGAGGGTGTGAGCGGAGTGAGCAGAGAGAGTGAGGGTGGGGGTGGAGTGGTCAGAGAGAGTCATTTGGGACTGGAGCATTCAGGGAGAGTGAGAGTGGCAGTGGAGTTGGGCAGAGGGCTTTTGAGTGGGTGTGGATTGGGCATAGAGAGTGAGGGTAGGAGTGGAGTGGTCAGAAACAGTGAGGGTGGGAGTGGAGCGAGCAGAGAGAGAGAGGGTGGGAGTGGGGTGAGCAGAGAGAGTGAGGGTGGGAGTTCAGTGAGCAGAGAGAATGAGAATATGAGTGGAGTGAGCAGAAAGAGTGAGGGTGGGAGTGGAGTGAGCAGAGAGAGTGAGGGTGGGAGTCGAGTGAGCAGAGGGAGTGAGGGTGTGAGTGGAGTGAACAGATTGAGGGTGGGAGTGCAGTTGGGCAGAGAGAGTGAGGGAGGGAGTGGAGTGGTCAGAAGGAGTCGGGGTGGGAGTGGAGTGGTCAGTTAGAGTGATGGTGGGAGTGGAGTGGGCAGACGGATTGAGGATGGAAGTGGAGTGGGCAGAGAGAGGGTGGCAGTGGAGTGGTCAGAGTGAGTTTGTGAGTGGTGAATAGGTCAGAGGGACTGAGGGTGGGAGTTCAGTGTGCTGAGGGAGTGAGTGTTGGCATGGAGTGGGCAAAGAGAGTGAGAGTGGGAGTGGAACAGTCAGAGAGAGTGAGGGTGGGAGTGGAGTGGTCAGAAAGAGTGAGGGTGGGAGTGGAGCAGTTAGGGAGTGTGAGGGTGGAACTGGAGTGGGCAGAGAGTGTGATCGTGGGAGTGGATTGGGCAGAGAGAGTGATTGAAAGAGCGGATTGGGCAGAGAGAGTGAGGGTGGGAGTGGAGTGAGCAGAGAGAGTGAGGGTGGGAGTTGAGTGAGCAGAGAGAGTGAGGGTGGGAGTGGAGTGAACAGAAAGAGTGAGGGTGTGAGTGGAGTGAGCAGAGTGGGTGAGGGTGGGAGTTGAGTGAGCAGAGGGAGTGAGGGTGTGAGTGGAGTGAACAGAGAGAGTGAGGGTGTGAGTGCAGTTGGGCAGAGAGAGTGAGGGAGGGAGTGGAGTGGTCAGAAGGAGTCGGGGTGGGAGTGGAGTGGTCAGTTAGAGTGATGGTGGGAGCGAAGTGGGCAGATGGATTGAGGGTGGATGTGGAGTGGGCAGAGAGAGGGTGGCAGTGGAGTGGTCAGAGTGAGGGTGTGAGTGGTGGATCGGTCAGAGGAAGTGAGGGTGGAGTTCAGTGTGCTGAGGGAGTGAATGTCGGAATGGAGTGGGCAAAGAGAGTGAGAGTGGGAGTGGAACAGTCAGAGAGAGTGAGGGTGGGAGTGGAGTGGGCAGAGAGAGTGAGGGTAGCAGTGGAGAGGTCAGAAAGAGTGAGGGTGGGAGTGGAGTTAGGCTGAGGAATGAGAGTGGGAGTGGATTGGGCAGAGAGAGTGATTGTGGGAATGCAGTGGGCAGAGAGAGTGAGGGTGGGAGTGGAGTGGGCAGAGAAAGTGATTGTGGGAGTGGAGTGGGCAGAGAGAGTGAGGGTGGGAGTGGAGGGGGCAGAGAGAGTGATTGTAGGAGTGGAGTGGGCAGAGAGAGTGATTGTGGGAGCGGAGTGGGCATAGAGAGTGAGGGTGGGAGTGGAGTGAGCAGAGAGATTGAGGGTGGGAGTTCAGTGAGCAGAGGGATTGAGGGTGGGAATGGAGTGGCCAAAGAGAGTGAGAGTGGGAGTGGAGCAGTCAGAGAGAGTAAAGGGGGGAGTGGATTGGGCAGAGAGAGCGAGGGTAAGAGTGGAGTGGTCAGAAAGAGTGAGGGTGTGAGTGGAGCAGTCAGAGAGAGTGATGGTGGGAGTGAAGTTGCGCAGAGGGCGTGAGAGTGGGTGTGAATTGGGCATAGAGAGTGAGGGTAGGAGTGGAGTGTTCAGAAAGGGTGAAGGTGGGAGTGGAGTGAGCAGAGAGAGTGAGGGTGGGATTGGAGTGAGCAGGGAGAGTGAGGGTGGGAGTGGAGTGGGCAGAGAGAGTGATTGTGGGAGCGGAGTGGGCAGAGAGAGTTAGGGTGCGATTGGAGTGAGCAGAGAGAGTGAGGGTGTGAGTGGAGTTAGCAGAGAGAGTGATTGAAGGAGCAGATTGGGCAGAGAGAGTGAGGGTGGGAGTGGAATGAGCAGAGAGAGTGAGGGTGTGAGCGGACTGAGCAGAGAGAGTGAAGGTGTGAGCGGAGTGAGCAGAGAGAGTGAGGGTGGGAGTGGAGTGAGCAGAGAGAGTGCGGGTGGGAGTTGAGTGAGCAGAGATAGTGAGGGTGGGAGTGGAGTGGGCAGAGAGAGTGAGGGTGGGAGTGTTGTGGGCAGAGAGAGTGATTGTGGAAGTGGAGTGGGAAGAGAGAGTGAGGGTGGGAGTGGAGTGGGCAGAGAGTGTGAGGGTGTGAGCGGAGTGAGCAGAGAGAGTGAGGGTGGGAGTGGAGTGAGCAGAGAGAGTGAGGGTGGGAGTGGAGTGGGCAGAGAGAGGGTGGCAGTGGAGCGGTCAGAGTTAGCGTGTGAGTGGTGGAGCTGTCAGAGAGAGTGAGGGTGTGAGTGGAGTGGGCAGAGAGAGTGATTGTGGGAGTGGATTGGGCAGAGAGAGTGAGGGTGGGAGTGGAGTGAGCAGAGAGAGTGAGGGTGGGAGTGGAGTGAGCAGAGAGAGTGAGGGTGTGAGTGGAGTGAGCAGAGAGAGTGAGAGTGGGCATTGAATGGGCAGAGAGAGTGAGGGTGGGAGTGGAGTGAGCAGAGAGAGTGAGGGTGGGAGTGGAGTGAGCAGAGAGAGTGAGGGTGGGAGTGGAGTGAGCAGAGAGAGTGAGGGTGGGAGTGGAGTGAGCAGAGAGGGTGTGGGTGGGAGTTGAGTGAGCAGAGGGAGTGAGGGTGTGAGTGGAGTGAACAGAGAGAGTGAGGGTGGGAGTCGAGTTGGGCAGAGAGAGTGTGGGAGGGAGTGGAGTGGTCAGAAGGAGTCGGGGTGGGAGTGGAGTGGTCAGTTAGAGTGAGGGTGGGAGTGGAGTGGGCAGAGGGATTGAGGGTGGAATTGGAGTGGGCAGAGAAAGGGTGGCAGTGGAGTGGTCAGAGTGACGGTGTGAGTGGTGGATAGGTCAGAGTGAGTGAGTGTGGGAGTTCAGTGTGCTGAGGGAGTGGGGTGGGATTGGAGTGGGCAAAGAGAGTGAGAGTGGGACTGGAACAGTCAGAGAGAGTGAAGGTGGGTGTGGAGTGGGCAGAGAGAGTGAGGGTAGCAGTGGAGCAGTCAGAAAGACTGAGGGTGGGAGTGGAGCAGTCAGAGAGAGTTAGGGTGGGAATGGAGTCAGGCAGAGGAATGAGAGTGGGAGTGGATTGGGCAGAGAGAGTGAGGGTGGGAGTGGCGTGAGCAGAGAGAGTGAGGGTGGGAGTGGAGTGGGCATAGAGAGTGATTGTGGGAGTGGAGTGGGCAGAGAGAGTGAGGGTGGGAGTGGAGTGGGCAGAGAGAGTGATTGTGGGAGTGGAGTGGGCAGAGAGAGTGATTGTGGGAGCGGACTGAGCAGAGAGAGTGAAGGTGTGAGCGGAGTGAGCAGAGAGAGTGAGGGTGGGAGTGGAGTGAGCAGAGAGAGTGCGGGTGGGAGTTGAGTGAGCAGAGATAGTGAGGGTGGGAGTGGAGTGGGCAGAGAGAGTGAGGGTGGGAGTGTTGTGGGCAGAGAGAGTGATTGTGGAAGTGGAGTGGGAAGAGAGAGTGAGGGTGGGAGTGGAGTGGGCAGAGAGTGTGAGGGTGTCAGCGGAGTGAGCAGAGAGAGTGAGGGTGAGAGTGGAGTGAGCAGAGAGAGTGAGGGTGGGAGTGGAGTGGGCAGAGAGAGGGTGGCAGTGGAGCGGTCAGAGTTAGCGTGTGAGTGGTGGAGCTGTCAGAGAGAGTGAGGGTGTGAGTGGAGTGGGCAGAGAGAGTGAGGGTGGGAGTGGAGTGAGCAGAGAGAGTGAGGGTGTGAGTGGAGTGAGCAGAGAGAGTGAGAGTGGGCATTGAATGGGCAGAGAGAGTGAGGGTGGGAGTGGAGTGAGCAGAGAGAGTGAGGGTGGGAGTGGAGTGAGCAGAGAGAGTGAGGGTGGGAGTGGAGTGAGCAGAGAGAGTGAGGGTGGGAGTGGAGTGAGCAGAGAGGGTGTGGGTGGGAGTTGAGTGAGCAGAGGGAGTGAGGGTGTGAGTGGAGTGAACAGAGAGAGTGAGGGTGGGAGTCGAGTTGGGCAGAGAGAGTGTGGGAGGGAGTGGAGTGGTCAGAAGGAGTCGGGGTGGTAGTGGAGTGGTCAGTTAGAGTGAGGGTGGGAGTGGAGTGGGCAGAGGGATTGAGGGTGGAATTGGAGTGGGCAGAGAAAGGGTGGCAGTGGAGTGGTCAGAGTGAGGGTGTGAGTGGTGGATAGGTCAGAGTGAGTGAGTGTGGGAGTTCAGTGTGCTGAGGGAGTGGGGTGGGATTGGAGTGGGCAAAGAGAGTGAGAGTGGGACTGGAACAGTCAGAGAGAGTGAAGGTGGGTGTGGAGTGGGCAGAGAGAGTGAGGGTAGCAGTGGAGCAGTCAGAAAGACTGAGGGTGGGAGTGGAGCAGTCAGAGAGAGTTAGGGTGGGAATGGAGTCAGGCAGAGGAATGAGAGTGGGAGTGGATTGGGCAGAGAGAGTGAGGGTGGGAGTGGCGTGAGCAGAGAGAGTGAGGGTGGGAGTGGAGTGGGCATAGAGAGTGATTGTGGGAGTGGAGTGGGCAGAGAGAGTGAGGGTGGGAGTGGAGTGGGCAGAGAGAGTGATTGTGGGAGTGGAGTGGGCAGAGAGAGTGATTGTGGGAGCGGAGTGAGCAGAGAGAGTGAGGGTGGGAGTGGAGTGGGCAGAGAGAGTGATTGTGGGAGTGGAGTGGGCAGAGTGATTGTGGGAGTGGATTGGGCAGAGAGAGTGATTGTGGGAGCGGAGTGGGCAGAGAGAGTGATTGTGGGAGCGGAGTGGGCAGAGTGAGTGAGGGATGGGAGTGGATTGAGCAGAGAGAGTGAGGGTTGGAGTGGAGTGGGCATAGAGAATGAGGGTGGGAGTGGAGTGAGCAGAGAGAGTGAGGGTGGGAGTGGAGAGAGCAGAGAGAGTGAGGGTGGGAGTGGAGTGAGCAGAGAGTGAGTGTGGGAGTGGAGTGGGCAGAGAGAGTGAGGGTAGGTGTGGAGTGGTCAGAAAGAGTGAGGGTGGCAGTGCAGTGGGCATAGAGCGTGATTGTGGGAGCGGAGTCGGCAGAGAGAGTGAGGATGGGAGTGGAGTGAGCAGAGAGAGTGAGGGTGGGAGCGGAGTGAGCAGAGAGAGTGAGGGTGGGAGCGGAGTGAGCAGAGAGAGTGAGGGTGGGAGCGGAGTGAGCAGAGAGAGTGAGGGTGGGAGTGGAGTGAGCAGAGAGAGTGAGGGTGGGAGTGGAGTGGGCAGAGAGAGTGAGGGTAGGAGTGGAGTGGTCAGAAAGAGTGAGGGTGGCAGTGCAGTGGGCATAGAGCGTGATTGTGGGAGCGGAGTCGGCAGAGAGAGTGAGGGTGGGAGTGGAGTGAGCAGAGAGAGTGATCGTGGGAGTGGAGTGAGCAGAGAGGGTGAGGGTGGGAGTTGAGTGAGCAGAGAGAGTGAGGGTGGGAGTGGAGTGAGCAGAGAGGGTGAGGGTGGGAGTGGAGTGGGCAGAGAGAGTGAGGGTGGGAGTGGAGTGGGCAGAGAGAGTGAGGGTGGGAGTGGAGTGAGCAGAGAGAGTGAGGGTGGGAGTGGAGTGGACAGAGAGAGTTATTGTGGGAGTGGAGTGGGCAGAGAGAGTGAGGGTGGGATTGGAGTTGGGCAGAGTACTTGAGAGTTGGAGTGGATTAGGCAGAGAGAGTGAGGGTAGGAGTGGAGTGGTCAGAAATAGTGAGGGTGGGAGTGGAACAGTCAGAGAGAGTGAGGGTGGGAGTGGAGTGGGCAATGAGAGTGATTGTGGGAGCGGAGTGGGCAGAGAGAGTGAGGGTGGGAGTGGAGTGAGCAGAGAGAGTGAGGGTGGGAGTGGAGTGAGCCTAGAGAATGAGGGTGGGAGCGGAGTGAGCAGAGAGAATCAGGCCGGGAGTGGAGCGGTCAGAGGGATTGAGGCCAGGTGCAAAGTGGGAGCAGTTGTGATGGGGGAAATATAAGTGACATGGCAGGACAAGAAGTCAAGTGTGTGAGTATACTGGTAAACAGTTAATTTAATTTCATTCAGGTTTATCAACTATAAAATAAGAATAGATCCATTAATTAGCATAAAACTGAAGTCAATTTGATAATTTATTGTATAATTACTATCTGTTCAATTAAGCAGTCAAATCCAGAGGTTAAAGTAATGATTAAATAACAAGAGATAGCAGCATTAAAAGTTTTTGGATTTTTCAGTAAATTAAAGTCTGAGATTTATAGATAATAAGCATTAAAACATTTCAGTTAACTCCCTATAAAATGAAATGATTTCTGCAACAGAAGCAGCTAATTGGTGAATAGCTGTGAGTCTTTGTTTATTTCAGTCTTAACTTTATTTAGTTAAGTTAGTTAATGGTTAAGTTAGTTAATAAATAGAGGTATGCCAGGGTACCTCAGTCCCTTGGAGTGCACATCCTGCTCCATGTGGGAACACCAGGATGTTTCTAATGTCCTTGACAACCACATGTGCAGGAAGTGTTATCAGCTGGAACAGGTGGAGCTCTGGATTTCAGAGCTTGAACAGCAGCTGGCATCACTGGTATGTGCACGAGGTTGAGAGTTTCATGGATAGCATGTTTCTGGATGTGGTCACCCTGCAGATTAAGGGTATGCAGGCAGAGACAGAATGGGTAGCCACCAGGCAGTTAAGAAGGACCAGTGCAGTACATCTCACTCTCCAATCAGTATTCAGTTCTGAATACTAGTGTGAGTGATGAATCCTCTGGGGAGTGCATCCACAGCAACATGGATAGTTCAGCTGTACAGGATGGGGAGTGGAAGAACATGGGGGCTTGATAGCAAGGGGAACAGACAGATGTTTCTGTGGCTGTGATCATGACTCCAGGATGGTGTGTTACTTCCCTGGTATCAGGATCAAGGATGTCACTAGATGGCTACAGGATTTTCTGCAGGGGGAGAGTGAACAGTCAGAGGCTGCCGTCCATATTTACATCATGGACATAGGCAGAAAGAGTGATGTGATCCTGCAGTCAGAATTTAGGGAGCTAGGAAGGAAACAAGCAAGCAGAATCTCAGAGATAGCAATCTCTAGATTACTCCTGGTGCCATGCACAGTGAGTACAGGAATAGGAGGATAAAGCAGATCAATGCATGGCTGGAAAGATGGTGCAGGGGGAGGGCTTTAGGTTCCTGGGGCATTGGAACTAGGTCTGGGGGAGATGAGACCTGTTCAGGCTAGATGGACTGCATCTAAACTGAGCCTGGATGATTGCCCATGAGGCTGATTTGTTATTACAATTGGGGAAGATTTAAACTAACTAACTGGACAGGGGAATGGGTACCAGGGGGCAATATCAGAGAGAGAAACCAAGGTGCAGAAATAATCGGAAGAGACAGGTAGAGTAAGAAATAGTAAGATATGAGATGGGATCAGAGTAAGAGGGAATGCAATAAGGTCTAAATTAAGGTTATTGTGCATGCACATGAATGCATGAATTGTGATAAATAAGGCTGGTGAGCTGCAGGTGCAGACAGTCACATGGGAATATGCTGTCATAGCGATAATGGAAACCTGACTCAGAAAAGAGCAGGACTGGTACTAGATATTCCTGGTTACAAGATGTTCAGAAAAGGATAGGGAAGGAAAGAATAAGGGCATAAGAACATAAGAAATAGGAGCAGGAGTAGGCCATTCAGCCCTTCAAGTCTGCGTCGCCATTCAGTAAGATCATGGCTGATCTGCCCCAGGCCTCAATGGAGGTGGGGTGGCAGTATTGACTAATAAAACTGTGCTAGAGAGTTGAATGTCCTGGAGAAGGCAAGGACAGCAGCTATTTGGTTAGATTTAAGGAACATAGAGGCACTATTACATTACTGGGCACATTCTGTAGGCCACCAACTAGTGGGAGGAATATAGAGGAACAAATTTGCAAGGAAATTACAGAGAGGTGCAAAAACTATACAGCAGTTGTAATGGGCGACTTTATTTATCCTAGTATAAACTGGGATAGTAATAATGTAAAGGGCAGAGAGAGGGAAAACTTTCTGAAGCGTATTTGAGGTGGGCTCAGTGGGTCAAATGTCAGTAGGGGGATATTTAGAGGACAGTAATCATTGTATCATATGGTTTAGGTTGGTTATGGAAAATGACAAGGAACAATCAAGAGTGAGAATAATTAATTGGGAGAGGACCAACTTCAATGGTGTGAGAACTGATCTGACCTGGGTAAATTGGAATCGAAGATTGGCAGGCTATAACGGAACAATGGGCTGCCTTTAAAGAGGAGATGATTTAAGTACAGTCAAGGTACATTCCCATGAGGGGGAAAGGTAACACAAACAAATCCAGAGCTCTCTGGATGATGAAAGAGATCGAGAGTAAGATGAAGCAGAAAAAGGGGGGTGTATTACAGGTGTCAGGTTGATAACACAAGTGAGAACCAGGCTAAATATAGAAAGTTCAGAGGGCAAGTGAAAGAAGGAATAAGAGCAGCAAAGAGAGAATATGAGAAGAGACTGTTGCTAACATGAAAGGAAATCATAAAGTCTTCTATAGGCTTATATACAGTAAAAGGTTGGTGAAAGGAGGAGTGGGGTCGATTAGTGGTCATGGAGGCAGGGAGCATGGCTAAGGTACTAAATGAATACTTTACATCTATCTGTCCAAGGATGAAGATGCTGCCAAAGTCAAAGTGAAAGACAAGGTAGTTAAGATGAAGCTGGACGGGTAAAATTGATAAAGAGGGGGTATTAGAAAGGATATCTATACTTAAAAGCTTTTATGTTACCAGGATTCATATCAGATGCATCCAATGATCCTGAAGGAAAGAAGGGTGAAAATTGTGGAGGCACTGGCCATTATCTTCCATTCTTTCTTACATAGCATTATATGCATAGAAACAGGCCCATTCAGCCCAACCAGTCCACACTGATTTTTATGCTCTGCTTGAGATTCCTCCCATCTTTTCTCATCTAAATCTACCATCGTGACCCTCTATTCCCTTCTCCCTCGTATGTTTGTCCAGCTTCCCCCTTAAATGTATCTATACTATTCACTTCAGCCATTTCCTGTGGAGCAAGTTCCACATTTTTATCACTCTTTGGATGAAGAAGTGTCTTCTGAATTCCCTATTGGATTTCTTGGTGAATATCTTGCGCTGATGGTTGCTAGTTATGCTCTTCCCCACAAGAGGAAACATTCTCTCTGTATCCACTCTATCAAAACCTGGAGAGAATTGTAAAGGCCTCAATTAGGACATCGCTCAGCTTTCTTTTCTCAAGAGGGAAGAGACACAACCTACTAACCCTTGCCTGACTGATAAAACTCACACATTTCTGGGTATTAACATTGTAAATCTTCTCTGCACCCTCTCCTATCACTCTCTCCTTTTTATAATATGATCAGCAGAACTGCACACAGTACTCTAAATTTGGTCTAACCAAGGTTCGATACAGGTTTAGCATATCTTCCTTACTTTTCAATTCTATCCCTCTTGAAATAAAACCTATTGCTTTATTTGCTTTTCATAATGGCCTTGCTAACCTGGGGCACAATGTTTAGTGATTGGTAAAGGGATGGTGACAGGAGACTGGAGAATTGCAGATTTTACACTATTGTTCACAAAAGGATGTAAGGATAAGCCCAGTAATTACAGGTCAGTCAGTTTAACCTCAGTGGTGAGGAAAGTTTTTAGAAATGATAGTCTGGGGCAAAGCTAACAGTCATTTGAATGCAAAGTTGCATTTTGCAAATTTGAAGGAAAGTCAGTGCCAATTTGTTAAGGGTAAATTGTGTTTAACTAATTTGATTGAGTTTTTTGATGAGGTAACAGAGTGGGTGAATGAGGGTAATGTGGTTGTTATGAAATACATGAACTCTCAAAACACATTTGATAAAGTGCCATATAATGGGCTGATTAGCAAAGTTAAAGTGCGGTGATTAAGGGGCGGAGGCTGCATGGATACAAGGATGGCTGAGTGACAGGAAACAGAGTTGTGATGATTTTTTTCTTTTGGGCTGGAGGAAGGTTTGTAGTGGAGTTCCTGGGGATCCATCTTTGGACTCAGAGTCGTTTAATGTGGTAAGAGACCATTCAGCCCATCCAGTTCATGCTGGCTGCCTGTAGAGCAATTCAGTCAGTCCCATTTCCCTGCTCAGTCCCTGTAGCCTTGAAAATTTATTTCCTTCGAGTATCCATCCAATTTCTTATTGAGATCATTGATTGTCTCTGCTTCCACCACTCTTGTGGGCAGCGAGTTCCAGCTTATTACCATTCGTTGTGTAAAAAAGTTCTTCCTCACACTCCTCCAGCTCTTGCCCAAAATCTTCAATCTGTGTCCCCTAGTCTTTGTACCATCAGCCAATGGGAACAGCTTTTCTTTGTCTACCTTATCTAAAACTGTCATAATCTCGTACACATCTATCAAATCTCCCCTCAATCTCCTTTGCTCTGAGGAGAGTAATACCAGCTTCTCCAGTCTAGCCTTGGAACTAAAATCCTCCCATCCCTGGAGCCATTCTGGTAAATCTCCTCTGCACCCTCCCAAGGACCCTCACATCTTCCTGAAGTGTGGTGACTGGAACTAGTTTCAATTCATGTAGTTATGATGTCACCAGAGCTTTATAAATATTCAGTATAACTTCCCTACTTTTGTACCCAAAGCCTCTATTTATGAAACCCAAGATCCCAAATGATTTGCTAATCTCTCTCTCAATATGTCTTGCCACCTTTAAAGATCTACACATATGAACCCTTAGGTCTCTCTGTCCCTGCACACTCTCTATTACTGTGACATTTAGACTATATTGCTCCTCCCCATCCCTTATGCCAAATGCATCACTGCTTTCATTAATGACCTAGCCTTGGTTGTATAGGGCACAATTTCAAAATCGCAGATGACACAAATCTTGGATGAATTGTGAACTGTGAGAAGGACTGTGATAGACTTTAGGAGGGCATAGGCAGGCTGGTGGAATGGGCTGGCATGTGACAGATGAAATTTACTGCCGAGAAGTGTGAAGTGATTCATTTTGTTAGGAAGAACAGGGAGAGACAATATCAAATAAAGGATACAATTCTAAAGGGGGTGCAGGTGCAGAGAGACCTTACGGTGTGTACATAAATCATTGATTTATGGTAGGGCAGGTTGAGAAAGTGGTTAATAAAGCAGATAGTATTCTGGGCTTTGTAAATTGACACATATGGTAAAGTAGTTATGATGAACTTGTACAAAATGCTGGCTTGACCTCAACTGAAGTATTGCGCCCAGTTCTGGGCACCACACTTCAGGAAAGATGTCAAGACTTTAAAAAGGGTGCAGGAAAGATTCATGAGAATGGCTCCAGGATGAGGGACTTCAGTTATGAGGATATAATGGAGAAGTTGGGACTGTTTCCTTAGAGGAGAAAAGGTTGAGAGATTTGATGGAGGTATTCAAAATCATGAGGGGTCTGGACAGAGTAGATAGGGAGAAACTGTTCCCATTGGTGGAAGGATTGAGAACTAGAGGTCAGCAATTTAAGGTTAATGACAAAAGACCCAGAGGTGACTGGTGGGAAAACCTTTTCATGCAAAGTGTGCTCAGGATCTGGAATGCACTGTCTGACAATGTGGTGGAGGAAGATTTAATCAAAGTTTCCAAAGGGAAATTGGATAATTAGCTGAAGAGAAAAAGATTGCAGGGCATTGGGAAAAGGCAGGGGGAGTGGGACTGGGTGAGTTGCTTCTGCAGAGAGCTAGCATGGACAGGATGGGTCAAATGGCCTTGTGGGCTATAATCATTCTATGATTCCAGGCAGCCTGGCTGGGACATACTTAAGGGTACCTCCAGATCTGTCCAGACATCTTAAGTACATCATCAGATGCCTATGGATGATGTGATGATACATCCAATGATGAAATGGCATTCATTGTATCACTGCTATGCCTCATTCCTCGAGTTTTAGAGGTGTCATCAGTAATGTTATAAGTGAGTATCACTTGTCTCAGAGCGGCCAGTCATAACGCTGCTTCCAGGTGTGAAGAGGTTAGGGAGGGTGGACTGCTGGAAGATGACAGCATCATAGCAGTTGCCTGGGAATCTTGCAGAAACATCTTTGTGTGGTTCCACACCAGCTGCATGTTGATGGTGTGAAAGCCCTTGTGATTAATGAATAGTCCTGGTTGTTCTGGGGATGTTCAGATTGCCATGTGTGTGTAATCAATAAAACCCTGCCACCCCCGGGTAGTCAGCCAGAGCTGTAAACCCGAGCACCTGCTCATACTGACTGGCATCATCACAGAAATAGTTTTTATAAATGGCAGCTCTGATGAGCAAACTCTGGCCTGGACGGTTGACTTGGAGATCCTGGATATGACATTAGCAGAGCCCTGGAAGCAGCCACAGCAAGAAGTTGAAGCCAGTTACTTTGACAGCTACTGGGAACATGAGCTCATCAGGTCCACTTGACAGCAGGTCTTGATCCAGGAGGCTGCAGATGTCCATTACCATCTGAGGTGTCAGTCTGAGCTTCCTAAGACATTCCTGTTCAGGCATGTTGAGGAAGTTTATCCCCTGCCTGTATATCCTATGTATGGCGTCCAGCCAGCTGCAACTCCCTGCTCATGACCTCTCTGCTGCTGCTCCCCTCTCTCCCCTGTGCAGCGACAGCTCTGTAGCTATTAGTGTTTCAGGGCTGCTTCTGGCCATCTTGGTCTTTACCTGATCTTCAATCCAAAGTAGCAGAAACAGTGCCCATTCTGATCTGAAAGATCAGAAATTCCAGATGTCAATCAGAGCTCCAGTGTATGTAAATTTTCAACAGAAGTATAATGAACAAATTCCACCAGCAGATAAGAAAGCAGCTGTGAGTACTGTATATTTATTGGCTCATTCCCTGAGATTGAATCAGCCTCAGCAATTGTTGTAAACTCACCTTGCTTTCACTGGAGCCTAGAAACACCTTGACCCAAAGTCAAACACAAAACTGTTTCTGGGCGACTGCTGATTGACAGCCCGCCCTCCACTCACAAACGCACTCTAGTGAAATGTAGAAGTTGAGAGGTTGGAGCCAGGCACCCATTGCACTGATTTTATCCCAAACACTTAGGTTAAAATCCACCCTGCCTCACCCATGATTTGAAAAATATTTTGTTCAGAAGCCAAGACCTTTACTATGCAAACACCCTCAAAGATGAAGGGATGAAGAGAAAGATAACAGAATTAGTAGGGAAGTATGATCATGTGACCCCACAATGGGTTTTAAAAGTCTGGGAACACACAGGAAGTTGCACAGCTCAACTGCACTGGTACATGGAAGATATTAGACCAAATCTTCCAGCTTCTGGATTGTTGGAGACCAAGTGCATCACTTAAGATGTGTGACTGGACCCTGTTGAAGTCCTGATGCTTGTACCTATGTGGGAGTTGCCCAGGAAGTTTAAAGCTTCGATGAATAATTCCCCTGCTCCCCAGGATCCTCCATGAATGTCTCTGACTCTGAGTTAGAGTCAGAGACTTTGGACAGTTCTGCAGGGCTTAACTGAATAGTTATCCAGGAAATGTTAGACAGATTAAAACCTGGTCTAACACCTGTGTAACTACACAACCCACCTCCCCCATCACACTCCCTGATCCTTTGACTATTCCCCTGACGTTCCCCGATGAACTACCCCCTGAACCTTCTGACTAGTCCCTGACCAGAATAGTCTCCGACCCCCTGACACCCCTCAGCCCAACTAACCCCTAACTACCAGCTACCCCATGGACCCAACCTGATGACCCCCCCATTCCAACTACCCCTTAACTACCTACGAATAGTAGTGACCTGCTGTGTATTGCACAGCCAGGTGCTGCAACATGGGCAGATGGCAAGAGGAAGAGCACGAGGAAGATCAGCCCTCCTCAGATGACAAAGATTTGTTGGAGCAAGAGGAGGAGGAGGCCATAAATCCAAATGAGCCATCTATGGATGCTGTGGCCATGGAGAGATGTGCAAGAGACGCCAGGGATAGCCTGATCTATAAAAGGTTTGCCCAACATTAAGGCATCTGCATGAACATTGTCCCACTGCCAGGCCTCCATCATCTACCTGGGCTGTCGACCTAGCCCTGCCACCGTCCCTTGCTGAGTTAACTATAAATCTGTGTGCTCTACCACCGAGAACAGAATGGGGAGCAGAGCCTTGTCACACACACTCGTGAGCGAGTGCTGGTGCTGAGGACATCCTAGGGGTATGTAACAGCCTGTCTTGCCCAATTATTCTGATAAAGTACCATTGTTCAAATGTTTTGAATGCAAGAGCTCTTGTCTGATTTATACCCACTGATAGTGAACAGGGCCAATATCCTGCTCTTGGGTGCAGAGCTGAGGAACCAGCAGTATCTGCTTTTTAAGCAATGTTCCACTGAATCATCGTCAACGAAATAACAATTCACATGAACATTCAATAAAGAATGCACAAAAACACAACACATCTAATTTAGTAATAGTATCCGTGCACCTATCTCCTCTCTAACCAACACGTTATGAGAAACATAGGCCGGGATTTTCTGGCCCTGTCGTGGGTGGGACCTGCCGCGGGTGAGGCGGTGCCCCAGCCAGAAATCCATTGACTTGCGGCGGGACCGGAAGATCCCGGCGGCGAGCGGGTGCAGAAAATCCTGCCCATAAGGCAGGCCATGATATACAGCCCCCACAAGCTCTATCATTACAAACAAATATAGAAAACAAACCATATTGTATATATGTTAACAAGTGAGGCAGACAAGGATAAATCACCTGTGCCACCTTATTGCTCATACTTCTTTAAACTTTATTTTTCTAGCATTATGTTTAGGTGCTATAGTCATAGGGTCTGGTATAGATGGGATTAATGTATATAGTTGTATACAGTTACAAATAGTTAAGAAAGATTTGCTGTTAACATACAGAAGACTACAGCTGGAATTTTCCAGCCCGTTTGGTGTTAGGCATCATGGTGGGGGGAAGGGCCATATGACGAGAGGGCAAAAAAATTGTATTCATCCAGCGTCAAACCTGTTTGCGATTGTCTGCTCCACCTGTCAATGGCAGGCTGCGTTTCCTTCCACTGCACATTGGGAACATCATTTTAATACATTTGCACCCAATTATAAGCACTGCTTGCCAGAATCATCCCCCCACGTCAAATTTACCGCCCACGTTGGTGTTACTTCAGAACGGTGTGCTTCATGATGACCTTTAAAATACGGACACCTGACGAGCTGAACTTCGAGGGAACTCAGAGGTGAGTGCGCATGACCTTGCTTGGCACTCACGAGCATTGCCCGTAGGACATCAAGGAAGAGGCGCTGCGCATTCACGGGAGGCAGAAAACAGTCGCTTTTTCCCAGCTGTTTTTCAGTGTGGTGCCGGGGCAAGGGCTCCAGTGCTGGTCAGACTAGGGTTGGGGGGTGTGGGGGGTGGGGGGTCGTGTAGGGGTCGTGTGTGGGAGGTGAGGCAGCACAGGCAGATTGAAGGAAAGGCTCAAGCACATGCTGGGGGGGGTAGGGGGCAAGCCAGCTGGTGTGCAACCACCATAAACACATGCTGCAGGTCTGCACACGATCCCCAAAGAGTGTCCACAACTCCTACATCCTTAGCAGGTCTCAGATCCCTGACAGCTTCTAGGGTCCAGAGTGGCTGCAGGGTTGCCTCCTGGGTACAAGGGCTATCCGCAGAGCTCGTGGCTGATGATGCCCATGCAGTGACATCAGACTGCAGTAAAGCGACAGTACAACAAGGCTTTGCCGCGACCTGGACTTTGGTGGAGCAAATGATAGTCATATTGAAAATGAGGTTCCAGTGCCTTGACAGGTCCAGTGTGGCACTGCAATACAGTCCCCAGAGGCTTTCGGCATCAGCATCACTTGCTATGCGCTCCACCACCTGGCGCTGCAACAGTGGGGGGAAGGACCTGGCTGAGGAGGAGGCGGAAGAGCTGCACATATCCTCTGATATGGAGAATGTCGAAGAGGATGACGACAATGAGGTCCTCGAAGGCGAGGTTATCGGTGATGAGACCATTGCATTGACCAGACGAGGCAGGCATGCTCGGGAGGCCCTCATAGTCGTAAGATTCGTGGAGGATGATGATGAGATGCAGTGAGGACAGTCCTGACATCCCCACCTTGCATCTGTGAACATTTGACTCCTGTGTGGCTGATGGCAGCGCACACACCTTCAGTGCTCAAGCTTCTGTCATGGAGATGCAGTGGAGGCCCTAATAGTTGCTCAATTGCAGGAGGTTGATGACGACATGCAGTGAGGACACTTCATAGATCTTCACTTAGCCTCTATCGATGTCTGACTCCTGTCTGGCTGAAGGCAGCTCGCTTGTGCTCTGTGATCAGGGTCATATCATGGAGATGCAGCCATGAAACTTTAAATGCACCTAATCCTTTATCAGCCTTCAGCACCTGGCCCCTTCAGGGGCACAGCATCACTGGTTGCAGACACTGAAGAGATGGGGGCCAGCCCCATCTTAAAGGTGCTGAGAGCACATGAAGAGAATGACAGAACTTGGTGATGCCTGCCCATGACATTCTGGCAGCAATGACCAGCACTGCTGAGGTATGTGTCCAATGAGTGTTAAGCAAGACCATCACTTTGGTCTGAATGTTACACACTGCACAGAGAAGAACCCTGGACTGAGACACCTGCCTTTATCTTGTGCAGGAACCAAGGTTTCACATGTGAGTGACACGAATACTGCTCATCATACCAAGAAGCCATAGACAGGGAGACATTCTTGGAAGTTATTTACTTAATAGTGAACATTAAATACAAGTGATTAACAGCTGTGCCCAGGCTCTGCAACTGTTCCACTGCTCTCAAAGTTTCATCTGATCTGTTATTTCGCTCAAAAGAGTTATTACATCTCCTTAACTTTCCTAACCATGCTGCTACGCCTTGTTGCTCTCCTGACACCCACAGTAGAGGTGGGGGCAGGACTGTACGCCCTGTCTGTGATGACCTTAACAGGCGTGCTTTGGAGGGCCTGCCTTCAGGGTCCTGCTGTGTGGCGGTGGCATCCTCCTTGGCCTGTGGAGCTGGAGCTGCGGGGGTCGCAGGAAGAGGGAATTTGGATGGGCCAGACATTCCCGGAATCACCAGGGTGGATAGCCCTGGGGTGTGCACCCGCTGATCCTTCTCCCTATGGGTGCGCAACGGTCCCTGGCTGACTCCTTGAGAAGGGGAAGCTGGAGTGAGATTGAACTGCCCCGCACCCCTTTCACCTAGACACTGTTGGAGGCCAACTATGACATCTGTGCTGCAGCTCAGCCCATGCAGCAGTGCAGGAGTGATGTCCTGGACCAAGGTCTCAATGGCGGCCGCCATCCTACCAGTGTTGACTCTGCTGCATTGGCATGCTAGTGCTATCACCTCGGACTGAAGATGAATGGAATCCTCTATCATGCTTTACAATCTGAGGAGTGCAGTGGATATCCCTTCCTGATGTTCCTGAGCTTGTCTTTGCAGCTCCTGAGGTATTACCGAGTCCAGAGGCTAATCATCTGATTCAGACTCAGCAAATTTCTGGCCTTCAGCAGTCCTCCAAGTGTTGGAAACCCAGGAAGTCCCTGTCACCACCTGCTGTGGATCAGACAGTGCAATGTGTTCACCAGATTGTGACCTTGAGGCTACTCTAGAATTAGGTCCCAGCAAGATGTGTGTCTCTGCACTGGTGGAAGGTGTGGGTGAGCGCATTCATGGATATTCAATTAGGGTGTCATCAGATTTTTCTTCCAAGGTGCCTTTGGGGCTTAAGTCGAGGACCTGGGTCATACACCCCTTGACTATTTCCCAGATGTGCCTGTGAAAACAAGGAGAGATAATTAGTGCATGACAGGGAACTGAGGAACAGCGGAACTCACTCACAGCACGGTTGCCTGATAGCTGTTGCTCTGCTGGATCCTCATTTGGTTGAGCACTGCCAACCTCACCGTCAGCACTGGAACAGTCCAGGTCAGCTGGATGGCTCTGTTTTCAAAGTCCGTGAGGATCTTGAAGTGAGGCATTCCTCTACTAGTCTGCAGCCTCTCCCTCTTGTTCTGTGCCAGCTTGTCCTGCATGAATACAGATGGAGAGAGTGTAAGCAGGACACCTGCCAGGGTGGATGATAAGGATGCCTGACATGTGTGAGTGGTGAGTGGTGCCATGGACACAATCCACAGGGTAGATGAAGGTTTGTGTGAGAGAATGAATGGTGAATTCCCTTGAACTGGCAGTGAGTGAGAGCCCTGTGGATGTGTGATGGGTTTGTGGGTGTGTCAGTTGAGAGTGATGAGAAGAGTGACTTATCCTGGTGGAATGGAGGAGATCATTCATCCTCTTTTGGCATTGGGTTGCTGTCCTCTTTTGCAGGGCACTGGCACTGACCACAGCTTCCCATGCTGGATGTCACCTTGCTTGCTGGTCTTTACCCAGAGCAGGGATAGAGGACTTACAGCAGGTGCCCGAGGGAGGCGTTGCTAAATTTGGGGGCAGTATGTTTCCTCCTGTTGGCAGCCATGAATTTCTAGCAGTTTCCGATCCCTCAGAGAGTGCTAGCGCTGTGCATGGGTGCTCTTTAAATATAGCGCCAGGATTACTGAAAGCCTGAGCTGATGGCAGGGTGGCCAAATCAGAGGCTGCTCTGCTATCGATCTGGGGTGTTTCCTGGGAATGCATTATTAATGGGGCAGAATGTGCCAAGAATGCGATGATACGAAAAGCCTCCAATGCGGCTGGTGGGTAAAATGTCCTTTCTTCCACCTGCTACCGCACTTTGTGCAAATCTAGGATGATTCCACCCACGAAGACTCATTTCACAAACACATTCTGCACCCAACACCATCCCAATATGGTGGCAGCTCTGGATCCAAACACCTCATCCTCACAGAAATGCTGAAAGACTGAAAAAAAGGACATCTTCAACAGATTCAGAACTGAAAGAAACTCCCTACTGAAGCTACAGACGCTAAGAAAATTCCTCAGAAAAAACTCCAGCCAGAAGAGTCTAGAAGGTAAAGGCAGAAGTCTTACTGCAGCAGAAGACTCCACACAATTTCCCTTGGAAGTCCAGCTTCAGCATGCAGAATTCATAGCCTGCAAGGGTGAGCGAAATCCTTTTCACTTCCAGGTTGCAGCCAGTCTTGAGAATCTCTTTTACTAATTCAGTCAGAAGCACCATTTAAATGAAACCCATCACTAATCCCAATTCCCTGGCTCTTCGCCTCAACACGTGGCCTCCAAGTTGAACAGAAAAAAAACAAATGAATCATTAACTCACTCAACTCTCAGGACCTCCATGACTGTCCAAATCCTTAAACAGCAAGCCTGCAGTTTATTCAAATGTCTTGCTACTCACAATGTTTCACTGCTGATTAAATCAAGTCAGCAGATCACTGCCCAACACAGCCATTATTGGAAAGTCTTTCCGAAGTGCACTGTTGCCATTTTGTAGATCCTGCCAAAGCCAGCAAGTGCAGAAAATCCATTGTTCTGCAGCGAATGGCGATGCTATCTTGGAAGCCTATAAGTTCTTATAGCTGTAACCACACTTTCAAAATCTTTAACATGGATCACAATTCCACACTTCCAACTCCACTGGGATTCATCAAGCCCTGACCAGTCACAAAATTGGAGTCTTTAGAGGAAAAGAGTTTTAATTGCTTCAGGTTTAAGTAAAAAATCAGAAGACGGACAAGTAAACACTGTTCTTTACACAATAGGGCCAATTGCAGACAACATCATTACAGGACAGGATATTGATGAATCATCGCCAAATTTGATGACATTTTCAAATCCTTTGATGTTTATTTCAACTTGAGGTCCAGCAAAATATTGTAAAGAGCTAAATCCAATAAAAGAGTCCAACTGCCTGGGGTACCTGTTAATTCCTCCATAAACAATCTCTACAGACTGGCAGATATGGCTCCATGAATATGGAGATTTAAAGTTTGAACTCAGCCAAGACAGAGTTGTGGTGGGTCTTCAGATGATTCACCCTCTGACCTCCTAGAAGCTAAAGATGACATTATCCTAGACAAGGCGATCCAGCTAGTCAGACTACTTGAGCTATGTGAACAACAGAGGACAATCCTAAAGGGAGAGAATACAACATGGGGTAGAAGCCAACCCTTAGTCCAGCTTATCAGGTCAGAAAGATGCAGGGGCAATCCAAGTCAGGGAAAGTGTAAAGAAAATTTCATTTTTTCCAATATTACTATAGGATATTGTGAATCAGGTTTTGGGGGCCTTTGTGTATGTTGTGTGTGTGTGTGTGTATGTGACTAATTTAATTAGACTGAAGACAGTCAGACTGCAAGGTTTAAATCATCAAAGGGTTACATGTAAAAGCAGGCATTTTGAGGTAGGAATGCACACGATAAGATGGGATACCAGTAAATACAACATGAATAGGAATTTGTATTAGGAGATAAATTACATGTGAACAACAACAGTGGGTGCCTGTGGGAACATTACTGGATGTTTTATAGATTAAGAATCTATAGGGACTGTTGCCTGGAAAAGGGTGTTTATTTGTGAGTCTAGCTAAGTAGAAACCTTTTGGTTAATGTTAAAAGACTAAATTTAACGGTGTAACTGTAATCTTATGTGTCTAAGTTTTCTTTTCTTTTGTTAATAAATGTTTTAATTTAATATTTAAAATCTCAGAAAGTGGTAGTGGAATCTTTACTTCTGACTTCAGTACACATACCTTCTTGTAATAAAAATACAAATAGCAAAATTGTTGTGATAGCTTGGCCAAGTTTCCTTCTAGGATTTGGTCAGCCCAACAATTATCACCAGCCATATCACAACAAAAGCATTTCCTGAACTGCCCAGTGGAGTGACCTTACCAGCGTTGTAGTGCGCCACACCCTCACAGGAAGGATCAGTGTCCTGTGAGCACTGCCTAATGCTTCCACTGCAACTGACAGGGCCACTGGTAAACTGCAAGTCAAAACCACAGCATCACACAGACATCCCAAAGGTAATCCACAAGCTCGGGACCAAAAACCCTGAAAACATAACCATGCTTTTTGGGTGACATCAGAGAATCTTGGAATTCTTCATTTTTCATTTTGGAATTCTGACATTCTGGTAAATGGTCATCTAACAAATTTTGAATTAGATTCAGGTGCCAGTGTGACCATCCTGTCAGACAAGGCACCATGGTTCCAAGGCCTTTGGATTCAAATGACAGACACACCACTTTACAGGGCAGAGGAGGACAACTCCCGATCATCGGTATGATCCTTGAACCACTGAGGTATGGCAACAAACAGATCTTTGAGCTAATGTATGTTGTCTGGAATCAGCCTTTCTCTCTTTTGAGCAGGGATACCTGTATAGCCCTCAATCGTCTCCATTTGGCAGAGGATATAAAGACTACCATTGTTGTTAGAACATAAGAAATAGGAGCAGGAGTAGTCCATTCTGCCCTTCGAGCCCATTCCGCCATTCAATGAGGTAATGGCTAATCATCTACTTCAACATCATTTTCCTGCACTATCCCTGTATCCCTTGTTGTTTTTAATATGTAGAAATCTATCGATTTCAGTTTTGAACATGGTTAACAACTGAGCCTCCACAGCTCTCTGTGGCAGAGAATTCCAAAGTTTCACCACCCTCTGAGTCAAGAAATTCCTCCTCATCTTAGTCCTAAGTGGCCTGCCCTTTATTCTGAGACTGTGTCCTCTGGTTCTATACATCCCAGCCAGAAGAAATATATATATGTATCTAGAGAGGGAAAAAAACAAAAAAACTGCGGATGCTGGAAATCCAAAACAAAAACAGAATTACCTGGAAAAACTCAGCAGGTCTGGCAGCATCGGCGGAGAAGAAAAGAGTTGACGTTTCGAGTCCTCATGACCCTTCGACAGAACTTGAGTTCGAGTCCAGGAAAGAGCTGAAATATAAGCTGGTTTAAGGTGTGTGTGTGGGGGGCGGAGAGATAGAGAGACAGAGAGGTGGAGGGCGGTGGGGGGGGGGTTGTGGTTGTAGGGACAAACAAGCAGTGATAGAAGCAGATCATCAAAAGATGTCAACGACAAAAAAAAAACCCCACTAGAGCTATACCTTGAGTGCCCTACCATCCATTCTTAATTAGCACATTCGTTTAGATAATATCACCAACTTTAACTTTAACACCTATGTGTTCTATTGTACTATTGCCGTTGACATCTTTTGATGATCTGCTTCTATCACTGCTTGTTTGTCCCTACAACCACACACCCCCCCACCCCCCACCTCTCTGTCTCTCTATCTCTCCGCCCCCCACACACACACCTTAAACCAGCTTATATTTCAGCTCTTTCCTGGACTCGAACTCAAGTTCTGTCGAAGGGTCATGAGGACTCGAAACGTCAACTCTTTTCTTCTCCGCCGATGCTGCCAGACCTGCTGAGTTTTTCCAGGTAATTCTGTTTTTGATATATATGTATCTACCCTGTTGAGCCATGTAAGAATTTTGTATGTTTGAATGAGATCACCTCTCATTCTTTTAAACTCCAGAGAATAAAGGCCCAGTCTATTTAATCTTTCTTCATAGGACAATCCCTCTAACCTAAGAATTAATTTAGTTAGCCTTTGTTCCATTCCCCCTATGGCAAGTATAACTTTCCTTAGGTAAGGAGACCAAAACTGCGTGCAATGATCCCCAGGTGCAGTCTCACCAAGGCTCTATATAATTGCAGTAAGACATCTTTACTCCTATACTCAAATCCTCTTGTAATAAAGGCCAACATACCATTTGCCTTCTGAATTGCTTGCTGTACTTGCATATTAGCTTTCAGTGACTCATGTACAAAGACCTTTGAAGTTCAACACTTCCTTTCTCTCACCATTTAAAGAATATTCTGCATTTCTGTTTTCCCTACCAAAGTGGATAACCTCTCATTTCTCCACATTGTATTCCATCTGCCAAATTTTTGCCCACTCACAGCATCTCCAAATTCCCTTGAAGCGCCTTTGCATCCTCCTCACAACTCCCACCTAATTTTGTGTCACCTGCAAACTTGGAAATATTACATTTAACCCCCACATCCAAATTATTGATATATATTATGATTAGTTGGGGTTCAAGTGCTCATTCTTGCAGTATTCCATTAGTCCCAGCCTTCCAAACTGAGAATGACCCATTTATTCCTACTCTGATTTCTGTCCATCAATCAGTTCTCAATCATGAGTGTTCAAACAATAAAGAGTATTCAGACTAGGATTTCATCCTTAATCTTTCTTTGTGGAGCAGGTTTGTCCATTATTATTCCAGGTTCTGTAAAGTCCCCAATGGTCGGACCAACCTGTCGCCCACAAGACGACCATGGCATCTCTGGTCATAGTGGTAACACAGAATGATCAGCAGTCTGAGAAGCCTCTACCTCCAACTACGACAAAGGTACAGCTGGTCGACACACTAACCAGTGTGCCCACACTGCAACTTCTAGCCAGCATGCCACAACAACAAGGGATGCTGCAGCCGGGTAGCAGTCTATATTATCAACAACAAAAAGCAGAGCTAAGCATGCCATGAAACCTTCTTTTCACCACAGGAATGTTCTTCCTCAGCCTCAGAGGGCTTAGAGATGGCCCCCATGGAAAAAGAGAAAGCAGCACCAAGGAGACGAATACCATCTTCGCCCACCTCACAAGAAATGATCGAGAGTAACAGCAACTATGCTTTGACACAACAACTGAACTGACCAGGTGTGGGTCAACATTAAGCAATGGAAAAAAAGAATGAAAGCAAATCCAAATGCCAGTCCAACCTCCAAGCCAACAAGATCCAGAAGCACCAGAGCTACCAGTCTCCTGACAGAACAGTGAACGAGATGTGGAAGGGTTATAAGTCCTCCAGACCACCTGAACCTCTAACTCCAAGGGCTTGAAGGGGGAGATAGGATACTGAGAATGTTGTTAATGTGAATACTATAATTGAAATAATTTTGGGATAGTATTAAGGTTGTAATCATAAGGCAAATGCATAAGTTTTATAACAATGTAATAGTTGAAATAAACTAAAGCATCTCTAAATCCATGGGATAAAGACTTAGGGGGAGGTGTAGTATAAGGGTCTGGAATACACAGGGTTAATGTGGGACTGAGTACAGTATTGCCCGCACAGTGATATAAGAAGGCACATGACCTAGACCTAGGGTCAGTGTGGTGTTGGCCAGTGATGTGTTAAGATCTAAGATGGAGGTAGCTCCTTGCTGGTACCCTTTTATATATTACAAGTAGTTAATAAAGACTTGCTGTTAGCATTCAGATGACTACAAAGACTTCGTTCACAAACACGTTCTGCAACCAATATCATCCCAAAAGGTGCAACCTTGACATCAGCAGCTGAGGTGGACACAGTCTGCTCAGTATGATGCCCCATTGCTTTGGATGACCGTGGCAGGCGTTCTCTGGAGGTGTGGGATCTTGACGGCTCTGGCCTACTGGAAATCTCCCGCACTGGTGCAGAGACGTCCCCTTCAGCCTTGCCCACTGAAGCTTTTGGGGTCAATGGCAGTACGGAAGATGACAGGCCGCTAATTCTGAGAGGAGGGCCCTGAGGTAGCTGGCATGTGCTCCTCCTCCATCTCAGTGCGCAAAGGCACCTCCCTGTCACCCTGAGGGGAAGGGGCTCCTGCAGGGAGGTCCAGGGGCCTCGTTCCTCTCTCACCTAACCACTGCTGCCCTGAGTCCATGGCTGGTCCAAGCACATATGGATCGAATGCTCGATCTGGCTCTTCATGACGGTTGCCATCCTCTCCATGGATGAAGCCACTCGCTCAAATATTTGAGAGTAAGCAGAACCCATGGCATGCACCGACTCTTCCATACCACATGCACGGACTCCTCCATACCCCATGCACAGACTCCTCCATACCCCATGCACCGACTCCTCCATACCCCATGCACGGACTCCTCCATACCCCATGCACGGACTCCTCCATACCCCATGCACCGACTCCTCCATACCCCATGCACGGACTCCTCCATACCCCATGCACAGACTCCCCCATATCCAATGCACTGACTTCTCCATACCCCATGCACAGACTCCTCCATACCCCATGCATGGGCTCCTCAATACCCCATGCACGGACTCCTCTATACCCCATGCAAAGTTGCGCATAAGCCTTGGCATCTCTGCCATATTTTCCTCTAACTGAGGTTGCATGTCCAGCAGGTTTCTTGTGGCTGTAACCAATCAGCACTCTCTTCACATACAGTATAAATTGTTGTCCTCCCACTATATAGGTATTCTTGCAAAGTGTCCTGAATATTGCGAAATGAAAAGCTTCAATGTGTCTCTTTATTCAGCAATACTCAAATTCTGTACCACTATTTCTACAGGCACAGTCACAGTGTGATTTCATTCAGCTGCTGATGTCAAGGTTGCACCTTTTGGGATGGGGTTGGTTGCAGAACATGTTTGTGATCAAAATCTTCATACTCTTCTGTATGTTAACAGCAAGTCTTTATTAACTACTTGTAATATAAAAGGGTACCGGCAAGGAGCGATCTCCATCTTAGATCTTAACGGGTCCCTGACCAACAACCCACTGACCCTAGGTCTAGGTCATGTGCCTTTTTACATCACTGTGCGGGCAGTACTGTACTCAGTCCCACATTAACCCTGTATATACCAGACCCTTATACTACACCTCTCCCTAAGTCTTTATCCCATGGATATAGAATTGCTTTAGTTTACTTCAAGTATTACATTGTTATAAACCTTATGCATGATTACACTCACAGTTACAATGTGATTACAGACAGTTTTACAATGTGATTGCACACACATTTTATGGAGTGATAATGAATAGAGTGTGATAGCACACACTGTGTAGAGAGTGATGAAACAGACTTTACAGTGTGAATACATGAACATGGTGCAAAGTGATAACACACAATTTACTGAGTGGATAGACTAACAGTTTAATCACAAAAATGAGCAATGTGACATATGAATTTCAGTGCCAGTGTGATGCTAGATATGTAGGTCATACATCTCAAAGACTGGCAAATCATATCAAACAGCATGTCCCAGCCCCTGTTTTCAATGGGCAAGGCTGTACCCAACCAGCCCGTGCTTGCAAAGTTCAAAACACAGTATCAAACATTAGTTGTGATTCTGCAACTGGGCAACATTTACTAAATAATCCTCAAAGTACTATGAATTAGGCTGACAACCAATTTAAGATTGTCAGTCGGGCTTGCAGTGTAGCACATTTGCATGGACTAGAAGCTACATATATTACAACACAGGGCCGGATTCTTTACAGACAGAAAGAACGTGTACATACATTGTGCCTGCTTCAGCTAAACAAAGTAAGTGCTGTCATTGACTGATTCATTCTTCAGGGCAATACCTTAGCAAATCAGAGTCAAGCTGCCTGGTTTAAATTTCAAACAATGCTTGGCAGTTAATTGCCAGTCACCATCAATTGGTGCATTCATCATGGCAACGCCTCTACTAGAGTCCACTTGCCAACCAATCAGCGCTCTCTTCTCATACAATATAGATGTGTTGTCTCCCTTGGATTTGTACTCTTGGGAAATGTCCTGATGAGTGCAAGATGAAAAGCTTTGAACAAAAAATCTTTTTTCAGCAATACTCAAGTTACAGTGTGATTACACACACATTTTTTTGGAGTGATTACACACACACTGTTTATAGAGGATTACACAGAGTCTACAATATAAATACACATTGGGTAAAATTTTTAGCTTGGCGAGCAGGCATGCGCCCGACCCGGCCGAGCGTAAAATGACATGCAATGATGTCAGGCGTGCGTCCCAATGTCATCGCGCACTCATGCGATATTTCAGTCGGTGGGCGCACGCCGGAGTTGGCAGCATGCCTGCCAACAATTAAAAAGCCTATTAAGGCCATTAAAAAGGAAATTAATGTAAATTTTTCACTGCCTGTCCAACTTTTGCACATTTTTTGGAAACCTCATCCACGGGTGGCAAGAGGTTTCCAAAAGCAAATAAGAATCAAATAAAAACTTTAATTTTTCATTAATAATATGTCCCTGCTCATGTGACAGAGTCACATGAGGGGACATGTTTCATTACATTTTTATTTATTTATTTATTTCATATATCTTCATCTTCCTGAGATACTCTCTGCCTCAGGGAGATTATGTACTGTACACTTGCATGCATGTGCGGAGGTCGTGCTCACTCAGTCCGCACTCCTCCTCCTGCCCGCACAGGCAGCGCTCAGCACTGCCACTGGTGTTTCACGCTGGGCGGGCCTTAATTGGCCCACCAGCATGAAATTGCCTTCCGGGCTTGATTGCAGTTGGCGGTCAGCTTCCCGACTGCCCCTGCCCTCCCCTGCTGAGCCCACACGCTAAAGGCAAAATTCTGCCCATTATTTACATCATGGTTAGACTAACAGTTTACAGTGTGATTGCACACGCAGTTGCAGTGTGATTAAACACACAGTTTACAGAGTGACTATGCACAGAGTTTACCAACACATTCCACACATAGCTGAACAGTATTATCAAATACACAATTTACTGTGTAATTGCACACACACAGTTTACAGATTGAGTATACACACCATTTACAGTGTGATTACACAGTTATTATGATTACACACACAATATCAGCATGATCAAGCAACTGCTTCAATACAGTCATTGCCAAATCGTTGTCCAATATAAAATCTATCCCTTCTACATATAAACTAGGAACAATTGCCATGGTAACAATTATGTTTAATAAGTCACTTCATAAATTGACCTCACACAAGGGAACAGATTCACAAGTCCCATAAACATACCCAATTCATACTTTTTCCTACACTAAACTATCTGGAACAGAACTCATATCATCAACCACCATTAATGACTGCTCTGCCCCTGCAGCTCTCAAAGTATTAATGTGTTTACTTGTTTTGTTGAAGGAGTAAGGGAACACTTTTCACTTAGAGACAAAACTTCTATAACCCCCAGTAACCTGACACACGTTAGCAATAGTCAAGGAAGAATTCCCTTGACTACCCTGATCTGCTTCTCCAATCTAGTCAATTCTGAGGGAACATGTTTCACTTGTACCATTGCCTCTGTTTTAACATCCATTTCCTTTTCTGGTATAATGTTTTCTGAAGGCTCCTTAAGCATCCCTGTTACTGCCACTGGTTAACTGTTCAGCTTCTGACAATTGGCTTTCAGATGCCTTGTCTTATGGCAATAAAAGCATAAAAGCATAATAGTTTCTTTACATCACTCCTATCCTCTATACTAGAACATAAGGACATAAGAGCTAGGAGCAGGAGTAGGCAATTCAGCTCCTTGAGCCTGCCCTGCCATTCAATACGATCATGGCTGATCTCATTTCGGCCTCAACTCCAATTTCCCACCCTCTCCTTATAACCTTTCAACCTATTACTAATTAAAAATCTGTCTATCTCCTCCTCAAATTTATTCAGTCTCCCAGCATCCACTGCCCTCTGAGGTAGTGAATTCCACAGATTCACGACCCTTTGAGAAAAGTAATTCCTCCTCATCTCTGATTGAAATCTACCACCCCATAGTCTCTTATTCTAGAATGCCCCACAAAGGGAAACATCTGCTTCATGTCTACTATGTCTATCCCCTTTAGCATCTTATATATCTTAATTAGATCTCCACTCATTCCTCTAAACTCTAGCGAGTAAAGGCCTAAACTGCTCAATCTCTCCTCATAAGACAAGCCCTGCATCTTTGGAATCAATCTAGTGAACCTTCTCTGAACTGCCTCCAATGCAACTACATCCTTCTTCAAGTAGGAGGACCAAAACTGTGCACAGTAATTCAGGTGCAAGTAAGGGAACCAAAACTGTGCACAGTGCTCCAGGTGCATTTCTATCATTTCTATTGACAGAAATAGCTTCTGCCTTCCTCCTAAAGCTAGGCTTTTCTATTTCTCCAGCTTCCCTTTGGGTTTACAAATGGAGATCTGCTGCACCTTAGCTGCCTATGTGACATATCAGACCCATCTGCCAAAACTACCACTTCCCATACATTAGAGTCCCTATGGTCTTCCAGGTGTGACCTAATACCTATTGGGTTGCTGTTTCAAAATTCTTCCAGTACCATTAGCTCCCTCACATTCTCAAAATTTTGTTCTGACTTCAATGATTGAAACCCTTGGTCCCACAACACAACTTTCTCTCTAGCAAATTGTATAAACATTTCATTCAGTCTTTTCTTTAAAGTCCCAAATTTCAACTGACATGCTTCATAGACAAGTTTGTAAGCATTAAGTACCAAAGTTTGAACTAGCGCATAATCTGCGGATTGTTCTTCTGAAACACTAGAATACAAATCCATAGGCTTCCTAACCTGTACACTTTGCAAAATGAGAGTCCATGGGTGGAATTTTCTGTGCCTGCTGATGTTGGGCGCGATCAGTGGCATGAGTGGACAATATGGCGTGATCAGTTTTACGATGGTGGGAAACCTGTTGGTGATCATCTGCTCAGCCTGCCGATGGCGGGCTACGTTTCCCGTCGGGAACCTTTTTGTAATTCATCAGCATATCACTATCAGGCAAGGCCACCGGAATCATCTCCCCCACCCTCCACTCACCTCCAGCTGGATCGTCCATCCACATCAGCAGGAAAGCATGCCGACATGTTTCACAACAGCACATAAAAGGTGTGCACTTGGTGGCCTGCATTTCAAGGGAACTCGGAGGTGAGTGCACAGTAACGTGCAGCGCTTGGCAGGTCACCAGTTGGACTTCAACCTTGAGGGGCATCGGGGGTTGGGGTTAAGGGTAGCCCTGCCTTTGAGGTGACTGGTTGCGGGGGGCGGGGGCAAGGGCAGCCCTGCCATTGAATATAGCGCACAAACATTTGGGGTGGGGGGTAGGATGGGCAAGGGAAGTGGCCATGCATTAGGGAAACCTGTATAAAATGACCATACCTCTGCAGCTGAGACAGTTCAGGTGCAGCCACATTGATATGATTGGGGACAGTTCATCAGTGGTTACAGATGCTGGTGTGATGGGGGCTAGCCTCACCTTAAAGGTATTGAGAGCACACAGAGAGAATGAGAGAACTCTGTGGTGCTTGCCCATTACATTCTGGCAGCAAGACAAGCACCGCTGAGGTGCAGGCATCAGTAATGTGTCCAGGGAGTGTGAGGCACGGCCATCACTGTGGTCTGAAGGTTGCACAGAGCACAGGGAAGAGGCCCTGGACTGAGACACCTGCCTTTATCTTGCATAGCAAGGTTTCACATTTGAGTGACAAGAACACTGCTCATCAGAACAAGGAGCCATAGGCAAGGAGACAATCTTGGGAGTTCATTGACAATAGTGAACAGTATGTGCAAGTGATTAATACCTGTACCCAGGCTATGCGATTAATTCTCCTTCACTTTCATATTTCTGCTGCTACATCTTGCTGCTCCCTGGACATTCACAGCGGAGGTTGAGGCAGCCTGCTGACTGTGTCTGTGATGATCTTGGCGGGCATCCTCTGGAGGGCCGAGACTTGGAGTGCTTTCGGGATCCTGCTGTGTGGCAATGGCACCCTCTTCGGCCTGTGAAGCTGGATCTGCTGAGGTCACAGGAAGAGGGAAGTCGGATGGGCCGGACCCCCCGGAGTCACCTGGGTGGATGGGCCCGCAGTGTGCACCTATTGATCCTCCTCCCTATGATGCCCAGGGGCCCCAGGCTGACTCCTTGAGGAGCTGGGGTAGCTGGAGTGAGATCGAGCTGCATCGCAGTTCTCTTATGTACACACTGTTGGAGGCCAACTATGGCATCAGCGATGGAGTTGAGCCCGTGCAGCCGTGCAGGAGCGAAGTCCTGGACCAAGGTTTCTATGGTGGCCGCCATCCCACCAGTGTTGACCTCGGTGCATTGGCATGCTGGCGCTATCACCTCAGAGTGAAGGTGGACAGACTCCTCCATCGTGCCTTGCAATCTGAGGAGTGCACTGGACATCCCTTCCTGATGCTCCTGAACTTGTCTTTGCAGCTCCAGCCATTGAGGTATGACCGAGTCCAGAGGCTCATCATCTGACTCGGACTCAGCAAAGTTCTGGCCTCCAGTAGTCCTCCGAGTGCCAAAAACTTGGGAAGTCCCTGCCTCCACCTGTTGTGGATTAGATGGTGCAATGTGCTCAGCAGATTGTGATCCCAGGGCTATTTCTAAAGCTAGGACCCACTGATGTGTGTGTCTCTGTGCTGATGGAAGGTGTGGGTGATGAGACTTTAGGGACAATGCCTCCAGATTCCTTTTCAGAGGTTTCTTTGGGGCTTGATTGGAGGCCCTGAGTCATGAACTCTGTTGGCTGTTTGGCTGATGTGCCTGAGAAAGCAAAATGAGATAATTAGTGCATGGCAGTGGCCATGCCACTGTGGAACAGGACATATCACTCACAGCACGATTGTCTGATGGATGTTGCACTGCTGAACCTTCACTTGGTAGAGCAGCGCCGACTCACTGTCAGCATAGGAGCGGTCCAGATCCTCGACGGCCAGGCTGGATGGCTTTGTTTTCAAAGTCTGTGAGGGCCTTGATTTTGGACATTCCGCCACTGGTCTGTGGCCTCTCCCTCTTGTTGTGTGCCAGCTTGTCCTGCATGAAGAGAGATGGGGAAAGTGCAAGCAGGACACCTGCCAGGCCAGATGATAAGTATGCCTGGCCTGTGTGAGTGGGGAGTGGTCCCATGGACGGAATGAGGACAATGAAGGTGTGTGAGAGAGTAAATGGTGATGTCCCTTGAAACGGCAGTGAGTGAGATCCCTGTGGATGTGCGATGTGTTTGTGAGTGTGTGAGTTGAGAGTGATGATAAGAGTGACTTACCTGGCGGAACGGAGGAGATCATTCATCCTCTTGTGGCACTGGGTGGCTGAACTCTTTTGCAGGGTGTTGGCACATACCACTGCTGCCACCACCTCCCAAGCCTGGTTAGTGCTGTTGCTGCCCATCCTGCAGCCTAAGCAGAGGTAGAGGACAACCCGGCAGGCCTGCATGGCATCCAAAAGGTGCTCTTGGGACATGTCACTGAACTTGGGGGCTGCAGTCTTCTTCAGTTTCAGGGCCATGTTTTCCATGCAACAGTGGTGGTTTAGAAGTACTGAGATATGTGCTTGCGGCTGGACTTTAAATTTGGTGCCCGGCATGACATAGTGGCAGCATGATGGAGAACAGGCAAATGAGACCCTGCCTGCCATGGAAATGGCATGTTTTCTGGGAGTGCATAAATAATGTGGCAGGTTTGGGATGATATGTGAAAACCTGCTGGCCAACATCGTTATACCCGCCTACTCCCACACTCAGTGCAAATCTAGGAAGGTTCTGCCCCATGTGTCCTTTGGCTAATTTAACTTTGTGGCCATCTTTTCAAACAAGCTAATTTATCTCTCAACTCTGCCTTCAGTGTATTTAGGCACTATGTGAATAGTCTGTTCTATGAAAGTGGGATTCGATTCCTCACCCAAGCCTCTCAGGTCTTTTATCCCGTAACCTAAGCTTTACTCCAGTCAGTTCATACTGTCTGATTTCTTTCTCTCTCTGGAGTTCAAGGTTCATCTTTTGCATTTCCAATTCTTTTGCTCTTTCTTTTACTTTTTTTATAATTTCAGCTTTTTCATTTCTTTTTCTGTCTAAAGTTCTTTAATTTCTTTATCTCTTTCTATCTCAAGAGGCTTAATCTGCAACTGAATTCTCATTAATTCAACTGAATTGCTTCTGGGTTAACTTCTCCTTCTTCCAATTTCAAATACCATGCTATTACCTCAATTATGTCTGCTTTCCTGACCCCTACTTTGAACCCTAACGCTAACTCTTCTGCAAATTACTCAGGGATAAATCGTCCCTCTTCATAAAAGTTGTAGCAATTGACAAAGCTACTCTGCTTTTCATTCAGCATAGTAAAATTCACCACAGAAATCTTATCAACTTTAACCTCAGCAAATACCAGTACTCATATTTGTCTGTGGATTTGAAATCCTACAAGAGCCCTCAGCTTATGTTACGACCAGACCCCCAAGTTTTTAATGTGATCCGGTTAAGCAGCAATAACGTTATGTTTAAATAGACAATGTCTGAGATACAAGAAAGTTGCTACGGGAATAAAGTCACAAGATTTCATGGGTCTTGAACAAACAAAATTAACTTACAAACATACGAACAAGGTGCAGGAGTAGGCAATTCGGCCCCTTGAGCCTGCTCCGCCATTCAATAAGATCATGGCTGATCTGATTGTAACCTCAAATCTGCATCTCACCTACCCCCGATAACCCCCTTGCTTACCAAGAATCTATTCACCACCATTTGGCGGGCAAGCACCGGAGGTGGCTGGGGGCCGGTGAACTGTCACAGGCCTGTTAAGGCCACTAATAAACTATTTTAACTGATTCTCAATGCTGCCCGTCCAACCTTAAGGTTGGCGGGCAGGCGAAGAGCCCAAGTGGCGGGATGAGGTTTCATGAAGGGTTTATTAAATAAATAAAATTTTTTTGACAATTCATAAACATGACCCAGCTCATGTGACAGTGTCACATGAGCTGGGACATGTCTGAATAATTTTAATCTTTCATTTTTCAAAATTTAAAACTGAACTTAATCTTCCTGAGGCAGTTCCGCGCCTGCCCACGCCTGCTCCCGACCAGCCGGCCTGACAGGCAGAAGATTCTGCCCATAGAGTTTACAATGTGACACCACACAAATTTCACAGGGTGAAAGAAAAATACTGCGGATGCTGGAAATCTGAAATAAAAACAGGAAGTGCTGGAAAAACTCAGCAGGTCTGGCAGCATCTGTGGAGAGAGAACCAGAGTTAACATTTCAAGTCCAATATGACACTTCTTCACGGCATTCAGCAACACCTTCCACCAGAGCAGATACAGTGACCTCGGTGGGTCCACATTCTAGACTCGGCTTAGGATCATAATCTGGTGAGCACATCACTGACATAGGTCCACAGCTGGCGGAGGAAGTGACAGCCAAGGTTTCTGACACATGGAGGACTGCTGGAGACCAGGCCCCTGCTCAACCCCATCTAGATGGTGAGCCTCTGGACTTGGCCATAAGAGACCTGCTGGAGATTCAGAGACAGGCAGGGGAACATCAGGCAGAGATGTCAGAGGCCATGTACAACATGAACCGGAGGCTGGAGGAGTCCATCCACATTCTGTCTGATGTTGTGGCTCTGGCATGTGAGTGCTGGCTGCCTCCAAAAAGCAGGAACGAGTAGCAGCCGCTGTGGAGAGCCAAGTCCAGCAGAACACACTGTGGCTGCTGGATGTGTGCTCAGGCCTTCACTCTGTCGCTCTAGCCATGGGTGCAGTGCAGCAGTGACTAGGCGAGTGGGGGCACCTCAGCCTCCCTACAGATGCCCCTTCTCCTCAAGGTGTCAGGGAAATGCCATCGCACACCCACAGTAGGGAGGGGTGCCAGCCAGACCCCCGGCAGGGGCTTTATCCCAGGGCATTCCAAGGGTGCTCTGCCACTCCACCTCCTCTCTGCTAGTGACCCCATCACCTCCAGCAGGTCAGGCTGAGGAGAGTGCACATTCTGAGCAGGAGCCTGAGCAGCCTGTGCCCTGCAGGCCCTAGACTACCAGAGGATTCCCACCAAAGTCATCACAGTCAACAAGGCAGAGCAGTCAGCAGGCTGCCTTCATCTCAGCTGTGGATGTTGGGGCTGCACCTAGACGGAGCAGTGGGCAAAGAAAGATGGAGAAGTTTTGAAGTCACACAGGTGACACGGGTATACAACCATTGTACATAATTTTGGCACTTGTAAATATATGTTCACTTGCACTGTTTGGAAGAGTCCTGAATTCTCATTTTGCTGCTAGCTGTTTCAATGGTTATGGGCATTTAAGGGTCCGGAATGAGAGCCCCATCAGAGTCTGAGGATAAGCTCCTTCAGATTCAGTTCTCTCACATCATCAATGTAGTGATTACTCAATAATCCCACATGTGTATGATTGAGCACTGGTCATCATTTGTGAGCCTGCGGACTGGCCATGCATCATTCAAACCATTACTTGCAGCTCACCATGTTCTGACCTCTGAAAATGTGATCAGTGAGGTCATTGCATCTCCTGCTGCTGTTGCTCTGATGTGAGATGTGGGCGGATGCCACAAGTACTTAAGGAGAGTTAACAGGTTATGTGAGTGGCAGAGAACACTGTCCATGCAGTCAGGGTTAAAAGAGTGAGGCTCTCCACCGTGATCTTAACAATAGAAAACCAGAGGCTTCCCTACGTGTCTGGAGAAAGCTGTGATGGGCAAGCCCAATCATTACTGACCTTCCTTGGTGATTTGTCAGTTTGAGCTAACATGCAGGTGAAGCTGCAAGTAAAGTGGCAATGGGCACATTAGCCTTGACTGTAAGAGGGAATGAGTGTAGGATTAAAGAGGTGGGTGTGTAGTTGACTGAAGCCTTTGTGAGACCTCACATGGAGATTTGATTGGCCTGCTCATCTCTTTATCAAGGGTGGCAGTAGACCTCACATAAAGGGTTTGCAACCAAAGTGCAGCGGACCAGATTGAAGGACTGGGGTCTTAGTCTATGAGGTGAGAGAGAGTAGAATGGGCCTGTGTGCTGGACCGTGCCAAGGACTGTGAGGCTATCAATGTGAAGCACCAGCAGCTCTAACAGGGCTCTGCAGGGTCCATGCAGGAAAGCTGTTTAATCTGGATGGGGTGTCCACAATGACGGATCACAGTCTCACACCAATATTAAGGCCATCTAGGACTGTGACTTGTAGGAGTCTCTGTGATTGGAGGATCTGAAACTGTTGCCACCTCACCAGCCCATAGTGGAGGTGAGGGTCTGTCAGTGAGTGGACTTCAAGGTGGCCTCGAAACTTCTCGGCATGATAAAGACGTCAAGGGATATGGGTTTACTGTGGGCAAGTGGTGATTGGGGGAGGGGGTACAGGAAAATGATTTTCCCTCATCAATCTTTGTGGAGGAGCAATCTCAAGGGACCAAATGGTGGTCTCATGCCGCTCCTCACAATGGACCCATCTATCTGATTCTGCCTAAATGAACTTTCTACAAGATCTGTCCCCCCATTGGGAGCAGGTGAGAGGGTGACATGAGGGCAGCCCTGCCGAGGTTAGATTTCATGTTGTTCCAAGTTGCCATGCACACAGACCTTGCGAGGGCATGGAAAAAAATCTCAATTCTATTTCCAGGTGCCCGAGGTCATGGGAGAACAGAGTGCTGTGCAGGGTCTAATGGGCTCCTTTAGTGCCAGGACTCTGTATATCAGCACAGTTTGGCACATGCAAAGGATCAAACCACTAGGACAGACATTAAGTAGTCCATTTTAATTCAGCTATCATAAATCAAGGTTCATCAGAGCAAAGTATAAAGTCTGTAACCAAAAAGGAGCTGGGGCCTGCCAACCAGCAGAGGATAGAAAAATAGTAAAGGAAATATCTCGGCAGCTTACTCTGCCTGGAATCTGTTGGCCATCAGATTGTCACGGGCCTGTCTGCCACATCCTTTCCCTACAATGGCCTCTGCATGTGGCTCAGTGACATTCTGGCCCTGGTCAACACCATCCCCTTCACCATCCTCATTCTTGGAAGAGACATCTCGTTCCTGCTTGGGTCCCTCAGCCAAACCACCCCCGCTTTGAGGCGCTAGGTTGTGCAGGGCCCAGCAGATAATGATGATCTCGGACACTCTCTGTGGTGAGTATTAGAAAGCTCTGCCTGAGCAGTCCAAACATCTGAACTTCATCTTTAGGAAGCCTATCGTCAGCTCACTCATAGACCTGGTGGAGGCATGTGTGGCATTGTACCTCTCCTCAGCAGCACTCTGCGGACGGCAAACCGCTGTCATCAACCAGGCCTTCAGGGGTATCCTTTTTCCCCAAAGAGCCAGCTCTACAATCACCGAAGTCCTTCAAAAACCTGTGGCACCTGGGAGTGGGTTAGAATGTAGGCATTGTGAGAGCACCCTGGAAACCGAGCACAAACAGGCAGGATTGTCTTCTGTGATCACATATCAGCTGCACATTCAAAGCATAGAAAACTTTCCTATTGACAAATGTGACTGGCTGTTGCCAGGGAGCTCTCAAGGCCACATGTTTGCAGTCAATAGTTCTTTGTACTTGTGGGAAACCTGAGATTGCTGCAAAACCCAATGGTCTAGCAACGTGGCTATTGGATTCCAGGAGGAATTGGACAAATTGGTGTGTTCTCCTGAACAGTGCATATCACCTCCAGATGCACATGTGTGTTGCTGACTGGGAAATGCTGAACAGGTCCCCAGTGGAGCCCTGGAAGGAGCCACTGGCAAAGAAGTTAAGGCGGCGGTGATCTTTAATGCCACCAACATGGGGCTGCCTTCAAGTCCTAACCGCTGCAGGTCATCGTGGGAAGCTGGCAGTTGTGAGAAATCACTTTCCAGAACATTCTAAGGCACCTCTGGCATTGTCTTTTGCCCATCTGTAGGTAGCTGCACCGCCTGCGATATACTGTGGTCGGGCCAATGCTCACCGGTGCACTGGCCACTGGACAGCAGCGTCCTCACCTTTCTGAGGCCCTGCTGCCTCTTGCTGTTCTGGCCATTGTTCCTCCTGGCCCTGTGCTATGGGCCCACCTCCTCTTTTGATTGAGAGCCTGTAGAAAGGCAGGGTTGCCTGGAGCCTGCACCAATGACGCCTCAGTGGATCTGTGAATGAATTGAACTGACATATCTAGTGAGCATATTCCATTCAGGTTTGCCTTCATCTCTGAGCCACCAAGCCAGGGCTAAGCCCTGTGCCTGGCTTCTGTCTTGATGTGGCATCCCCACCCCACCCCTTCCAGGGCTAAGCCCTGTGCCTGGCTTCTGTCTAGACATGGCATCCCCACCCCACCCCTTCCAGGGCTAAGTTCTGTGCCTGGCTTCTGTCTAGACATGGCATCCTCACCTGATCCCTTCCAGGTGAAAGACATCCTGGAGGATCAGAGATGAGTGTTGCTCCCGTTCATACATAACCGTGCATGGAGACATTGTGCATTGACCAGGGTGATGACAGCTGTATGCAAGAACCCTCCCTCAGACACTATTCAGCTTGCTTCCATTACCCTTGAGACTCTAATGCGAGACTATTGTCTTGGCAACATAGAAAGACTCGAGCCCTTGTCAGCCATGACCACTCACCCAGGAGGATGGAGGTTTGGAGTGGGGTGCTTGCTGCTGTTTACCAGCCATGCACCTGGGAGGCATCCACCTCTCTCCCCCTCTTCATCCCTGCCTCTGAGGGCAAATCACACAGAATGAATGGCAGCTCCTGACCTTGTTGGCATCTCGATGTTATGAGTCCCATGAGTTGGGAACAAACTGTGTGGGCTTCACCTGAGAGAGGAGAACACAACTGAGCATGGTTCTCATCCAGTTGCCTCATGATTATTAGGGTGTCCCTTTAGTTGGCCAATTGTGCTTACTTTGACCTCCACCCACCTGAAAGGAACCTCCTCCACTTTGAGGGATCACAGTTTTACATCTACTGTGTTGCATGGGTGAGAATCACAAAATGTGTGTTACAATTGGGACTCACTCAACAACCTCCCCCGTCACTCCCCATCACCCTTGACCCACCCAACATAACCTTTCCTCTCCCCTCTGTCACCCTTGAATCTCCTCCATTACCCTTGCACCTATAACCAAACCTCCACATGCCTTCTCTCCCCTCTGAGCCTCTACCCCTTACCACCCATGCCCACCTTGACTCTGACCTCTCCCATTTTCCCAGCCACCTGTTTCATTCATTTCCACGACCCCTGTGCCCCCCCCGCCATAAAACTTTCACCTGCCCAACTATCACCGTGGACCTGCCATCCTACCACATCCCACTTCCTCCTCTCACTGTGACTGTTTCCTACACTGCCCAGTAGCCTCAGTTCAAACCTAGGATCTCAATGTTGATAGCAATGACCTCGCCCTCTAGGACCATCTCTCCATCACCGTCCCTGCAGAGAAACTATCACCCCCCCCACCCATATCACCAGCAACAGGACCCCCAGACTCAACAACAAAGGCCCTTCCCTCCATCCCACTTCACTGCACCTTTGCATTCCCTCATTGCCTCCCTCCCTGCCCCAGTTCTGTCATCCTTTCCTGGACAGCTTCCCTCCTTCCACTTTTTGCCTGCTGTGTCCAACCTTTGCTCTACCCTACCCCCACTTCTACCCTTTGCCTTCCCCTCCGTGTCCAGACTTCACTCCATGCTTCCACCCTACCTCCCCTCCATCCTTCGTCCACCTCCCCTGTCCAAATTTCACTCAGCTTGTTCTACCTGTTGTAATATGTCTTTAAGGCATGACATTACCAGAAGGGAAGTGTGATCCAGTCTTCATCTCACTTTTGCTTTTGAGCAGAGCACACACACACACACACACACACACACACACACACACGCAGCTCTGCTACTGTCTTCAAACTTTCTACTGATGAAAAAATGCTTTAATATGCCCATTCACAATAACTGACCCCAGAATGTGTTTACCCAATCCCACATGAGTGATTGGTGCCTTTATATCATTATAACAACAGGACACTACTGATAAAAGCAAAAAACTGCGGATGCTGGAATTCCAAAACAAAAACAAAAATACCTGGAAAAACTCAGCAGGTCTGGCAGCATCTGCGGATAGGAAAGGACACTACCGATACCTGATATGAGTCAAGATTTCTGCATGAACCCCAAGAAGTCCAAAGCAGCATCTACTCACTTCAAAGTCCAGGAAGAAATCAAGCTCTGGGGGAGGTGGGACCTGTACAAGCAGGACCGTCTACATCTGAACCAGAGCGAAACTAACATTGTTACGGGCGGGTTTGCTAGTGCTGTTGGAAGGAGTTTAAACTAATTTGGCAGGGGGAGAGGACACAGAATGTTAGCAGAATAGGGACACATCATAATACAGTAAAACAATCATGTCAGAGGGAGTACAGATGCAATAAGCTGCAAGGGAGTAAGGCAATGCTGGATGGCCTCTACTTTAATGCCAGGAGTATTACAGGTAAAATAGATGAGGTAAGCATGAGGATTGACACGTGGAATTGTGATATAGTAGCAATCACTGAGACGTGGTTGAGGGAAGGGCAGGATTGGCAGCTCAACATTCCGGGATATGGAATCTTCAGGCAAGACAGGGGAGGGGGTAAAAGAGGAGGAGGCATTGCAGTATTGTAAGGAATCAGCTACTGCAGTAAGGAGAGATGATATCTTGGAGGGGGCATCGAATGAAACTTTGTGGTAGAGCTTAGGAATAAAAAAGGGGCAACCACTTTATTAGGTGTTTATTATAGACCCCCAGATAGTCAGCGGGAAATTGAGGAGCAAATATGTGCACAATAGGGTAATTATATTAGGTGATTTCAACTTTCCCAACATTAATTGGGATTGACATAGTGTTAAGGGCTTGGATGGAGTGGATTTCTTGAAATATGTACAGGAGAACTTTTTAGGTCAATATGTAGAGGGTCCAACAAGAGATGGCGCAGTGCTGGACCTAATTCTGGGGAATGAAGCCGGACAGATGGCTGAGGTGGTGGTGGGCGAGAATTTTAGCGATAGCGACCACAACATGGTACAGTTTAAGTTTGTTTGGACAAAGAAATCGACAAGTTGCAAAAAAGTGCTTTGGGTTGGGGGAGAGTGGATTTTAGTAAAATCAGGCAGGATCTGGCCAAGGTAGACTGGCAACAGTTACTTGTGGGGAAATCTACAGAGCAGTGTGGGGGGGGGGGGGTGTTCAAAAAGGAAATGGGGAGGGTACAGGCTCAACATGTTCCCTCTAGGGTGATAGGAAGGAGTAACAAGCCCAGAGAACCATGGATGACCAGAGATATTCAGGTTATGATGAGAAGGAAAAGAGAGGCTTTTAGCAGGTACAAGGGAAGCAAATCAGCAGAGGCATTAGTGGAGTACAGACAGTGCAGGGTGGAGCTTAAGAAAACAATTAGGAGAGCAAAGAGGGGATATGAGAAAGCTCTGGCTGGTAAAAGTAAGGAAAATCCCAAGATATTCTATAAGTATATCAATGGGAAGAGGATAACCAGGGAAGAGTAGGGCCCATAAAGGACCAAGGGAGCAATCTATGGGCGGAGCCAGATGACATCACTAGAGTGTTGAATGAATACTTCACATCCGTCTTCACCCAAGAGAATGAGGATGAAGCTATCGAACTCAGGGAGACAGACTGCGAGGTTCTTAAAGCAAATTGAAATAGGGAGTGACAAGGTATTGGAGGCGTTGGCAGGCTTAAAAGTGGACAAATCTCCAAGTCCAGATGATTTGTGTCCCAGACTGCTGAGGGAGGCAAGGGAGGAGATTGCAGGGGTTCTGACCCAAATTTTTAATTCCACGCTGGCCACAGGGGAGGTGCCAGGGGACTGAAGAACAGCTAATGTGGTTCCGCTATTTAAGAAGGGTTGTAGAGGTAAGCCAGGGAACTACAGGCCAGTGAGTCTCACGTCAGTGGTAGGGAAATTATTGGAGAAAGTTCTGAAGCAGAGTATCTATCTCCATTTGAGAGGTAAGGTTTGATCAGGGATAGTCAGCATGGCTTTGTCAGAGGGAGGTCATGCCTAACAAATTAGATCGAATTTTTTGAGGAGGTGACCAGGTGTGTAGATGAGGGTAGTGCAGTTGATGTAGTTTATATGGATTTCAGCAAAGCCTTTGACAAGGTCCCACATGGGAGGCTTATAAAGAAGGTAAATGCACATGGGATACAGGGTAATTTGATAAGGTGGATTCAAAATTGGCTTTGTTATAGGAGGCAGAGGATGATGACAGAAGGATGCTTTAGTGACTGGAAGCCAGTGTCCACAGGGATCTGTGCTGGGTCCCCTGTTATTTGTCATTTATATAAACGACATAGATGACTATGTGGGGGTTAGGATTAGTAAGTTTGAGGATGACACAAAGATTGGCCGGGTGGTTAACAGTAAGGTTGAGTGTCTTGGGCTACAGGAAGATATAGACGGGATGGTCAAATGGGCAGATAAGTGGCAGATGGAATTCTACCCTGAAAAGTGTGATGTGATACACTTTGGAAGGAGTAGGTTAACATGGAAGTATTCAATAAATGGCATGGGACTGGGAAGTTCTGAGGAACAAAGGGACCTTGGCGTGTGTGTCCATAGATCTCTGAAGGCGGAGGGGCACATTAGTGGGGTGGTGAAAAAGGCATATGGGACACTTGCCTTTATCAATCAAGGCATAGCTTACAAACGTAGGTAGGTCATTTTGGAGTTGTATGGAACATTAGTGAGGCCACAGCTGGAATACTGTGTGTAGTTCTGGTCACCACATTATAGGAAGGATGTGATTGCACGGGAGGGGGTGTTGAGGCGATTCACCAGGATGTTGCCTGGGATGAAACATTTAAGTTATGAAGAGAGGTTGGATAGACAGGGTTGTTTTCGTTGGAGCAGAGAAGACTGAGGGACGACCTGATCGATGTGTACAAGATTTTGAGGGGCATGGACATGGTGGATAGGGAGCAGCTGTGCCCCTTAGTTGAAGGGTCAGTCACAAGGTGGCATAAGTTCAAGGTGAGGGGCAGGAGGTTTAGGGAGGATGTGAGGAAAAACTTTTTTACCCAGAGGGTGGTGACGGTCTGGAATGCACTGCCTGGGAGGGAGGTGGAGGCGGATTGCCTCACATCCTTTAAAAAGTACCTGGATGAGCACTTGGCACGTCATAACATTCAAGGCTATGGGCCAAGTGCTGGTAAATGGGATTAGGTAGGTAGGACAGGTGATTCTCACATGTCGGTGCAGACTCGATGGGCCAAAAGGCCTCTCCTGCACTGTGATTCTGTGATTCATCAGATGCACACCATGTATATACTTACATGGTGGGGAACTTAATCTGGAGGAGGAACTTAATTCCGGTGAGGTGGCCTTTTAATGAGCAAGCATGACTTGCTGATACATGCCAACGGGCTTCCAGACATTAAGATAAAGGCAAAATACTGCGGATACTGGAAATCTGAAACAAAAACAAAAAGTGCTGGAAAAACTCAGCAGGTCTGACAGCATCTGTGGAGTGAAAGACAGTTAACATTTCAAGTCTTAAGAACAGTCATATGGACTCGAAATGTTACCCCTGTCTTTCTGTCAACAGACGCTGTCCGACCTGCTGAGTTTTTCCAGCGTTTTTTGTTTTGGCTTCCTGACATTGTTTGTGCCAGCTTGACTCGCCTTTAAAGTCCCGAGAACTTAATTCCTAAAGTTCAACTCTCTGTCAGCAAATTGACTTTTGGCCTCCCAGCAAATTATGTTTCCCCACCCGCCAAGCATCCTGCTGTTGGCAGGACTGTGATTACGCACACAGTTTACAGAGTGATTGGACACATGGTTTACAGTGTGATTACGCACACAGTCTACAGAGTGATTGGACACAGTTTACAGTGTGATTACGCACACAGTTTACAGAGTGATTGGACACGGTTTACAGTGTGATTACGCACACAGTTTACAGAGTGATTGGACACACGGTTTACAGTGTGATTACGCACACAGTTTACAGAGTGATTGGACACGGTTTACAGTGTGATTACGCACACAGTTTACAGAGTGATTGGACACACAGTTAACAGTGTGATTACACCCAGTCTAGAGTGATTGGACACGGTTTACAGTGTGATTACGCACACAGTTTACAGAGTGATTGGACATGGTTTACAGTGTGATTACGCACACAGTTTACAGAGTGATTGGACACACGGTTTACAGTGTGATTACGCACACAGTTTACAGAGTGATTGGACACATGGTTTACAGTGTGATTACGCACACAGTTTACAGAGTGATTGGACACATGGTTTACAGTGTGATTACGCACACGGTTTACAGAGTGATTGGACACGGTTTACAGTGTGATTATGCACACAGTTTACAGAGTGATTGGACACACAGTTAACAGTGTGATTACACCCAGTCTAGAGTGATTGGACACGGTTTACAGTGTGATTACGCACACAGTTTACAGAGTGATTGGACATGGTTTACAGTGTGATTACGCACACAGTTTACAGAGTGATTGGACACGGTTTACAGTGTGATTACGCACACAGTTTACAGAGTGATTGGACACACGGTTTACAGTGTGATTACGCACACAGTTTACAGAGTGATTGGACACGGTTTACAGTGTGATTACGCACACAGTTTACAGAGTGGTTGGACATGGTTTACAGTGTGATTACGCACACAGTTTACAGAGTGATTGGGCAAACGGTTTACAGTGTGATTACTCACACAGTTTACAGAGTGATTGGGCACGGTTTACAGTGTGATTACGCACAGTTTACAGAGTGATTGGGCAAACAGTTTACAGTGTGATTACGCACACAGTTTACAGAGTGATTGGACACATGGTTTACAGTGTGATTACACACACAGTTTACAGAGTGATTGGACACGGTTTACAGTGTGATTACACACAGTTTGCAGAGTGATTGGACACACGGTTTACAGTGTGATTAAGCACACAGTTTATAGAGTGATTGGACACATGGTTTACAGTGTGATTATGCACACAGTTTATAGAGTGATTGGACACATGGTTTACAGTGTGATTACACACACAGTTTACAGAGTGATTGGACACGGTTTACAGTGTGATTACACACAGTTTGCAGAGTGATTGGACACACGGTTTACAGTGTGATTAAGCACACGGTTTATAGAGTGATTGGACACATGGTTTACAGTGTGATTATGCACACAGTTTATAGAGTGATTGGACACATGGTTTACAGTGTGATTACGCACACAGTTTGTAGAGTGATTGGGCAAACAGTTTACAGTGTGATTACGCACACAGTTTACAGAGTGATTGGGCAAACGGTTTACAGTGTGATAACACACAGTTTACAGAGTGATTGGGCACGGTTTACAGTGTGATTACACATACAGTTTACAGAGTGATGGACGCACAGTTTACAGTGTGATTACGCACACGGTTTACAGAGTGATTGGACACGGTTTACAGTGTGATTATGCACACAGTTTACAGAGTGATTGGACACACAGTTAACAGTGTGATTACACCCAGTCTAGAGTGATTGGACACGGTTTACAGTGTGATTACGCACACAGTTTACAGAGTGATTGGACATGGTTTACAGTGTGATTACGCACACAGTTTACAGAGTGATTGGACACGGTTTACAGTGTGATTACGCACACAGTTTACAGAGTGATTGGACACACGGTTTACAGTGTGATTACGCACACAGTTTACAGAGTGATTGGACACGGTTTACAGTGTGATTACGCACACAGTTTACAGAGTGGTTGGACATGGTTTACAGTGTGATTACGCACACAGTTTACAGAGTGATTGGGCAAACGGTTTACAGTGTGATTACTCACACAGTTTACAGAGTGATTGGGCACGGTTTACAGTGTGATTACGCACAGTTTACAGAGTGATTGGGCAAACAGTTTACAGTGTGATTACGCACACAGTTTACAGAGTGATTGGACACATGGTTTACAGTGTGATTACACACACAGTTTACAGAGTGATTGGACACGGTTTACAGTGTGATTACACACAGTTTGCAGAGTGATTGGACACACGGTTTACAGTGTGATTAAGCACACAGTTTATAGAGTGATTGGACACATGGTTTACAGTGTGATTATGCACACAGTTTATAGAGTGATTGGACACATGGTTTACAGTGTGATTACACACACAGTTTACAGAGTGATTGGACACGGTTTACAGTGTGATTACACACAGTTTGCAGAGTGATTGGACACACGGTTTACAGTGTGATTAAGCACACGGTTTATAGAGTGATTGGACACATGGTTTACAGTGTGATTATGCACACAGTTTATAGAGTGATTGGACACATGGTTTACAGTGTGATTACGCACACAGTTTGTAGAGTGATTGGGCAAACAGTTTACAGTGTGATTACGCACACAGTTTACAGAGTGATTGGGCAAACGGTTTACAGTGTGATAACACACAGTTTACAGAGTGATTGGGCACGGTTTACAGTGTGATTACACATACAGTTTACAGAGTGATGGACGCACAGTTTACAGTGTGATAATACACACAGTTTACAGAGTGATTGGACACACAGTTTACAGTGCGATTACACACACAGTTTGCAGAGTGATTGGACATATGGTTTTACAGTGTGATTACGCACAGTTTACAGAGTGATTGGACACATTGTTTACAGTGTGATTACACATGCATAGTTTTTTATGAAGTGATTACACACAGTCTAAATGTGCACACTCGGTTTATAGAGTGATTACACACAGAGTTTACAACGTGAATACATGCTGGCAGTTTACAGAGTAATTATACGCTCAATTAGGGGAGGTGGTGGCATAGTGGTATTGTCACTGGGCTGGTAAACCAGAGACCCTTCGTAATGAATTGAATCCCACCATGGCTGATGGTGGAATTTGGATTCAATAAAAATGCGTAATTTACAGTCTAATGATGACCATGAAACCATTTTTATTTATCGTTAAAAACCCATCCGGTTCATTAATGTCCTTTAAGATTTGCTGTCCTTACCTGGTCTGGCCTACATGTGACTCCAGATCTTCAGTAATGTGGTTGATTCTTAAATGCCCTCTGAACTGGCCTAGCAAGCCACTCAGTTGTATCAAACTGCTAAAAAGCCAATTTAAAGGAATGAACCAGGATGGACCACCCAGCATCAACCAAGCACCAGAAATGACAAGAGCAAATCCAGCCCTGTCGACCCTGCAAAACCGTCCTTACTAACATTTGGGGCCTAGCGCCAAAATTGGGAGAGCTGTCTCACAGACTAGTCATGTAACAGCCTGACATAGTCATCCTCACAGAATCATACCTTACAGATAATGTCCCAGACACCACCATCACCATCTATGGGTATGTCCTGTCCCACAGGCAGGACAGACCCAGCAGAGGTGGCGGCACAGTGGTATACAGTTGGGAGGGAGTCGCTCTGGGAGATGTTAACATCAACTCTGGCCCCCATGAAGTCTCATGGCATCAGGTCAAATATGGGCAAGGAAACCTGCTGACTACCACATACTGTCCTCCCTCAGCTGATGAATCACTGCTCCTCCATGTTGAACACCACTTGGAGGAAGCCCTGAGGGTGGCAAAGGTGCAGAAAGTACTCGGGGTGGGGGACTTCAATGTCCACGACCAAGAGTGACTCGGTAGCACCACCACAGACTGAGCTGGCCGAATCCTAAATCAAATAGCTGCTAGACTGGGTCTGCGGCAGGTGGTGAGGGAACCAGCATGAGGGGAAAACGTACTTGATCTCATTCACACCAACCTGTCTGCCGCATATGCATCTGTCCATGACGGTATCGGTAGGAGTGACCTTGTGTAGACAAAGTCTCATCTTCACATTGAGGATACCCTCCATCGTGCTGTGTGTCACCACTACCGTGCTAAATGGGACAGATTTCGAATAGATCTAGCAACTCAAGACTGGGCATCCATGAGGCATTGTGGGCCATCAGCAGCAGTAGAATTATATACAGCCACAATCTGGAACCTCATGGCCCGGCACATCCCCCACTCTACCATTACCACCAAGCCAAGGATCAACCCTTGTTCAATGAAGAGTGCAGAAGGGCATGCCAGGAACAACACCAGGCATACCCAGAAATGATGTGTCAACCTGGTAAAGCTACAGCACAGGACTATTTGCATGTCAAACAGCATAAGCAGCATGTGATAGACAGAGCTAAGCAATTCTACAACCAACAGATCAGATCTAAGCTCTGCAGTCCTGTTACATCCAGTTCTGAATGGTGGTGGACAATTAAACAACTCACTGGAGGAGGAGGCTCCACAAACATCCCCATCCTCAAAGACAGAAGAGCCCAGCAAATGTGCAAAAGATTAGGCTGAAGCATTCGCAACAATCTTCAGCCAGAAGTGCTGAGTGGATGATCCAATCGGCCTCCTCTGAAGGTCCCCAGCATCACAGATGCCAGTCTTCGGCCAATTTGATTCACTCCATGTGATATCAAGAAATGGCTGGAAGCACAGGAGAGTGCAAAGGCTATGGGCCCTGATAATATTCTGGCAATAGTACTGAAGACTTGTTCTCCAGAACTTGCCACACCCCTAGCCAACCTGTTCCAGTACAGCTACAACACTGGCATCTACCCAGCAATGTGGAAATTTGCTTAGATATGTCCTGTACACAAAAAGCAGGGCAAATCCAACCTGGCCAATTACTGCCCCACAGTTTACTCTTGATCATCAGTAATGGAAGGGATCATCAACAGTGCTATCAAGTGGCACTTGCTTAGCAATAACCTGCTCACTGATGCTCAGCTTTGGTTCCGCAAGGGTCACTCAGCTTCTCACCTCATTACAGCCTTGGTTCAAACATGGACAAAAGAGCTGAACTCCCGAGGTGAGGTGAGAGTGACTGTCCTTGACATCAAGGCAGCATTTGATCGAGTATGGCACCAATGAGCCCTAGCAAAACTGGAGCCAATGGGAATCAGGAGGAAAACTCTCTGCTATATAAACAAAAAACTGCGGATGCTGGAAATCCAAAACAAAAACAGAAATATCTGGAAAACTCAGCAGGTCTGGCAGCATCGGCGGAGAAGTACAAAGTTGACGTTTCGAGTCCTCATGACCCTTCAACAGAACTAAGTAAAAATAGGAGAGGGGTGAAATATAAGGTGGGGGGGGGTGGGGGCGTGGGGGGAGAGAAGTGGGGGGAGGGGGTGTGATTGTAAGGACACATCCACAACATTCATTCCCTCCACCACCGACGAACAGTGGCAGTAGTTTCTACCATGTTCAAGATACACTGCAGCAACTCACCAAGGCTCTTTAGACAGCACCTTCGAAACCTATGACCACTACCAGCTAGAAGGACAAGGGCAGCAGACAGATGGGAACTCCACCACCTGGAAGTTCCCCTCCAAGTCACTCACCAACCTGACTTGGAAATATATCGCCGTTCCTTCACTGTCGTTGGGTCAAAATCCTAGAACTCCCTCCCTAACAACACTGTTCGTGTACCTACACCACATGGACTGCAGCGGTTCAAGAAGGCAGCTCACCACCACCTTCTCAAGGGCAACCAGGGATGGGCAATAAATGCTGGCCTAGCCAGCGAAGCTCACATCCCGTAAATGAATAAAAAAAAATTATTGTGATGACACACACAAAGTTACAAGCTGATCAGACACAGCTTTTTTTTGCAGTGATTAAACACGTGGTTTATAGATTGATTACACACAGAGTTTATAGCGTGATTACACATACAGTTTTCAGAGTGCTTATACATACAGATCACAGTGCAATCGCAAAACATAGTTTACAGTGTGATCAGGCTAACAGTTTACACTGCAAATACATGCACACAGTTACAGAGTGATTACAGACCTAGTTTACAGATTTCTTGCACAGTTTAGTATGATTACATACACAGCTCACACAGTGCTTAACAACATTTTAGTATGATTACATGCACCATTTAGATTAACAGTTTACCATATGGTTACTCATTTACAGTTACAATGTAATTACACACATGCAGTTTACAATGTGATCATACACAGAGTTATAGTGGGATTACATGCATACTGTTACAATGTGATTACAGACACAATTTTTATGGAGTAACACACAGTTTACAGAGTGATTACACACAACTTACAGCTTGATCATGCACACACAGTTTATGGAGTGGTTACACACAGATTACAGTGCAATTGCACACAGAGAGTTTACAGAGTGATTATATACACAGTTACAGTATGATTACACACATTTTTATAGTGTGAAAACTCAGTTATTGCACACACCCAATTTAAAGAGTGACTACACACAGAAATTAAAGTGTAAATAGACACACACTTACAGAGTGATTACAGACACAGTTTACAATGTAAATACTGTTTAGAGTAACTACAGTTTATCGTATGATTACACACACAGTTTACAAAATGATTGTGTGCTGAGAGATTACACACACACAGTTTATAGTGTGACTACTTACATATGGGGTAAAATTTTTACCTTGGCGGGCGGGCGTGTGCCCGACCCAACTGAGTGCAAAATGAAGTGTGATGATGTTGGGTGTGCGTCCCAACGTCATTGTGCACTCGCGCAATATTTCGGTCGGCTGGCTTGCGCCGGAAGCAGCAGCACGTATGCCGACAATCAAAAAACCTATTAAAGCCATTAAAAAGTTAATTAAAAGAAATTTTTTGCTGCCCGTCCAACCTTACGGTTGGCGGGCAGGTGAAAAGGCCAAGTGGCCTTTATACTTTTTTGGAACCTCATCCACGGGTGGGATGAGCTTTCCAAAAGTAAATAAAAATGAAATAAAAACTTTATTTTTTCATTAATAACATGTCTCTGCTCATGTGACAGTCACATGAAGGGGCATGTTTTATAACATTTTAAATATTCTTTAAAAATCATTTCATCTCCCTGAGGCAGCTCTGTGCCTCAGGGAGATTATGTAGCATGCACTCGTGTGCATGTGTGAAGGTAGGGCTTGCCCTCCCCACCCCTGCTCTGCCCGCACAGGCAGCGCTGAGCGCTGTCGCTCATGTTTCACGCTGGGCGGACTTTGATTGGTTCACCAGCATGAAATCGTGGTGCAATGCTGATCGCGGACAGTGGTCAGTTTTCCAACCATCCCCGCCTGGCCCCACCGAGCCCGCCCACCAAGTGCAAAATTCTGCCCATACTGTACCAAGTGATTACACACACAGTTTACAGTGTGATTAGACACAGTTACACTGTGATTACACACAAATTTATTGTGTTTACACGTACACAGTTTAAGATGTGAATACACACAGTTTACAGGATGATTACACATACAGAGCTTCCTGAGTGGTAAGACACAGTTTACAATGTGAAGACAAACATACTTTACAGAGCGATTACAGACACAGTTTACAATGTGATCACACACATGCAGTTTATGGAGAAGTAATGCACAGTTTACAGTGTGATTATACACACAATTTACAATGTAAATGCACACACATTTTATGGAGTGATTACACACAGATAGTTTAGAGTGATTGCGCACACAGTTTACAGAGAGATTAAACACACAGATTGGTGTGATCACATGCACAGTTACAGTATGATTACAGAAACAGTTAAAGTGTGATTACTGAAAAAGTCATAGTGATCACACACACAGTTACAATATGATTACAGAAACAGTTACAGTATGATCACAGAGTCACAATGTGATTACAGAAACAGTCACAGTGTGATTACAGAAACAGTTACAGTGTGATTACAGAAGCAGTCACAGCGTGATTACAGAAACAGGCACAGCATGATTACAGAAACAGTGATAGCATGATTAGAGAAACAGTTACAGGATCATTATAGAAAGAGTCACTATGTGATTACAGAAACAGTTATACTGTAATTATAGAAACAGTTACAGCATGATTACAGAAAGAGTCACGGTGTGATTACAGAAACAGTCAGAGTGCGATTACAGAAACAGTTACAGCGTGATTACAGAAACAGTTACAGCATGATTACAGAAGCAGTTATAGTGTGATTACAGAAACAGTTACAGCATGATTACAGAAAGTTATAGTGTGATTACAGAAAGTTATAACATGCTTACAGAAACAGTTACAGTATGATTACAGAAAGTCACAGTGTGGTTGCAGAAACAGTTACAAAATGATTACGGAAAGAGTCACAGTGTGATTACAGAAACAGTTACAGCATGATTACAGAAACAGTTATAGTGTGATTACAGAAAGTTATAGCATGATTACAGAAACAGTTACAGTATGATTACAGAAAATCACAGTGTGGTTACAGAAACAGTTACAGCATGATTACAGAAAGAGTCACAGTGTGATTACAGAAACAGTTACAATATTATTACAGAGTCAGTGAGATTACAGAAACAGTTATAGAGTGATTACTGAAACAGTCACAGTGAGATTACAGAAACAGTTATAAAGTGATTACTGAAACAGTCACAGTGTGATTACAGAAATACAGTGTGATTACAGAAACAGTCGCAGAGTGATCACACACACAGTTACAGTATGATTACAGAAAGAGTCATAGTGTGATTACAGAGAGTCACAGTGTGATTACAGAAACAGTTACAACGTGATTACAGTCACAGTGTGATTACAGTAACAGTTACAGCATGATTACAGAAGCAGTTACAGTGTGAATGCAGAAAGTCACATTGTGATTAAGAAACAACTTACAGTATGATTACAGAAAGAGTCACAGAGTGATTACAGAAACAGTTACAGTATGATTACAGAAACAGTTACAGCACAATTACAGAAACAGTTAGTGTGATTACAGACAGAGTTTACAATTGACTACACACAGTTTTTTAAGGAGTGATCACACATACATAGTTACAACCATATGAGTCCCTTGAGCCTGATCTGTCATTTAATAAGATCATGGCTGATCTGATAGTAACCTGAAATCTGCATCCTGCCTCCCCCCGATAACCTTTCACCCCCATATTTACCAAGAATCCATCCACCTCTGCCTTAAAAATATTCAAAGACTCTGCTTCTACCGCCTTTTCAAGAGAGTTCCAAAGGCTCATGACCCTCTGAGAGAAAACATTTTGCATCATCTCTGTTTTAAATGGGCGACCCTTTATTTTTAAACAGCGACCCCCTAGTTTTAGATTCTCCCACAAGAGAAAACATCCTCGCCACATCCATCCTGTCAAGTTCCCGCAGAATCTTATATGTTTCAATCAAGTTGCCTCTTACTCTTCTAAACTCCAGCAGATACAAGCCTAGTCTGTCCAACCTTTCCTCATAAGACAACCCACCTATTCTTTGTATTAGTCTGGTAAACCTTCTCTGAATTGCTTCCAATGCATTCACATCCTTTCTTAAATAAGGTGACCATTATTGTACACAGTACTCCAGATGTGGTCTACTAGTGCTCTGTATAAGCGAAGTATAACCTCCCTACTGTTATATTCAATTCTCCACACAATAAATGATAACATTCTATTAGCTTTTCTAATTACTTTCTGTACCTGCATACTAGCCTTTTGCGATTCATGCACTAAGACACCCAGATCCCTCTGCATCCCAGAGCTTTGCAATCTCTCCCCATTTAGATAATATGCCTCTCTTTTATTCTTTCTGCCAAAATGGACAAGTTCACATTTTCCCATATTACAGAGAGATTGGACTCGCAAGTTACAGTGTTATTACACACGCAGTTAGAATGTGATTCCATACATAGTTTTCATGCAGCGATTACACAGAATTTACAGAGTGATTAAACACACAGATTAGTGTAATCACACACATAGTTACAGTGTGATTATAGAAACAGAGTTTACAATTGACAACATACACAGTTTACAGAGATTGGACACACAAGTTACATTGTGATTACAGAAACAGAGTTTGCAATTGACTACTGTAGTTTTGTCCCTCCCTCCTGTCAGTCACTTATCATGTGATGCGATAATGGGGTTTTCGACAAATAAACTTATTGCATGGGTATTCCTGTGGGTGGGGCATCTGAAGCAGAGGTTGTGTCTTGTGTGCAGGCACCTCTACATGTCTCCTAAATAAAGTTTAGCCTTTTTTTCACCAAACCTGCTGCTCCACCAAGTTATTACATTTGGCGATGAGGACAAAACCGACTTCTGCTGTGTAATTCACCCTGGTTGATGTGAATAAAACAAAGTTGAACAATACTTACCTGTCATGCTGCTGTTTGGAATAATTGGTTCATATGATGCTAACACTGAAGATTGGAGTCAACATGTCGAGTGACTTGGGTTCTATTTCATTGAGAATGAGATTATTGCTGAAGAAAAACGTAAAGCTATCCTGCTGAGTGCATGAGGAAGCAAAACATATAACCTGATTTGAAACCTGACTGCCCCGAACATGCACAATTCTAAATCGTACAGTGAGTTAATGAAACTCATGAAATTCACTTTCAGCCCAAACCGTCTGTGATCAGGCAGCGCTTCAAGTTTAATTTGCGAGTTTGAGCTCTAGGAAAGTCCATTGCTACCTTTGTGGCGAATCTGAAACAGTTATCCAAATGCTGTGAATTTGGGGATGCTTTGAATGATATGCAGCGGGACAGACTTGTATGTGGAGTCGAGGATGACGCCATACAGCGACGTTGCTAGCCGAATCCAACATCGATTTCAAGTGCACCCTGGAACTTTCTCTCGCTTTGGATAGTGCCACAAAAGACTCGCAGGCTTTGCAGCATGTGGATAATGGCACCGTACTCCATGTTGGGCAGGAACCTGCCGCTGAGTGTGGAGCAAAAAACAGAACAGATTTTAAACGCGATTCTGTGCCCGCTAAACGAAGACTTAGGAAGCCTAATGGTAACATGTCAGCCAATAAGATACGCATTTGCTACAGATGTGGAAGAAATCATGCACAGGAAAGGACACCTCTTTAGACAGTGCAGAACAAAGGATAGGCAAACAGCAAAATAACAAACAAGTCTGATTGAGCTAACTCATACATCAAAGGCTGAGGCTGCTACTGCTGATGTATACTCTCTATATCATGTGACTGCTGTTAAATCTGAGCCCATTACAGTGACAGTGCAATTGAATGGCAAGCAACTGCAGTTGGAGGTGGATACCAGTGCTTCAACTACTGTTGTTGGGGAGCACATGTTCAAATACCTCAGTGAAGGGAGTCAGCCATTGACATTGAAGTGTATGCTTGCCAAGCTGAGAACTTACACTGGAGAATCCTTTCAGGTCAAAGGCATTGCTGCTGTCCCAGTCTGCTACAAACAACAGACAGCCCGATTGCCTGTGATAATCGTAAAGGGGGAGGGACTCAGTCTTTTGGGTCGAGATTGGCTGCAGAAAATAAAACTTGACTGGTCAGAAATATTCCATTTGAAATTTGATGGAATTCCAGAGCTCTTGAAGAAATATGACACTGTTTTTCAAGACGAATTGGGAAAACTGAAGGGCATGCAAGCTAAAAGGTACATCGATCCCCAGGCAACACCATGTTTCATCAAGGCCTGGCCAGTGCCTTAATCACTGAAAGAAAAAGTGGAAGCTGGGTTGTGCAGGTTGGAAAAAATGGGAATAATGCAGCCTGTCCAGTTTTCTGAGTGGGCTGCATCCAGAGTCCCAATTATCAAACCAGACGAGACTATATGTGGTTACAAACTGACAGTCAACAAAGCAGCAAAGTTAGACAAATACCCCATTCCTACCCATATCGATGACTTGTACGCCAAGTTAGCAGGAGGCAAGTCATATACAAAACTAGATATGAGTCATGCCTATAAACAATTGGAATTGGATAGCACGTCAAGAGAATAAATGACAATTAATACCCATAAAAGCCTCTACCAGTACACCCAATTACCTTTTGGAGTTTCATCAGCATGTGCTATTTTTCAGCGAACCATGGAGAGTCTCCTGCAGGGACTTCCATGTGTAGTCTTGTACTTAGGTGACGTTCTCATCACTGGACAGACCAAAGCTGAACATTTAGCCAACCTTGAGGAAGTGCTGAGAAGATTTATGGAAGCAGATGTACTTTTGAAGTGAGAAAAATGCACATTTCAAGCATCAGAGGTAACCTACCTGGATCACAGAGTGGACACCATGGGTCCTTCATCCTGTTGAAGACAGGGTCCAAGCAATGCACCATCACCCTCTAATGTGACAGATGATTAATTGCTATAGCCAATTTTTACCTAATCTATCCACTGTACTGACACCAGTACACTTATTGCTGAGGAAGAACCACCGCTGGTCATGGGTTCACAGCAAGGTGAAGCCTTTGTACCAGTGAAGAAACTGCTTCAATCATCGTGCTTGTTGGTACATTATGACCCATTGAAAGAGCTACAGTTGACGTGTGATTCTTCTCCTTATGGTGTAGGAGCTGTTCTTTCACATTAAATGGAGGATAGATCAGAAAGACCCATTGGCTATGTGTCAAGAACACTTTCCCAAGCTGAAAAGGGCTACTCTCAGTTAGGAAAAAGAGGATTATCAGTTGCATTTACTGTCAAGAAGTTTCACCAATACCTACATGGGCGACATTTTACAATTGTGTCTGACCATAAGCCGCTGACGGGTTTGTTCAGCGAAGACAAAGCTATTCTGCCTATAACTTCAGCAAGAATCCAACATTGGGCTTTCAGCTTATGAGTACACATTCACGTATGGCCCTGGCTTGCATATAGCCAATGCAGATGCATTTAGTCATCTTCCATTACTGGGTGGTCTTGTCAATACACCCGTTCCGCAAGAGTTAGCGTTATTGTTAAATTTCTTGGATTCATCACCTGTATATGCCAAACAGATCAAGAATTGGATGCACAGAGACCCAGTACTGTCAAAAATCTTACAAGGTTGGCCGAGACCACTTGTTTTGATCACTTACGATTATTTTATTCCAGAAACGCTGAACTGAGTTATCAAGACAGAACTTTGCTGTGGGGTCAAGAGTCATGGTTCCGTCACAAGGTAGAGAGTCACTCTTGGCAGGACTCCATAGTGCACACCCAGGCATATCGAAGATGAAGATGCTGGCACGTAGCTATATCTGGTGGCCAGGAATAGACAGTGACATCGAGAGCATGGTTAAGTACTGTTCCCTTTGCCAGCAACACCAGAAGCTACCTATTTCAACTCCTCTTCACCCATGGGAATGGCCAGGTCGACCTTGGGTTAGACTGTGTATTGACTAAGTGGGACCGTTTCTAGACACCATGTTCTATCAATCATCGATGCACATTCAAAATGGTTTGATGTCTACGGAGCAAAAACACCAACTTCAGCCACAACTATTGAAAAGCTATGTCATTCCTTCAGTAATAATAGCTTACCTGATATTACTGTTCTGTTAATGGAACAGCTTTCATCAGCATGGAATTTCAGAGATTCACTGACCTGAACTGTATCTGACACATAAAGATCGTTAACACAAACAGAAATACCTGGAAAAACTCAGCAGGTCTGGCAGCATCTGCGGAGAGGAGCACAATTAACGTTTTGAGTCCGAATGACCCAGGAAAGAGGGTGGGGATGGAGGAGAGAGTTCATGATCTAAAATTGTTGAACTCAATATTCAGTCCGGAAGGCTGTAAAGTGCCTAGTCGGAAGATGAGATGCTGTTCCTCCAGTTTGCATTGAGCATCACTGGAACATTGCAGCAGGCCAAGGATGGACATGTGGGCATGAGAGCAGGGTGGAGTGTTGAAATGGCAAGCGACAGGGAGGTCTGGGTAATGCTTGCAGACAGACCGAAAGTGTTCTGCAAAAGAGGTGAAATATAAGCTGGTTTAAGGGGGGGTGGGACACGTAGAGCTGGATAGAGGGTCATTGATAGGTCGCTTGCCATTTCAACACTCCACTCTGCTCTCTTGCCCACATGTCCGTCCTTGGCTTGCTGCATTGTTCCAGTGAAGCTCAACGCAAACTGGAGGAACAGCACCTCATCTTCCGACTAGGCACTTTACAGTCTTCCGGACTGAATGTTGAGTTCAACAATTTTAGATCATGAACTCGCTCCTCCATCCCCACCACCTTTCCGATTCCCCCCCTTTTTTTCCAATAATTTATATAGATTTTTCTTTTCCCATCTATGTCCTTTATTTTTAAATGTATTTCCATCCATTGTTTTATCTCTACCTTTTAGCCTTTTTTGATTCCTTCACCCCATCCCACCCCCACTAGGGCTATCTGTACCTTGCTCGTCCTGCCTTCTACCCTTAATTAGCACATTCCTTAGATAATATCATCATCAACACCTCTTTGTCCTTTTGTCTGTGACATCTTTTGGTTATCTCCAACTATCACTGGCCCTTTATCCAGCTCTACTTGTTCCACTCCCTCCTTAAACTAGCTTATATTTCACGTTTCTTCTGTTTTTACTTAGTTCTGTTGAAGGGTCATTCGGACTTGAAACGTCAAATGTGCTCCTCTCTGCAGATGCTGCCAGACCTGCTGAGTTTTTCCAGGTATTTTTGTTTTTGTTTTTTTTTGGATTTCCAGCATCCGCAGTTTTTTGCTTTTAACATAAAGACCGTTCCCTGGTCTCACCCAATGGTCTCGCTGAGAGAGCTGTCCAGATCTTTAAAGCTGGTATGAAGAAGTTATCTGGAGGTACTCTGGAGTCTCGCCTTTCCAGATTTCTCCTAAGTTACCATACAACACCACATACTACTATGGGCTCGACACCTTCAAAGCTACTGATGAAATACCGTTTACATATGTGTTTAAACTTGTTTCCAATTCTAGAGGGGAAGGTGACACAGCCAGAATAATCAAAAATTGAACCCCGATCTACACAACAATGCTCGCACATTCCATGTAGGCAACCCTGTGTATGTGTGTAAGTTTGGAAGTGCACCCTGTTGGACTCCATGATCTGGTCCATTATCTTTTCAAGTGCAAGTTGAAGATAGAATTGTAGGTAAACACACAGATCATATCAGGGCTAGAGAAACATCCCAACAAATGCAAGATCAATCTGTGATCGATGTTTCGCTGCTGACTTCTGAGGTGCATGATCATCCTCAAGCTGATATTCCAGGCGTTTCTAACAAGTTGCCAAATACAGAATTACCCAATTCCAACCATGTGTCTCTGAGTGTCGCTCCAAATCCTGTTAATCCTGTTCAGGAGTCGCCTTCAGTAGAACTACACGCTCTAACCGCTTCCGCTGAGCTCCTCAGAGACTTGATTTGTAATCACCAGAGAGTGTACAAATGTTTGCTGGTTTTTCTGACATGTATTTTATAGTAAATGTAAGAAACTTAAAAGGGGAGAAAGTGGAGTAACTGGACTTTTGTCCCACCCAAAACAAAAACAGAATTACCTGGAAAAACTCAGCAGGTCTGGCAGTCCCACCCTCCTGTCAATCACTCATCATGTGATGCAATTATGGCGGGGGGTGGGGGGGCTTCGACCAATAAGTTTATTGCGCGGGTAATCCGGGGGCGGGGCTCCTAACACAAGCGTGTAAACTCCTCCCCATGTCTCCTAAATCAAACTTCACCTTTTCCTCACCAAATTTACACACATAGTTTTTTATGGAGTGATTCCACGCACCGTTTACAGAGATTGGACAGACATTACAGTGTGATTCCACAGTTTCTATCGAGTGATTACGCACAGTTAGTGTGATTACACACACACTTTATAGAGCGACTTCCAACATAGTTTACAATGTGAATACACTCTTTGTTGCGAGCCCAGGAAAATAAAGAAGAAAGCTTAACTTTTAAAAAGCGAAAGTCAAGCCCTCAAGATTGGGAACTACAGCTCCCGACAGGCCTCAGTGGTGTTTGCACATGCGCCGCACCTGGAACGGCCGCACATGCGCAGTCGGGGCATGTTCTGATCAGGACCTTTTTCGTTTTTTGAAGCTTTGAAGCCAGTTCTGCGCTTGTGCTGAATAAGAAAACAAGAGAAAGTGAAACACTGTGAAAAGGGGGAGGGGGTGTCAGGTGACCCAGAAGAGAACGCCATTGTGCAGAACGTGCCAGAAGAAGCTCGACAGGGAGCAGTTCCCAAAGAAAAGAAGAAAGGTCTAAAAACTAGGGAGAGGGACAGAAAGAGGTCCCAGGAAGACAGCCAAGCCAAGGAACACGGACAGGGATCCGGAACAGGTCCTGTTAAGTTGAATTGAAAGTAAGCAGTAGAAATGCTCCAAGTTAAAAAGACAGAGTTGCAGAGAGTAGACTTAGAACAAAATGGGCTTGCAAGAAGCCAGAAGTACTGAGGAGACAGCTTAAGGTTTGTGACTCTTTACTGTGGGCTTTTGGAGCAGTGGTGTTCTGCTTGGCACAGCTGAGTATCTGAGAGAGTGTGTAGAAGGTGAAGCTTGAATGCATGTGGCGATCCAGGAGAGATCAAAATCCTGGAAGTGGATCCTTGTGAAGACTTCTGAGGGAAAATATTTGGGAGAAAATTCCAAGGCGAGTTCTTTGAGAGTGGAGATTGGAAACCCTCATGAGAAAGATAGAATTTCCATGAGGCCAGTTGGCTCATGGTGTAATGAACCTCTTGGGAGTTGATAAAAAATCCATAGCATCTGCTTTGGGTGGTATCTGTCACTTGATCTTGGAGTGTGCTGTGTCTGACACAGGTCGTCTATTGGTTTACATGGACTGTATACTTACTGTGAACATTATAAGATAGATTTTGTAACATGTATTATCTTTATGAATTTACAAATATCTGCAAAGGTATAATTGTGTGTGAAGGAGTAGTGTAATTTATGTATTTTTCTTTGTTTAATGTTCTATTTTTTTGTTAAAAGTTCACCAGCAGACTCCTGTGATTCTGTTCAGTAGCCAACCTCTACATTTCTAAACAAAGAAGTAAAGTTAGGATCTATCAACCCATCCTGGGATCTGACTTGTCTAGTAGTGACACCAACTGGCATCATAATAACATGTAGTTTACAGAGTGAGTACAGACACAGTTCACAGCGTGTTGACACACAGTTACATTGTGATTACACACACCAGGTTTACAGTGTGATCATGTACACACAGTTTACGGAGTGGTTGCACACAGATTGAGGTGTGATTGCACAAACATTTTTTATGGAGTAATTACACACACAGTGTGATTGCACACACAGTTCATAGAGTGATTACAGAGACAGTTCACAGTGTGATTTCACATGCACACTGTGATTAGAGACACAGGGCAGGATTTTCAGCTCAGCGTGCGGGCGCTCACCTGACACACGCGAGTGTGAAATAACGCGCGATGACATCGCACTCGCACGATATTTTGGTTGGCGGGTGTGTACGGGAGTCAGTAGTATGCCCGCCGACAACTAAGAGGGCCATTAAGCCCATTAAACAATTAACTAAAGTGGAATTTTACGGTTGGCAGCTCTGTGTCTTCAGGGAGCTTTGACTGAGCGCGCATATACAAACTTTAGCACTCGTTAATTGGCCAGTCAATGTGAAATCACGGTTGGGGCCCGATTGCAGACAGCAGACCGTTGTGCGGCCACTCCCGGTCCCGCCCACTGTGCCTGCCCGATGACGTAAAAATTCTGTTCACAGTTACGGTGTGATTACACAGAGACTGTTACAGAGTGATTGGATGACTTTACAGTGTGATTACTCGAACTGTTTTTAAGGAAGGGTTCCACACACAGGGCTGTATTTTATGTTTTGGGTGGGGGGCATGTAAAATGGGTAGGTACCCCCCCACACCACCTTCCCACCCACCTCTGAGCTCACCTCCAAAATATGGGGGCTGGGTAGGCACCAAAATCGGCAGCTCGCCTGCCATATTTAAATAAATAATCCAGGGTCAATTAGGCTGTTAGCAAGCCAATTGACCCTGATAATAGACTGCCCATGCCATAAATCGTTTGGCGTGGTCAGCCCAATTTTTAAAAAAAGTTCTTCAAAGAGCAGGAAGGAAGGAGGGGCAGTTCACTCTTCGGGGGCTGCCCTTTGAAGAGGAGGGTGTGGGGTGGTCCCCCTAAGAATGAACACTCCCTTCCTTCCTACCTGCCTGCAGCCTTAAACCCACACCCTCACTCCCCCACCACCTCCACCGACCTGTCAAAAACCTCCCTGCCCAAGACCCTGGATTTACCAGCTCCGGGGACCCATGGGCCTTCTTCCCTCTACTCCCGTTCCCTTGGTGCTGCTGGGACTGATGCAGGTGCTGGTCAATTGGATTGGCTGACAAGCGCCAGAATGTGGGACTTCCCTCCCAGTGAGGGGCAAAATTCCCACTTGGCCCCAGTTTAGTTGCTCCGCAGCTGTTTATGGCGATTGGTAGGTTGCCATGGAGCTTGTCGGCTCCGTGCTGATTATCCTCCCAGGGGGCGAGTGTCTGAAGCCGTTGTATTATTCAGCCCAGAGTTAGTGTGATTACACACACACAGACAATTTAGAGAGCGATTACACTGTAAACTGTGTGTGTGTAATTGCACTGTAAACTGTGTGTGTGTGTGTGTAATCGCAAAATATTACACACACACAGTTTAGAGCACGATTACACACACACAGCTTTGAATGTGATTGCACACAGCTTAGAGTGCGATTGCACATACAGCTGAGAGTGCGATTGCACACAGCTGAGAGTGCGATTGCACACACAGCTGAGAGTGCGATTGCACACACAGCTGAGAGTGCGATTGCACACACAGCTGAGAGTGCGATTGCACACACAGCTGAGAGTGCGATTGCACATAGCTGAGAGTGCGATTGCACACACAGCTGAGAGTGCGATTGCACACACAGCTGAGAGTGCGATTGCACACAGAGCTCAGAGTGCAAGTACACACAGCTGAGAGTGCGATTACACACACACACGGTTTAGAGTGCGATTACACACACACGCGGTTTAGAGTGCGACTACACACACACACGGTTTAGAGTGCGATTGCACACACACACACAGCTTAGAGAGCGATTACACACACACACACAGTTTAGAGTGCGATTGCACACACAGCTTAGAATGCAATTACACACACAGCTTAGAGGGCGATTACACACAGCTTAAAGTGCGATTACACACACACACAGTTTAGAGTGTGATTACATATACAGCTTAGAGTGCGATTGCACACACAGCTTACAGTGCGATTGCACACACACAGCTTACAGTGCGATTACACACATCATAGGGTGCGATTGCACTCACAGCTTAGGGTGCGATTGCACTCACAGCTTAGGGTGCGATTGCACACAGCTTAGGGTGCGATTGCACACACAGCTTAGGATGCGATTGCACACACAGCATAGAGTGCAATTGCACACACAGCTTAAAGTGCGATTACACACACAGCTTAGAGTGCGATTGCACACACAGCTTAGAGTGCGATTGCGAACACAGCTTAGAGTGCGATTACACACACAGCTTACAGTGCGATTTCGCAAACAGCTTAGAGTGCAATTACACACACAGTTTAGAGTGCGATTACACACACATACACCTTAGAGTGCGACTACACACACAGCTTAGAGTGCGATTAAACAGGCAGCTTAGAGTGCACTTCCACACACAGCTTAGAGTCCGATTACACTCATAGCTTAGAGTGCGATTGCACACACAGATTAGAGTGCGATTACACACACAGTTTAGAGAGCAATCACAAACAGTTTAGTGAGCAATTACACACGCACAGCTAAGAGTGCGATTGCACACACAGCCTAGAGTGCGATTGCACACACAGCCTAGAGTGCGATTGCACACACAGCTTTGAGTGCGATTGCACACACAGCTTCGAGTGCGATTGCACACACAGCTTCGAGTGCGATTGCACACACAGCTTCGAGTGCGATTGCACACACAGCTTCGAGTGCGATTGCACACACAGCTTCGAGTGCGATTGCACACACAGCTTCGAGTGCGATTGCACACACAGCTTCGAGTGCGATTGCACACAGCTTCGAGTGCGATTACACATACACAGCTTAGGGTGAGATTACACACACACACACAGTTTAGAGTGCGATTACACACAGACACAGCTTAGAGTGCGATTACACACACACACACAGCTTAGAGTGAGAGTGCGATTACACATGCACACATAGGTTAGGGTGTGAGTACACACACGCACGCAGAGCTTAGAGTGCGATTATACACGGACACACAACCTAGAGTGCGTTAACATGGCACACACAGCTTACTGTGCGATTACACACACACGCACAGCTCAGAGTGCGATTAGACACACACACACAGCTTAGAGTGCGATTACACACAGCTTAGAGTGCGATTACAAAGATACACACAGCTTAGAGTGCGATTAGACACACACACGGTTTAGAGTGCGACTACACACACACACACGGTTTAGAGTGCGATTTCACACACAGCTTAGAATGCAATTACACACACAGCTTAGAGGGCGATTACACACAGCTTAAAGTGCGATTACACACACACACAGTTTAGAGTGTGATTACATATACAGCTTAGAGTGCAATTGCACACACAGCTTAGAGTGCAATTGCACACACAGCTTAGAGTGCGATTACACACAGAGCTTAGAGTGTGATTACACACAGCTTAGAGTGCGATTGCACACACAGCTTAGAGTGCGATTGCACACACAGCTTAGAGTGCGATTACACACAGCTTAGAGTGCGATTACACACAGCTTAGAGTGCGATTGCACACACAGCTTAGAGTGCGATTGCACACAGCTTAGAGTGCGATTGCACACACACAACTTAGCGTGAGATTACCCACACACAGATTAGAGTGCGATTACACACAGCTTAGTGTGCAATTACACACAGAGTTTAGAGAACAATCACAAACAGCTTAGCGAGCAATTACACACACACAGCTTAGAGTGCGATTGCACACACAGCTTAGAGTGCGATTACACACACAGCTTAGAGTGCAATTACTCACACACACAGCTTAGAGTGCGATTACACACACACACAGCTTAGAGTGCGATTACACATACACACACAGCTTTGAGTGTAATTACACATACAGCTTAGAGTGCGATTGCACATACAGCTTAGAATGCGATTTCACACACAGCGTAGAGTGCGATTGCACATACAGCTTACAGTGCGATTACACACACACACAGCTTACAGTGCAAGTACGCACAAACACACAGCTTAGGGTGCGATTACACACACACACACAGTTTAAGAGTGCGATTGCACACAAACACAGCTTAGAGTGCGGTTACACACACAGCTTAGAGTGCGATTACACACAGACACACAGCTTAGAGTGCGATTACACACGGACACACAGCTTAGAGTGCAATTACACACGCACACACAGCCTTGAGTGCGATTACACACGCACACACAGCTTAGAGTGCGATTACACACACAGCTTAGAGTGCGATTACACACAGACACACAGCTTAGAGTGCTATTACACACGGACACACAGCTTAGAGTGCAATTACACACGCACACACAGCCTTGAGTGCGATTACACACGCACACACAGCTTAGAGTGCGATTACACACACAGATTAGAGAGCAATTAAACACACACACAGTTTAGAGTGTGACTGCACACACAGTTTAGAGTGAGATTACACCCACATACAGCTTAGAGTGCGATTACACACACCCACAGCTTAGAGTGCGATTACACACAGTTTAGAGTGCTGTTACACACAGCTTAGAGTGCGACTACACACACAGATTAGAGTGTGATTACACACAGACTTTCGAGAGCAGTCACAGACAAACAGCTTAGCGAGCAATTACACACACACAGTGTAGAGTGCGATTACACACACACACAGCTTAGGGTGCAATTGCACACACAGTTTAGAGTGCAATTGCACACACAGCTTAGAGTGCGATTACACACACAGACAGAGCTTAGAGTGCAATTACACATACATACACACAGCTTAGAGTGTGATTACACATTCACCTTAGAGTGCGATTGCACACACAGCTTAGAGTGCGATTGCACACACAGCTTAGAGTGCGATTGCACACACAGCTTAAAGTTCGATTGCACACACAGCTCTGAGTGCGATTGCACACAGCTTAGAGTGCGATTACACACAGAGCTTAGAGTGCGATTACACACACAGTTTAGAGTGTGATTACAGACACAGCTTAGAGTGCGATTACACACTCAGCTTAGAGTGCGATTACACACACAGCTTAGAGTGCGATTACACAGAGCTTAGAGTGCGATTACACAGAGCTTAGAGTGCGATTACACACAGTTTAGAGTGCGATTACACACACACACAGCTTAGAGTGTGATTACACATTCACCTAAGAGTGCGATTGCACACAGATTAGAGTGCGATTGCACACACAGCTTAGAGTGCGATTGCACACACACCTTAGAGTGCGATTACACAGAGCTTAGAGTGCGATTACACACAGTTTAGAGTGCGATTACACACACAGCTTAGAGTGCGATTACACACACAGCTTAGAGTGCGATTACACACTCAGCTTAGAGTGCGATTACACACTCAGCTTAGAGTGCGATTACACACACACACAGCTTAGAGTGCGATTACTCACACACACAGCTTAGAGTGCGATTACACACACACACAGCTTAGAGTGCGATTACACATACACACACAGCTTTGAGTGTAATTACACATACAGCTTTGAGTGTGATTGCACACACAGCTTAGAATGCGATTGCACACACAGCGTAGAGTGCGATTGCACATACAGCTTACAGTGCGATTACACACACACACACAGCTTAGAGTGCGAGTACACACAAACACACAGCTTAGGGTGCGATTACACACACACACAGCTTAAGAGTGCGATTGCACACAAACACAGCTTAGAGTGCGATTACACACGCACACACAGCTTTGAGTGCAAATACACATGCACACACAGCCCAGAGTGCGTTTACACGGCACACACAGCTTAGAGTGCGATTACACACAAACTTACAGCTTAGGGTGCGATTACATGCACACACAGCTTAAGAGCGCGATTGCACACAAACACAGCTTAGAGTGCAATTACACATGCACACACAGCTTTGAGTGCAAATACACATGGACACACAGCCTAGAGTGCGTTTACACGGCACACACAGCTTAGAGTGCGATTACACACACGCAGCTTAGGGTGAGATTACACACACACAGAGTTTAGAGTGCGATTACACACAGAGCTTAGTGTGCGATTACACACAGAGCTTTGAGTGCGATTACACACAGAGCTTAGCGTGCGATTACACACAGAGCTTAGAGTGCGATTACACACAGAGCTTAGAGTGCGATTACACACAGAGCTTAGAGTGCGATTACACATAGAGCTTAGAGTGCGATTACACACACAGTTCAGAGTGCGATTACACACAGAGCTTAGAGTGCGATTACACACAGAGCTTAGAGTGCGATTACACACAGAGCTTAGAGTGCGATTACAGACACAGCTTAGACTGCGATTACACACACAGCTTCGAGTGCGATTACACACACACACAGCTTAGAGTGCGGTTACACACACAGCTTACGGTTAGATTACACAAATCTTAGGGTGCGATTGTACACGCAGGTTAGAGTCCGATTGCACACCCGGCTTAGGGTGCAATTGCACACACAGCTTAGAGTGCGATTACCCACACAGTTTAGAGAGCGCTTTCACACACATACAGCTTAGAGTGCGATTACACACACACACAGCTTAGAGTGCAATTACACACACAGATTAGAGTGCACTTGCACACGCACCTTAGAGTGCGATTACACACAGCTTAGAGTGCGACTACACACACAGATCAGAGTGTGATTACACACACACTTTCAAGAGCAATCAGACAAACAGCTTAGCGAGCAATTACACACACACAGTGTAGAGTGCGATTACAAACACACACAGCTTAAGGTGCGATTGCACACCCAGTTTAGAGGGGAATTGTACACACAGCTTAGATTGCGATTACAAAAAGAGCTTAGAGTGCGATTACACACCCAGTTTAGAGTGCGATTACACACGCAGCTTAGAGTGCGATTACACACGCAGCTTAGAGTGTGATTACACACACAGCTTAGAGTGCGATTACACACACAGCTTAGAGTGCGATTACACACACACACAGCTTAGAGTGCGATTACTCACACACACAGCTTAGAGTGCGATTACACATACACACACAGCTTTGAGTGTAATTACACATACAGCTTACAGTGCGATTACACACACACACAGCTTAGAGTGCGATTACACACAAACACACAGCTTAGGGTGTGATTACACGCACACACAGCTTAAGAGTGCGATTGCACACAAACACAGCTTAGAGTGCGATTACACACGCACACACAGCTTTGAGTGCAAATACACATGCACACACAGCCTAGAGTGCGCTTACACGGCACACACAGCTTAGAGTGCGATTACACACACGCAGCTTATGGTGAGATTACACACACACAGAGTTTAGAGTGCGATTACACACAGAGCTTTGAGTGCGATTACACACAGAGCTTAGAGTGCGATTACACACGCACGCACAGCTTTGAGTGCGAATACACATGCACACACAGCCTAGAGTGCGTTTACACGGCACACACAGCTTAGAGTGCGATTACACTCACGCATCTTAGGGTGAGATTACACACACACAGAGCTTAGAGTGCGATTACACACAGAGCTTAGAGTGCGATTACACACAGAGCTTAGAGTGCGATTACACACAGAGCTTAGAGTGCGATTACACACACAGCTTAGAGTGCGGTTACACACACAGCTTAGAGTGCGATCACTCACACACACAGCTTAGAGTGCGATTACACATACACACGCAGCTTTGAGTGTAATTACACATACAGCTTACAGTGCGATTACACACACACACAGCTTAGAGTGCGATTACACACAAACACACAGCTTAGGGTGTGATTACACGCACACACAGCTTTAAGAGTGCGATTGCACACAAACACAGCTTAGAGTGCGATTACACACGCACACACAGCTTTGAGTGCAAATACACATGCACACACAGCCTAGAGTGCGCTTACACGGCACACACAGCTTAGAGTGCGATTACACACACGCAGCTTATGGTGAGATTACACACACACAGAGTTTAGAGTGCGATTACACACAGAGCTTTGAGTGCGATTACACACAGAGCTTAGAGTGCGATTACACACGCACGCACAGCTTTGAGTGCGAATACACATGCACACACAGCCTAGAGTGCGTTTACACGGCACACACAGCTTAGAGTGCGATTACACTCACGCATCTTAGGGTGAGATTACACACACACAGAGTTTAGAGTGCGATTACACACAGAGCTTAGAGTGCGATTACACACAGAGCTTAGAGTGCGATTACACACAGAGCTTAGAGTGCGATTACACACACAGCTTAGAGTGCGGTTACACACACAGCTTAGAGTGTGATTACACACAGACACACAGCTTAGAGTGCAATTACACACGCACACACAGCCTTGAGTGCGATTACACACGCACACACAGTTTAGAGTGCGATTACACACACAGATTAGAGAGCATTTAAACACACACACAGTTTAGAGTGTGACTGCACACACAGTTTAGAGTGAGATTACACCCACATACAGCTTAGAGTGCGATTACACACACCCACAGCTTAGAGTGCGATTACACACAGTTTAGAGTGCTGTTACACACAGCTTAGAGTGCGATTACATACACACAGCTTACGGTTAGATTACACACATCTTAGGGTGCGATTGTACACACAGGTTAGTGTGCGATTGCACAGCCGGCTTAGGGTGCAATTGCACACACAGCTTAGAGTGCGATTATCCACACAGCTTAGAGTGCGACTACACACACAGATTAGAGTGTGATTACACACAGACTTTCGAGAGCAGTCACAGACAAACAGCTTAGCGAGCAATTACACACACACAGTGTAGAGTGCGATTACACACACACACAGCTTAGGGTGCAATTGCACACACAGTTTAGAGTGCAATTGCACACACAGTTTAGAGTGCGATTACACACACAGACAGAGCTTAGAGTGCAATTACACATACATACACACAGCTTAGAGTGTGATTACACATTCACCTTAGAGTGCGATTGCACACACAGCTTAGAGTGCGATTGCACACACAGCTTAAAGTCCAATTGCACACACAGCTCTGAGTGCGATTGCACACAGCTTAGAGTGCTATTACACACAGAGCTTAGAGTGCGATTACACACACAGTTTAGAGTGCGATTACAGACACAGCTTAGAGTGCGATTACACACTCAGCTTAGAGTGCGATTACACACACAGCTTAGAGTGCGATTACACAGGGCTTAGAGTGCGATTACACACAGTTTAGAGTGCGATTACACACACACACACAGCTTAGAGTGTGATTACACATTCACCTAAGAGTGCGATTGCACACACAGCTTAGAGTGCGATTGCACACACAGCTTAGAGTGCGATTGCACACACACCTTAGAGTGCGATTACACACAGCTTAGAGTGCGATTACACAGAGCTTTGCGTGCGATTACACACAGAGCTTAGAGTGCGATTACACACTCAGCTTAGAGTGCGATTACACACACACACAGCTTAGAGTGCGATTACTCACACACACAGCTTAGAGTGCGATTACACACACACACAGCTTAGAGTGCGATTACACATACACACACAGCTTTGAGTGTAATTACACATACAGCTTTGAGTTTGATTGCACACACAGCTTAGAATGCGATTGCACACACAGCGTAGAGTGCGATTGCACATACAGCTTACAGTGCGATTACACACACACACACAGCTTAGAGTGCGAGTACACACAAACACACAGCTTAGGGTGCGATTACACACACACACAGCTTAAGAGTGCGATTGCACACAAACACAGCTTAGAGTGCGATTACACACGCACACACAGCTTTGAGTGCAAATACACATGCACACACAGCCCAGAGTGCGTTTACACGGCACACACAGCTTAGAGTGCGATTACACACAAACTTACAGCTTAGGGTGCGATTACACGCACACACAGTTTAAGAGCGCGATTGCACACAAACACAGCTTAGAGTGCAATTACACACGCACACACAGCTTTGAGTGCAAATACACATGGACACACAGCCTAGAGTGCGTTTACACGGCACACACAGCTTAGAGTGCGATTACACACACGCAGCTTAGGGTGAGATTACACACACACAGAGTTTAGAGTGCGATTACACACAGAGCTTAGTGTGCGATTACACACAGAGCTTTGCGTGCGATTACACACAGAGCTTAGCGTGCGATTACACACAGAGCTTAGAGTGCGATTACACACAGAGCTTAGAGTGCGATTACACACAGAGCTTAGAGTGCGATTACACATAGAGCTTAGAGTGCGATTACACACACAGTTCAGAGTGCGATTACACACAGAGCTTAGAGTGCGATTACACACACAGCTTAGAGTGCGATTACAGACACAGCTTAGACTGCGATTACACACACAGCTTCGAGTGCGATTACACACACACACAGCTTAGAGTGCGGTTACACACACAGCTTACGGTTAGATTACACAAATCTTAGGGTGCGATTGTACACGCAGGTTAGAGTCCGATTGCACACCCGGCTTAGGGTGCAATTGCACACACAGCTTAGAGTGCGATTACCCACACAGTTTAGAGAGCGCTTTCACACACATACAGCTTAGAGTGCGATTACACACACAGCTTAGAGTGCGATTACACACAGACACACAGCTTAGAGTGCTATTACACACGGACACACAACTTAGAGTGCAATTACACACGCACACACAGCCTTGAGTGCGATTACACATGCACACACAGCTTAGAGTGCGATTACACACACAGATTAGAGAGCAATTAAACACACACACAGTTTAGAGTGTGACTGCACACACAGTTTAGAGTGAGATTACACCCACATACAGCTTAGAGTGCGATTACACACACCCACAGCTTAGAGTGCGATTACACACAGTTTAGAGTGCTGTTACACACAGCTTAGAGTGCGATTACATACACACAGCTTACGGTTAGATTACACACATCTTAGGGTGCGATTGTACACACAGGTTAGTGTGCGATTGCACAGCCGGCTTAGGGTGCAATTGCACACACAGCTTAGAGTGCGATTATCCACACAGCTTAGAGTGCGACTACACACACAGATTAGAGTGTGATTACACACAGACTTTCGAGAGCAGTCACAGACAAACAGCTTAGCGAGCAATTACACACACACAGTGTAGAGTGCGATTACACACACACACAGCTTAGGGTGCAATTGCACACACAGTTTAGAGTGCAATTGCACACACAGCTTAGAGTGCGATTACACACACAGACAGAGCTTAGAGTGCAATTACACATACATACACACAGCTTAGAGTGTGATTACACATTCACCTTAGAGTGCGATTGCACACACAGCTTAGAGTGCGATTGCACACACAGTTTAAAGTCCGATTGCACACACAGCTCTGAGTGCGATTGCACACAGCTTAGAGTGCTATTACACACAGAGCTTAGAGTGCGATTACACACACAGTTTAGAGTTCGATTACAGACACAGCTTAGAGTGCGATTACACAGGGCTTAGAGTGCGATTACACACAGTTTAGAGTGCGATTACACACACACACACAGCTTAGAGTGTGATTACACATTCACCTAAGAGTGCGATTGCACACACAGATTAGAGTGCGATTGCACACACAGCTTAGAGTGCGATTGCACACACAGCTTAGAGTGCGATTGCACACACACCTTAGAGTGCGATTACACACAGCTTAGAGTGCGATTACACACAAACACACCGCTTAGGGTGCGATTACACACACACACAGCTTAAGAGTGCGATTGCACACAAACACAGCTTAGAGTGCGATTACACACGCACACACAGCTTTGAGTGCAAATACACATGCACACACAGCCCAGAGTGCGTTTACACGGCACACACAGCTTAGAGTGCGATTACACACAAACTTACAGCTTAGGGTGCGATTACACGCACACACAGCTTAAGAGCGCGATTGCACACAAACACAGCTTAGAGTGCAGTTACACACGCACACACAGCTTTGAGTGCAAATACACGTGGACACACAGCCTAGAGTGCGTTTACACGGCACACACAGCTTAGAGTGCGATTACACACACGCAGCTTAGGGTGAGATTACACACACACAGAGTTTAGAGTGCGATTACACACAGAGCTTAGTGTGGGATTACACACAGAGCTTTGAGTGCGATTACACACAGAGCTTAGCGTGCGATTACACACAGAGCTTAGAGTGCGATTACACACAGAGCTTAGAGTGCGATTACACACAGAGCTTAGAGTGCGATTACACATAGAGCTTAGAGTGCGATTACACACAGTTCAGAGTGCGATTACACACACAGCTTAGAGTGCGATTACACACACAGCTTAGAGTGCGATTGCACACACAGCTTAAAGTTCGATTGCACACACAGCTCTGAGTGCGATTGCACACAGCTTAGAGTGCTATTACACACAGAGCTTAGAGTGCGATTACACACACAGTTTAGAGTGCGATTACAGACACAGCTTAGAGTGTGATTACACACTCAGCTTAGAGTGCGATTACACACACAGCTTAGAGTGCGATTACACAGGGCTTAGAGTGCGATTACACACAGTTTAGAGTGCGATTACACACACACACACAGCTTAGAGTGTGATTACACATTCACCTAAGAGTGCGATTGCACACACAGATTAGAGTGCGATTGCACACACAGCTTAGAGTGCGATTGCACACACAGCTTAGAGTGCGATTGCACACACACCTTAGAGTGCGATTACACACAGCTTAGAGTGCGATTACACAGAGCTTAGAGTGCGATTACACACAGTTTAGAGTGCGATTACATACACACAGCTTACGGTTAGATTACACACATCTTAGGGTGCGATTGTACACACAGGTTAGTGTGCGATTGCACAGCCGGCTTAGGGTGCAATTGCACACACAGCTTAGAGTGCGATTATCCACACAGCTTAGAGTGCGACTACACACACAGATTAGAGTGTGATTACACACAGACTTTCGAGAGCAGTCACAGACAAACAGCTTAGCGAGCAATTACACACACACAGTGTAGAGTGCGATTACACACACACACAGCTTAGGGTGCAATTGCACACACAGTTTAGAGTGCAATTGCACACACAGCTTAGAGTGCGATTACACACACAGACAGAGCTTAGAGTGCAATTACACATACATACACACAGCTTAGAGTGTGATTACACATTCACCTTAGAGTGCGATTGCACACACAGCTTAGAGTGCGATTGCACACACAGCTTAAAGTTCGTTTGCACACACAGCTCTGAGTGCGATTGCACACAGCTTAGAGTGCTATTACACACAGAGCTTAGAGTGCGATTACACACACAGTTTAGAGTGCGATTACAGACACAGCTTAGAGTGCGATTACACACTCAGCTTAGAGTGCGATTACACACACAGCTTAGAGTGCGATTACACAGGGCTTAGAGTGCGATTACACACAGTTTAGAGTGCGATTACACACACACACACAGCTTAGAGTGTGATTACACATTCACCTAAGAGTGCGATTGCACACACAGATTAGAGTGCGATTGCACACACAGCTTAGAGTGCGATTGCACACACAGCTTAGAGTGCGATTGCACACACACCTTAGAGTGCGATTACACACACAGCTTAGAGTGCGATTACAGACACAGCTTAGAGTGCGATTACACACTCAGCTTAGAGTGCGATTACACACACACACAGCTTAGAGTGCGATTACTCACACACACAGCTTAGAGTGCGATTACACACACACACAGCTTAGAGTGCGATTACACATACACACACAGCTTTGAGTGTAATTACACATACAGCTTTGAGTTTGATTGCACACACAGCTTAGAATGCGATTGCACACACAGCGTAGAGTGCGATTGCACATACAGCTTACAGTGCGATTACACACACACACACAGCTTAGAGTGCGAGTACACACAAACACACAGCTTAGGGTGCGATTACACACACACACAGCTTAAGAGTGCGATTGCACACAAACACAGCTTAGAGTGCGATTACACACGCACACACAGCTTTGAGTGCAAATACACATGCACACACAGCCCAGAGTGCGTTTACACGGCACACACAGCTTAGAGTGCGATTACACACAAACTTACAGCTTAGGGTGCGATTACACGCACACACAGTTTAAGAGCGCGATTGCACACAAACACAGCTTAGAGTGCAATTACACACGCACACACAGCTTTGAGTGCAAATACACATGGACACACAGCCTAGAGTGCGTTTACACGGCACACACAGCTTAGAGTGCGATTACACACACGCAGCTTAGGGTGAGATTACACACACACAGAGTTTAGAGTGCGATTACACACAGAGCTTAGTGTGCGATTACACACAGAGCTTTGAGTGCGATTACATACACACAGCTTACGGTTAGATTACACACATCTTAGTGTGCGATTGCACAGCCGGCTTAGGGTGCAATTGCACACACAGCTTAGAGTGCGATTATCCACACAGCTTAGAGTGCGACTACACACACAGATTAGAGTGTGATTACACACAGACTTTCGAGAGCAGTCACAGACAAACAGCTTAGCGAGCAATTACACACACACAGTGTAGAGTGCGATTACACACACACACAGCTTAGGGTGCAATTGCACACACAGTTTAGAGTGCAATTGCACACACAGCTTAGAGTGCGATTACACACACAGACAGAGCTTAGAGTGCAATTACACATACATACACACAGCTTAGAGTGTGATTACACATTCACCTTAGAGTGCGATTGCACACACAGCTTAGAGTGCGATTGCACACACAGCTTAAAGTTCGATTACACACACCGTTTAGAGTGCGATTACAGACACAGCTTAGAGTGCGATTACACACTCAGCTTAGAGTGCGATTACACACACAGCTTAGAGTGCGATTACACAGAGCTTAGAGTGCGATTACACACAGTTTAGAGTGCGATTACACACACACACACAGCTTAGAGTGTGATTACACATTCACCTAAGAGTGCGATTGCAAACACAGATTAGAGTGCGATTGCACACAGCTTAGAGTGCGATTACACACAGAGCTTAGAGTGCGATTACACACACAGTTTAGAGTGCGATTGCACACACAGCTTAGAGTGCGATTGCACGCACAGCGTACAGTGCGATTGCACATACAGCTTACAGTGCGATTACACACACACACAGCTTAGAGTGCGATTACACACAAACACAGCTTAGGGTGTGATTACACGCACACACAGCTTAAGAGTGCGATTGCACACAAACACTGCTTAGAGTGCGATTACACACGCACACACAGCTTTGAGTGCAAATACACATGCACACACAGCCTAGAGTGCGCTTACACGGCACACACAGCTTAGAGTGCGATTACACACACGCAGCTTATGGTGAGATTACACACACACAGAGTTTAGAGTGTGATTACACACAGAGCTTAGAGTGCGATTACACACAGAGCTTTGAGTGCGATTACACACAGAGCTTAGAGTGCGATTACACACTGAGCTTTGAGTGCGATTACACACACAGCTTAGAGTGCGATTACACACAGACACACAGCTTAGAGTGCAATTACACACGCATACACAGCCTTGAGTGCGATTACACACGCACACACAGCTTAGAGTGCGATTACACACACCGATTGGAGAGCAATTAAACACACACATAGTTTAGAGTGCGATTGCACACACCCACAGCTTAGAGTGCGATTACACACAGTTTAGAGTGCTGTTACACACAGCTTAGAGTGCGATTACACACACACAGCTTACGGTTAGATTACACACATCTTACGGTGCGATTGTACACACAAGTTAGTGTGCGATTGCACAGCCGGCTTAGGGTGCAATTGCACACACAGCTTAGAGTGCGATTATCCACACAGCTTAGAGTGCAAATGCACACACAGCTTAAAGTGCGATTACACACACAGTTTAGAGAGCGCTTTCACACACATACAGCTTAGAGTGCGATTACACACACACACAGCTTAGAGTGCAATTACACACACAGATTAGAGTGCACTTGCACACGCACTTTAGAGTGCGATTACACACAGCTTAGAGTGCGACTACACACACAGATTAGAGTGTGATTACACACAGACTTTCGAGAGCAATCACAGACAAACAGCTTAGCGAGCAATTACACACACACAGTGTAGAGTGCGATTACACACACACACAGCTTAGGGTGCAATTGCACACACAGCCTAGAGTGCAGTTGCACACACAGCTTAGAGTGCGATTGCACACACAGCTTAGAGTGCGATTGCACACACACCTTAGAGTGCGATTACACACAGAGCTTAGAGTGCGATTACACACACAGATTAGAGAGCAATTACACACACACACACAGTTTAGCGTGTGATTGCACACACAGTTTAGAGTGAGATTACACCCACATACAGCTTAGAGTGCGATTACTCACACCCACAGCTTAGATTGCGATTACACACAGTTTAGAGTGCTGCCACACACAGCTTAGAGTGCGATTACACACACACAGCTTACGGTTAGATTACACACATCATAGGGTGCGATTGTACACACAGGTTAGAGTGCGATTGCACAGCCGGCTTAGGGTGCAATTGCCCACACAGCTTAGAGTGCGATTACCCAGACAGCTTAGAGTGCAAATGCACACACAGCTTAATGTGCGATTACACACACAGTTTAGAGAGCGCTTTCAAACACATACGGCTTAGAGTGCGATTACACACACACACAGCTTAGAGTGCAATTACACACACAGATTAGAGTGCACTTGCACACGCACCTTAGAGTGTGATTACACACAGCTTAGCGTGCGACTACACACACAGATTAGAGTGTGATTACACACAGACGTTCGAGAGCAATCACAGACAAACAGCTTAGAGAGCAATTACGCACACACAGTGTAGAGTGCGATTACACACACACACAGCTTTGGGTGCGATTGCACACACAGTTTAGAGTGCAATTGCACACACAGCTTAGAGTGCGATTACACACACACACACAGCTTAGAGTGTGATTACACATTCACCTAAGAGTGCGATTGCACACACAGATTAGAGTGCGATTGCACACACAGCTTAGAGTGCGATTGCACACACAGCTTAGAGTGCGATTGCACACACAACTTAGAGTGCGATTACACACAGCTTAGAGTGCGATTACACAGAGCTTAGAGTGCGATTACACACAGTTTAGAGTGCGATTACACACACACACAGCTTAGAGTGTGATTACACATTCACCTAAGAGTGCGATTGCACACAGATTAGAGTGCGATTGCACACACAGCTTAGAGTGCGATTGCACACACACCTTAGAGTGCGATTACACAGAGCTTAGAGTGCGATTACACACAGTTTAGAGTGCGATTACACACACAGCTTAGAGTGCGATTACACACACAGCTTAGAGTGCGATTACAGACACAGCTTAGAGTGCGATTACACACTCAGCTTAGAGTGCGATTACACACACACACAGCTTAGAGTGCGATTACTCACACACACAGCTTAGAGTGCTATTACACACGGACACACAACTTAGAGTGCAATTACACACGCACACACAGCCTTGAGTGCGATTACACATGCACACACAGCTTAGAGTGCGATTACACACACAGATTAGAGAGCAATTAAACACACACACAGTTTAGAGTGTGACTGCACACACAGTTTAGAGTGAGATTACACCCACATACAGCTTAGAGTGCGATTACACACACCCACAGCTTAGAGTGCGATTACACACAGTTTAGAGTGCTGTTACACACAGCTTAGAGTGCGATTACATACACACAGCTTACGGTTAGATTACACACATCTTAGGGTGCGATTGTACACACAGGTTAATGTGCGATTGCACAGCCGGCTTAGGGTGCAATTGCACACACAGCTTAGAGTGCGATTATCCACACAGCTTAGAGTGCGACTACACACACAGATTAGAGTGTGATTACACACAGACTTTCGAGAGCAGTCACAGACAAACAGCTTAGCGAGCAATTACACACACACAGTGTAGAGTGCGATTACACACACACACAGCTTAGGGTGCAATTGCACACACAGTTTAGAGTGCAATTGCACACACAGCTTAGAGTGCGATTACACACACAGACAGAGCTTAGAGTGCAATTACACATACATACACACAGCTTAGAGTGTGATTACACATTCACCTTAGAGTGCGATTGCACACACAGCTTAGAGTGCGATTGCACACACAGCTTAAAGTCCGATTGCACACACAGCTCTGAGTGCGATTGCACACAGCTTAGAGTGCTATTACACACAGAGCTTAGAGTGCGATTACACACACAGTTTAGAGTTCGATTACAGACACAGCTTAGAGTGCGATTACACACTCAGCTTAGAGTGCGATTACACACACAGCTTAGAGTGCGATTACACAGGGCTTAGAGTGCGATTACACACAGTTTAGAGTGCGATTACACACACACACACAGCTTAGAGTGTGATTACACATTCACCTAAGAGTGCGATTGCACACACAGATTAGAGTGCGATTGCACACACAGCTTAGAGTGCGATTGCACACACAGCTTAGAGTGCGATTGCACACACACCTTAGAGTGCGATTACACACAGCTTAGAGTGCGATTACACAGAGCTTAGAGTGCGATTACACACAGTTTAGAGTGCGATTACACACACAGCTTAGAGTGCGATTACACACACAGCTTAGAGTGCGATTACAGACACAGCTTAGAGTGCGATTACACACTCAGCTTAGAGTGCGATTACACACACACACAGCTTAGAGTGCGATTACTCACACACACAGCTTAGAGTGCGATTACACACACACACAGCTTAGAGTGCGATTACACATACACACACAGCTTTGAGTGTAATTACACATACAGCTTTGAGTTTGATTGCACACACAGCTTAGAATGCGATTGCACACACAGCGTAGAGTGCGATTGCACATACAGCTTACAGTGCGATTACACACACACACACAGCTTAGAGTGCGAGTACACACAAACACACAGCTTAGGGTGCGATTACACACACACACAGCTTAAGAGTGCGATTGCACACAAACACAGCTTAGAGTGCGATTACACACGCACACACAGCTTTGAGTGCAAATACACATGCACACACAGCCCAGAGTGCGTTTACACGGCACACACAGCTTAGAGTGCGATTACACACAAACTTACAGCTTAGGGTGCGATTACACGCACACACAGCTTAAGAGCGCGATTGCACACAAACACAGCTTAGAGTGCAGTTACACACGCACACACAGCTTTGAGTGCAAATACACGTGGACACACAGCCTAGAGTGCGTTTACACGGCACACACAGCTTAGAGTGCGATTACACACACGCAGCTTAGGGTGAGATTACACACACACAGAGTTTAGAGTGCGATTACACACAGAGCTTAGTGTGGGATTACACACAGAGCTTTGAGTGCGATTACACACAGAGCTTAGCGTGCGATTACACACAGAGCTTAGAGTGCGATTACACACAGAGCTTAGAGTGCGATTACACACAGAGCTTAGAGTGCGATTACACATAGAGCTTAGAGTGCGATTACACACACAGTTCAGAGTGCGATTACACACACAGCTTAGAGTGCGATTACACACACAGCTTAGAGTGCGATTGCACACACAGCTTAAAGTTCGATTGCACACACAGCTCTGAGTGCGATTGCACACAGCTTAGAGTGCTATTACACACACAGTTTAGAGTGCGATTACAGACACAGCTTAGAGTGTGATTACACACTCAGCTTAGAGTGCGATTACACACACAGCTTAGAGTGCGATTACACAGGGCTTAGAGTGCGATTACACACAGTTTAGAGTGCGATTACACACACACACACAGCTTAGAGTGTGATTACACATTCACCTAAGAGTGCGATTGCACACACAGATTAGAGTGCGATTGCACACACAGCTTAGAGTGCGATTGCACACACAGCTTAGAGTGCGATTGCACACACACCTTAGAGTGCGATTACACACAGCTTAGAGTGCGATTACACAGAGCTTAGAGTGCGATTACACACAGTTTAGAGTGCGATTACACACACAGCTTAGAGTGCGATTACACACACAGCTTAGAGTGTGATTACAGACACAGCTTAGAGTGCGATTACACACTCAGCTTAGAGTGCGATTACACACACACACAGCTTAGAGTGCGATTACTCACACACACAGCTTAGAGTGCGATTACACACACACACAGCTTAGAGTGCGATTACACATACACACACAGCTTTGAGTGTAATTACACATACAGCTTTGAGTTTGATTGCACACACAGCTTAGAATGCGATTGCACACACAGCGTAGAGCGCGATTGCACATACAGCTTACAGTGCGATTACACACACACACACAGCTTAGAGTGCGAGTACACACAAACACACAGCTTAGGGTGCGATTGCACACACACACAGCTTAAGAGTGCGATTGCACACAAACACAGCTTAGAGTGCGATTACACACGCATACACAGCTTTGAGTGCAAATACACATGCACACACAGCCCAGAGTGCGTTTACACGGCACACACAGCTTAGAGTGCGATTACACACAAACTTACAGCTTAGGGTGCGATTACACGCACACACAGCTTAAGAGCGCGATTGCACACAAACACAGCTTAGAGTGCAATTACACACGCACACACAGCTTTGAGTGCAAATACACATGGACACACAGCCTAGAGTGCGTTTACACGGCACACACAGCTTAGAGTGCGATTACACACACGCAGCTTAGGGTGAGATTACACACACACAGAGTTTAGAGTGCGATTACACACAGAGCTTAGTGTGCGATTACACACAGAGCTTTGCGTGTGATTACACACAGAGCTTAGCGTGCGATTACACACAGAGCTTAGAGTGCGATTACACACAGAGCTTAGAGTGCGATTACACACAGAGCTTAGAGTGCGATTACACATAGAGCTTAGAGTGCGATTACACACACAGTTCAGAGTGCGATTACACACAGAGCTTAGAGTGCGATTACACACAGAGCTTAGTGTGGGATTACACACAGAGCTTTGAGTGCGATTACACACAGAGCTTAGCGTGCGATTACACACAGAGCTTAGAGTGCGATTACACACAGAGCTTAGAGTGCGATTACACACAGAGCTTAGAGTGCGATTACACATAGAGCTTAGAGTGCGATTACACACACAGTTCAGAGTGCGATTACACACACAGCTTAGAGTGCGATTACACACACAGCTTAGAGTGCGATTACACACACAGCTTAGAGTGCGATTGCACACACACACAGCTTAGGGTGCAATTGCACACACAGCCTAGAGTGCAGTTGCACACACAGCTTAGAGTGCGATTGCACACACAGCTTAGAGTGCGATTGCACACACACCTTAGAGTGCGATTACACACAGAGCTTAGAGTGCGATTACACACACAGATTAGAGAGCAATTACACACACACACACAGTTTAGCGTGTGATTGCACACACAGTTTAGAGTGAGATTACACCCACATACAGCTTAGAGTGCGATTACTCACACCCACAGCTTAGATTGCGATTACACACAGTTTAGAGTGCTGCCACACACAGCTTAGAGTGCGATTACACACACACAGCTTACGGTTAGATTACACACATCTTAGGGTGCGATTGTACACACAGGTTAGAGTGCGATTGCACAGCCTGCTTAGGGTGCAATTGCCCACACAGCTTAGAGTGCGATTACCCAGACAGCTTAGAGTGCAAATGCACACACAGCTTAATGTGCGATTACACACACAGTTTAGAGAGCGCTTTCAAACACATACGGCTTAGAGTGCGATTACACACACACACAGCTTAGAGTGCAATTACACACACAGATTAGAGTGCACTTGCACACGCACCTTAGAGTGTGATTACACACAGCTTAGCGTGCGACTACACACACAGATTAGAGTGTGATTACACACAGACGTTCGAGAGCAATCACAGACAAACAGCTTAGAGAGCAATTACGCACACACAGTGTAGAGTGCGATTACACACACACACAGCTTTGGGTGCGATTGCACACACAGTTTAGAGTGCAATTGCACACACAGCTTAGAGTGCGATTACACACACACACACAGCTTAGAGTGTGATTACACATTCACCTAAGAGTGCGATTGCACACACAGATTAGAGTGCGATTGCACACACAGCTTAGAGTGCGATTGCACACACAGCTTAGAGTGCGATTGCACACACAACTTAGAGTGCGATTACACACAGCTTAGAGTGCGATTACACAGAGCTTAGAGTGCGATTACACACAGTTTAGAGTGCGATTACACACGCAGCTTAGAGTGCGATTACACACACAGCTTAGAGTGCGATTACAGACACAGCTTAGAGTGCGATTACACACTCAGCTTAGAGTGCGATTACACACACACACAGCTTAGAGTGCGATTACTCACACACACAGCTTAGAGTGCGATTACACACACACACAGCTTAGAGTGCGATTACACATACACACACAGCTTTGAGTGTAATTACACATACAGCTTTGAGTGTGATTGCACACACAGCTTAGAATGTGATTGCACACACAGTGTAGAGTACGATTGCACATACAGCTTACAGTGCGACTACACACACACACACAGCTTAGGGTGCGATTACACACACACACAGCTTAAGAGTGCGATTGCACACAAACACAGCTTAGAGTGCGATTACACACGCACACACAGCTTTGAGTGCAAATACACATGCACACACAGCCCATAGTGCGTTTACACGGCACACACAGCTTAGAGTGCGATTACACACAAACACACAGCTTAGTGTGCGATTACACGCACACACAGCTTAAGAGCGCGATTGCACACAAACACAGCTTAGAGTACAATTACACACGCACACACAGCTTTGAGTGCAAATACACATGGACACACAGCCTAGAGTGCGTTTACACGGCACACACAGCTTAGAGTGCGATTACACACACGCAGCTTAGGGTGAGATTACACACACACAGAGTTTAGAGTGCGATTACACACAGAGCTTAGAGTGCGATTACACACAGAGCTTTGAGTGCGATTACACACAGAGCTTAGCGTGCGATTACACACAGAGCTTAGAGTGCGACTACACACAGAGCTTAGAGTGCGATTACACACAGAGCTTAGAGTGCGATTATACATAGAGCTTAGAGTGCGATTACACACACAGTTCAGAGTGCGATTACACACACAGCTTAGAGTGCGATTACACACACAGATTAGAGTGCGATTACACACACAGATTAGAGTGCGATTACAGACACAGCTTAGACTGCGATTACACACACAGCTTCGAGTGTGATTACACACACACACAGCTTAGAGTGCGGTTACACACACATCTTACGGTTAGATTACACACATCTTCGGGTGCGATTGTACATGCAGGTTAGAGTGCGATTGCGCACCCGGCTTAGGGTGCAATTGCACACACAGCTTAGAGTGCGATTACCCACACAGTTTAGAGAGCGCTTTCACACACATACAGCTTAGAGTGCGATTACACACACACACAGCTTAGAGTGCAATTACACACACAGATTAGAGTGCACTTGCACACGCACCTTAGAGTGCGATTACACACAGCTTAGAGTGCGACTACACACACAGATCATAGTGTGATTACACACACACTTTCAAGAGCAATCAGACAAACAGCTTAGCGAGCAATTACACACACACAGTGTATAGTGCGCTTACACACACACACACAGCTTAAGGTGCGATTGCACACCCAGTTTAGAGTGCAATTGTACACACAGCTTAGAGTGCGATTGCACACACAGCTTAGAGTGCGATTGCACACACACCTTAGAGTGCGATTACACAGAGCTTAGAGTGCGATTACACACAGTTTAGAGTGCCATTACACACACACACACAGCTTAGAGTGTGATTACACATTCACCTAAGAGTGCGATTGCACACACAGATTAGAGTGCGATTGCACACACAGCTTAGAGTGCGATTGCACACACAGCTTAGAGTGCGATTGCACACACACCTTAGAGTGCGATTACACACAGCTTAGAGTGCGATTACACAGAGCTTAGAGTGCGATTACACACAGTTTAGAGTGCGATTGCACACACAGCTTAGAGTGCGATTACACACACAGCTTAGAGTGCGATTACAGACACAGCTTAGAGTGCGATTACACACTCAGCTTAGAGTGCGATTACACACACACACAGCTTAGAGTGCGATTACACACACAGTTTAGAGTGCGATTGCACACACAGCTTAGAGTGCGATTGCACGCACAGCGTACAGTGCGATTGCACATACAGCTTACAGTGCGATTACACACACACACAGCTTAGAGTGCGATTACACACAAACACAGCTTAGGGTGTGATTACACGCACACACAGCTTAAGAGTGCGATTGCACACAAACACTGCTTAGAGTGCGATTACACACGCACACACAGCTTTGAGTGCAAATACACATGCACACACAGCCTAGAGTGCGCTTACACGGCACACACAGCTTAGAGTGCAATTACACACACAGATTAGAGTGCACTTGCACACGCACCTTAGAGTGTGATTACACACAGCTTAGCGTGCGACTACACACACAGATTAGAGTGTGATTACACACAGACGTTCGAGAGCAATCACAGACAAACAGCTTAGAGAGCAATTACGCACACACAGTGTAGAGTGCGATTACACACACACACAGCTTTGGGTGCGATTGCACACACAGTTTAGAGTGCAATTGCACACACAGCTTAGAGTGCGATTACACACACACACACAGCTTAGAGTGTGATTACACATTCACCTAAGAGTGCGATTGCACACACAGATTAGAGTGCGATTGCACACACAGCTTAGAGTGCGATTGCACACACAGCTTAGAGTGCGATTGCACACACAACTTAGAGTGCGATTACACACAGCTTAGAGTGCGATTACACAGAGCTTAGAGTGCGATTACACACAGTTTAGAGTGCGATTACACACGCAGCTTAGAGTGCGATTACACACACAGCTTAGAGTGCGATTACAGACACAGCTTAGAGTGCGATTACACACTCAGCTTAGAGTGCGATTACACACACACACAGCTTAGAGTGCGATTACTCACACACACAGCTTAGAGTGCGATTACACACACACAGCTTAGAGTGCGATTACACATACACACACAGCTTTGAGTGTAATTACACATACAGCTTTGAGTGTGATTGCACACACAGCTTAGAATGTGATTGCACACACAGTGTAGAGTACGATTGCACATACAGCTTACAGTGCGACTACACACACACACACAGCTTAGGGTGCGATTACACACACACACAGCTTAAGAGTGCGATTGCACACAAACACAGCTTAGAGTGCGATTACACACGCACACACAGCTTTGAGTGCAAATACACATGCACACACAGCCCATAGTGCGTTTACACGGCACACACAGCTTAGAGTGCGATTACACACAAACACACAGCTTAGGGTGCGATTACACGCACACACAGCTTAAGAGCGCGATTGCACACAAACACAGCTTAGAGTACAATTACACACGCACACACAGCTTTGAGTGCAAATACACATGGACACACAGCCTAGAGTGCGTTTACACGGCACACACAGCTTAGAGTGCGATTACACACACGCAGCTTAGGGTGAGATTACACACACACAGAGTTTAGAGTGCGATTACACACAGAGCTTAGAGTGCGATTACACACAGAGCTTTGAGTGCGATTACACACAGAGCTTAGCGTGCGATTACACACAGAGCTTAGAGTGCGACTACACACAGAGCTTAGAGTGCGATTACACACAGAGCTTAGAGTGCGATTATACATAGAGCTTAGAGTGCGATTACACACACAGTTCAGAGTGCGATTACACACACAGCTTAGAGTGCGATTACACACACAGATTAGAGTGCGATTACACACACAGATTAGAGTGCGATTACAGACACAGCTTAGACTGCGATTACACACACAGCTTCGAGTGTGATTACACACACACACAGCTTAGAGTGCGGTTACACACACATCTTACGGTTAGATTACACACATCTTCGGGTGCGATTGTACATGCAGGTTAGAGTGCGATTGCGCACCCGGCTTAGGGTGCAATTGCACACACAGCTTAGAGTGCGATTACCCACACAGTTTAGAGAGCGCTTTCACACACATACAGCTTAGAGTGCGATTACACACACACACAGCTTAGAGTGCAATTACACACACAGATTAGAGTGCACTTGCACACGCACCTTAGAGTGCGATTACACACAGCTTAGAGTGCGACTACACACACAGATCATAGTGTGATTACACACACACTTTCAAGAGCAATCAGACAAACAGCTTAGCGAGCAATTACACACACACAGTGTATAGTGCGCTTACACACACACACACAGCTTAAGGTGCGATTGCACACCCAGTTTAGAGTGCAATTGTACACACAGCTTAGAGTGCGATTGCACACACAGCTTAGAGTGCGATTGCACACACACCTTAGAGTGCGATTACACAGAGCTTAGAGTGCGATTACACACAGTTTAGAGTGCCATTACACACACACACACAGCTTAGAGTGTGATTACACATTCACCTAAGAGTGCGATTGCACACACAGATTAGAGTGCGATTGCACACACAGCTTAGAGTGCGATTGCACACACAGCTTAGAGTGCGATTGCACACACACCTTAGAGTGCGATTACACACAGCTTAGAGTGCGATTACACAGAGCTTAGAGTGCGATTACACACAGTTTAGAGTGCGATTGCACACACAGCTTAGAGTGCGATTACACACACAGCTTAGAGTGCGATTACAGACACAGCTTAGAGTGCGATTACACACTCAGCTTAGAGTGCGATTACACACACACACAGCTTAGAGTGCGATTACACACACAGTTTAGAGTGCGATTGCACACACAGCTTAGAGTGCGATTGCACGCACAGCGTACAGTGCGATTGCACATACAGCTTACAGTGCGATTACACACACACACAGCTTAGAGTGCGATTACACACAAACACAGCTTAGGGTGTGATTACACGCACACACAGCTTAAGAGTGCGATTGCACACAAACACTGCTTAGAGTGCGATTACACACGCACACACAGCTTTGAGTGCAAATACACATGCACACACAGCCTAGAGTGCGCTTACACGGCACACACAGCTTAGAGTGCGATTACACACACGCAGCTTATGGTGAGATTACACACACACAGAGTTTAGAGTGTGATTACACACAGAGCTTAGAGTGCGATTACACACAGAGCTTTGAGTGCGATTACACACAGAGCTTAGAGTGCGATTACACACTGAGCTTTGAGTGCGATTACACACACAGCTTAGAGTGCGATTACACACAGACACACAGCTTAGAGTGCAATTACACACGCATACACAGCCTTGAGTGCGATTACACACGCACACACAGCTTAGAGTGCGATTACACACACCGATTGGAGAGCAATTAAACACACACATAGTTTAGAGTGCGATTGCACACACCCACAGCTTAGAGTGCGATTACACACAGTTTAGAGTGCTGTTACACACAGCTTAGAGTGCGATTACACACACACAGCTTACGGTTAGATTACACACATCTTACGGTGCGATTGTACACACAGGTTAGTGTGCGATTGCACAGCCGGCTTAGGGTGCAATTGCACACACAGCTTAGAGTGCGATTATCCACACAGCTTAGAGTGCAAATGCACACACAGCTTAAAGTGCGATTACACACACAGTTTAGAGAGCGCTTTCACACACATACAGCTTAGAGTGCGATTACACACACACACAGCTTAGAGTGCAATTACACACACAGATTAGAGTGCACTTGCACACGCACTTTAGAGTGCGATTACACACAGCTTAGAGTGCGACTACACACACAGATTAGAGTGTGATTACACACAGACTTTCGAGAGCAATCACAGACAAACAGCTTAGCGAGCAATTACACACACACAGTGTAGAGTGCGATTACACACACACACAGCTTAGGGTGCAATTGCACACACAGCCTAGAGTGCAGTTGCACACACAGCTTAGAGTGCGATTGCACACACAGCTTAGAGTGCGATTGCACACACACCTTAGAGTGCGATTACACACAGAGCTTAGAGTGCGATTACACACACAGATTAGAGAGCAATTACACACACACACACAGTTTAGCGTGTGATTGCACACACAGTTTAGAGTGAGATTACACCCACATACAGCTTAGAGTGCGATTACTCACACCCACAGCTTAGATTGCGATTACACACAGTTTAGAGTGCTGCCACACACAGCTTAGAGTGCGATTACACACACACAGCTTACGGTTAGATTACACACATCTTAGGGTGCGATTGTACACACAGGTTAGAGTGCGATTGCACAGCCGGCTTAGGGTGCAATTGCCCACACAGCTTAGAGTGCGATTACCCAGACAGCTTAGAGTGCAAATGCACACACAGCTTAATGTGCGATTACACACACAGTTTAGAGAGCGCTTTCAAACACATACGGCTTAGAGTGCGATTACACACACACACAGCTTAGAGTGCAATTACACACACAGATTAGAGTGCACTTGCACACGCACCTTAGAGTGTGATTACACACAGCTTAGCGTGCGACTACACACACAGATTAGAGTGTGATTACACACAGACGTTCGAGAGCAATCACAGACAAACAGCTTAGAGAGCAATTACGCACACACAGTGTAGAGTGCGATTACACACACACACAGCTTTGGGTGCGATTGCACACACAGTTTAGAGTGCAATTGCACACACAGCTTAGAGTGCGATTACACACACACACACAGCTTAGAGTGTGATTACACATTCACCTAAGAGTGCGATTGCACACACAGATTAGAGAGCGATTGCACACACAGCTTAGAGTGCGATTGCACACACAGCTTAGAGTGCGATTGCACACACAACTTAGAGTGCGATTACACACAGCTTAGAGTGCGATTACACAGAGCTTAGAGTGCGATTACACACAGCTTAGAGTGCGATTACACACACAGATTAGAGAGCAATTAAACACACACACAGTTTAGAGTGCGATTACACACACAGTTTAGAGTGCGATTACACACGCAGCTTAGAGTGCGATTACACATGCAGCTTAGAGTGTGATTACACTCACGCATCTTAGGGTGAGATTACACACACACAGAGTTTAGAGTGCGATTACACACAGAGCTTAGAGTGCGATTACACACAGAGCTTAGAGTGCGATTACACACAGAGCTTAGAGTGCGATTACACACACAGCTTAGAGTGCGGTTACACACACAGTTTAGAGTGCGATTACACACAGACACACAGCTTAGAGTGCAATTACACACGCATACACAGCCTGAGTGCGATTACACACGCACACACAGCTTAGAGTGCGATTACACACACAGATTAGAGAGCAATTAAACACACACATAGTTTAGAGTGCGATTGCACACACAGTTTAGAGTGAGATTACACCCACATACAGCTTAGAGTGCGATTACACACACCCACAGCTTAGAGTGCGATTACACACAGTTTAGAGTGCTGTTACACACAGCTTAGAGTGCGATTACACACACACAGTTTACGGTTAGATTACACACATCTTAGGGTGCGATTGTACACACAGGTTAGTGTGCGATTGCACAGCCGGCTTAGGGTGCGATTACACACACACACAGCTTAGAGTGCGATTACTCACACACACAGCTTAGAGTGCGATTATACACACACACAGCTTAGAGTGCGATTACACATACACACACAGCTTTGAGTGTAATTACACATACAGCTTTGAGTGTGATTGCACACACAGCTTAGAATGCGATTGCACACACAGCGTAGAGTGCGATTGCACATGCAGCTTACAGTGCGATTACACACACACACACAGCTTAGAGTGCGAGTACACACAAACACACAGCTTAGGGTGCGATTACACACACACACAGGTTAAGAGTGCGATTGCACACAAACACAGCTTAGAGTGCGATTACACACGCACACACAGCTTTGAGTGCAAATACACATGCACACACAGCCCATAGTGCGTTTACACGGCACACACAGCTTAGAGTGCGATTACACACAAACACACAGCTTAGGGTGCGATTACACGCACACACAGCTTAAGAGCGCGATTGCACACAAACACAGCTTAGAGTGCAATTACACACGCACACACAGCTTTGAGTGCAAATACACATGGACACACAGCCTAGAGTGCGTTTACACGGCACACACAGCTTAGAGTGCGATTACACACACGCAGCTTAGGGTGAGATTACACACACACAGAGTTTAGAGTGCGATTACACACAGAGCTTAGAGTGCGATTACACACAGAGCTTTGAGTGCGATTACACACAGAGCTTAGCGTGCGATTACACACACAGTTTAGAGTGCGATTACAGACACAGCTTAGAGTGCGATTACACACTCAGCTTAGAGTGCGATTACACACACAGCTTAGAGTGCGATTACACAGGGCTTAGAGTGCGATTACACACAGTTTAGAGTGCGATTACACACACACACACAGCTTAGAGTGTGATTACACATTCACCTAAGAGTGCGATTGCACACACAGATTAGAGTGCGATTGCACACACACCTTAGAGTGCGATTACACACAGCTTAGAGTGCGATTACACAGAGCTTAGAGTGCGATTACACACACAGCTTAGAGTGCGATTACACACACACACAGCTTAGAGTGCAATTACACACACAGATTAGAGTGCACTTGCACACGCACCTTAGAGTGTGATTACACACAGCTTAGCGTGCGACTACACACACAGATTAGAGTGTGATTACACACAGACGTTCGAGAGCAATCACAGACAAACAGCTTAGAGAGCAATTACGCACACACAGTGTAGAGTGCGATTACACACACACACAGCTTTGGGTGCGATTGCACACACAGTTTAGAGTGCAATTGCACACACAGCTTAGAGTGCGATTACACACACACACACAGCTTAGAGTGTGATTACACATTCACCTAAGAGTGCGATTGCACACACAGATTAGAGTGCGATTGCACACACAGCTTAGAGTGCGATTGCACACACAGCTTAGAGTGCGATTGCACACACAACTTAGAGTGCGATTACACACAGCTTAGAGTGCGATTACACAGAGCTTAGAGTGCGATTACACACAGTTTAGAGTGCGATTACACACGCAGCTTAGAGTGCGATTACACACACAGCTTAGAGTGCGATTACAGACACAGCTTAGAGTGCGATTACACACTCAGCTTAGAGTGCGATTACACACACACACAGCTTAGAGTGCGATTACTCACACACACAGCTTAGAGTGCGATTACACACACACAGCTTAGAGTGCGATTACACATACACACACAGCTTTGAGTGTAATTACACATACAGCTTTGAGTGTGATTGCACACACAGCTTAGAATGTGATTGCACACACAGTGTAGAGTACGATTGCACATACAGCTTACAGTGCGACTACACACACACACACAGCTTAGGGTGCGATTACACACACACACAGCTTAAGAGTGCGATTGCACACAAACACAGCTTAGAGTGCGATTACACACGCACACACAGCTTTGAGTGCAAATACACATGCACACACAGCCCATAGTGCGTTTACACGGCACACACAGCTTAGAGTGCGATTACACACAAACACACAGCTTAGGGTGCGATTACACGCACACACAGCTTAAGAGCGCGATTGCACACAAACACAGCTTAGAGTACAATTACACACGCACACACAGCTTTGAGTGCAAATACACATGGACACACAGCCTAGAGTGCGTTTACACGGCACACACAGCTTAGAGTGCGATTACACACACGCAGCTTAGGGTGAGATTACACACACACAGAGTTTAGAGTGCGATTACACACAGAGCTTAGAGTGCGATTACACACAGAGCTTTGAGTGCGATTACACACAGAGCTTAGCGTGCGATTACACACAGAGCTTAGAGTGCGACTACACACAGAGCTTAGAGTGCGATTACACACAGAGCTTAGAGTGCGATTATACATAGAGCTTAGAGTGCGATTACACACACAGTTCAGAGTGCGATTACACACACAGCTTAGAGTGCGATTACACACACAGATTAGAGTGCGATTACACACACAGATTAGAGTGCGATTACAGACACAGCTTAGACTGCGATTACACACACAGCTTCGAGTGTGATTACACACACACACAGCTTAGAGTGCGGTTACACACACATCTTACGGTTAGATTACACACATCTTCGGGTGCGATTGTACATGCAGGTTAGAGTGCGATTGCGCACCCGGCTTAGGGTGCAATTGCACACACAGCTTAGAGTGCGATTACCCACACAGTTTAGAGAGCGCTTTCACACACATACAGCTTAGAGTGCGATTACACACACACACAGCTTAGAGTGCAATTACACACACAGATTAGAGTGCACTTGCACACGCACCTTAGAGTGCGATTACACACAGCTTAGAGTGCGACTACACACACAGATCATAGTGTGATTACACACACACTTTCAAGAGCAATCAGACAAACAGCTTAGCGAGCAATTACACACACACAGTGTATAGTGCGCTTACACACACACACACAGCTTAAGGTGCGATTGCACACCCAGTTTAGAGTGCAATTGTACACACAGCTTAGAGTGCGATTGCACACACAGCTTAGAGTGCGATTGCACACACACCTTAGAGTGCGATTACACAGAGCTTAGAGTGCGATTACACACAGTTTAGAGTGCCATTACACACACACACACAGCTTAGAGTGTGATTACACATTCACCTAAGAGTGCGATTGCACACACAGATTAGAGTGCGATTGCACACACAGCTTAGAGTGCGATTGCACACACAGCTTAGAGTGCGATTGCACACACACCTTAGAGTGCGATTACACACAGCTTAGAGTGCGATTACACAGAGCTTAGAGTGCGATTACACACAGTTTAGAGTGCGATTGCACACACAGCTTAGAGTGCGATTACACACACAGCTTAGAGTGCGATTACAGACACAGCTTAGAGTGCGATTACACACTCAGCTTAGAGTGCGATTACACACACACACAGCTTAGAGTGCGATTACACACACAGTTTAGAGTGCGATTGCACACACAGCTTAGAGTGCGATTGCACGCACAGCGTACAGTGCGATTGCACATACAGCTTACAGTGCGATTACACACACACACAGCTTAGAGTGCGATTACACACAAACACAGCTTAGGGTGTGATTACACGCACACACAGCTTAAGAGTGCGATTGCACACAAACACTGCTTAGAGTGCGATTACACACGCACACACAGCTTTGAGTGCAAATACACATGCACACACAGCCTAGAGTGCGCTTACACGGCACACACAGCTTAGAGTGCGATTACACACACGCAGCTTATGGTGAGATTACACACACACAGAGTTTAGAGTGTGATTACACACAGAGCTTAGAGTGCGATTACACACAGAGCTTTGAGTGCGATTACACACAGAGCTTAGAGTGCGATTACACACTGAGCTTTGAGTGCGATTACACACACAGCTTAGAGTGCGATTACACACAGACACACAGCTTAGAGTGCAATTACACACGCATACACAGCCTTGAGTGCGATTACACACGCACACACAGCTTAGAGTGCGATTACACACACCGATTGGAGAGCAATTAAACACACACATAGTTTAGAGTGCGATTGCACACACCCACAGCTTAGAGTGCGATTACACACAGTTTAGAGTGCTGTTACACACAGCTTAGAGTGCGATTACACACACACAGCTTACGGTTAGATTACACACATCTTACGGTGCGATTGTACACACAGGTTAGTGTGCGATTGCACAGCCGGCTTAGGGTGCAATTGCACACACAGCTTAGAGTGCGATTATCCACACAGCTTAGAGTGCAAATGCACACACAGCTTAAAGTGCGATTACACACACAGTTTAGAGAGCGCTTTCACACACATACAGCTTAGAGTGCGATTACACACACACACAGCTTAGAGTGCAATTACACACACAGATTAGAGTGCACTTGCACACGCACTTTAGAGTGCGATTACACACAGCTTAGAGTGCGACTACACACACAGATTAGAGTGTGATTACACACAGACTTTCGAGAGCAATCACAGACAAACAGCTTAGCGAGCAATTACACACACACAGTGTAGAGTGCGATTACACACACACACAGCTTAGGGTGCAATTGCACACACAGCCTAGAGTGCAGTTGCACACACAGCTTAGAGTGCGATTGCACACACAGCTTAGAGTGCGATTGCACACACACCTTAGAGTGCGATTACACACAGAGCTTAGAGTGCGATTACACACACAGATTAGAGAGCAATTACACACACACACACAGTTTAGCGTGTGATTGCACACACAGTTTAGAGTGAGATTACACCCACATACAGCTTAGAGTGCGATTACTCACACCCACAGCTTAGATTGCGATTACACACAGTTTAGAGTGCTGCCACACACAGCTTAGAGTGCGATTACACACACACAGCTTACGGTTAGATTACACACATCTTAGGGTGCGATTGTACACACAGGTTAGAGTGCGATTGCACAGCCGGCTTAGGGTGCAATTGCCCACACAGCTTAGAGTGCGATTACCCAGACAGCTTAGAGTGCAAATGCACACACAGCTTAATGTGCGATTACACACACAGTTTAGAGAGCGCTTTCAAACACATACGGCTTAGAGTGCGATTACACACACACACAGCTTAGAGTGCAATTACACACACAGATTAGAGTGCACTTGCACACGCACCTTAGAGTGTGATTACACACAGCTTAGCGTGCGACTACACACACAGATTAGAGTGTGATTACACACAGACGTTCGAGAGCAATCACAGACAAACAGCTTAGAGAGCAATTACGCACACACAGTGTAGAGTGCGATTACACACACACACAGCTTTGGGTGCGATTGCACACACAGTTTAGAGTGCAATTGCACACACAGCTTAGAGTGCGATTACACACACACACACAGCTTAGAGTGTGATTACACATTCACCTAAGAGTGCGATTGCACACACAGATTAGAGAGCGATTGCACACACAGCTTAGAGTGCGATTGCACACACAGCTTAGAGTGCGATTGCACACACAACTTAGAGTGCGATTACACACAGCTTAGAGTGCGATTACACAGAGCTTAGAGTGCGATTACACACAGCTTAGAGTGCGATTACACACACAGATTAGAGAGCAATTAAACACACACACAGTTTAGAGTGCGATTACACACACAGTTTAGAGTGCGATTACACACGCAGCTTAGAGTGCGATTACACATGCAGCTTAGAGTGTGATTACACTCACGCATCTTAGGGTGAGATTACACACACACAGAGTTTAGAGTGCGATTACACACAGAGCTTAGAGTGCGATTACACACAGAGCTTAGAGTGCGATTACACACAGAGCTTAGAGTGCGATTACACACACAGCTTAGAGTGCGGTTACACACACAGTTTAGAGTGCGATTACACACAGACACACAGCTTAGAGTGCAATTACACACGCATACACAGCCTGAGTGCGATTACACACGCACACACAGCTTAGAGTGCGATTACACACACAGATTAGAGAGCAATTAAACACACACATAGTTTAGAGTGCGATTGCACACACAGTTTAGAGTGAGATTACACCCACATACAGCTTAGAGTGCGATTACACACACCCACAGCTTAGAGTGCGATTACACACAGTTTAGAGTGCTGTTACACACAGCTTAGAGTGCGATTACACACACACAGTTTACGGTTAGATTACACACATCTTAGGGTGCGATTGTACACACAGGTTAGTGTGCGATTGCACAGCCGGCTTAGGGTGCGATTACACACACACACAGCTTAGAGTGCGATTACTCACACACACAGCTTAGAGTGCGATTATACACACACACAGCTTAGAGTGCGATTACACATACACACACAGCTTTGAGTGTAATTACACATACAGCTTTGAGTGTGATTGCACACACAGCTTAGAATGCGATTGCACACACAGCGTAGAGTGCGATTGCACATGCAGCTTACAGTGCGATTACACACACACACACAGCTTAGAGTGCGAGTACACACAAACACACAGCTTAGGGTGCGATTACACACACACACAGGTTAAGAGTGCGATTGCACACAAACACAGCTTAGAGTGCGATTACACACGCACACACAGCTTTGAGTGCAAATACACATGCACACACAGCCCATAGTGCGTTTACACGGCACACACAGCTTAGAGTGCGATTACACACAAACACACAGCTTAGGGTGCGATTACACGCACACACAGCTTAAGAGCGCGATTGCACACAAACACAGCTTAGAGTGCAATTACACACGCACACACAGCTTTGAGTGCAAATACACATGGACACACAGCCTAGAGTGCGTTTACACGGCACACACAGCTTAGAGTGCGATTACACACACGCAGCTTAGGGTGAGATTACACACACACAGAGTTTAGAGTGCGATTACACACAGAGCTTAGAGTGCGATTACACACAGAGCTTTGAGTGCGATTACACACAGAGCTTAGCGTGCGATTACACACACAGTTTAGAGTGCGATTACAGACACAGCTTAGAGTGCGATTACACACTCAGCTTAGAGTGCGATTACACACACAGCTTAGAGTGCGATTACACAGGGCTTAGAGTGCGATTACACACAGTTTAGAGTGCGATTACACACACACACACAGCTTAGAGTGTGATTACACATTCACCTAAGAGTGCGATTGCACACACAGATTAGAGTGCGATTGCACACACACCTTAGAGTGCGATTACACACAGCTTAGAGTGCGATTACACAGAGCTTAGAGTGCGATTACACACACAGCTTAGAGTGCGATTACACACACAGCTTAGAGTGCGATTACAGACACAGCTTAGAGTGCGATTACACACTCAGCTTAGAGTGCGATTACACACACACACAGCTTAGAGTGCGATTACTCACACACACAGCTTAGAGTGCGATTACACACACACACAGAGTTTAGAGTGCGATTACACACAGAGCTTAGAGTGCGATTACACACAGAGCTTTGAGTGCGATTACACACAGAGCTTAGCGTGCGATTACACACAGAGCTTAGAGTGCGATTACACACAGAGCTTAGAGTGCGATTACACACAGAGCTTAGAGTGCGATTACACATAGAGCTTAGAATGCGATTACACACACAGTTCAGAGTGCGATTACACACACAGCTTAGAGTGCGATTACACACACAGATTAGAGTGCGATTACAGACACAGCTTAGACTGCGATTACACACACAGCTTCGAGTGCGATTACACACACACACAGCTTAGAGTGCGGTTACACACACAGCTTACGGTTAGATTACACACATCTTCGGGTGCGATTATACATGCAGGTTAGAGTGCGATTGCGCACCCGGCTTAGGGTGCAATTGCACACACAGCTTAGAGTGCGATTACCCACACAGTTTAGAGAGCGCTTTCACACACATACAGCTTAGAGTGCGATTACACACACACACAGCTTAGAGTGCAATTACACACACAGATTAGAGTGCACTTGCACACGCACCTTAGAGTGCGATTACACACAGCTTAGAGTGCGACTACACACACAGATCATAGTGTGATTACACACACACTTTCAAGAGCAATCAGACAAACAGCTTAGCGAGCAATTACACACACACAGTGTATAGTGCGCTTACACACACACACAGCTTAAGGTGCGATTGCACACCCAGTTTAGAGTGCAATTGTACACACATCTTAGAGTGCGATTGCACACACAGCTTAGAGTGCGATTGCACACACACCTTAGAGTGCGATTACACAGAGCTTAGAGTGCGATTACACACAGTTTAGAGTGCGATTACACACACACACACAGCTTAGAGTGTGATTACACATTCACCTAAGAGTGCGATTGCACACACAGATTAGAGTGCGATTGCACACACAGCTTAGAGTGCGATTGCACACACAGCTTAGAGTGCGATTGCACACACACCTTAGAGTGCGATTACACACAGCTTAGAGTGCGATTACACAGAGCTTAGAGTGCGATTACACACAGTTTAGAGTGCGATTACACACACAGCTTAGAGTGCGATTACACACACAGCTTAGAGTGCGATTACAGACACAGCTTAGAGTGCGATTACACACTCAGCTTAGAGTGCGATTACACACACACACAGCTTAGAGTGCGATTACTCACACACACAGCTTAGAGTGCGATTACACACACACACAGCTTAGAGTGCGATTACACATACACACACAGCTTTGAGTGTAATTACACATACAGCTTTGAGTGTGATTGCACACACAGCTTAGAATGCGATTGCACACACAGCGTAGAGTGCTATTGCACATACAGCTTACAGTGCGATTACACACACACACACAGCTTAGAGTGCGAGTACACACAAACACACAGCTTAGGGTGCGATTACACACACACACAGCTTAAGAGTGCGATTGCACACAAACACAGCTTAGAGTGCGATTACACACGCACACACAGCTTTGAGTGCAAATACACATGCACACACAGCCCAGAGTGCGTTTACACGGCACACACAGCTTAGAGTGCGATTTCACACAAACTTACAGCTTAGGGTGCGATTACACGCACACACAGCTTAAGAGCGCGATTGCACACAAACACAGCTTAGAGTGCAATTACACACGCACACACAGCTTTGAGTGCAAATACACATGGACACACAGCCTAGAGTGCGTTTACACGGCACACACAGCTTAGAGTGCGATTACACACACGCAGCTTAGGGTGAGATTACACACACACAGAGTTTAGAGTGCGATTACACACAGAGCTTAGTGTGCGATTACACACTGAGCTTTGAGTGCGATTACACACAGAGCTTAGCGTGCGATTACACACAGAGCTTAGAGTGCGATTACACACAGAGCTTAGAGTGCGATTACACACAGAGCTTAGAGTGCGATTACACATAGAGCTTAGAGTGCAATTACACACACAGTTCAGAGTGCGATTACACACACAGCTTAGAGTGCGATTACACACACAGCTTAGAGTGCGATTACAGACACAGCTTAGACTGCGATTACACACACAGCTTCGAGTGCGATTACACACACACACAGCTTAGAGTGCGGTTACACACACAGCCTACGGTTAGATTACACAAATCTTAGGGTGCGATTGTACACGCAGGTTAGAGTGCGATTGCACACCCGGCTTAGGGTGCAATTGCACACACAGCTTAGAGTGCGATTACCCACACAGTTTAGAGAGCGCTTTCACACACATACAGCTTAGAGTGCGATTACACACACACACAGCTTAGAGTGCAATTACACACACAGATTAGAGTGCATTTGCACACGCACCTTAGAGTGCGATTACACACAGCTTAGAGTGCGACTACACACACAGATCAGAGTGTGATTACACACACACTTTCAAGAGCAATCAGACAAACAGCTTAGCGAGCAATTACACACACACAGTGTAGAGTGCGATTACACACACACACAGCTTAAGGTGCGATTGCACACCCAGTTTAGAGTGCAATTGTACACACAGCTTAGAGTGCGATTACATACACAGACAGAGCTTAGAGTGCAATTACACACACACACACAGCTTAGAGTGTGATTACACATTCACCTTAGAGTGCGATTGCACACACAGCTTAGAGTGCGATTACACACACAGATTAGAGAGCAATTAAACACACACATAGTTTAGAGTGCTATTGCACACACAGTTTAGAGTGAGATTACACCCACATACAGCCTAGTGTGCGATTACACACACACACAGCTTAAGGTGCGATTGCACACCCAGTTTAGAGTGCAATTGTACACACAGCTTAGAGTGCGATTACACACACAGACAGGGCTTAGAGTGCAATTACACACACACACACAGCTTCGAGTGTGATTACACATTCACCTTAGAGTGCGATTGCACACACAGCTTAGAGTGCGATTGCACACACAGATTAGAGAGTAATTAAACACACACATAGTTTAGAGTGCGATTGCACACACAGTTTAGAGTGAGATTACACCCACATACAGCTTAGAGTGCGATTACACACACCCACAGCTTAGAGTGCGATTACACACAGTTTAGAGTGCTGTTACACACAGCTTAGAGTGCGATTACACACACACAGCTTACGGTTAGATTACACACATCTTAGGGTGCGATTGTACACACAGGTTAGAGTGCGATTGCACACCCGGCTTAGGGTGCAATTGCCCACACAGCTTAGAGTGCGATTACCCAGACAGCTTAGAGTGCAAATGCACACACAGCTTAATGTGCGATTACACACACAGTTTAGAGAGCGCTTTCATACACATACGGCTTAGAGTGCGATTACACACACACACAGCTTAGAGTGCAATTACACACACAGATTAGAGTGCACTTGCACACGCACCTTAGAGTGTGATTACACACAGCTTAGCGTGCGACTACACACACAGATTAGAGTGTGATTACACACAGACGTTTGAGAGCAATCACAGACAAACAGCTTAGAGAGCAATTACGCACACACAGTGTAGAGTGCGATTACACACACACACAGCTTAGGGTGCGATTGCACACACAGTTTAGAGTGCAATTGCACACACAGCTTAGAGTGCGATTACACACACAGACAGAGCTTAGAGTGCAATTACACACACACACACAGCTTAGAGTGTGATTACACATTCACCTAAGAGTGCGATTGCACACACAGATTAGAGTGCGATTGCACACACAGCTTAGAGTGCGATTGCACACACAGCTTAGAGTGCGATTGCACACACACCTTAGAGTGCGATTACACACTGTTTAGAGTGCGATTACACAGAGCTTAGAGTGCGATTACACACAGTTTAGAGTGCGATTACACACACAGCTTAGAGTGCGATTACACACACAGCTTAGAGTGCGATTACAGACACAGCTTAGAGTGCGATTACACACTCAGCTTAGAGTGCGATTACACACACACACAGCTTAGAGTGCGATTACTCACACACACAGCTTAGAGTGCGATTACACACACACACAGCTTAGAGTGCGATTACACATACACACACAGCTTTGAGTGTAATTACACATACAGCTTTGAGTGTGATTGCACACACAGCTTAGAATGTGATTGCACACACAGTGTAGAGTGCGATTGCACATACAGCTTACAGTGCGATTACACACACACACACAGCTTAGGGTGCGATTACACACACACACAGCTTAAGAGTGCGATTGCACACAAACACAGCTTAGAGTGCGATTACACACGCACACACAGCTTTGAGTGCAAATACACATGCACACACAGCCCATAGTGCGTTTACACGGCACACACAGCTTAGAGTGCGATTACACACAAACACACAGCTTAGGGTGCGATTACACGCACACACAGCTTAAGAGCGCGATTGCACACAAACACAGCTTAGAGTGCAATTACACACGCACACACAGCTTTGAGTGCAAATACACATGGACACACAGCCTAGAGTGCGTTTACACGGCACACACAGCTTAGAGTGCGATTACACACACGCAGCTTAGGGTGAGATTACACACACACAGAGTTTAGAGTGCGATTACACACAGAGCTTAGAGTGCGATTACACACAGAGCTTTGAGTGCGATTACACACAGAGCTTAGAGTGCGATTACACATAGAGCTTAGAGTGCGATTACACACACAGTTCAGAGTGCGATTACACACACAGCTTAGAGTGCGATTACACACACAGATTAGAGTGCGATTACAGACACAGCTTAGACTGCGATTACACACACAGCTTAGAGTGCGATTACACACACACACAGCTTAGAGTGCGGTTACACACACAGCTTACGGTTAGATTACACACATCTTAGGGTGCGATTGTACATGCAGGTTAGAGTGCGATTGCGCACCCGGCTTAGGGTGCAATTGCACACACAGCTTAGAGTGCGATTACCCACACAGTTTAGAGAGCGCTTTCACACACATACAGCTTAGAGTGCGATTACACACACACACAGCTTAGAGTGCAATTACACACACAGATTAGAGTGCACTTGCACACGCACCTTAGAGTGCGATTACACACAGCTTAGAGTGCGACTACACACACAGATCAGAGTGTGATTACACACACACTTTCAAGAGCAATCAGACAAACAGCTTAGCGTGCAATTACACACACACAGTGTATAGTGCGCTTACACACACACACAGCTTAAGGTGCGATTGCACACCCAGTTTAGAGTGCAATTGTACACACATCTTAGAGTGCGATTGCACACACAGCTTAGAGTGCGATTGCACACACAGCTTAGAGTGCGATTGCACACACACCTTAGAGTGCGATTACACAGAGCTTAGAGTGCGATTACACACAGTTTAGAGTGCGATTACACACACACACAGCTTAGAGTGTGATTACACATTCACCTAAGAGTGCGATTGCACACACAGATTAGAGTGCGATTGCACACACAGCTTAGAGTGCGATTGCACACACAGCTTAGAGTGCGATTGCACACACACCTTAGAGTGCGATTACACACAGCTTAGAGTGCGATTACACAGAGCTTAGAGTGCGATTACACACAGTTTAGAGTGCGATTACACACACAGCTTAGAGTGCGATTACACACACAGCTTAGAGTGCGATTATAGACACAGCTTAGAGTGCGATTACACACTCAGCTTAGAGTGCGATTACACACACACACAGCTTAGAGTGCGATTACTCACACACACAGCTTAGAGTGCGATTACACACACACACAGCTTAGAGTGCGATTACACATACACACACAGCTTTGAGTGTAATTACACATACAGCTTTGAGTGTGATTGCACACACAGCTTAGAATGCGATTGCACACACAGCGTAGAGTGCGATTGCACATACAGCTTACAGTGCGATTACACACACACACACAGCTTAGAGTGCGAGTACACACAAACACACAGCTTAGGGTGCGATTACACACACACACAGCTTAAGAGTGCGAGTGCACACAAACACAGCTTAGAGTGCGATTACACACGCACACACAGCTTTGAGTGCAAATACACATGCACACACAGCCCAGAGTGCGTTTACACGGCACACACAGCTTAGAGTGCGATTACACACAAACTTACAGCTTAGGGTGCGATTACACGCACACACAGCTTAAGAGCGCGATTGCACACAAACACAGCTTAGAGTGCAATTACACACGCACACACAGCTTTGAGTGCAAATACACATGGACACACAGCCTAGAGTGCGTTTACACGGCACACACAGCTTAGAGTGCGATTACACACACGCAGCTTAGGGTGAGATTACACACACACAGAGTTTAGAGTGCGATTACACACAGAGCTTAGTGTGCGATTACACACAGAGCTTTGAGTGCGATTACACACAGAGCTTAGCGTGCGATTACACACAGAGCTTAGAGTGCGATTACACACAGAGCTTAGAGTGCGATTACACACAGAGCTTAGAGTGCGATTACACATAGAGCTTAGAGTGCGATTACACACACAGTTCAGAGTGCGATTACACACACAGCTTAGAGTGCGATTACACACACAGCTTAGAGTGCGATTACAGACACAGCTTAGACTGCGATTACACACACAGCTTCGAGTGCGATTACACACACACACAGCTTAGAGTGCGGTTACACACACAGCTTACGGTTAGATTACACAAATCTTAGGGTGCGATTGTACACGCAGGTTAGAGTGCGATTGCACACCCGGCTTAGGGTGCAATTGCACACACAGCTTAGAGTGCGATTACCCACACAGTTTAGAGAGCGCTTTCACACACATACAGCTTAGAGTGCGATTACACACACACACAGCTTAGAGTGCAATTACACACACAGATTAGAGTGCACTTGCACACGCACCTTAGAGTGCGATTACACACAGCTTAGAGTGCGACTACACACACAGATCAGTGTGTGATTACACACACACTTTCAAGAGCAATCAGACAAACAGCTTAGCGAGCAATTACACACACACAGTGTAGAGTGCGATTACACACACACACAGCTTAAGGTGCGATTGCACACCCATTTTAGAGTGCAATTGTACACACAGCTTAGAGTGCGATTACACACACAGACAGAGCTTAGAGTGCAATTACACACACACACACAGCTTAGAGTGTGATTACACATTCACCTTAGAGTGCGATTGCACACACAGCTTAGAGTGCGATTACACACACAGATTAGAGAGCAATTAAACACACACATAGTTTAGAGTGCGATTGCACACACAGTTTAGAGTGAGATTACACCCACATACAGCTTAGTGTGCGATTACACACACACACAGCTTAAGGTGCGATTGCACACCCAGTTTAGAGTGCAATTGTACACACAGCTTAGAGTGCGATTACACACACAGACAGGGCTTAGAGTGCAATTACACACACACACACAGCTTCGAGTGTGATTACACATTCACCTTAGAGTGCGATTGCACACACAGCTTAGAGTGCGATTACACACACAGATTAGAGAGCAATTAAACACACACATAGTTTAGAGTGCGATTGCACACACAGTTTAGAGTGAGATTACACCCACATACAGCTTAGAGTGCGATTACACACACCCACAGCTTAGAGTGCGATTACACACAGTTTAGAGTGCTGTTACACACAGCTTAGAGTGCGATTACACACACACAGCTTACGGTTAGATTACACACATCTTAGGGTGCGATTGTACACACAGGTTAGTGTGCGATTGCACACCCGACTTAGGGTGCAATTGCACACACAGCTTAGAGTGCGATTACACACACAGTTTAGAGAGCGCTTTCACACACATACAGCTTAGAGTGCGATTACACACACACACAGCTTAGAGTGCAATTAAACACACAGATTAGAGTGCACTTGCACACGCACCTTAGAGTGCGATTACACACAGCTTAGAGTGCGACTACACACACAGATTAGAGTGTGATTACACACAGACTTTCAAGAGCAATCACAGACAAACAGCTTAGCGAGCAATTACACACACGCAGTGTAGAGTGCGATTATACACACACACAGCTTAGGGTGCAATTGCACACACAGCTTAGAGTGCGATTGCACACACAGCTTAGAGTGCGATTGCACACACAGCTTAGAGTGCGATTGCACACACACCTTTGAGTGTGATTACTCACAGAGCTTCGAGTGCGATTACACACACAGTTTAGAGTGCGATTACACATGCAGCTTAGAGTGCGATTACACACGCAGCTTAGAGTGCGATTACAGACACAGCTTAGAGTGCGATTACACACACAGCTTAGAGTGTGATTGCACACACACACAGCTTAGAGTGCGATTACTCACACACACAGCTTAGAGTGCGATTACACATACACAGACAGCTTTGAGTGTAATTACACATACAGCTTAGAGTGCAATTGCACACACAGCGTAGAGTGCGATTGCACACACAGCTTAGAGCGCGATTGCACACACAGATTAGAGTGCGATTGCACACACAGCGTACAGTGCGATTGCACATACAGCTTACAGTGCGATTACACACACACACAGCTTAGAGTGCGATCACACAAAAACACACAGCTTAGGGTGTGATTACACGCACACACAGCTTAAGAGTGCGATTGCACACAAACACAGCTTAGGGTGCCATTACACACGCACACACAGCTTTGAGTGCAAATACACATGCACACACAGCCTAGAGTGCGCTTACACGGCACACACAGCTTAGAGTGCGATTACACACACGCAACTTATGGTGAGATTACACACACACAGAGTTTAGAGTGTGATTACACACAGAGCTTAGAATGCGATTACACACAGAGCTTTGAGTGCGATTACACACACAGCTTAGAGTGCGATTACACACAGACACACAGCTTAGAGTGCAATTACACACGCACACACAGCCTTGAGTGCGATTACACACGCACACACAGCTTAGAGTGCGATTACACACACAGATTAGAGAGCAATTACACACACACACAGTTTAGCATGCGATTGCACACACAGTTCTGAGTGAGATTACACCCACATACAGCTTAGAGTGCGATTACTCACACCCACAGCTTAGATTGCGATTACACACAGTTTAGAGTGCTGCTACACACAGCTTAGAGTGCGATTACACACACACAGCTTACGGTTAGATTACACACATCTTAGGGTGCGATTGCACACACAGGTTAGAGTGCGATTGCACACCCGGCTTAGGGTGCAATTGCACATACAGCTTAGAGTGCGATTACCCACACAGCTTAGAGTGCAAATGCACACACAGCTTAAAGTGCGATTACACACACAGTTGAGAGAGCGCTTTCACACACATACGGCTTAGAGTGCGATTACACACACACACAGCTTAGAGTGCAATTACACACACAGCTTAGAGTGCACTTGCACACGCACCTTAGAGTGCGATTACACACAGCTTAGAGTGCGACTACACACACAGATTAGAGTGTGATTTCACACAGACGTTCGAGAGCAATCACAGACAAACAGCTTAGAGAGCAATTACGCACACACAGTGTAGAGTGCGATTACACACACACACAGCTTAGGGTGCGATTGCACACACAGTTTAGAGTGCAATTTCTCACACAGCTTAGAGTGCGATTACACACACAGACAGAGCTTAGAGTGCAATTTCACACACACACACAGCTTAGAGTGTGATTACACATTCACCTTAGAGTGCGATTGCACACACAGATTAGAGTGCGATTGCACACACAGCTTAGAGTGCGATTGCACACACAGCTTAGAGTGCGATTGCACACACACCTTAGAGTGCGATTACACACAGCTTAGACTGCGATTACACAGAGCTTAGAGTGCGATTACACACACAGCTTAGAGTGCGATTACAGACACAGCTTAGAGTGCGATTACACACTCAGCTTAGAGTGCGATTACACACACACACAGCTTAGAGTGCGATTACACATACACACACAGCTTTTAGTGTAATTACACATACAGCTTTGAGTGTGATTGCACACACAGCTTAGAATGCGATTGCACACACAGCGTAGAGTCTGATTGCACATACAGCTTACAGTGCGATTACACACACACACAGCTTAGAGTGCGAGTACACACAAACACACAGCTTAGGGTGCGATTACACACACACACAGCTTAAGAGTGCGATTGCACACAAACACAGCTTAGAGTGCGATTACACACGCACACACAGCTTTGAGTGCAAATACACATGCACACACAGCCCAGAGTGCGTTTACACGGCACACACAGCTTAGAGTGCGATTACACACAAACACACAGCTTAGGGTGCGATTACACGCACGCACAGCTTTGAGTGCAAATACACATGGACACACAGCCTAGAGTGCGTTTACACGGCACACACAGCTTAGAGTGCGATTACACACATGCAGCTTAGGGTGAGATTACACACACACAAAGTTTAGAGTGCGATTACACACAGAGCTTAGAGTGCGATTACACTCAGAGCTTTGAGTGCGATTACACACAGAGCTTAGCGTGCGATTACACACAGAGCTTAGCGTGCGATTACACACAGAGCTTAGAGTGCGATTACACACAGAGCTTAGAGTGCGATTACACATAGAGCTTAGAGTGCGATTACACACACAGTTCAGAGTGCGATTACACACACAGCTTAGAGTGCGATTACACACACAGCTTAGAGTGCGATTACAGACACAGCTTAGACTGCGATTACACACACAGCTTCGAGTGCGATTACACACACGCGCAGCTTAGAGTGCGGTTACACACACAGCTTACGGTTAGATTACACACATCTTAGGGTGCGATTGTACACGCAGGTTAGAGTCCGATTGCACACCCGGCTTAGGGTGCAATTGCACACACAGCTTAGAGTGCGATTACCCACACAGTTTAGAGAGCGCTTTCACACACATACAGCTTAGAGTGCGATTACACACACAGCTTAGAGTGCGATTACACACACAGCTTAGAGTGCGATTACAGACACAGCTTAGACTGCGATTACACACACAGCTTCGAGTGCGATTACACACACGCACAGCTTAGAGTGCGGTTACACACACAGCTTACGGTTAGATTACACACATCTTAGGGTGCGATTGTACACGCAGGTTAGAGTGTGATTGCACACCCGGCTTAGGTTTCAATTGCACACACAGCTTAGAGTGCGATTACCCACACAGTTTATAGAGCGCTTTCACACACATACAGCTTCGAGTGTGATTACGCACACACACAGCTTAGAGTGCAATTACACACACAGATTAGAGTGCACTTGCACACGCACCTTAGAGTGCGATTACACACAGCTTAGAGTGCGACTACACACACAGATTAGAGTGTGATTACACACAGACTTTCGAGAGCAATCAGACAAACAGCTTAGCGAGCAATTACACACACACAGTGTAGAGTGCGATTACACACACACACAGCTTAGGGTGCGATTGCACACACAGTTTAGATTGCAATTGCACACACAGCTTAGAGTGCGATTACACACACAGACAGAGCTTAGAGTGCAATTACACACACACACACAACTTAGAGTGTATTTACACATTAACCTTAGAGTGCGATTGCAGACACAGCTTAGAGTGCGATTGCACACACAGCTTAGAGTGCGATTACACATACACACACAGCTTTGAGTGTAATTACACATACAGCTTAGAGTGCGATTGCACACACAGCTTAGAATGCGATTGCACACACAGCGTAGAGTGCGATTGCACATACAGCTTACAGTGCGATTGCACACACACACAGCTTAGAGTGCGAGTACGCACAAACACACAGCTTAGAGTGCGATTACACACACACACAGCTTAAGAGTGAGATTGCACACAAATACAGCTTAGAGTACGATTACACACGCACACACAGCTTTTAGTGCAAATACACATACACACACAGCTTAGAATGCGATTGCACACACAGCGTAGAGTGCGATTGCACATACAGCTTACAGTGCGATTACACACACACACAGCTTAGAGTGCGAGTACACACAAACACACAGCTTAGGGTGCGATTACACACACACACAGCTTAAGAGTGCGATTGCACACAAACACAGCTTAGAGTGCGATTACACACGCACACACAGCTTTGAGTGCAAATACACATGCACACACAGCCCAGAGTGCGTTTACACGGCACACACAGCTTAGAGTGCGATTACACACAAACACACAGCTTAGGATGCGATTACACGCACACACATCTTAAGAGCGCGATTGCACACAAACACAGCTTAGAGTGCGATTACACACGCACACACAGCTTTGAGTGCAAATACACATGGACACACAGCCTAGAGTGCGTTTACACGGCACACACAGCTTAGAGTGCGATTACACACACGCAGCTTAGGGTGAGATTACACACACACAGAGTTTAGAGTGCGATTACACACAGAGCTTAGAGTGCGATTACACTCAGAGCTTTGAGTGCGATTACACACAGAGCTTAGCGTGCGATTACACACAGAGCTTAGAGTGCGATTACACACAGAGCTTAGAGTGCGATTACACACAGAGCTTAGAGTGCGATTACACATAGAGCTTAGAGTGCGATTACACACACAGTTCAGAGTGCGATTACACACACAGCTTAGAGTGCGATTACACACACAGCTTAGAGTGCGATTACAGACACAGCTTAGACTGCGATTACACACACAGCTTCGAGTGCGATTACACACACGCACAGCTTAGAGTGCGGTTACACACACAGCTTACGGTTAGATTACACACATCTTAGGGTGCGATTGTACACGCAGGTTAGAGTCCGATTGCGCACCCGGCTTAGGGTGCAATTGCACACACAGCTTAGAGTGCGATTACCCACACAGTTGAGAGAGCGCTTTCACACACATACAGCTTAGAGTGCGATTACACACACACACAGCTTAGAGTGCAATTACACACACAGATTAGAGTGCACTTGCACACGCACCTTAGAGTGCGATTACACACAGCTTAGAGTGCGACTACACACACAGATTAGAGTGTGATTACACACACACTTTCAAGAGCAATCAGACAAACAGCTTAGCGAGCAATTACACACACACAGTGTAGAGTGCGATTACACACACACACAGCTTAGGGTGCGATTGCACACCCAGTTTAGAGTGCAATTGTACACACAGCTTTGAGTGCGATTACACACACAGACAGAGCTTAGAGTGCAATTACACACACACACACAACTTAGAGTGTGATTACACATTCACCTTAGAGTGCGATTGCACACACAGATTAGAGTGCGATTGCACACACAGCTTAGAGTGCGATTGCACACACAGCTTAGAGTGCGATTGCACACACAGCTTAGAGTGCGATTGCGCACACACCTTAGAGTGCGATTACACACAGCTTAGAGTGCGATTACACACAGAGCTTAGAGTGCGATTACACACACAGTTTAGAGTGCGATTACACACACAGCTTAGAGTGCGATTACACACAGAGCTTAGAGTGCTATTACACACACAGGTTAGAGTGCGATTACACACAAAGCTTAGAGTGCGATTACAGACACAGAGTGCGATTACAGACACAGCTTAGAGTGCGATTACCCACACAGCTTAGAGTGCGATTACACACACACACAGCTTAGAGTGCGATTACTCACACACACAGCTTAGAGTGCGCTTACACACACACACAGCTTAGAGTGCGATTACACACACACACAGCTTAGAGTGCGATTATACATACACTCACAGCTTTGAGTGTAATTACACATACAGCTTAGAGGGCGATTGCACACACAGCTTAGAATGCGATTGCACACACAGCGTAGAGTGCGATTGCACATACAGCTTACAGTGCGATTGCACACACACACACAGCTTAGAGTACGAGTACGCACAAACACACAGCTTAGGGTGCGATTACACACACACACAGCTTAAGAGTGCGATTGCACACAAACACAGCTTAGAGTACGATTACACACGCACACACAGCTTTGAGTGCAAATACACGTGCACACACAGCCTAGAGTGCGTTTACACGGCAGCCACAGCTTAGAGTGCGATTACACACAAACACACAGCTTAGGGTGCGATTACACGCACACACAGCTTAAGAGTGCGATTGCACACAAACACAGCTTAGAGTGCGATTACACACGCACACACAGCTTTGAGTGCAAATACACATGGACACGCAGCCTAGAGTGCGTTTACACGGCACACACAGCTTAGAGTGCGATTACACACACGCAGCTTAGGGTGAGATTACACACACACACAGAGTTTAGAGTGCGATTACACAGAGCTTAGAGTGCGATTACACACAGAGCTTTGAGTGCGATTACACACAGAGCTTAGAGTGCGATTACACACAGAGCTTAGAGTGCGATTACACACAGAGCTTAGAGTGCGATTACACTTAGAGCTTAGAGTGCGATTACACACACAGTTCAGAGTGCGATTACACACACAGCTTAGAGTGTGATTACACACACAGTTCAGAGTGCGATTACAGACACAGCTTAGACTGCGATTACACACACAGCTTCGAGTGCGATTACACACACACACAGCTTAGAGTGCGGTTAGACACACAGCTTCGAGTGCGATTACACACACGCAGCTTAGGGTGAGATTACACACACACAGAGTTTAGAGTGCGATTACACACAGAGCTTAGAGTGCGATTACAAGCAGAGCTTTGAGTGCGATTACACACAGAGCTTAGCGTGCGATTACACACAGAGCTTAGAGTGCGATTACACACAGAGCTTAGAGTGCGATTACACACAGAGCTTAGAGTGCGATTACACATAGAGCTTAGAGTGCGATTACACACACAGTTCAGAGTGCGATTATACACACAGCTTAGAGTGCGATTACACACACAGCTTAGAGTGCGATTACAGACACAGCTTAGACTGCGATTACACACACAGCTTCGAGTGCGATTACACACACGCACAGCTTAGAGTGCGGTTACACACAGCTTACGGTTAGATTACACACATCTTAGGGTGCGATTGTACACGCAGGTTAGAGTGCGATTGCACAACCGGCTTAGGGTGCAATTGCACACACAGCTTAGAGTGCGATTACCCACACAGTTTAGAGAGCGCTTTCACACACATACAGCTCAGAGTGCGATTACACACACACACAGCTTAGAGTGCAATTACACACACAGATTAGAGTGCACTTGCACACGCACCTTAGAGTGCGATTACACACAGCTTAGAGTGCGACTACACACACAGATTAGAGTGTGATTACACACACACTTTCAAGAGCAATCAGACAAACAGCTTAGCGAGCAATTACACACACACAGTGTAGAGTGCGATTACACACACACACAGCTTAGGGTGCGATTGCACACCCAGTTTAGAGTGCAATTGTACACACAGCTTTGAGTGCGATTACACACACAGACAGAGCTTAGAGTGCGATTACACACAGAGCTTAGAGTGCGATTACACACAGAGCTTAGAGTGCGATTACACATAGAGCTTAGAGTGCGATTACACACACAGCTTAGAGTGTGATTACACACACAGTTCAGAGTGCGATTACAGACACAGCTTAGACTGCGATTACACACACAGCTTCGAGTGCGATTACACACACACACAGCTTAGAGTGCGGTTACACACACAGCTTAGAGTGCGATTACACACGGACACACAGCTTAGAGTGCAATTACACACGCACACACAGCCTTGAGTGCGATTACACACGCACACACAGCTTAGAGTGCGATTACACACAGTTTAGAGTGCTGTTACTCACAGCTTAGAGTGCGATTACACACACGCAGCTTATGGTTAGATTACAGACATCTTAGGGTGCGATTGTACACACAGGTTAGAGTGTGATTGCACACCCAGCTTAGGGTGCAATTGCACACACAGTTTAGAGTGCGATTACACACACAGTTTAGAGAGCGCTTTCACACACATACAGCTTAGAGTGCGATTACACACACACACAGCTTAGAGTGCAATTACACACACAGATTAGAGTGCGACTACACTCACAGATTAGAGTATGATTACACACAGACTTTCGAGAGCAATCACAGACAAACAGCTTAGAAAGCAATTACATGCACACAGTGTAGAGTGCGATTACACAGACACACAGTTTAGGGTGCGATTGCACACACAGTTTAGAGTGCAATTGCACACACAGATTAGAGTGCGATTACACACGCACACACAGCTTTGAGTGCAAATACACATGCACACACAGCCCAGAGTGCGTTTACACGGCACACACAGCTTAGAGTGCGATTACACACAATCACACAGCTTAGGGTGCGATTACACACACACACAGCTTAAGAGTGCGATTGCACACAAACACAGCTTAGAGTGCGATTACACACGCACACACAGCTTTGAGTGCAAATACACATGCACACACAGCCTAGAGTGCGTTTACACGGCACACACAGCTTAGAGTGCGATTACACACAAACACACAGCTTAGGGTGTGATTACACGCACACACAGCTTAAGAGTGCGATTGCACACAAACACAGCTTAGAGTGCGATTACACACGCACACACAGCTTTGAGTGCAAATACACATGGACACACAGCCTAGAGTGCGTTTACACGGCACACACAGCTTAGAGTGCGATTACACACACGCAGCTTAGGGTGAGATTACACACACACAGAGTTTAGAGTGCGATTACACAGAGCTTAGAGTGCGATTACACACACAGTTTAGAGTGCGATTACACACACAGCTTACAGTGCGATTACACACAGAGCTTAGAGTGCGATTACACACACAGCTTAGAGTGCGATTACACACACAGCTTAGAGTGCGATTACAGACACAGAGTGCGATTACAGACACAGCTTAGAGTGCGATTACACACACAGCTTAGAGTGTGATTACACACACACACAGCTTAGAGTGCGATTACTTACACACACAGCTTAGAGTGCGATTACGCACACACACAGCTTAGAGTGCGATTACACATACACACACAGCTTTGAGTGTAATTACACATACAGCTTAGAGTGCGATTGCACACACAGCTTAGAATGCGATTGCACACACAGCGTAGAGTGCGATTGCACATACAGTTTACAGTGCGATTACGCACACACACAGCTTAGAGTGCGAGTACGCACAAACACACAGCTTATGGTGCGATTACACACACACACAGCTTAAGAGTGCGATTGCACACAAACACAGCTTAGAGTGCAATTACACACGCACACACAGCTTTGAGTGCAAATACACATGCACACACAGCCTAGAGTGCGTTTACACGGCACACACAGCTTAGAGTGCGATTACACACAAACACACAGCTTAGGGTGCGATTACACGCACACACAGCTTAAGAGTGCGACTGCACACAAACACGGCTTAGAGTGCGATTACACACGCACACACAGCTTTGAGTGCAAATACACATGGACACTCAGCCTAGAGTGCGTTTACACGGCACACACAGCTTACAGTGCGATTACACACACGCAGCTTAGGGTGAGATTACACACACACAGAGTTTAGAGTGCGATTACACAGAGCTTAGAGTGCGATTACACACAGAGCTTTGAGTGCGATTACACACAGAGCTTAGAGTGCGATTACACATAGAGCTTAGAGTGCGATTACACACACAGTTCAGAGTGCGATTACACACACAGCTTAGAGTGTGATTACACACACAGTTCAGTGTGCGATTACAGACACAGCTTAGAGTGCGATTACACACACAGCTTCGAGTGCGATTACACACACACACAGCTTAGACTGCGGTTACACACACAGCTTAGAGTGCGATTACACACGGACACACAGCTTAGAGTGCAATTACACACGCACACACAGCCTTGAGAGCGATTACACACGCACACACAGCTTAGAGTGCGATTACATACAGTTTAGAGTGCTGTTACTCACAGCTTAGAGTGCGATTACACACACACAGCTTATGGTTAGATTACACACATCTTAGGGTGCGATTGTACACACAGGTTAGAGTGTGATTGCACACCCAGCTTAGGGTGCAATTGCACACACAGTTTCGAGTGCGATTACCCACACAGCTTAGAGTGCAAATGCACACACAGCTTAAAGTGCGATTACACACACAGTTTAGAGAGCGCTTTCACACACATACAGCTTAGAGTGCGATTACACACACACACAGCTTAGAGTGCAATTACACACAAAGATTAGAGTGCGACTACACACACAGATTAGAGTATGATTACACACAGACTTTCGAGAGCAATCACAGACAAACAGCTTAGAAAGCAATTACACGCACACAGTGTAGAGTGCGATTACACAGACACACAGTTCAGGGTGCGATTGCACACACAGTTTAGAGTGCAATTGCACACACAGCTTAGAGTGCGATTACACACGCACACACAGCTTTGAGTGCAAATACACATGCACACACAGCCCAGAGTGCGTTTACACGGCACACACAGCTTAGAGTGCGATTACACACAATCACACAGCTTAGGGTGCGATTACACACACACACAGCTTAAGAGTGCGATTGCACACAAACACAGCTTAGAGTGCGATTACACACGCACACACAGCTTTGAGTGCAAATACACATGCACACACAGCCTAGAGTGCGTTTACACGGCACACACAGCTTAGAGTGCGATTACACACAAACACACAGCTTAGGGTGTGATTACACGCACACACAGCTTAAGAGTGCGATTGCACACAAACACAGCTTAGAGTGCGATTACACACGCACACACAGCTTTGAGTGCAAATACACATGGACACACAGCCTAGAGTGCGTTTACACGGCACACACAGCTTAGAGTGCGATTACACACACGCAGCTTAGGGTGAGATTACACACACACAGAGTTTAGAGTGCGATTACACAGAGCTTAGAGTGCGATTACACACACAGTTTAGAGTGCGATTACACACACAGCTTACAGTGCGATTACACACAGAGCTTAGAGTGCGATTACACACACAGCTTAGAGTGCGATTACACACACAGCTTAGAGTGCGATTACAGACACAGAGTGCGATTACAGACACAGCTTAGAGTGCGATTACACACACAGCTTAGAGTGTGATTACACACACACACAGCTTAGAGTGCGATTACTTACACACACAGCTTAGAGTGCGATTACGCACACACACAGCTTAGAGTGCGATTACACATACACACACAGCTTTGAGTGTAATTACACATACAGCTTAGAGTGCGATTGCACACACAGCTTAGAATGCGATTGCACACACAGCGTAGAGTGCGATTGCACATACAGTTTACAGTGCGATTACGCACACACACAGCTTAGAGTGCGAGTACGCACAAACACACAGCTTATGGTGCGATTACACACACACACAGCTTAAGAGTGCGATTGCACACAAACACAGCTTAGAGTGCAATTACACACGCACACACAGCTTTGAGTGCAAATACACATGCACACACAGCCTAGAGTGCGTTTACACGGCACACACAGCTTAGAGTGCGATTACACACAAACACACAGCTTAGGGTGCGATTACACGCACACACAGCTTAAGAGTGCGACTGCACACAAACACGGCTTAGAGTGCGATTACACACGCACACACAGCTTTGAGTGCAAATACACATGGACACTCAGCCTAGAGTGCGTTTACACGGCACACACAGCTTACAGTGCGATTACACACACGCAGCTTAGGGTGAGATTACACACACACAGAGTTTAGAGTGCGATTACACAGAGCTTAGAGTGCGATTACACACAGAGCTTTGAGTGCGATTACACACAGAGCTTAGAGTGCGATTACACATAGAGCTTAGAGTGCGATTACACACACAGTTCAGAGTGCGATTACACACACAGCTTAGAGTGTGATTACACACACAGTTCAGTGTGCGATTACAGACACAGCTTAGAGTGCGATTACACACACAGCTTCGAGTGCGATTACACACACACACAGCTTAGACTGCGGTTACACACACAGCTTAGAGTGCGATTACACACGGACACACAGCTTAGAGTGCAATTACACACGCACACACAGCCTTGAGAGCGATTACACACGCACACACAGCTTAGAGTGCGATTACATACAGTTTAGAGTGCTGTTACTCACAGCTTAGAGTGCGATTACACACACACAGCTTATGGTTAGATTACACACATCTTAGGGTGCGATTGTACACACAGGTTAGAGTGTGATTGCACACCCAGCTTAGGGTGCAATTGCACACACAGTTTCGAGTGCGATTACCCACACAGCTTAGAGTGCAAATGCACACACAGCTTAAAGTGCGATTACACACACAGTTTAGAGAGCGCTTTCACACACATACAGCTTAGAGTGCGATTACACACACACACAGCTTAGAGTGCAATTACACACAAAGATTAGAGTGCGACTACACACACAGATTAGAGTATGATTACACACAGACTTTCGAGAGCAATCACAGACAAACAGCTTAGAAAGCAATTACACGCACACAGTGTAGAGTGCGATTACACAGACACACAGTTCAGGGTGCGATTGCACACACAGTTTAGAGTGCAATTGCACACACAGCTTAGAGTGCGATTACACACGCACACACAGCTTTGAGTGCAAATACACATGCACACACAGCCCAGAGTGCGTTTACACGGCACACACAGCTTAGAGTGCGATTACACACAATCACACAGCTTAGGGTGCGATTACACACACACACAGCTTAAGAGTGCGATTGCACACAAACACAGCTTAGAGTGCGATTACACACGCACACACAGCTTTGAGTGCAAATACACATGCACACACAGCTTAGAGTGCGTTTACACGGCACACACAGCTTAGAGTGCGATTACACACAAACACACAGCTTAGGGTGCGATTACACGCACGCACAGCTTAAGAGTGCGATTGCACACAAACACAGCTTAGAGTGCGATTACACACGCACACACAACTTTGAGTGCAAATACACATGGACACACAGCCTAGAGTGCGTTTACACGGCACACACAGCTTAGAGTGCGATTACACACACGCAGCTTAGGGTGAGATTACACACACACAGAGTTTAGAGTGCGATTACACAGAGCTTAGAGTGCGATTACACACAGAGCTTAGAATGCGATTACACACAGAGCTTAGAGTGCGATTACACTCAGAGCTTAGAGTGCGATTACACACAGAGCTTAGAGTGCGATTACACATAGAGCTTAGAGTGCGATTACACACATAGTTCAGAGTGCGATTACACACACAGCTTAGAGTGTGATTACACACACAGTTCAGAGTGCGATTACAGACACAGCTTAGACTGCGATTACACACACAGCTTCGAGTGCGATTACACACACACACAGCTTAGAGTGCGGTTACACACATAGCTTAGAGTGCGATTACACACGGACACACAGCTTAGAGTGCAATTACACATGCACACACAGCATTGAGTGCGATTACACACGCACACACAGCTTAGAGTGCGATTACACACACACAGCTTATGGTTAGATTACACACATCTTAGGGTGCGATTGTACACACAGGTTAGAGTGCGATTGCACACCCAGCCTAGTGTGCAATTGCACACACAGTTTAGAGTGCGATTACCCACACAGCTTAGAGTGCAAATGCACACACAGCTTAAAGTGCGATTACACCCACAGTTTAGAGAGCGCTTTCACACACATACAGCTTAGAGTGCGATTACACACACACACAGCTTAGAGTGCAATTACACACACAGATTAGAGTGCGACTACAGACACAGTTTAGAGTGTGATTACACACAGACTTTCGAGAGCAATCACAGACAAACAGCTTAGAAAGCAATTACACGCACACAGTGTAGAGTGCGATTACACAGACACACAGTTTAGGGTGCGATTGCACACACAGTTTAGAGTGCAATTGCACACACAGCTTAGAGTGCGATTACACACGCACACACAGCTTTGAGTGCAAATACACATGCACACACAGCCCAGAGTGCGTTTACACGGCACACACAGCTTAGAGTGCGATTACACACAAACACACAGTTTCGGGTGCGATTACACGCACACACAGCTTAAGAGCGCGATTGCACACAAACACAGCTTAGAGTGCGATTACACACGCACACACAGCTTTGAGTGCAAATACACATGGACACACAGCCTAGAGTGCATTTACACGGCACACACAGCTTAGAGTGCGATTACACACACGCAGCTTAGGGTGAGATTACACACACACAGAGTTTAGAGTGCGATTACACAGAGCTTAGAGTGCGATTACACACAGAGCTTTGAGTGCGATTACACACAGAGCTTAGAGTGCGATTACACACAGAGCTTAGAGTGCGATTACACACAGAGCCTAGAGTGCGATTACACTTAGAGCTTAGAGTGCGATTACACACACAGTTCAGAGTGCGATTACAGACACAGCTTAGACTGCGATTACACACACAGCTTCGAGTGCGATTACACACACACACAGCTTAGAGTGCGGTTACACACACAGCTTAGAGTGCGATTACACACAGACACACAGCTTAGAGTACAATTACACACGCACACACAGCCTTGAGTGCGATTACACACGCACACACAGCTTAGAGTGCGATTACACACAGTTTAGAGTGCTGTTACACACAGCTTAGAGTGCGATTACACACACACAGCTTATGGTTAGATTACACACATCTTAGGGTGCGATTGTACACACAGGTTAGAGTGTGATTGCACACCCAGCTTAGGGTGCAATTGCACACACAGCTTAGAGTGCAAATGCACACACAGCTTAAAGTGCGATTACACACACAGTTTAGAGAGCGCTTTCACACACATACAGCTTAGAGTGCGATTACACACACACACAGCTTAGAGTGCAATTACACACACAGATTAGAGTGCGACTACACACACAGATTAGAGTGTGATTACACACAGACTTTCGAGAGCAATCACAGACAAACAGCTTAGAAAGCAATTACACGCACACAGTGTAGAGTGCGATTACACAGACACACAGTTTAGGGTGCGATTGCACACACAGTTTAGAGTGCAATTGCACACACAGCTTCGACACACGCACACACAGCTTTGAGTGCAAATACACATGCACACACAGCCCAGAGTGCGTTTACACGGCACACACAGCTTAGAGTGCGATTACACACAAACACACAGCTTAGGGTGCGATTACACGCACACACAGCTTAAGAGCGCGATTGCACACAAACACAGCTTAGAGTGCGATTACACACGCACACACAGCTTTGAGTGCAAATACACATGGACACACAGCCTAGAGTGCGTTTACACGGCACACACAGCTTAGAGTGCGATTACACACACGCAGACTAGGGTGAGATTACACACACACAGAGTTTAGAGTGCGATTACACACAGAGCTTTGAGTGCGATTACACACAAAGCTTAGAGTGCGATTACACACAGAGCTTACAGTGCGATTACACACAGAGCTTAGAGTGCGATTACACATAGAGCTTAGAGTGCGATTACACACACAGTTCAGAGTGCGATTACACACACAGCTTAGAGTGCGATTACACACACAGTTTAGAGTGCGATTACAGACACAGCTTAGACTGCGATTACACACACAGCTTCGAGTGCGATTACACACACACAGCTTAGGGTGCGGTTACACACACAGTTTACGGTTAGATTACACACATCTTAGGGTGCGATTGTACACACAGGTTAGAGTGCGATTGCACACCCGGCTTAGGGTGCAATTGCACACACAGCTTAGAGTGCGATTACCCACACAGTTTATAGAGCGCTTTCACACACATACAGCTTAGAGTGCAATTACACACACAGATTAGAGTGCACTTGCACACGCACCTTTGGAGTGCGATTACACACAGCTTAGAGTGCGACTACACACACAGATTAGAGTGTGATTACACACAGACTTTCGAGAGCAATCAGACAAACAGCTTAGCGAGCAATTACACACACACAGTGTAGAGTGTGATTACACACCCACACAGCTTAGGGTGCGATTGCACACACAGTTTAGAGTGCAATTGCACACACAGCTTAGAGTGCGATTACACACACAGACAGAGCTTAGAGTGCAATTACACACACACACACAACTTAGAGTGTGATTACACATTAACCTTAGAGTGCGATTGCACACACAGCTTAGAGTGCGATTGCACACACAGCTTAGAGTGCGATTGCACACACAGCTTAGAGTGCGATTGCACACACACCTTAGAGTGCGATTACTCACAGAGCTTAGAGTGCGATTACACACACACAGTTTAGAGTGCGATTACACACACAGCTTAGAGTGCGATTACACACAGAGCTTAGAGTGCGATTACACACACAGTTTAGAGTGTGATTACACACACAGTTTAGAGTGCGATTACAGACACAGCTTAGAGTGCGATTACAGACACAGAGTGCGATTACACACACAGCTTAGAGTGCGATTACACACACACACAGCTTAGAGTGCGATTACTCACACACACAGCTTAGAGTGCGATTACACACAGTTTAGAGTGCTGTTACACACAGCTTAGAGTGCGATTACACACACACAGCTTATGGTTAGATTACACACATCTTAGGGTGCGATTGTACACACAGGTTAGAGTGCGATTGCACACCCAGCTTAGTGTGCAATTGCACACACAGTTTAGAGTGCGATTACCCACACAGCTTAGAGTGCAAATGCACACACAGCTGAAAGTGCGATTACACCCACAGTTTAGAGAGCGCTTTCACACACATACAGCTTAGAGTGCGATTACACACACACACAGCTTAGAGTGCAATTACACACACAGATTTGAGTGCGACTACACACACAGTTTAGAGTGTGATTACACACAGACTTTCGAGAGCAATCACAGACAAACAGCTTAGAAAGCAATTACACGCACACAGTGTAGAGTGCGATTACACAGACACACAGTTCAGGGTGCGATTGCACACACAGTTTAGAGTGCAATTGCACACACAGCTTAGAGTGCGATTACACACGCACACACAGCTTTGAGTGCAAATACACATGCACACACAGCCCAGAGTGCGTTTACACGGCACACACAGCTTAGAGTGCGATTACACACAAACACACAGCTTAGGGTGCGATTATACGCACACACAGCTTAGAGTGCGATTACACACGCACACACAGCTTTGAGTGCAAATACACATGGACACACAGCCTAGAGTGCGTTTACACGGCACACACAGCTTAGAGTGCGATTATACACACGCAGTTTAGGGTGAGATTACACACACACAGAGTTTAGAGTGCGATTACACATAGAGCTTAGAGTGCGATTACACACACAGTTCAGAGTGCGATTACACACACAGCTTAGAGTGCGATTACACACACAGTTTAGAGTGCGATTACAGACACAGCTTAGACTGCGATTACACACACAGCTTCGAGTGCGATTACACACACACAGCTTAGAGTGCGGTTACACACACAGTTTACGGTTAGATTACACACATCTTAGGGTGCGATTGTACACACAGGTTAGAGTGCGATTGCACACCCGGCTTAGGGTGCAATTGCACACACAGCTTAGAGTGCGATTACCCACACAGTTTATAGAGCGCTTTCACACACATACAGCTTAGAGTGCAATTACACACACAGATTAGAGTGCACTTGCACACGCACCTTAGAGTGCGATTACACACAGCTTAGAGTGCGACTACACACACAGATTAGAGTGTGATTACACACAGACTTTCGAGAGCAATCAGACAAACAGCTTAGCGAGCAATTACACACACACAGTGTAGAGTGTGATTACACACACACACAGCTTAGGGTGCGATTGCACACACAGTTTAGAGTGCAATTGCACACACAGCTTAGAGTGCGATTACACACACAGACAGAGCTTAGAGTGCAATTACACACACACACACAACTTAGAGTGTGATTACACATTAACCTTAGAGTGCGATTGCACACACAGCTTAGAGTGCGATTGCACACACAGCTTAGAGTGCGATTGCACACACAGCTTAGAGTGCGATTGCACACACACCTTAGAGTGCGATTACTCACAGAGCTTAGAGTGCGATTACACACACACAGTTTAGAGTGCGATTACACACACAGCTTAGAGTGCGATTACACACAGAGCTTAGAGTGCGATTACACACACAGTTTAGAGTGTGATTACACACACAGTTTAGAGTGCGATTACAGACACAGCTTAGAGTGCGATTACAGACACAGAGTGCGATTACACACACAGCTTAGAGTGCGATTACACACACACACAGCTTAGAGTGCGATTACTCACACACACAGCTTAGAGTGCGATTACACACAGTTTAGAGTGCTGTTACACACAGCTTAGAGTGCGATTACACGCACACAGCTTATGGTTAGATTACACACATCTTAGGGTGCGATTGTACACACAGATTAGAGTGCGATTGCACACCCAGCTTAGAGTGCGATTACACACACAGACAGAGCTTAGAGTGCAATTACACACACACACACAGCTTTGAGTGCAAATACACATGGACACACAGCCTAGAGTGCGTTTACACGGCACACACAGCTTAGAGTGCGATTACACACGCACACACAGCTTTGAGTGCAAATACACATGGACACACAGCCTAGAGTGCGTTTACACGGCACACACAGCTTAGAGTGCGATTATACACACGCAGTTTAGGGTGAGATTACACACACACAGAGTTTAGAGTGCGATTACACACAGAGCTTTGAGTGCGATTACACACAGAGCTTAGAGTGCGATTACACACAGAGCTTACAGTGCGATTACACACAGAGCTTAGAGTGCGATTACACACAGAGCTTAGAGTGCGATTACACACACAGTTCAGAGTGCGATTACACACACAGCTTAGAGTGCGATTACACACACAGTTTAGAGTGCGATTACAGACACAGCTTAGACTGCGATTACACACACAGCTTCGAGTGCGATTAGACACACACAGCTTAGAGTGCGGTTACACACACAGCTTACGGTTAGATTACACACATCTTAGGGTGCGATTGTACACACAGGTTAGAGTGCGATTGCATACCCGGCTTAGGGTGCAATTGCACACACAGCTTAGAGTGCGATTACCCACACAGTTTATAGAGCGCTTTCACACACATATAGCTTAGAGTGCGATTACACACACACACAGCTTAGAGTGCAATTACACACACAGATTAGAGTGCACTTGCACACGCACCTTAGAGTGCGATTACACACAGCTTAGAGTGCGACTACACACACAGATTAGAGTGTGATTACACACAGACTTTCGAGAGCAATCAGACAAACAGCTTAGCGAGCAATTACACACACACAGTGTAGAGTGCGATTACACACACACACAGCTTAGGGTGCGATTGCACACACAGTTTAGAGTGCAATTGCACACACAGCTTAGAGTGCGATTACACACACAGACAGAGCTTAGAGTGCAATTACACACACACACACAACTTAGAGTGTGATTACACATTCACCTTAGAGTGCGATTGCACACACAGCTTAGAGTGCGATTGCACACACAGCTTAGAGTGCGATTGCACACACAGCTTAGAGTGCGATTGCACACACACCTTCGAGTGCGATTACTCACAGAGCTTAGAGTGCGATTACACACACAGTTTAGAGTGCGATTACACACACAGCTTAGCGTGCGATTACACACAGAGCTTAGAGTGCGATTACACACACAGTTTAGAGTGCGATTACACACACAGCTTAGAGTGCGATTACAGACACAGCTTAGAGTGCGATTACAGACACAGAGTGCGATTACACACACAGCTTAGAGTGCGATTACACACACACACAGCTTAGAGTGCGATTACACACACACACAGCTTAGAGTGCGATTACACATACACACACAGCTTTGAGTGTAATTACACATACAGCTTAGAGTGCGATTGCACACACAGCTTAGAATGCGATTGCACACACACAGCTTAAGAGTGCGATTGCACACACACACAGCTTAAGAGTGCGATTGCACACAAACACAGCTTAGAGTGCGATTACACACGCCCGCACAGCTTTGAGTGCGAATACACATGCACACACAGCCTAGAGTGCGTTTACACGGCACACACAGCTTAGAGTGCGATTACACTCACGCATCTTAGGGTGAGATTACACACACACACAGTTTAGAGTGCGATTACACACAGAGCTTAGAGTGCGATTACACACAGAGCTTAGAGTGCGATTACACACAGAGCTTAGAGTGCGATTACACACAGAGCTTAGAGTGCGATTACACATAGAGCTTAGAGTGCAATTACACACACAGTTCAGAGTGCGATTACACACACAGCTTAGAGTGCGATTACACACACAGCTTAGAGTGCGATTACAGACACTGCTTAGAGTGCGATTACACACACAGCTTAGAGTGCGATTACACACAGACACACAGCTTAGAGTGCAATTACACACGCATACACAGCCTTGAGTGCGATTACACATGCACACACAGCTTGGAGTGCGATTACACACACAGATTAGAGAGCAATTATACACACACATAGTTTAGTGTGCGATTGCACACACAGTTTAGAGTGAGATTACACCCACATACAGCTTAGAGTGCGATTACACACACCCACAGCTTAGAGTGCGATTACACACAGTTTAGAGTGCTGTTACACACAGCTTAGAGTGCGATTACACACACACAGTTTACGGTTAGATTACACACATCTTAGGGTGCGATTGTACACACAGGTTAGTGTGCGATTGCACAGCCGGCTTAGGGTGCAATTGCACACACAGCTTAGAGTGCGATTATCCACACAGCTTAGAGTGCAAATGCACACACAGCTTAAAGTGCGATTACACACACAGTTTAGAGAGCGCTTTCACACACATACAGCTTAGAGTGCGATTACACACACACACAGCTTAGAGTGCAATTACACACACAGATTAGAGAGCGCTTTCACACACATACAGCTTAGAGTGTGATTACACACACACACAGCTTAGAGTGCAATTACACACACAGATTAGAGTGCACTTGCACACGCACCTTAGAGTGCGATTACACACAGCTTAGAGTGCGACTACACACACAGATTAGAGTGTGATTACACACAGACTTTCGAGAGCAATCAGACAAACAGCTTAGCGAGCAATTACACACACACAGTGTAGAGTGCGATTACACACACACACAGCTTAGGGTGCGATTGCACACCCAGTTTAGAGTGCAATTGTACACACAGCTTAGAGTGCGATTACACACACAGACAGAGCTTAGAGTGCAATTACACACACACACACAACTTAGAGTGTGATTACACATTCACCTTAGAGTGCGATTGCACACACAGATTAGAGTGCGATTGCACACACAGCTTAGAGTGCGATTGCACACACAGCTTAGAGTGCGATTGCACACACAGCTTAGAGTGCGATTGCGCACACACCTTAGAGTGCGATTACACACAGCTTAGAGTGCGATTACACACAGAGCTTAGAGTGCGATTACACACACAGTTTAGAGTGCGATTACACACACAGCTTAGAGTGCGATTACACACAGAGCTTAGAGTGCGATTACACACACAGCTTAGAGTGCGATTACACACACAGCTTAGAGTGCGATTACAGACACAGAGTGCGATTACAGACACAGCTTAGAGTGCGATTACACACACAGCTTAGAGTGCGATTACACACACACACAGCTTAGAGTGCGATTTCTTACACACACAGCCTAGAGTGCGATTACGCACACACACAGCTTAGAGTGCGATTACACATACACACACAGCTTTGAGTGTAATTACACATACAGCTTAGAGTGCGATTGCACACACAGCTTAGAATGCGATTGCACACACAGCGTAGAGTGCGATTGCACATACAGCTTACAGTGCGATTACACACACACACAGCTTAGAGTGCGAGTACGCACAAACACACAGCTTAGGGTGCGATTACACACACACACAGCTTAAGAGTGCGATTGCACACAAACACAGCTTAGAGTGCGATTACACACGCACACACAGCTTTGAGTGCAAATACACATGCACACACAGCCTAGAGTGCGTTTACACGGCACACACAGCTTAGAGTGCGATTACACACAAACACACAGCTTAGGGTGCGATTACACGCACACACAGCTTAAGAGTGCGATTGCACACAAACACAGCTTAGAGTGCGATTACACACGCACACACAGCTTTGAGTGCAAATACACATGGACACACAGCCTAGAGTGCGTTTACACGGCACACACAGCTTAGAGTGCGATTACACACACGCAGCTTAGGGTGAGATTACACACACATAGAGTTTAGAGTGCGATTACACAGAGCTTAGAGTGCGATTACACACAGAGCTTTGAGTGCGATTACACACAGAGCTTAGAGTGCGATTACACACAGAGCTTAGAGTGCGATTACACATAGAGCTTAGCGTGCGATTACACACAGTTCAGAGTGCGATTACACACACAGCTTAGAGTGTGATTACACACACAGTTCAGAGTGCGATTACAGACACAGCTTAGACTGCGATTACACACACAGCTTCGAGTGCGATTACACACACACACAGCTTAGAGTGCGGTTACACACACAGCTTAGAGTGCGATTACACACGGACACACAGCTTAGAGTGCAATTACACACGCACACACAGCCTTGAGTGCGATTACACACGCACACACAGCTTAGTGTGCGATTACACACACACAGCTTATGGTTAGATTACACACATCTTAGGGTGCGATTGTACACACAGGTTAGAGTGTGATTGCACACCCAGCTTAGGGTGCAATTGCACACACAGTTTAGAGTGCGATTACCCACACAGCTTAGAGTGCAAATGCACACACAGCTTAAAGTGCGATTACACACACAGTTTAGAGAGTGCTTTCACACACATACAGCTTAGAGTGCGATTACACACACACACAGCTTAGAGTGCAATTACACACACAGATTAGAGTGCGACTACACACACAGATTAGAGTGTGATTACACACAGAGCTTAGAGTGCGATTACACACACAGCTTAGAGTGCGATTACACACACAGCTTAGAGCGCGATTACACACACACACAGCTTAGAGTGCGATTACTTACACACACAGCCTAGAGTGCGATTACGCACACACACAGCTTAGAGTGCGATTACACACGCACACACAACTTTGAGTGCAAATATACATGGACACACAGCCTAGAGTGCGTTTACACGGCACACACAGCTTAGAGTGCGATTACACACACGCAGCTTAGGGTGAGATTACACACACACAGAGTTTAGAGTGCGATTACACAGAGCTTAGAGTGCGATTACACACAGAGCTTTGAGTGCGATTACACACAGAGCTTAGAGTGCGATTACACTCAGCTTAGAGTGCGATTACACACAGAGCTTAGAGTGCGATTACACATAGAGCTTAGAGTGCGATTACACACACAGTTCAGAGTGCGATTACACACACAGCTTAGAGTGTGATTACACACACAGTTCAGAGTGCGATTACAGACACAGCTTAGACTGCGATTACACACACAGCTTCGAGTGCGATTACACACACACACAGCTTAGAGTGCGGTTACACACACAGCTTAGAGTGCGATTACACACGGACACACAGCTTAGAGTGCAATTACCCATGCACACACAGCATAGAGTGCGATTACACACAGTTTAGAGTGCTGTTACACACAGCTTAGAGTGCGATTACACACACACAGCTTATGGTTAGATTACACACATCTTAGGGTGCGATTGTACACACAGGTTAGAGTGCGATTGCACACCCAGCTTAGTGTGCAATTGCACACACAGTTTAGAGTGCGATTACCCACACAGCTTAGAGTGCAAATGCACACACAACTTAAAGTGCGATTACACACACAGTTTAGAGAGCGCTTTCACACACATACAGCTTAGAGTGCGATTACACACACACACAGCTTAGAGTGCAATTACACACACAGATTAGAGTGTGACTACACACACAGTTTAGAGTGTGATTACACACAGACTTTCGAGAGCAATCACAGACAAACAGCTTAGAAAGCAATTACACGCACACAGTGTAGAGTGCGATTACACAGACACACAGTTTAGGGTGCGATTGCACACACAGTTTAGAGTGCAATTGCACACACAGCTTAGAGTGCGATTACACACGCACACACAGCTTTGAGTGCAAATACACATGCACACACAGCCCAGAGTGCGTTTACACGGCACACACAGCTTAGAGTGCGATTACACACAAACACACAGCTTAGGGTGCGATTACACGCACACACAGCTTAAGAGCGCGATTGCACACAAACACAGCTTAGAGTGCGATTACACACGCACACACAGCTTTGAGTGCAAATACACATGGACACACAGCCTAGAGTGCGTTTACACGGCACACACAGCTTAGAGTGCGATTACACACACGCAGATTAGGGTGAGATTACACACACACAGAGTTTAGAGTGCGATTACACACAGAGCTTAGAGTGCGATTACACACAGAGCTTACAGTGCGATTACACACAGAGCTTAGAGTGCGATTACACACAGCTTAGAGTGCGACTACACACACAGATTAGAGTGTGATTACACACAGACTTTCGAGAGCAATCAGACAAACAGCTTAGCGAGCAATTACACACACACAGTGTAGAGTGTGATTACACACACACACAGCTTAGGGTGTGATTGCACACACAGTTTAGAGTGCAATTGCACACACAGCTTAGAGTGCGATTACACACACAGACAGAGCTTAGAGTGCAATTACACACACACACACAACTTAGAGTGTGATTACACATTAACCTTAGAGTGCGATTGCACACACAGCTTAGAGTGCGATTGCCCACACAGCTTAGAGTGCGATTGCCCACACAGCTTAGAGTGCGATTGCACACACAGCTTAGAGTGCGATTGCACACACACCTTAGAGTGCGATTACTCACAGAGCTTAGAGTGCGATTACACACACACAGTTTAGAGTGCGATTACACACACAGCTTAGAGTGCGATTACACACAGAGCTTAGAGTGCGATTACACACACAGTTTAGAGTGCGATTACACACACAGTTTAGAGTGCGATTACAGACACAGCTTAGAGTGCGATTACAGACACAGAGTGCGATTACACACACAGCTTAGAGTGCGATTACACACACACACAGCTTAGAGTGCGATTACTCACACACACAGCTTAGAGTGCGATTACACACAGTTTAGAGTGCTGTTACACACAGCTTAGAGTGCGATTACACTCACACAGCTTATGGTTAGATTACACACATCTTAGGGTGCGATTGTACACACAGGTTAGAGTGCGATTGCACACCCAGCTTAGTGTGCAATTGCACACACAGTTTAGAGTGCGATTACCCACACAGCTTAGAGTGCAAATGCACACACAGCTTAAAGTGCGATTACACACACAGTTTAGAGAGCGCTTTCACACACATACAGCTTAGAGTGCGATTACACACACACACAGCTTAGAGTGCAATTACACACACAGATTAGAGTGCGACTACACACACAGTTTAGAGTGTGATTACACACAGACTTTCGAGAGCAATCACAGACAAACAGCTTAGAAAGCAATTACACGCACACAGTGTAGAGTGCGATTACACAGACACACAGTTTAGGGTGCGATTGCACACACAGTTTAGAGTGCAATTGCACACACAGCCCAGAGTGCGTTTACACGGCACACACAGCTTAGAGTGCGATTACACACAAACACACAGCTTAGGGTGCGATTACACGCACACACAGCTTAGAGTGCGATTACACACGCACACACAGCTTTGAGTGCAAATACACATGGACACACAGCCTAGAGTGCGTTTACACGGCACACACAGCTTAGAGTGCGATTATACACACGCAGTTTAGGGTGAGATTACACACACACAGAGTTTAGAGTGCGATTACACACAGAGCTTTGAGTGCGATTACACACAGAGCTTAGAGTGCGATTACACACAGAGCTTACAGTGCGATTACACACAGAGCTTAGAGTGCGATTACACACAGAGCTTAGAGTGCGATTACACACACAGTTCAGAGTGCGATTACACACACAGCTTAGAGTGCGATTACACACACAGTTTAGAGTGCGATTACAGACACAGCTTAGACTGCGATTACACACACAGCTTTGAGTGCGATTACACACACACAGCTTAGAGTGCGGTTACACACACAGCTTACGGTTAGATTACACACATCTTAGGGTGCGATTGTACACACAGGTTAGAGTGCGATTGCATACCCGGCTTAGGGTGTAATTGCACACACAGCTTAGAGTGCGATTACCCACACAGTTTAGAGAGCGCTTTCACACACATACAGCTTAGAGTGCGATTACACACACACACAGCTTAGAGTGCAATTACACACACAGATTAGAGTGCACTTGCACACGCACCTTAGAGTGCGATTACACACAGCTTAGAGTGCGACTACACACACAGATTAGAGTGTGATTACACACAGACTTTCGAGAGCAATCAGACAAACAGCTTAGCGAGCAATTACACACACACAGTGTAGAGTGCGATTACACACACACACAGCTTAGGGTGCGATTGCACACACAGTTTAGAGTGCAATTGCACACACAGCTTAGAGTGCGATTACACACACAGACAGAGCTTAGAGTGCAATTACACACACACACACAACTTAGAGTGTGATTACACATTAACCTTAGAGTGCGATTGCACACACAGCTTAGAGTGCGATTGCACACACAGCTTAGAGTGCGATTGCACACACAGCTTAGAGTGCGATTGCGCACACACCTTAGAGTGCGATTACTCACAGAGCTTAGAGTGCGATTACACACACAGTTTAGAGTGCGATTACACACACAGCTTAGAGTGCGATTACACACAGAGCTTAGAGTGCGATTACACACACAGTTTAGAGTGCGATTACACACACAGCTTAGAGTGCGATTACAGACACAGCTTAGAGTGCGATTACAGACACAGAGTGCGATTACACACACAGCTTAGAGTGCGATTACACACACACACAGCTTAGAGTGCGATTACTCACACACACAGCTTAGAGTGCGATTACACACACACACAGCTTAGAGTGCGATTACACATACACACACAGCTTTGAGTGTAATTACACATACAGCTTAGAGTGCGATTGCACACACAGCTTTGAATGCGATTGCACACACACAGCTTAAGAGTGCGATTGCACACACACACAGCTTAAGAGTGCGATTGCACACAAACACAGCTTAGAGTGCGATTACACACGCCCGCACAGCTTTGAGTGCGAATACACATGCACACACAGCCTAGAGTGCGTTTACACGGCACACACAGCTTAGACTGCGATTACACTCACGCATCTTAGGGTGAGATTACACACACACACAGTTTAGAGTGCGATTACACACAGAGCTTAGAGTGCGATTACACACAGAGCTTAGAGTGCGATTACACACAGAGCTTAGAGTGCGATTACACACAGAGCTTAGAGTGCGATTACACATAGAGCTTAGAGTGCAATTACACACACTGTTCAGAGTGCGATTACACACACAGCTTAGAGTGCGATTACACACACAGCTTAGAGTGCGATTACAGACACTGCTTAGAGTGCGATTACAGACACAGCTTACAGTGCGATTACACACAGACACACAGCTTAGAGTGCAATTACACACGCATACACAGCCTTGAGTGCGATTACACACGCACACACAGCTTGGAGTGCGATTACACACACAGATTAGAGAGCAATTATACACACACATAGTTTAGTGTGCGATTGCACACACAGTTTAGAGTGAGATTACACCCACATACAGCTTAGAGTGCGATTACACACACCCACAGCTTAGAGTGCGATTACACACAGTTTAGAGTGCTGTTACACACAGCTTAGAGTGCGATTACACACACACAGCTTACGGTTAGATTACACACATCTTAGGGTGCGATTGTACACACAGGTTAGTGTGCGATTGCACAGCCGGCTTAGGGTGCAATTGCACACACAGCTTAGAGTGCGATTATCCACACAGCTTAGAGTGCAAATGCACACACAGCTTAAAGTGCGATTACACACACAGTTTAGAGAGCGCTTTCACACACATACAGCTTAGAGTGCGATTACACACACACACAGCTTAGAGTGCAATTACACACACAGATTAGAGAGCGCTTTCACACACATACAGCTTAGAGTGTGATTACACACACACACAGCTTAGAGTGCAATTACACACACAGATTAGAGTGCACTTGCACACACACCTTAGAGTGCGATTACACACAGCTTAGAGTGCGACTACACACACAGATTAGAGTGTGATTACACACAGACTTTCGAGAGCAATCAGACAAACAGCTTAGCGAGCAATTACACACACACAGTGTAGAGTGCGATTACACACACACACAGCTTAGGGTGCGATTGCACACCCAGTTTAGAGTGCAATTGTACACACAGCTTAGAGTGCGATTACACACACAGACAGAGCTTAGAGTGCAATTACACACACACACACAGCTTAGAGTGTGATTACACATTCACCTTAGAGTGCGATTGCACACACAGATTAGAGTGCGATTGCACACACAGCTTAGAGTGCGATTGCACACACAGCTTAGAGTGCGATTGCACACACAGCTTAGAGTGCGATTGCGCACACACCTTAGAGTGCGATTACACACAGCTTAGAGTGCGATTACACACAGAGCTTAGAGTGCGATTACACACACAGCTTAGAGTGCGATTACACACACAGCTTAGAGTGCGATTACAGACACAGAGTGCGATTACAGACACAGCTTAGAGTGCGATTACACACACAGCTTAGAGTGCGATTACACACACACACAGCTTAGAGTGCGATTACTTACACACACAGCCTAGAGTGCGATTACGCACACACACAGCTTAGAGAGCGATTACACATACACACACAGCTTTGAGTGTAATTACACATACAGCTTAGAGTGCGATTGCCCACACAGCTTAGAATGCGATTGTACAAACAGCGTAGAGTGCGATTGCACATACAGCTTACAGTGCGATTACACACACACACAGCTTAGAGTGCGAGTACGCACAAACACACAGCTTAGGGTGCGATTACACACACACACAGCTTAAGAGTGCGATTGCACACAAACACAGCTTAGAGTGCGATTACACACGCACACACAGCTTTGAGTGCAAATACACATGCACACACAGCCTAGAGTGCGTTTACACGGCACACACAGCTTAGAGTGCGATTACACACAAACACACAGCTTAGGGTGCGATTACACGCACACACAGCTTAAGAGTGCGATTGCACACAAACACAGCTTAGAGTACGATTACACACGCACACACAGCTTTGAGTGCAAATACACATGGACACACAGCCTAGAGTGCGTTTACACGGCACACACAGCTTAGAGTGCGATTACACACACGCAGCTTAGGGTGAGATTACACACACATAGAGTTTAGAGTGCGATTACACAGAGCTTAGAGTGCGATTACACACAGAGCTTTGAGTGCGATTACACACAGAGCTTAGAGTGCGATTACACACAGAGCTTAGAGTGCGATTACACATAGAGCTTAGAGTGCGATTACACACACATACACAGCCTTGAGTGCGATTACACACGCACACACAGCTTGGAGTGCGATTACACACACAGATTAGAGAGCAATTATACACACACATAGTTTAGTGTGCGATTGCACACACAGTTTAGAGTGAGATTACACCCACATACAGTTTAGAGTGCGATTACACACATAGTTCAGAGTGCGATTACACACACAGCTTAGAGTGTGATTATACACACAGTTCAGAGTGCGATTACAGACACAGCTTAGACTGCGATTACACACACAGCTTCGAGTGCGATTACACACACACACAGCTTAGAGTGCGGTTACACACACAGCTTAGAGTGCGATTACACACGGACACACAGCTTAGAGTGCAATTACACACGCACACACAGCCTTGAGTGCGATTACACACGCATACACAGCTTAGAGTGCGATTACACACACACAGCTTATGGTTAGATTACACACATCTTAGGGTGCGATTGTACACACAGGTTAGAGTGTGATTGCACACCCAGCTTAGGGTGCAATTGCACACACAGTTTAGAGTGCGATTACCCACACAGCTTAGAGTGCAAATGCACACACAACTTAAAGTGCGATTACACACACAGTTTAGAGAGTGCTTTCACACACATACAGCTTAGAGTGCGATTACACACACACACAGCTTAGAGTGCAATTACACACACAGATTAGAGTGCGACTACACACACAGATTAGAGTGTGATTACACACAGACTTTCGAGAGCAATCACAGACAAACAGCTTAGAAAGCAATTACACGCACACAGTGTAGGGTGCGATTACACAGACACACAGTTTAGGGTGCAATTGCACACACAGCTTAGAGTGCGATTACACACGCACACACAGCTTTGAGTGCAAATACACATGCACACACAGCCTAGAGTGCGTTTACACGGCACACACAGCTTAGAGTGCGATTACACACAAACACACAGCTTAGGGTGCGATTACACGCACACACAGCTTAAGAGTGCGATTGCACACAAACACAGCTTAGAGTGCGATTACACACGCACACACAACTTTGAGTGCAAATACACACGGCACACACAGCTTAGAGTGCGATTACACATAGAGCTTAGAGTGCGATTACACACACAGTTCAGAGTGCGATTACACACACAGCTTAGAGTGCGATTGCAGACACAGCTTAGACTGCGATTACACACACAGCTTCGAGTGCGATTACACACACACACAGCTTAGAGTACGGTTACACACACAGCTTAGAGTGCGATTACACACGGACACACAGCTTAGAGTGCAATTACACATGCACACACAGCATTGAGTGCGATTACACACGCAGACACAGCTTAGAGTGCGATTACACATAGAGCTTAGAGTGCGATTACACACACAGTTCAGACTGCGATTACACACACAGCTTCGAGTGCGATTACACACAAACACAGCTTAGAGTGCGATTACACACGCCCACACAGCTTTGAGTGCAAATACACATGGACACACAGCCTAGAGTGCGTTTACACGGCACACACAGCTTAGAGTGCGATTACACACACGCAGCTTAGGGTGAGATTACTCACACACAGAGTTTAGAGTGCGATTACACAGAGCTTAGAGTGCGATTACACACAGAGCTTTGAGTGCGATTACACACAGAGCTTAGAGTGCGATTACACACAGAGCTTAGAGTGCGATTACACACAGAGCTTAGAGTGCGATTACACTTAGAGCTTAGAGTGCGATTACACACACAGTTCAGAGTGCGATTACAGACACAGCTTAGACTGCGATTACACACACAGCTTCGAGTGCGATTACACACACACACAGCTTAGAGTGCGGTTACACACATAGCTTAGAGTGCGGTCACACACAGACACACAGCTTAGAGTGCAATTACACACGCACACACAGCCTTGAGTGCGATTACACACGCACACACAGCTTAGAGTGCGATTACACACAGTTTAGAGTGCTGTTACACACAGCTTAGAGTGCGATTACACACACACAGCTTATGGTTAGATTACACACATCTTAGGGTGCGATTGTACACACAGGTTAGCGTGTGATTGCACACCCAGCTTAGGGTGCAATTGCACACACAGTTTAGAGTGCGATTACCCACACAGCTTAGAGTGCAAATGCACACACAGCTTAAAGTGCAATTACACACACAGTTTAGAGAGCGCTTTCACACACATACAGCTTAGAGTGCGATTACACACACACACAGCTTAGAGTGCAATTACACACACAGATTAGAGTGCGACTACACACACAGATTAGAGTGTGATTACACACAGACTTTCGAGAGCAATCACAGACAAACAGCTTAGAAAGCAATTACACGCACACAGTGTAGAGTGCGATTACACAGACACACAGTTTAGGGTGCGATTGCACACACAGTTTAGAGTGCAATTGCACACACAGCTTAGACACACGCACACACAGCTTTGAGTGCAAATACACATGCACACACAGCCCAGAGTGCGTTTACACGGCACACACAGCTTAGAGAGCGATTACACACAAACACAGCTTAGAGTGCGATTACACACGCACACACAATTTTGAGTGCAAATACACATGCACACACAGCCTAGAGTGCGTTTACACGGCACACACAGCTTAGAGTGCGATTACACACACGCAGTTTAGTGTGAGATTACACACACAGAGTTTAGAGTGCGATTATACACTGAGCTTTGAGTGCAATTACACACAGAGCTTAGCATGCGATTACACACAGAGCTTAGAGTGCGATTACACACAGAGCTTAGAGTGCGATTACACACAGAGCTTAGAGTGCGATTACACATAGAGCTTAGAGTGTGATTACACACACAGTTCAGAGTGCGATTACACACACAGCTTAGAGTGCGATTACACACACAGTTTAGAGTGCGATTACAGACACAGCTTAGACTGCGATTACACACACAGCTTCGAGTGCGATTACACACACACACAGCTTAGAGTGCGGTTACACACACAGCTTACGGTTAGATTACACACATCTTAGGGTGCGATTGTACACACAGGTTAGAGTGCGATTGCACACCCGGCTTAGGGTGCAATTGCACACACAGCTTAAAGTGCGATTACCCACACAGTTTATAGAGCGCTTTCACACACATACAGCTTAGAGTGCGATTACACACACACACAGCTTAGAGTGCAATTACACACACAGATTAGAGTGCACTTGCACACGCACCTTAGAGTGCGAATACACACAGCTTAGAGTGCGACTACACACACTGATTAGAGTGTGATTACACACAGACTTTCGAGAGCAATCAGACAAACAGCTTAGCGAGCAATTACACACACACAGTGTAGAGTGCGATTACACACACACACAGCTTAGGGTGCGATTGCACACACAGTTTAGAGTGCAATTGCACACACAGCTTAGAGTGCGATTACACACACAGACAGAGCTTAGAGTGCAATTACACACACACACACAACTTAGAGTGTGATTACACATTAACCTTAGAGTGCGATTGCACACAGCTTAGAGTGCGATTGCACACACAGCTTAGAGTGCGATTGCACACACAGCTTAGAGTGCGATTGCACACACACCTTCGAGTGCGATTACTCACAGAGCTTAGAGTGCGATTACACACACAGTTTAGAGTGCGATTACACACAGAGCTTAGAGTGCGATTACTCACAGAGCTTAGAGTGCGATTACACACACAGTTTAGAGTGCGATTACACACACAGCTTAGAGTGCGATTACAGACACAGCTTAGAGTGCGATTACAGACACAGAGTGCGATTACACACACAGCTTAGAGTGCGATTACACACACACACAGCTTAGAGTGCGATCACTCACACACACAGCTTAGAGTGCGATTACACACACACACAGCTTAGAGTGCGATTACACATACACACACAGCTTTGAGTGTAATTACACATACAGCTTCGAGTGCGATTGCACACACAGCTTAGAATGCGATTGCACACACACACAGCTTAAGAGTGCGATTGCACACACACAGCTTAAGAGTGCGATTGCACACAAACACAGCTTAGAGTGCGATTACACACGCATGCACAGCTTTGAGTGCAAATACACATGCACACGCAGCCTAGAGTGCGTTTACACGGCACACACAGCTTAGAGTGCAATTACACTCACGCATCTTAGGGTGAGATTACACACACACAGAGTTTAGAGTGCGATTACACACAGAGCTTAGAGTGCGATTACACACAGAGCTTAGAGTGCGATTACACACAGAGCTTAGAGTGCGATTACACACAGAGCTTAGAGTGCGATTACACATAGAGCTTAGAGTGCAATTACACACACAGTTCAGAGTGCGATTACACACACAGCTTAGAGTGCGATTACACACAGATCTTAGAGTGCGATTACACACAGAGCTTAGAGTGCGATTACACACAGAGCTTAGAGTGCGATTACACATAGAGCTTAGAGTGCAATTACACACACAGTTCAGAGTGCGATTACACACACAGCTTAGAGTGCGATTACACACACAGCTTAGAGTGCGATTACAGACACAGCTTAGAGTGCGATTACACACACAGCTTAGAGTGCGGTTACACACACAGCTTAGAGTGCGATTACACACAGACACACAGCTTAGAGTGCAATTACACACGCATACACAGCTTAGAGTGCGATTACACACACAGATTAGAGAGCAATTATACACACACATAGTTTAGTGTGCGATTGCACACACAGTTTAGAGTGAGATTACACCCACATACAGCTTAGAGTGCGATTACACACACCCACAGCTTAGAGTGCGATTACACACAGTTTAGAGTGCTGTTACACACAGCTTAGAGTGCGATTACATACACACAGCTTACGGTTAGATTACACACATCTTAGGGTGCGATTGTACACACAGGTTAGTGTGCGATTGCACAGCCGGCTTAGGGTGCAATTGCACACACAGCTTAGAGTGCGATTATCCACACAGCTTAGAGTGCAAATGCACACACAGCTTAAAGTGCGATTACATACACAGTTTAGAGAGCGCTTTCACACACATACAGCTTAGAGTGCGATTACACACACACACAGCTTAGAGTGCAATTACACACACAGATTAGAGAGCGCTTTCACACACATACAGCTTAGAGTGCGATTACACACACACACAGCTTAGAGTGCAATTACACACACAGATTAGAGTGCACTTGCACACGCACCTTAGAGTGCGATTACACACAGCTTAGAGTGCGACTACACACACAGATTAGAGTGTGATTACACACAGACTTTCGAGAGCAATCAGACAAACAGCTTAGCGAGCAATTACACACACACAGTGTAGAGTGCGATTACACTCACACACAGCTTAAGGTGCGATTGCACAACCCAGTTTAGAGTGCAATTGTACACACAGCTTAGAGTGCTTTTACACACTCAGACAGAGCTTAGAGTGCAATTACACACACACACACAGCTTAGAGTGTGATTACACATTCACCTTAGAGTGCGATTGCACACACAGATTAGAGTGCGATTGCACACACAGCTTAGAGTGCGATTGCACGCACAGCTTAGAGTGCGATTGCGCACACACCTTAGAGTGCGATTACACACAGCTTAGAGTGCGATTACACACAGAGCTTAGAGTGCGATTACAGACACAGCTTAGAGTGCGATTACACACTCAGCCTAGAGTGTGATTACACACACACACAGCTTAGAGTGCGATTACTCACACACACAGCTTAGAGTGCGATTACACACACACACAGCTTAGAGTGCGATTACTCACACACACAGTTTAGAGTGCGATTACACACACACACAGCTTAGAGTGCGATTACACATACACACACAGCTTCGAGTGTAATTACACATACAGCTTTCAGTGCGATTGCACACACAGCTTAGAGTGCGATTACACACACAGCTTAGAGTGCGATTACACACACAGCTTAGAGTGCGATTACAGACACAGAGTGCGATTACAGACACAGCTTAGAGTGCGATTACACACACAGCTTAGAGTGCGATTACACACACACACAGCTTAGAGTGCGATTACTTACACACACAGCTTAGAGTGCGATTACGCACACACACAGCTTAGAGTGCGATTACACATACACACACAGCTTTGAGTGTAATTACACATACAGCTTAGAGTGCGATTGCACACACAGCTTAGAATGCGATTACACACGGACACACAGCTTAGAGTGCAATTACACATGCACACACAGCATTGAGTGCGATTACACACGCACACACAGCTTAGAGTGCGATTACACACAGTTTAGAGTGCTGTTACTCACAGCTTAGAGTGCGATTACACACACACAGCTTATGGTTAGATTACACACATCTTAGGGTGCGATTGTACACCCAGGTTAGAGTGCGATTGCACACCCAGCTTAGTGTGCAATTGCACACACGGTTTAGTGTGCGATTACCCACACAGCTTAGAGTTCAAATGCACACACAGCTTAAAGTGCGATTACACACACAGTTTAGAGAGCGCTTTCACACACATACAGCTTAGAGTGCGATTGCACACTCACTTTAGAGTGCGATTGCACACACAGCTTAGAGTGCGATTGCACACACAGCTTAGAGTGCGATTGCACACACAGCGTACAGTGTGATTGCACATACAGCTTACAGTGCGATTACACACACGCACAGCTTAGAGTGCGATTACACACAAACACAGCTTAGAGTGCGATTACACACGCACACACAGCTTTGAGTGCAAATACACTTGCACACACAGAGCCTAGAGTGCGCTTACACGGCACACACAGCTTAGAGTGCGAATACACACACGCAGTTTATGGTGAGATTACACACACACAGAGTTTAGAGTGCGATTACACACAGCTTAGAGTGCGATTACACACAGAGCTTTGAGTGCGATTACACACAGAGCTTAGAGTGCGATTACACACTGAGCTTTGAGTGCGATTACACACACAGCTTAGAGTGCGATTACACACGGGCACACAGCTTAGAGTGCAATTACACACGCACACACAGCCTTGAGTGCGATTACACACGCACACACAGCTTACAGTGCGATTACACACACAGATTAGAGAGCAATTACACACACACACACAGTTTAGCGTGCGATTGCACACACAGTTTTGAGTGAGATTACACCCACATACAGCTTAGAGTGCGATTACTCACACCCACAGCCTAGATTGCGATTACACACAGTTTAGAGTGCTGCTACACACAGCTTAGAGTGCGATTACACACACACACAGTTTACGGTTAGATTACACACATCTTAGGGTGCGATTGTACACACAGGTTAGAGTGCGATTGCACACCCGGCTTAGGGTGCAATTGCACACACAGTGTAGAGTGCGATTACCCACACAGCTTAGAGTGCAAATGCACACACAGCTTAAAGTGCGATTACACACACAGTTTAGAGAGCGCTTTCACACACATACGGCTTAGAGTGCGATTACACACACACACAGCTTAGAGTGCAATTACACACACAGATTAGAGTGCACTTGCACACGCACCTTAGAGTGCGATTACACACAGCTTAGAGTGCGACTACACACACAGATTAGAGTGTGATTACACACAGACGTTCGAGAGCAATCACAGACAAACAGCTTAGAGAGCAATTACGCGCACACAGTGTAGAGTGCGATTACACACACACACAGCTTAGGGTGCGATTGCACACACAGTTTAGAGTGCAATTGCACACACAGCTTAGAGTGCGATTACACACACAGACAGAGCTTAGAGTGCAATTACACACACACACACAGCTTAGAGTGTGATTACACATTCACCTTAGAGTGCGATTGCACACACAGATTAGAGTGCGATTGCACACACAGCTTAGAGTGCGATTGCACACACAGCTTAGAGTGCGATTGCACACACACCTTAGAGTGCGATTACACACAGCTTAGAGTGCGATTACACACAGTTTAGAGTGCGATTACACACACAGCTTAGAGTGCGATTACACACACAGCTTAGAGTGCGATTACAGACACAGCTTAGAGTGCGATTACACACTCAGCTTAGAGTGCGATTACACACACACACAGCTTAGAGTGCGATTACTCACACACACAGCTTAGAGTGCGATTACACACACACACAGCTTAGAGTGCGATTACACATACACACACAGCTTCGAGTGTAATTACACATACAGCTTTGAGTGCGATTGCACACTCAGCTTAGAATGCGATTGCACACACAGCGTAGAGTGCGATTGCACATACAGCTTAGAGTGCGATTACACACGCACACACAGCTTTGAGTGCAAATACACATGCACACTCAGCCCAGAGTGCGTTTACACGGCACACACAGCTTAGAGTGCGATTACACACAAACACACAGCTTAGGGTGCGATTACACGCACACACAGCTTAAGAGCGCGATTGCACACAAACACAGCTTAGAGTGCGATTACACACGCACACACAGCTTTGAGTGCAAATACACATGGACACACAGCCTAGAGTGCGTTTACACGGCACACACAGCTTAGAGTGCGATTACACACACGCAGCTTAGGGTGAGACTACACACACACAGAGTGTAGAGTGCGATTACACACAGCTTAGAGTGCGATTACACACAGAGCTTTGAGAGCGATTACACACAGAGCTTAGCGTGCGATTACACACAGAGCTTAGAGTGCGATTACACACAGAGCTTAGATTGCGATTACACACAGAGCTTAGAGTGCGATTACACACACAGCTTAGAGTGCGATTACAAACACACAGCTTAGAGTGCGGTTACACACACAGCTTAGAGTGCGATTACACACAGACACACAGCTTAGAGTGCGATTACACACACCCACAGCTTAGAGTGCGATTATACACAGTTTAGAGTGTTGTTACACACAGCTTAGAGTGTGATTACACACACACAGTTTACGGTTAGACTACACACATCTTAGGGTGCGATCGTACACACAGGTTAGTGTGCGATTGCACAGCCGGCTTAGTGTGCAATTGCACACACAGCTTAGAGTGCGATTACACACACACACAGCTTAGAGTGCAATTACACACACAGATTAGAGTGCACTTGCACACGCACCTTAGAGTGCGATTACACACAGCTTAGAGTGCGACTACACACACAAATTAGAGTGTGATTACACACAGACTTTCGAGAGCAATCACAGACAAACAGCTTAGCGAGCAATTACACACACACAGTGTAGAGTGCGATTACACACACACAGCTTAGGGTGCAATTGCACACACAGTTTAGAGTGCAATTGCCCACGCAGCTTAGAGTGCGATTACACACACAGACAGAGCTTAGAGTGCACTTACACACACATACACACAGCTTAGAGTATGATTACACATTCAACTTAGAGTGCGATTGCACACACAGCTTAGAGTGCGATTGCACACACAGCTTAGAGTGCGATTGCACACACAGCTTAGAGTGCGATTGCGCACACAGCTTAGAGTGCGATTGCACACACACCTTAGAGTGCGATTACACACAGCTTAGAGTGCGATTACACACACAGACAGAGCTTAGAGTGCACTTACACACACATACACACAGCTTAGAGTATGATTACACATTCAACTTAGAGTGCGATTGCACACACAGCTTAGAGTGCGATTGCACACACAGCTTAGAGTGCGATTGCACACACAGCTTAGAGTGCGATTGCGCACACAGCTTAGAGTGCGATTGCACACACACCTTAGAGTGCGATTACACACAGCTTAGAGTGCGATTACACACAGAGCTTAGAGTGCGATTACACACACAGTTTAGAGTGCGATTACAGACACAGCTTAGAGTGCGATTACACACACAGCTTAGAGTGCGATTACACACACACACAGCTTAGAGTGCGATTACTCACACACACAGCTTATAGTGCGATTACACATACACACACAGCTTTGAGTGTAATTACACATACAGCTTAGAGTGCGATTGCACACTCACTTTAGAGTGCGATTGCACACACAGCTTAGAGTGCGATTGCACACACAGCTTAGAGTGCACTTGCACACACAGCATTCAGTGCGATTGCACATACAGCTTACAGTGCGATTACACACACACACAGCTTAGAGTGCGATTACACACAAACACACAGCTTAGAGTGCGATTACACACACACACAGCTTAGAGTGCGATCACTCACACACACAGCTTAGAGTGCGATTACACACACACTCAGCTTAGAGTGCGATTACACACACACACAGCTTAAGAGTGCGATTGCACACAAACACAGCTTAGAGTGCGATTACACATGCACACACAGCTTTGAGTGCAAATACACATGCACACACAGCCTAGAGTGCGTTTACACGGCACACACAGCTTAGAGTGCGATTGCACACACAGCTTAGAATGCGATTGCACACACAGCGTAGAGTGCGATTGCACATACAGCTTAGAGTGCGATTACACACACACACAGCTTAGAGTGCGAGTGCACACAAACACACAGCTTAGGGTGCGATTACACACACACACAGCTTAAGGGTGCGATTGCACACAAACACAGCTTAGAGTGCGATTACACACGCACACACAGCTTTGAGTGCAAATACACATGCACACTCAGCCTAGAGTGCGTTTACACGGCACACACAGCTTAGAGCGCGTTTACACACAAACACACAGCTTACGGTGCGATTACACGCACACACAGCTTAAGAGCGCGATTGCACACAAACACCGCTTAGAGTGCGATTACACACGCACACACAGCTTTGAGTGCAAATACACATGGACACACAGCCTAGAGTGCGTTTATACGGCACACACAGCTTAGAGTGCGATTACACACACAGCTTAGAGTGCAATTGCACACACAGATTAGAGTGCGATTGCACACACAGCCTAGAGTGCGATTATACGGCACACACAGCCTAGAGTGCGATTACACGGCGCACACAGCCTATAGTGCGATTAGACGGCACACAGCCTAGAGTGCGATTACACGGCACACACTGCCTAGAGTGCGATTACCCTCGCACACACTGCTTAGAGTGCGATTACACACGCACGCACAGCTTAGAGTGCGATTACCCACGCACGCAGAGCTTAGAGTGTGATTACACACGCACGCACAGCTTAGAGTGCGATTGCACACACAGCTTAGAGTGCGATTACACACACAGCTTAATGAGCGATTACACACACACGCACAGCTCAGAGTGCGATTAGACACATACACACAGCTTAGAGTGCGATTACACACAGCTTAGAGTGCGATTACACACACACACAGCTTAGAAAGCGATTACACAAACACACAGTTTAGAGTGAGATTGCACACACAGCTTAGAATGCAATTACACACACAGCTTAGAGGGCGATTACACACAGCTTAGAGTGCGATTACACGCACACACAGTTTAGAGTGTGATTACATATACAGCTTAGAGTGCGATTGCACACCCAGCTTAGAGTGTGATTGCACACACAGCTCAGAGTGCGATTGCACACAAGGCTTAGAGTGCGATTGCACACACAGCTTAGAGTGCGATTGCACACACAGCTTAGGGTGCGATTTCACACAGCCTAGAGTGCGATTACATGGCACACACAGCCTAGAGTGCGATTACACGGCACACACAGCCTAGAGTGCGATTACAGGGCACACAGCCTAGAGTGCGATTACACGGCACACACAGCCTAGAGTGCGATTACACGGCACACACAGCCTACAGTGCGATTACACGACACACACAGCCTAGAGTGCGATTAGATGGCACACACAGCCTAGAGTGCGATTCCCCTCGCACACACTGCTTAGAGTGTGATTGCACACGCACGCACAGCTTAGAGTGCGATTACACACACACGCACAGCTTAGAGTGCGTTTACGCACACACACAGCTTAGAGTGCGATTACGCACACACACAGCTTAGAGTGCGATTACGCACACACACAGCTTAGAGTGCGATTATGCACACACACAGCTTAGAGTGCGATTGCACACACTGCTTAGGGAGCGGTTACACATACAGCTTAGGGTGCAGTTACACAAACAGCTTAGGGTGCGGTTACACACACAGCTTAGAGTGCGGTTGCACACAAAGCTTAGTGTGCGATTACACACACACAGCTTACTGTGCGATTACACACACACGCACAGCTCAGAGTGCGATTAGACACACACACACAGCTTAGAGTGCGATTACACACAGCTTAAGAGTGCGATTACAAGGATAGACGCAGCTTAGAATGCAATTACACACACACACGGTTTAGAGTGCGATTGCACACACACACACAGTTTAGAGAGCGATTACACACACACACACAGTTTAGAGTGCGATTGCACACACAGCTTAGAATGCAATTAGACGCACAGCTTAGAGGGCGATTACACACAGCTTAGATTGCGATTACACACACACAGAGTTTAGAGTGTGATTGCACACACAGATTAGAGTGCGATTGCACACACAGCCTAGAGTGCGATTACACGGCACACACAGCCTAGAGTGCGATTAGACGGCACACACAGCCTAGAGTGCGATTACACGGCACACACTGCCTAGAGTGCGATTACCCTCGCACACACTGCTTAGAGTGCGATTACACACGCACGCACAGCTTATAGTGCGATTACACACGCACGCAGAGCTTAGAGTGTGATTACACACGCACGCACAGCTTAGAGTGCGATTGCACACACAGCTTAGAGTGCGATTGCACACACAGCTTAATGAGCGATTACGCACACACGCACAGCTCAGAGTGCGATTAGACACACACACATAGCTTAGAGTGCGATTACACACAGCTTAGAGTGCGATTACACACACACACAGATTGGAGTGCGATTACACACACACGCAGCTTGGAGTGCGATTACACAAACACACAGTTTAGAGTGCGATTGCACACACAGCTTAGAATGCAATTACACACACAGCTTAGAGGGCGATTACACACAGCTTAGAGTGTGATTACACACACACAGTTTAGAGTGTGGTTACATATACAGCTTAGAGTGCGATTGCACACACAGCTTAGAGTGCGATTGCACACACAGCTCAGAGTGCGATTGCACACACAGCTTAGAGTGCGATTGCATACACAGCTTAGAGTGCGATTGCACACATAGCTTAGAGTGCGATTGCACACAGCCTAGAGTGCGATTACACGGCACACAGAGCCTAGAGTGCGATTACACGGCACACACAGCCTAGAGTGCGATTACAGGGCACACACAGCCTAGAGTGCGATTACACGGCACACACAGCCTAGAGCGCGATTACACGGCACACACAGCCTAGAGTGCGATTACCCTTTCACACACTGCTTAGAGTGCGATTACACACGCACGCACAGCTTAGAGTGCGATTACACATGCACGCACAGCTTAGAGTGCGATTACACACACACACACAGCTTAGAGTGCGATTACACACACACGCACAGCTTAGAGTGCGATTACACACACACACAGCTTAGAGTGCGATTACGCACACACACTGCTTAGAGTGCGATTACGCACACACACAGCTTAGGGTGCGGTTACACACACAGCTTAGAGTGCGGTTACACACAAAGTTTAGAGTGTGATTACTCACACACAGCTTAGAGTGCGATTACACAGACACGCACAGCTCAGAGTGCGATTAGACACACACACGGTTTAGAGTGCGATTGCACACACACACACACACAGTTTAGAGAGTGATTACACTCGCACACACAGTTTAGAGTGCGATTGCACACAGAGCTTAGAATGCAATTACACACACAGCCTAGAGTGCGATTATACGGCACACACAGCCTAGAGTGCGATTACACGGCACACACAGCCTAGAGTGCGATTAGACGGCACACACAGCCTAGAGCGCGATTACACGGCACACACTGCCTAGAGTGCGATTACCCTCGCACACACTGCTTAGAGTGCGATTACACACGCACGCACAGCTTAGAGTGCGATTACACACGCACGCAGAGCTTAGAGTGTGATTACACACGCACGCACAGCTTAGAGTGCGATTGCACACACAGCTTAGAGTGCGGTTGCACACACAGTTTATATTGCGGTTACACACACAGCTTAGGGTGCGGTTACACACACAGCTTAGAGTGCGGTTACACACACAGCTTAATGAGCGATTACACACACACGCACAGCTCAGAGTGCGATTAGACACACACACATAGCTTAGAGTGCGATTCCACACACGGCTTAGAATGCAATTACACACACAGCTTAGAGGGCTATTACACACAGCTTAGAGTGCGATTACACACACACACAGTTTAGAGTGTGATTACATATACAGCTTAGAGTGCGATTGCACACACAGCTTAGAGTACGATTGCTCAAAGCTTAGAGTGCGATTGCACACTCAGCTTAGAGTGCGATTGCACACACAGCTTAGAGTGCGATTGCACGCACAGCTTAGAGTGCAATTACACATAGACACAGTTTTGAGTGGGATTACACAGACACACAGTTTGGAGTGGGATTACATAGACACACAGCTTAGAGTGCAATTGCACACACAGCTTAAAGTGCGATTACACACACAGCTTAGAGTGTGATTACACACACAGCTTAGAGTGCGATTACACGGCACACACAGCCTCGAGCGCGATTACACGGCACACACAGCCTAGAGTGCGATTACCCTTGCACACACTGCTTAGAGTGCGATTACACACGCACGCACAGCTTAGAGTGCGATTACACACGCACGCAGAGCTTAGAGTGTGATTACACACGCACACACAGCTTAGAGTGCGATTGCACACACAGCTTAGAGTGCGATTGCACACACAGTTTATATTGCGGTTACACACACAGCTTAGGGTGCGGTTACACACACAGCTTAGAGTGCGGTTACACACACAGCTTAATGAGCGATTACACACACACGTACAGCTCAGAGTGCGATTAGACACACACACATAGCTTAGAGTGCGATTCCACACACGGCTTAGAATGCAATTACACACACAGCTTAGAGGGCTATTACACACAGCTTAGAGTGCGATTACACACACACACAGTTTAGAGTGTGATTACATATACAGCTTAGAGTGCGATTGCACACTCAGCTTAGAGTACGATTGCTCAAAGCTTAGAGTGCGATTGCACACTCAGCTTAGAGTGCGATTGCACACACAGCTTAGAGTGCGATTGCACGCACAGCTTAGAGTGCAATTACACATAGACACAGTTTTGAGTGGGATTACACAGACACACAGTTTGGAGTGGGATTACATAGACACACAGCTTAGAGTGCAATTGCACACACAGCTTAAAGTGCGATTACACACACAGCTTAGAGTGTGATTACACACACAGCTTAGAGTGCGATTACACACACACACAGTTCAGAGTGCCATTACACACACATACACCTTAGAGTGGGACTACACACACAGCTTAGAGTGCGATTACACGGCACACACAGCCTCGAGCGCGATTACACGGCACACACAGCCTAGAGTGCGATTACCCTTGCACACACTGCTTAGAGTGCGATTACACACGCACGCACAGCTTAGAGTGCGATTACACATGCACGCACAGCTTAGAGTGCGATTACACACACACGCACAGCTTAGAGTGCGATTACACACACACGCACAGCTTAGAGTGCGATTACACACACACACAGCTTAGAGTGCGATTGCGCACACACACAGCTTAGAGTGCGATTACGCACACACACTGCTTAGAGTGCGATTACGCACACACACAGCTTAGAGTGCGATTGCACACACAGCTTAGGGTGCGGTTACACACACAGCTTAGGGTGCGGTTACACACCCCACTTAGAGTGCGGTTACACACAAAGCTTAGAGTGTGATTACACACACACAGCTTAGAGTGCGATTACACACACACGCACAGCTCAGAGTGCGATTAGACACACACACGGTTTAGAGTGCAATTGCACACACACACACACACAGTTTAGAGAGCTATTACACACGCACACACAGTTTAGAGTGCGATTGCACACACGGCTTAGAATGCAATTACACACACAGCTTAGAGGGCTATTACACACAGCTTAGAGTGCGATTACACACACACACAGTTTAGAGTGTGATTACATATACAGCTTAGAGTGCGATTGCACACACAGGTTAGAGTGCGATTGCTCAAAGCTTAGAGTGCGATTGCACACTCAGCTTAGAGTGCGATTGCACACATAGCTTAGAATGCGATTGCACGCACAGCTTAGAGTGCGTTTACACATAGACACAGTTTTGAGTGGGATTACACAGACACACAGTTTGGAGTGGGATTACATAGACACACAGCTTAGAGTGCAATTGCACACACAGCTTAAAGTGCGATTACACACACAGCTTAGAGTGTGATTACACACACAGCTTAGAGTGCGATTACACACACACACAGTTCAGAGTTCCATTACACACACATACACCTTAGAGTGGGACTACACACACAGCTTAGAGTGCGATTACACACATAGCTTAGAGTGCGATTACACACATAGCTTAGAGTGCGATTACACACACAGATTAGAGTGCGATTACACACAGTTTAGAGAGCGATCACAAACAGCTTAGCGAGCAATTACACACGCACGGTTTAGAGTGCAATTGCACACACACACACACACAGTTTAGAGAGCTATTACACACGCACACACAGTTTAGAGTGCGATTGCACACACGGCTTAGAATGCAATTACACACACAGCTTAGAGGGCTATTACACACAGCTTAGAGTGCGATTACACACACACACAGTTTAGAGTTTGATTACATATACAGCTTAGAGTGCGATTGCACACACAGGTTAGAGTGCGATTGCTCAAAGCTTAGAGTGCGATTGCACACTCAGCTTAGAGTGCGATTGCACACACAGCTTAGAGTGCGATTGCACGCACAGCTTAGCGTGCGTTTACACATAGACACAGTTTTGAGTGGGATTACACAGACACACAGTTTGGAGTGGGATTACATAGACACACAGCTTAGAGTGCAATTGCACACACAGCTTAAAGTGCGATTACACACACAGCTTAGAGTGTGATTACACACACAGCTTAGAGTGCGATTACACACACACACAGTTCAGAGTGCCATTACACACACATACACCTTAGAGTGGGACTACACACACAGCTTAGAGTGCGATTACAGAGACAGCTTAGAGTGCACTTGCACACACAGCTTAGAGTGCGATTACACACATAGCTTAGAGTGCGATTACACACATAGCTTAGAGTGCGATTACACCCACAGATTAGAGTGCGATTACACACAGTTTAGAGAGCGATCACAAACATCTTAGCGAGCAATTACACACGCACGGCTTAGAGTGCGATTGCACACTCAGCTTAGAGTGCAATTGCACACACAGCTTAAAGTGCGATTACACATACAGCTTAGAGTGCGACTACACACACAGCTTAGAGTGCGATTACACAGCACACACAGCCTAGAGTGTGATTACACGGCACACACAGCCTAGAGTGCTATTGCACACACAGCTTAGAGTGCGATTGCACATACAGCTTACAGTGCGATTACACACACACACAGAGCTGAGAGTGCGATTACACACAAACACAGCTTAGAGTGCGATTACACACAGACATAGCTTAGAGTGGCATTACACACACACACAGTTTAGAGTGCGATTACACATGCACACACAGCCTACAGTGCGATTACACATGCACACACAGCTTAGGGTGCGATTACAAATGCACACACAGTTTAGGGTGCGAGTACACACGCACATACAGCTTAGAGTGGAATTACACAGGCGCAAACACAGCTTTAAATGCCACTACACGCGCACACACAGCTTAGAGTGCGATTACACGGCACACACAGCCTAGAGAGCGATTACACGGCACACACAGCCTATAGTGCGATTACTCAGCACACACAGCCTAGAGTGCGATTACACGGCACACACAGCCTAGAATGCGATTACACGGCACACACAGCCTAGAGTGCGATTACACGGCACACACAGCCTAGAGTGCGATTACACAGCGCACACTGCCTAGAGTGCGATTACCCTCGCACACACTGCATAGAGTGCGATTACACATGCACACACAGCTTGGAGTGCGATTACACACTCACACACAGCTTAGAGTGCGATTTCACACGCACGCACAGCTTAGAGTGCGATTGCACAGACAGCTTAGAGTCCGATTGCACACACAGCTTATAGTGCGGTTACACACACAGCTTAGGGTGCGGTTACACGCACAGCTTAGAGTGCGATTACACACACAGCTTAATGAGCGATTACACACACACGCACAGCTCAGAGTGCGATTAGACACATACACACAGCTTAGAGTGCGATTACACACAGCTTAGAGTGCGATTACACACACACACAGCTTGGAGTGCGATTACACAAACACACAGTTTAGGGTGCGATTGCACACACAGCTTAGAATGCAATTACACACACAGCTTAGAGGGCGATTACACACAGCTTAGAGTGCGATTACACACACACACAGTTTAGAGTGTGATTACATATACAGCTTAGAGTGTGATTGCACACACAGCTCAGAGTGCGATTGCACACACAGCTTAGAGTGCGATTGCACACACACAGCTTAGGGTGCGATTTCACACAGCCTAGAGTGCGATTACACGGCACACACAGCCTAGAGTGCGATTACACGGCACACACAGCCTAGAGTGCGATTACAGGGCACACAGCCTAGAGTGCGATTACACGGCACACACAGCCTAGAGTGCGATTACACGTCACACACAGCCTAGAGTGCGATTACACGGCACACACAGCCTAGAGTGCGATTACACGGCACACACAGCCTAGAGTGCGATTACACGGCACACACAGCCTAGAGTGCGATTACACTGCGCACACAGCCTATAGTGCAATTACACGGCACACACTGCCTAGAGTGCGATTACCCTCGCACACACTGCTTAGAGTGCGATTACACACGCACGCACAGCTTAGAGTGCGATTACACACGCACGCAGAGCTTAGATTATGATTACACACGCACGCGCAGCTTAGAGTGCGTTTGCACACACAGCTTAGAGTGCGATTGCACACACAGCTTATAGTGCGGTTACACACACAGCTTAGGGTGCGATTGCACACAGCCTAGAGTGCGATTACACGGCACACACAGCCTAGAGTGCGATTACACGGCACACATAGCCTAGAGTGCGATTACAGGGCACACACAGCCTAGAGTGCGATTACACGGCACACACAGCCTAGAGCGCGATTACACGGCACACACAGCCTAGAGTGCGATTACCCTTTCACATACTGCTTAGAGTGCGATTACACACACACGTGCATAGCTTAGAGTGCGATTACACACACGCACAGTTCAGAGTGCCATTACACACACATACACCTTAGAGTGGGACTACACACACAGCTTAGAGTGCGATTACACAGACAGCTTAGAGTGCACTTGCACACACAGCTTAGAGTGCGATTACACACATAGCTTAGAGTGCGATTACACACACAGATTAGAGTGCGATTACACACAGTTTAGAGAGCGATCACCAACAGCTTAGCGAGCAATTACACACGCACGGCTTAGAGTGCGATTGCACACACAGCTTAGAGTGCAATTGCACACACAGCTTAAAGTGCGATTACACATACAGCTTAGAGTGCGACTACACACACAGCTTAGAGTGCGATTACACGGCACACACAGCCTAGAGTGTGATTACACAGCACACACAGCCTAGAGTGCTATTGCACACACAGCTTAAAGTGCGATTGCACATACAGCTTACAGTGCGATTACACACACACAGAGCTGAGAGTGCGATTACACACAAACACAGCTTAGAGTGCGATTACACACAGACATAGCTTAGAGTGGCATTACACACACACACAGTTTAGAGTGCGATTACACATGCACACACAGCCTACAGTGCGATTACACATGCACACACAGCTTAGGGTGCGAGTACACACGCACATACAGCTTAGAGTGCAATTACACAGGCGCAAACACAGCTTTAAATGCCACTACACGCGCACACACAGCTTAGAGTGTGATTACACGGCACACACAGCCTAGAGTGCGATTACACGGCACACACAGCCTAGAGTGCGATTACACGGCGCACACTGCCTAGAGTGCGATTACCCTCGCACACACTGCATAGAGTGCGATTACACATGCACGCACAGCTTAGAGTGCGATTACACACTCACACACAGCTTAGAGTGCGATTACACACGCACGCACAGCTTAGAGTGCGATTGCACAGACAGCTTAGAGTCCGATTGCACACACAGCTTATAGTGCGGTTACACACACAGCTTAGGGTGCGGTTACACGCACAGCTTAGAGTGCGATTACACACAGCTTAATGAGCGATTACACACACACGCACAGCTCAGAGTGCGATTAGACACATACACACAGCTTAGAGTGCGATTACACACAGCTTAGAGTGCGATTACACACACACACACAGCTTGGAGTGCAATTACACAAACACACAGTTTAGAGTGCGATTGCACACACAGCTTAGAATGCAATTACACACACAGCTTAGAGGGCGATTACACACAGCTTAGAGTGCGATTACCCACACACACAGTTTAGAGTGTGATTACATATACAGCTTAGAGTGCGATTGCACACACAGCTTAGAGTGCGATTGCACACACAGCTCAGAGTGCGATTGCACACACAGCTTAGAGTGCGATTGCACACACAGCTTAGGGTGCGATTTCACACAGCCTAGAGTGCGATTACATGGCACACACAGCCTAGAGTGCGATTACACGGCACACACAGCCTAGAGTGCGATTACAGGGCACACAGCCTAGAGTGCGATTACACGGCACACACAGCCTAGAGTGCGATTACACGTCACACACAGCCTAGAGTGCGATTACACTGCACACACACAGCCTAGAGTGCGATTGCTCGGCACACACAGCCTAGAGTGCGATTACACGGCACACACAGCCTAGAGTGCGATTACACGGCACACACAGCCTAGAGTGCGATTACACGGCACACACAGCCTAGAGTGCGATTACACGGCACACACAGCCTAGAGTGCGATTACACGGCACACACAGCCTAGAGTGCGATTACACTGCACACACAGCCTATAGTGCAATTACACGGCTCACACTGCCTAGAGTGCGATTACCCTCGCACACACTGCTTAGAGTGCGATTACACACGCACGCACAGCTTAGAGTGCGATTACACACGCACGCAGAGCTTAGATTATGATTACACACGCACGCGCAGCTTAGAGTGCGTTTGCACACACAGCTTAGAGTGCAATTGCGCACACAGCTTATAGTGCGGTTACACACACAGCTTAGGGTGCGATTGCACACAGCCTAGAGTGCGATTACACGGCACACACAGCCCAGAGTGCGATTACACGGCACACACAGCCTAGAGTGCGATTACATGGCACACACAGCCTAGAGTGCGATTACACGGCACACACAGCCTAGAGCGCGATTACACGGCACACACAGCCTAGAGTGCGATTTCCCTTTCACATACTGCTTAGAGTGCAATTACACATGCACGCACAGCTTAGAGTGCGATTACACATGCACGCACAGCTTAGAGTGCGATTACACACACACACAGCTTAGAGTGCGATTACACACACACGCACAGCTTAGAGTGCGATTACACACACACACAGCTTAGAGTGCGATTGCGCACACACACAGATTAGAGTGCGATTACGCACACACACTGCTTAGAGTGCGATTACGCACACACACAGCTTAGAGTGCGATTGCACACACAGCTTAGGGTGCGGTTACACACACAGCTTAGAGTGCGGTTACACACACAGCTTAGAGTGCGGTTACACACAAAGCTTAGAGTGTGATTACTCACACACAGCTTGGAGTGCGATTACACACACACGCACAGCTCAGAGTGCGATTAGACACACTCACGGTTTAGAGTGCGATTGCACACACACACACACAGTTTAGAGAGCGATTACACATGCACACACAGTTTTGAGTGCGATTGCACACACGGCTTAGAGTGCGATTGCACACACAGCTTAGAGTGCGATTGCACACACAGCCTAGAGTGCGATTATACGGCACACACAGCCTAGAGTGCGATTACACGGCACACACAGCCTAGAGTGCGATTACACGGCACACACTGCCTAGAGTGCGATTACCCTCGCACACACTGCTTAGAGTGCGATTACACACGCACGCACAGCTTAGAGTGCGATTACACACGCACGCAGAGCTTAGAGTGTGATTACACACGCACGCACAGCTTAGAGTGCGATTGCACACACAGCTTAGAGTGCGATTGCACACACAGTTTATAGTGCGGTTACACACACAGCTTAGGGTGCGGTTACACACAGCTTAGAGTGCGGTTACACCACAGATTAATGAGCGATTACACACACACGCACAGCTCAGAGTGCGATTAGACACACACACATAGCTTAGAGTGCGATTACACACAGCTTAGAGTGCGATTACACACACACACAGATTGGTGTGCGATTACACACACACGCAGCTTGGAGTGCGATTACACAAACACACAGTTTAGAGTGCGATTGCACACACAGCTTAGAATGCAATTACACACACAGCTTAGAGGGCGATTACACACAGCTTAGAGTGTGATTACACACACACACAGTTTAGAGTGTGGTTACATATACAGCTTAGAGTGCGATTGCACACACAGCTTAGAGTGCGATTGCACACACAGCTCAGAGTGCGACTGCACACACAGCTTAGAGTGCGATTGCATACACAGCTTAGAGTGCGATTGCACACATAGCTTAGAGTGCGATTGCACACAGCCTAGAGTGCGATTACACGGCATACACAGCCTAGAGTGCGATTATACGGCACACACAGCCTAGAGTGCCATTACAGGGCTCACACAGCCTAGAGTGCGATTACATGGCACACACAGCCTCGAGCGCGATTGCACGGCACACACAGCCTAGAGTGCGATTACCCTCGCACACACTGCTTAGAGTGCGATTACACACGCACGCACAGCTTAGAGTGCGATTACACATGCACGCACAGCTTAGAGTGCGATTACACACACACGCACAGCTTAGAGTGCGATTACACACACACGCACAGCTTAGAGTGCGATTACACACACACACAGCTTAGAGTGCGATTGCACACACACACAGCTTAGAGTGCGATTGCGCACACACACAGCTTAGAGTGCGATTGCGCACACACACAGCTTAGAGTGCGATTACGCACACACACTGCTTAGAGTGCGATTACGCACACACACAGCTTAGAGTGCGATTGCACACACAGCTTAGGGTGCGGTTACACACACAGCTTAGAGTGCGGTTACACACACAGCTTAGAGTGCCGTTACACACAAAGCTTAGAGTGTGATTACTCACACACAGCTTAGAGTGCGATTACACACACACGCACAGCTCAGAGTGCGATTAGACACACAGACGGTTTAGAGTGCGATTACACACACACGGTTTAGAGTGCGATTGCACACACACACACACAGTTTAGAGAGCGATTACACACGCACACACAGTTTAGAGTGCGATTGCACACACGGCTTAGAGTGCGATTGCACACACAGCTTAGGGTGCGGTTACACACACAGCTTAGAGTGCGGTTACACACACAGCTTAGAGTGCGGTTACACACAAAGCTTAGAGTGTGATTACTCACACACAGCTTAGAGTGCGATTACACACACACGCACAGCTCAGAGTGCGATTAGACACACACACGGTTTAGAGTGCGATTACACACACACGGTTTAGAGTGCGATTGCACACACACACACACAGTTTAGAGAGCGATTACACACGCACACACAGTTTAGAGTGCGATTGCACACACGGCTTAGAGTGCGATTGCACACACAGCTTAGAGTGCGATTGCACACACAGCCTAGAGTGCGATTATACGGCACACACAGCCTAGATTGTGATTACACGGCACACACAGCCTAGAGTGCGATTAGACGGCACACACAGCCTAGAGTGCGATTACATGGCACACACTGCCTAGAGTGCGATTACCCTCGCACACACTGCTTAGAGTGCGATTACACACGCACGCACAGCTTAGAGTGCGATTACACACGCACGCACAGCTTAGAGTGCGATTGCACACACAGCTTAGAGTGCGATTGCACACACAGTTTATAGTGCGGTTACACACACAGCTTAGGGTGCGGTTACACACACAGCTTAGAGTGCGGTTACACACACAGCTTAATGAGCGATTACACACACACGCACAGCTCAGAGTGCGATTAGACACACACACATAGCTTAGAGTGCGATTACACACAGCTTGGAGTGCGATTACACACACACACAGATTGGAGTGCGATTACACACACACGCAGCTTGGAGTGCGATTACACAAACACACAGTTTAGAGTGCGATTGCACACACAGCTTAGAATGCAATTACACACACAGCTTAGAGGGCGATTACACACAGCTTAGAGTGTGATTACACACACACACAGTTTAGAGTGTGGTTACATATACAGCTTAGAGTGCGATTGCACACACAGCTTAGAGTGCGATTGCACACACAGCTCAGAGTGCGATTGCACACACAGCTTAGAGTGCGATTGCATACACAGCTTAGAGTGCGATTGCACACATAGCTTAGAGTGCGATTGCACACAGCCTAGAGTGCGATTACACGGCACACAGAGCCTAGAGTGCGATTACACGGCACACACAGCCTAGAGTGCGATTACAGGGCACACACAGCCTAGAGCACGATTACACGGCACACACAGCCTAGAGTGCGATTACCCTTTCACACACTGCTTAGAGTGCGATTACACACGCACGCACAGCTTAGAGTGCAATTACACATGCACGCACAGCTTAGAGTGTGATTACACACACAGCTTAGAGTGCGATTACACACACACACAGTTCAGAGTGCCATTACACACACATACACCTTAGAGTGGGACTACACACACAGCTTAGAGTGCGATTAAACACACAGCTTAGAGTGCACTTGCACACACAGCTTAGAGTGCGATTACACACATAGCTTAGAGTGCGATTACACACATTGCTTAGAGTGCGATTACACACACAGATTAGAGTGCGATTACACACAGTTTAGAGAGCGATCACAAACAGCTTAGCGAGCAATTACACACGCACGGCTTAGAGTGCGATTGCACACACAGCTTAGAGTGCAATTGCACACACAGCTTAAAGTGCGATTACACAGACAGCTTAGAGTGCGACTACACACACAGCTTAGAGTGCGATTACACGGCACACACAGCCTAGAGTGTGATTACACGGCACACACAGCCTAGAGTGCTATTGCACACACAGCTTAGAGTACGATTGCACATACAGCTTACAGTGCGATTACACACACACACAGAGCTGAGAGTGCGATTACACACAAACACAGCTTAGAGTGCGATTACACACAGACATAGCTTAGAGTGGCATTACACACACACAGTTTAGAGTGCGATTACACATGCACACACAGCCTACAGTGCGATTACACATGCACACACAGCTTAGGGTGCGATTACAAATGCACACACAGTTTAGGGTGCGAGTACACACGCACATACAGCTTAGAGTGCAATTACACAGGCGCAAACACAGCTTTAAATGCCACTACACGCGCACACACAGCTTAGAGTGCGATTACACGGCACACACAGCCTAGAGAGCGATTACACGGCACACACAGCCTATAGTGCGATTACTCGGCACACACAGCCTAGAGTGCGATTACACGGCACACACAGCCTAGAATGCGATTACACGGCACACACAGCCTAGAGTGCGATTACACGGCACACACAGCCTAGAGTGCGATTACACGGCGCACACTGCCTAGAGTGCGATTACCCTCGCACACACTGCATAGAGTGCGATTACACATGCACGCACAGCTTAGAGTGCGATTACACACTCACACACAGCTTAGAGTGCGATTACACACGCACGCACAGCTTAGAATGCGATTGCACAGACAGCTTAGAGTGTGGTTACACACACAGCTTAGGGTGCGGTTACACGCACAGCTTAGGGTGCGATTACACACACAGCTTAATGAGCGATTACACACACACGCACAGCTCAGAGTGCGATTAGACACATACACACAGCTTAGAGTGCGATTACACACAGCTTAGAGTGCGATTACACACACACAGCTTGGAGTGCGATTACACACACACACAGTTTAGAGTGTGATTACATATACAGCTTAGGGTGCGATTGCACACACAGCTTAGAGTGCGATTGCACACACAGCTCAGAGTGCGATTGCACACACAGCTTAGAGTGCGATTGCACACACAGCTTAGAGTGCGATTGCACACACAGCTTAGGGTGTGATTTCACACAGCCTAGAGTGCGATTACATGGCACACACAGCCTAGAGTGCGATTACACGGCACACACAGCCTAGAGTGCGATTACAGGGCACACAGCCTAGAGTGCGATTACACGGCACACACAGCCTAGAGTGCGATTACACGTCACACACAGCCTAGTGTGCGATTACGCTGCACACACAGCCTAGAGTGCGATTGCACGGCACACACAGCCTAGAGTGCGATTAGACGGCACACACAGCCTAGAGTGCGATTACACGGCACACACAGCCTAGTGTGCGATTACGCTGCACACACAGCCTAGAGTGCGATTGCACGGCACACACAGCCTAGAGTGCGATTAGACGGCACACACAGCCTAGAGTGCGATTACACGGCACACACAGCCTAGAGTGCGATTACCCTCGCACGCACAGCTTAGAGTGCGATTACACACGCACGCACAGCTTAGAGTGCGATTACACACGCACGCACAGCTTAGAGTGCGATTACACACACACGCACAGCTTAGAGTGCGTTTACGCACACACACAGCTTAGAGTGCGATTACGCACACACACAGCTTAGAGTGCGATTACGCACACACACAGCTTAGAGTGCGATTACGCACACACACAGTTTAGAGTGCGATTATGCACACACACAGCTTAGAGTGCGATTGCACACACAGCTTAGGGAGCGGTTACACATACAGCTTAGGGTGCGGTTACACACACAGCTTAGGGTGCGGTTACACACACAGCTTAGAGTGTGGTTGCACACAAAGCTTAGTGTGCGATTACACACACACAGCTTACTGTGCGATTACACACACACGCACAGCTCAGAGTGCGATTGCACACACACACAGTTTAGAGAGCGATTACACACACACACACAGTTTAGAGTGCGATTGCACACACAGCTTAGAATGCAATTAGACGCACAGCTTAGAGGGCGATTACACACAGCTTAGATTGCGATTACACACACACAGAGTTTAGAGTGTAATTACATATACAGCTTAGAGTGCGATTGCACACACAGCTTAGAGTGCGCTTGCACACACAGCTTAGAGTGCGATTGCACACACAGCCTAGAGTGCGATTGCACACACAGCTTAGAGTGCGATTGCACACACAACCTAGAGTGCGATTATACGGCACACACAGCCTAGAGTGCGATTACACGGCACACACAGCCTAGAGTGCGATTAGACGGCACACACAGCCTAGAGTGCGATTACATGGCACACGCTGCCTAGAGTGCGATTACCCTCGCACACACTGCTTAGAGTGCGATTACACACGCACGCACAGCTTAGAGTGCGATAACACACGTACGCAGAGCTTAGAGTGTGATTACACACGCATGCACAGCTTAGAGTGCGATTGCACACACAGCTTAGAGTGCGATTGCACACACAGTTTATAGTGCGGTTACACACACAGCTTAGGGTGCAGTTACACACACAGCTTAGAGTGCGTTTACACACATAGCTTAATGAGCGATTACACACACACGCACAGCTCAGAGTGCAATTAAACACACTCACATAGCTTAGAGTGCGATTACACACTGCTTAGAGTGCGATTACACACACACACAGATTGGAGTGCGATTACACACACACGCAGCTTGGAGTGCGTTTACACAAACACACAGTTTAGAGTGCGATTGCACACACAGCTTAGAATGCAATTACACACACAGCTTAGAGGGCGATTACACACAGCTTAGAGTGTGATTACACACACACAGTTTAGAGTGTGGTTACATACACAGCTTAGAGTGCGATTGCACACACAGCTTAGAGTGCGATTGCACACACAGCTCAGAGTGCGATTGCACACACAGCTTAGAGTGCGATTGCATACACAGCTTAGAGTGCGATTGCACACATAGCTTAGAGTGCGATTGCACACAGCCTAGAGTGCGATTACACGGCACACACAGCCTAGAGTGCGATTACACGGCACACACAGCCTAGAGTGCGATTACAGGGCACACACAGCCTCGAGTGCGATTACACGGCACACACAGCCTAGAGCGCGATTACACGGCACACACAGCCTAGAGTGCGATTACCCTTTCACACACTGCTTAGAGTGCGATTACACACGCACACACAGCTTAGAGTGCGATTACACATGCACGCACAGCTTAGAGTGCGATTACACACACACACAGCTTAGAGTGCGATTACACACACACGCACAGCTTAGAGTGCGATTACACACACACACAGCTTAGAGTGCGATTGCGCACACACACAGCTTAGAGTGCGATTACGCACACACACTGCTTAGAGTGCGATTTCGCACACACACAGCTTAGAGTGCGATTGCACACACAGCTTAGGGTGCGGTTACACACACAGCTTAGAGTGCGGTTACACACACAGCTTAGAGTGCGGTTACACACAAAGCCTAGAGTGTGATTACTCACACACAGCTTAGAGTGCGATTACACACACACGCACAGCTCAGAGTGCGATTAGACACACACACGGTTTAGAATGCGATTGCACACACACACACACACAGTTTAGAGAGCGATTACACACGCACACACAGTTTAGAGTGCGATTGCACACACGGCTTAGAGTGCGATTGTACACACAGCTTAGAGTGCGATTAGATGGCACACACAGCCTAGAGTGCGATTACCGTCGCACACGCTGCTTAGAGTGCGATTACACATGCACGCACAGCTTAGAGTGCGATTACACACGCACGCAGAGCTTAGAGTGTGATTACACATGCACGCACAGCTTAGAGTGCGATTGCACACACAGCTTAGAGTGCGATTGCACACACAGTTTATAGTGCGGTTACACACACAGCTTAGGGTGCGGTTACACACACAGCTTAATGAGCGATTACACACACACGCACAGCTCAGAGTGCGATTAGACACACACACATAGCTTAGAGTGCGATTACACACACGGCTTAGAATGCAATTACACACACAGCTTAGAGGGCTATTACACACAACTTAGAGTGCGATTACACACACACACAGTTTAGAGTGTGATTACATATACAGCTTAGAGTGCGATTGCACACACAGCTTAGAGTGCGATTGCTCAAAGCTTAGAGTGCGATTGCACACACAGCTTAGAGTGCGATTGCACACACAGCTTAGAGTGCGATTGCACGCACAGCTTAGAGTGCGATTATACATAGACACAGTTTTGAGTGGGATTACACAGACACACAGTTTGGAGTGGGATTACATAGACACACAGCTTAGAGTGCAATTGCACACACAGCTTAAAGTGCGATTACACACACAGCTTAGAGTGTGATTACACACACAGCTTAGAGTGCGATTACACACACACACAGTTCAGAGTGCCATTACACACACATACACCTTAGAGTGGGACTACACACACAGCTTAGAGTGCGATTACACGGCACACACAGCCTCGAGCGCGATTACACGGCACACACAGCCTAGAGTGCGATTACCCTTGCACACACTGCTTAGAGTGCGATTACACATGCACGCACAGCTTAGAGTGCGATTACACATGCACGCACAGCTTAGAGTGCGATTACACACACACGCACAGCTTAGAGTGTGATTACACACACACACACAGCTTAGAGTGCGATTGCGCACACACACAGCTTAGAGTGCGATTACGCACACACACTGCTTAGAGTGCGATTACGCACACACACTGCTTAGAGTGCGATTACGCACACACACAGCTTAGAGTGCGATTGCACACACAGCTTAGGGTGCGGTTACACACACAGCTTAGGGTGCGGTTACACACCCAGTTTAGAGTGCCGTTACACACAAAGCTTAGAGTGTGATTACACACACACAGCTTAGAGTGCGATTACACACACACGCACAGCTCAGAGTGCGATTAGACACACACACAGCTTAGAGTGCGATTGCACACACAGCTTAGAGTGCGATTGCACACTCAGCTTAGAGTGCGATTGCACACACAGCTTAGAGTGCGATTGCACACACAGCTTAGAGTGCGATTGCACGCACAGCTTAGAGTGCGTTTACACATAGACACAGTTTTGAGTGGGATTACACAGACACACAGTTTGGAGTGGGATTACATAGACACACAGCTTAGAATGCAATTGCACACACAGCTTAAAGTGCGATTACACACATAGCTTAGAGTGTGATTACACACACAGCTTAGAGTGCGATTACACACACACACAGTTCAGAGTGCCATTGCACACACATACACCTTAGAGTGGGACTACACACACAGCTTAGAGTGCGATTACAAAGACAGCTTAGAGTGCGATTACACGGCACACACAGCCTAGAGTGTGATTACACGGCTCACACAGCCTAGAGTGCTATTGCACACACAGCTTAGAGTGCGATTGCACATACAGCTTACAGTGCGATTACACACACACACAGAGCTGAGAGTGCGATTACACACAAACACAGCTTAGAGTGCGATTACACACAGACATAGCTTAGAGTGGCATTACACACACACACAGTTTAGAGTGCGATTACACATGCACACACAGCTTAGGGTGCGATTACAAATGCACACACAGTTTATGGTGCGAGTACACACGCACATACAGCTTAGAGTGGAATTACACAGGCGCAAACACAGCTTTAAATGCCACTACACGCGCACACACAGCTTAGAGTGCGATTACACGGCACACACAGCCTAGAGAGCGATTACACACGCACGCAGATCTTAGAGTGTGATTACACACGCACGCACAGCTTAGAGTGCGATTGCACACACAGCTTAGAGTGCGATTGCACACGCACGCACAGCTTAGAGTGCGATTACACATGCTCGCACAGCTTAGAGTGCGATTACACACACACGCACTGCTTAGAGTGCGATTACATACACACACACAGCTTAGAGTGCGATTACACACGCACGCAGAGCTTAGAGTGTGATTACACACGCACGCACAGCTTAGAGTGCGATTGCACACACAGCTTAGGGTGCGATTACACACACGCACGCAGAGCTTAGAATGCGATTATACACGGACACACAGCTTAGAGTGCGTTAACATGGCACACACAGCTTAGAGTTCGATTACACACACACAGCTTAGGGTGAGATTACATACACACTGAGCCTAGAGTGCGATTACACACAGAGCTTAGAGTGCGATTACACACAGAGCTTATAGTGCGATTGCACACACAGCTTAGAGTGCGATTGCACACTCAGCTTAGAGTGCGATTGCACACACAGCTTAGAGTGCGATTGCACACACAGCTTAGAGTGCGATTGCACGCACAGCTTAGAGTGCGTTTACACATAGACACAGTTTTGAGTGGGATTACACAGACACACAGTTTGGAGTGGGATTACATAGACACACAGCTTAGAGTGCAATTGCACACACAGCTTAAAGTGCGATTACACACACAGCTTAGAGTGTGATTACACACACAGCTTAGAGTGCGATTACACAGACAGCTTAGAGTGCCCTTGCACACACAGCTTAGAGTGCGATTACACACATAGCTTAGAGTGCGATTACACACACAGCTTAGAGTGCGATTGCACACACAGCTTAGGGTGCGGTTACACACACAGCTTAGGGTGCGGTTACACACCCAGCTTAGAGTGCGGTTACACACAAAGCTTAGAGTGTGATTACACACACACAGCTTAGAGTGCGATTACACACACATGCACAGCTCAGAATGCGATTAGACACACACACGGTTTAGAGTGCGATTGCACACACACAAACACAGTTTAGAGAGCGATTACACACGCACACACAGTTTAGAGTGCGATTGCACACACGGCTTAGAATGCAATTACACACACAGCTTAGAGGGCTATTACACACAGCTTAGAGTGCGATTACACACACACACAGTTTAGAGTGTGATTACATATACAGCTTAGAGTGCGATTGCACACACAGCTTAGAGTGCGATTGCTCAAAGCTTAGAGTGCGATTGCACACTCAGCTTAGAGTGCGATTGCACACACAGCTTAGAGTGCGATTGCACACACAGCTTAGAGTGCGATTGCACACTCAGCTTAGAGTGCGATTGAACACACAGCTTAGAGTGCGATTGCACACACAGCTTAGAGTGCGATTGCACGCACAGCTTAGAGTGCGTTTACACATAGACACAGTTTTGAGTGGGATTACACAGACACACAGTTTGGAGTGGGATTACATAGACACACAGCTTAGAGTGCAATTGCACACACAGCTTAAAGTGCGATTACACACACAGCTTAGAGTGTGATTACACACACAGCTTAGAGTGCCATTACACACACACACAGTTCAGAGTGCCATTACACACACATACATCTTAGAGTGGGACTACACACACAGCTTAGAGTGCGATTACACAGACAGCTTAGAGTGCACTTGCACACATAGCTTAGAGTGCGATTACACACACAGATTAGAGTGCGATTACACACAGTTTAGAGAGCGATCACAAACAGCTTAGCGAGCAATTACACACGCACGGCTTAGAGTGCGATTGCACACACAGCTTAGAGTGCAATTGCACACAAAGCTTAAAGTGCGATTACACAGACAGCTTAGAGTGTGATTACATGGCACACACAGCCTAGAGTGCGATTACACGGCACACACAGCCTAGAGTGCGATTACACGGCACACACAGCCTAGAGTGTGATTACACGGCACACACAGCCTAGAGTGCTATTGCACACACAGCTTAGAGTGCGATTGCACATATAGCTTACAGTGCGATTACACACACACACAGAGCTGAGAGTGCGATTACACACAAACACAGTTTAGAGTGCGATTACACACAGACATAGCTTAGAGTGGCATTACACACACACACAGTTTAGAGTGCGGTTACACATGCACACACAGCCTACAGTGCGATTACACATGCACACACAATTTAGGGTGCGAGTACACACGCACATACAGCTTAGAGTGCAATTACACAGGCGCAAACACAGCTTTAAATGCCACTACACGCGCACACACAGCTTAGAGTGCGATTACACGGCACACACAGCCTAGAGAGCGATTACACGGCACACACAGCCTATAGTGCGATTACTCGGCACACACAGCCTAGAGTGCGATTACACGGCACACACAGCCTAGAATGCGATTACACGGCACACACAGCCTAGAGTGCGATTACACGGCACACACAGCCTAGAGTGCGTTTACACGGCGCACACTGCCTAGAGTGCGATTACCCTCGCACACACTGCATAGAGTGCGATTACACATGCACGCACAGCTTAGAGTGCGATTACACACTCACACACAGCTTAGAGTGCGATTACACACGCACGCACAGCTTAGAGTGCGATTGCACAGACAGCTTAGAGTGTGGTTACACACACAGCTTAGGGTGCGGTTACACGCACAGCTTAGGGTGCGATTACACACACAGCTTAATGAGCGATTACACACACACGCACAGCTCAGAGTGCGATTAGACACATACACACAGCTTAGAGTGCGATTACACAGCTTAGAGTGCGATTACACACACACACAGCTTGGAGTGCGATTACACACACACACAGTTTAGAGTGTGATTACATATACAGCTTAGAGTGCGATTGCACACACAGCTTAGAGTGCGATTGCACACACAGCTCAGTGTGCGATTGCACACACAGCTTAGAGTGCGACTGCGCACACAGCTTAGAGTGCGATTGCACACACAGCTTAGGGTGTGATTTCACACAGCCCAGAGTGCGATTACATGGCACACACAGCCTAGAGTGCGATTACACGGCACACACAGCCTAGAGTGCGATTACAAGGCACACAGCCTAGAGTGCGATTACACGGCACACACAGCCTAGAGTGCGATTACACGTCACACACAGCCTAATGTGCGATTACACTGCACACACAGCCTAGAGTGCGATTGCACGGCACACACAGCCTAGAGTGCGATTAGACGGCACACACAGCCTAGAGTGCGATTACACGGCACACACAGCCTAGCGTGCGATTACCCTCGCACACACTGCTTAGAGTGCGATTACACATGCACGCACAGCTTAGAATGCGATTACACACGCACGCAGAGCTTAGAGTGTGATTACACACGCACGCACAGCTTAGAGTGCGATTGCACACACAGCTTAGAGTGCGATTGCACACGCACGCACAGCTTAGAGTGCGATTACACATGCTCGCACAGCTTAGAGTGCGATTACACACACACGCACAGCTTAGAGTGCGATTACATACACACACACAGCTTAGAGTGCGATTACACACACACACAGCTTAGAGTGCGATTGCGCACACACACAGCTTAGAGTGCGATTACGCACACACACTGCTTAGAGTGCGATTACGCACACACACAGCTTAGAGTGCGATTGCACACACAGCTTAGGGTGCGGTTACACACACAGCTTAGGGTGCGGTTACACACCCAGTTTAGAGTGCCGTTACACACAAAGCTTAGAGTGTGATTACACACACACAGCTTAGAGTGCGATTACACACACACGCACAGCTCAGAGTGCGATTAGACACACACACAGCTTAGAGTGCGATTGCACACACAGCTTAGAGTGCGATTGCACACTCAGCTTAGAGTGCGATTGCACACACAGCTTAGAGTGCGATTGCACACACAGCTTAGAGTGCGATTGCACGCACAGCTTAGAGTGCGTTTACACATAGACACAGTTTTGAGTGGGATTACACAGACACACAGTTTGGAGTGGGATTACATAGACACACAGCTTAGAATGCAATTGCACACACAGCTTAAAGTGCGATTACACACATAGCTTAGAGTGTGATTACACACACAGCTTAGAGTGCGATTACACACACACACAGTTCAGAGTGCCATTGCACACACATACACCTTAGAGTGGGACTACACACACAGCTTAGAGTGCGATTACAAAGACAGCTTAGAGTGCACTTGCACACACAGCTTAGAGTGCGACTACACACACAGCTTAGAGTGCGATTACACGGCACACACAGCCTAGAGTGTGATTACACGGCACACACAGCCTAGAGTGCTATTGCACACACAGCTTAGAGTGCGATTGCACATACAGCTTACAGTGCGATTACACACACACACAGAGCTGAGAGTGCGATTACACACAAACACAGCTTAGAGTGCGATTACACACAGACATAGCTTAGAGTGGCATTACACACACACACAGTTTAGAGTGCGATTACACATGCACACACAGCTTAGGGTGCGATTACAAATGCACACACAGTTTAGGGTGCGAGTACACACGCACATACAGCTTAGAGTGCAATTACACAGGCGCAAACACAGCTTTAAATGCCACTACACGCGCACACACAGCTTAGAGTGCGATTACACGGCACACACAGCCTAGAGAGCGATTACACACGCACGCAGATCTTAGAGTGTGATTACACACGCACGCACAGCTTAGAGTGCGATTGCACACACAGCTTAGAGTGCGATTGCACACGCACGCACAGCTTAGAGTGCGATTACACATGCTCGCACAGCTTAGAGTGCGATTACACACACACGCACTGCTTAGAGTGCGATTACATACACACACACAGCTTAGAGTGCGATTACACACGCACGCAGAGCTTAGAGTGTGATTACACACGCACGCACAGCTTAGAGTGCGATTGCACACACAGCTTAGGGTGCGATTACACACACGCACGCAGAGCTTAGAATGCGATTATACACGGACACACAGCCTAGAGTGCGTTAACATGGCACACACAGCTTAGAGTTCGATTACACACACACAGCTTAGGGTGAGATTACATACACACTGAGCCTAGAGTGCGATTACACACAGAGCTTAGAGTGCGATTACACACAGAGCTTAGAGTGCGATTACACATAGAGCTTAGAGTGCGATTACACACAGAATTTATAGTGCGATTACACACACAGCTTAGAGTGCGATTACACACACTGCTTAGAGTGCGATTACACACACAGCTTAGAGTGCGATCACACACACAGCTCAGAGTGCGATTACACGCACGGCTTAGAGTGCGATTACACACACACGCAGCTTAGATTGCGATTACACACACGCAGCTTAGGGTGCGATTACACACACACGCAGCTCAGCGTGTGATTACACACACACGCAGCTTAGAGTGCGATTACTCACACACGCAGCTTAGAATGCGATTATACACACACGCAGCTTAGCGTGCGATTACACTCACATGCAGCTTAGAGAGTGTTTACACACACACGCAGCTTAGAGTGCGATTACACACTCATGAAGCTTAGAGTGCGATTACACACACACGCAGTTTAGAGTGCGATTACACATACACTCAGCCTAGAGTGCGATTACACACACACGCAGTTTAGATTGCGATTACACACACGTAGCTTAGGGTGCGATTACACACACACGCAGCTCAGCGTGTGATTACACACACACGCAGCTTAGAGTGCGATTACTCACACACGCAGCTTAGAATGCGATTATACACACACGCAGCTTAGCGTGCGATTACACTCACATGCAGCTTAGAGAGTGTTTACACACACACGCAGCTTAGAGTGCGATTACACACTCATGAAGCTTAGAGTGCGATTACACACACACGCAGTTTAGAGTGCGATTACACATACACTCAGCCTAGAGTGCGATTACACACACACGCAGTTTAGATTGCGATTACACACACGCAGCTTAGGGTGCGATTACACACACACGCAGCTCAGCGTGTGATTACACACACACGCAGCTTAGAGTGCGATTACTCACACACGCAGCTTAGAATGCGATTATACACACACGCAGCTTAGCGTGCGATTACACTCACATGCAGCTTAGAGAGTGTTTACACACACACGCAGCTTAGAGTGCGATTACACACTCATGAAGCTTAGAGTGCGATTACACACACACGCAGCTTAGAGTGCGATTACACTCACACGCAGCTCAGAGTGCGATTACACACACACGCAGCTTAGAGTGCGATTACACACACACACAGCTTACTGTGCGATTACACACACACACAGCTTACAGTGCGATTACCCACACACAGAGCTTACAGTGCGATTACACACACCAACAGCTTACAGTGCGATTACACACACACACACAGCTTACAATGCGATTACACATACACAGTTTACAGTGCGATTACACACACACACAGCTTACAGTGCGATTACACACACACACACACAGCTTACCTTGTGATTACACACAGTTTAGAGTTCGATTGCACACTGCTTAGAGTGCGATTACACACAGCTTAGAGTGCGATTGCACACAGCTTAGAGTGCGATTACACACAGCTTAGAGTGCGATTACACACAGTTTAGAGTGGGGTTACACACACCTTAGCGTGCGATTACACACGTATACACAGCTTAGAGTGCGATTATACACGCATACACAGCTTAGGGTGCAATTACACACGCACACACAGCTTAGAGTGCGATTACACACGCACACAGCTTAGAGTGCGATTACACACGCACACAGCTTAGAGTGCGATTACACATACACACAGCTTAGAGTGCGATTACACACACACACAGCTTAGAGTGCAATTACATACACACAGCTTAGAGTGCGATTACACACACAGCTTAGAGTGCGATTACACACACACACAGCTTATAGTGCGATTACACACACATACACAGCTTATAGTGTGATTACACATACAGTTTAGAGTGCGAATGCACACTGCTTTGAGTGCGATTGCACACTGCTTAGAGTGCGATTCCACACAGAATTTATAGTGCGATTACTCACACAGCTTAGAGTGCGATTACACACACAGCTTATAGTGCGATTACACACACATGCACAGCTTACAGTGTGATTACACATACAGTTTAGAGTGCGATTGCACACTGCTTAGAGTGCGATTGCACACAGCTTAGAGTGCGATTACACACAGCTTAGAGTGGGGTTACACACAGCTTAGCGTGCGATTACACACGTACACACAGCTTAGAGTGCGATTACACCTGCGCACACACAGCTTAGAGAGCGATTACACACACAGCTTAGAGTGCAATTACACACACAGCTTAGTGTGCGATTACACACACAGCTTAGAATGTGATTACACACACAGCTTAGAGTGTGATTACACACACGGCTTAGGGTGCGATCACTCACGCACAGCTTAGAGTGCGATTGCACACACAGCTTAGAGTGCAATTGCACACAGAGTTTAGAGAGCAATCCCAAACAGTTTAGCGAGCAATTACACACACACAGCTTAGAGTGCGCTTGCACCCACAGCTTAGAGTGCGATTGCACACACAGCTTAGAGTGCGATTACACACACTTTAGAGTGCGAATACACACAGCTGAGAGTGCGATTGCACCCACAGCTTAGAGTGCGATTACACATAGCTTAGAGTGCGATTGCACACACAGCTTAGAGTTCGATTACACACAGCTTAGATTGCGATTACACACACACACAGCTTAGAGTGTGATTACACTTTCAGCTTAGAGTGCGATAGCACACACAGCTTATAGTCTGATTGCACACACAGCTTAGAGTGCTATTACACACATCTTAGAGTGCGATTGCACACACAGCTTAGAGTGCGATTACACACAGCTTAGAGTGCGATTACACACAGCTTAGATTGCGGTTACGCACAGCTTACAGTGCGATTACACACACACAGCTTACAGTGCGATTACACACATCATAGGGTGCGATTGCACACACAGCTCAGAGAGCGATTGCACACAGCTTAGGGTGCGATTGCACACACAGCTTAGGGTGCAATTGCACACACAGCATAGAGTGCAATTGCACACACAGCTTAAAGTGCGATCACACACACAGCTTAGAGTGCATTTGCACACACAGCTTAGAGTGTGATTACACACACAGCTTAGAGTGCGATTACACACACAGCTTAGAGTGCGATTACACACACAGCTTAGTGTGCGATTACACACACAGCTTAGAGTGCGATTTCACACACAGCTTAGAGTGCGATTTCACACACAGCTTATAGTGAGATTACACACAGCTTAGAGTGCGAATACACACATAGCTTAGAGTGCGATTACACATACAGCTTAGAGTGCGATTACACACACAGCTTAGAGTGCGATTACACACACTGCTTAGAGTGCGATTACACACACAGCTTCGAGTGCGATTACACACACACACAGTTTAGAGTGCGATTACACACACATACACCTTCGAGTGCGACTACACACACAGCTTAGAGTGCGATTAAACACACACACAGCTTACAGTGCGATTACACAGACAGCTTAGAGTGCACTTGCACACACAGCTTAGAGTGCAATTACACACACAGCTTAGAGTGCGAATACACACACAGCTTAGAATGCGATTACACACACAATCGTCTTAGAGTGCGATCACACACAGTTTAGAGTGCGATCACACACAGTTTAGAGTGCGATCACACACAGCTTAGGGTGCGATTGCACACACAGCTTAGGGTGTAATTGCACACACAGTTTAACGTGCGATTACACACACAGCTTACAGTGCGATTTTACACAGCTTTGAGTGCAATTGCACAGACAGCTTAGAGTGTGATTGCACAACAGCTTAGAGTGCGATTACACACAGACACAGTTTAGGGTGAGATTACACAAACGCAGAGCCTAGAGTGCGATTACACACAGAGGTTAGAGTGCGATTACACACAGAGCTTAGAGTGCGATTACGCACAGAGCTCAGAGAGCGATTGCACACAGCTTAGGGTTCGATTGCACACAGCTTAGGGTGCGATTACACACACGCACGCAGAGCTTAGTATGCAATTATACACGGACACAAAGCCTAGAGTGCGTTAACATGGCACACACAGCTTAGAGTTCGATTACACACACACAGCTTAGGGTGAGATTACACACACACTGAGCCTAGAGTGCGATTACACACAGAGCTTAGAGTGCGATTACACACAGAGCTTATAGTGCGATTACACATAGAGCTTAGAGTGCGATTACACACAGAATTTATAGTGCGATTACACACACAGCTTAGAGTGCGATTACACACACGGCTTAGAGTGCGATCACACACACAGATCAGAGTGCGATTACACGCACGGCTTAGAGTGCGTTTATACGCACACGGCTTAGAGTGCGATTACACACACGGCTTAGAGTGCGTTTACACACACACGCAGCCTAGAGTGCGATTACACACACACGCAGCTTAGATTGCGATTACACACACGCATCTTAGGGTGCGATTACACACACGCAGCTCAGCGTGTGATTACACACACACGCAGCTTAGAGTGCGATTATACACACACGCAGCGTAGCGTGCGATTACACTCACATGCAGCTTAGAGAGTGTTTATACACACATGCAGCTTAGAGTGCGATTACACACTCATGAAGCTTAGAGTGCGATTACACACACACACAGCTTATAGTGCGATTACGCACACACGCAGCTTAGAGTGCGATTACACTCACACGCAGCTCAGAGTGCGATTAGACACACACGCAGCTTAGAGTGCGATTACACACACACACAGCTTACAGTGCGATTACACACACACAGCTTACAGTGCGATTACCCACACAGCTTACAGTGCGATTATACACACAAACAGCTTACAGTGCAATTACACACACACACACAGCTTACAATGCGATTACACACACACACAGCTTACAGTGCGATTACACACACACACAGCTTACAGTGCGATTACACACACACACACACACAGCTTACCTTGTGATTACACATACAGTTTAGAGTTCGATTGCACACAGCTTAGAGTGCGATTACACACAGCTTAGAGTGCGATTGCACACAGCTTAGAGTGCGATTACGCACAGCTTAGAGTGCGATTACACACAGCTTAGAGTGGGGTTACACACACCTTAGCGTGCGATTACACACGTATACACAGCTTAGAGTGCGATTATACACGCATACACAGCTTGGGTGCAATTACACACGCACACACAGCTTAGAGTGCGATTACACACGCACACAGCTTAGAGTGCGATTACACATACACACAGCTTAGAGTGCGATTACACACACACACAGCTTAGAGTGCAATTACATACACACAGCTTAGAGTGCGATTACACACACAGCTTAGAGTGCGATTACACACACACACAGCTTATAGTGCGATTACACACACATACACAGCTTACAGTGTGATTACACATACAGTTTAGAGTGCGATTGCACACTGCTTTGAGTGCGATTGCACACTGCTTAGAGTGCGATTACACACAGAATTTATAGTGCGATTACACACACAGCTTAGAATGTGATTACACACACGGCTTAGAGTGCGATTACACGCACAGCTCAGAGTGCGATTACACGCACGGCTGAGAGTCCGTTTATACGCACACGGCTTAGAGTGCGATTACACACATGGCTTAGAGTGCGATTACACCATTGGCTTAGAGTGCGATTACACACACACGCAGCTTAGAGTGTGATTACACACACACGCAGCTTAGAGTGCGATAACACACACACGCAGCTTAGAGTGCGATTACAGACACACGTAGCTTAGAGTGCGAATACACACACGCGCAGCATAAAATGCGATTACTCACACACGCAGCTTAGAGTGCGATTACACACACACGCAGCTTAGAGTGCGATTAAACACACACGCAGCTTAGAACGCGATTACACACACACGCGGCTTAGAGTGCGATTACGCACACACGCAGCTTACAGAGCGTTTACACACACACGCAGCTTAGAGTGCGATTAAACACACACGAAGCTTAGATTGCGATTACACACACATGCAGCTTAGAGTGCGATTACACACGCACACAGCTTAGAGTGCGATTACACACGCACACAGCTTAGAGTGCGATTACACTTACACGCAGCTTAGATTGTGATTACACATACACACAGCTTACAGTGCGATTACACACACACACAGCTTAGAGTGCGATTATACACACACACAGCTTAGAGTGCGATTACACACACACACAGCTTAGAGTGCGATTACACACACACAGCTTACAGTGCGATTAAACACACACACACAGCTTACAGTGTGATTACACATACAGTTTAGAGAGCGATTGCACACTGCTTAGAGTGCGATTGCACACTGCTTAGAGTGCGATTACACACAGCTTAGAGTGCGATTACACACAGCTTAGAGTGGGGTTACACACAGCTTAGCGTGCGATTACACACGTACACACAGCTTAGAGTGCGATTACACCTGTGCACACACAGCTTAGAGAGTGATTACACACACAGCTTAGAGTGCAATTACGCACACAGCTTAGTGTGCGATTACACACACAGCTTAGAATGTGATTACACTCACAGCTTAGAGTGCGATTACACACACGGCTTAGGGTGCGATCACTCACGTACAGCTTAGAGTGCGATTGCACACACAGCTTAGAGTGCAATTGCACACAGAGTTTAGAGAGCAATCACAAACAGCTTAGCGAGCAATTACACACACACAGCTTAGAGTGCGCTTGCACACACAGCTTTGAGTGCGATTGCACACACAGCTTAGAGTGCGATTACACACAGTTTAGAGTGCGAATACACACAGCTGAGAGTGCGATTGCACACACAGTTTAGAGTGCGATTACACACAGCTTAGAGTGCGATTGCACACACAGCTTAGAGTTCGATTACACACAGCTTAGATTGCGATTACACACACACACACAGCTTAGAGTGTGATTACACTTTCAGCTTAGAGTGCGATAGCACACACAGCTTACAGTGCGATTACACACATCTTAGAGTGCGATTGCACACACAGCTTAGAGTGCGATTACACACAGCTTAGATTGCGATTACACACAGCTTAGATTGCGGTTACGCACAGCTTACAGTGCGATTACACACACACAGCTTACAGTGCGATTACACACATCATGGGGTGCGATTGCACACACAGCTCAGAGAGCGATTGCACACAGCATAGGGTGCGATTGCATGCAGCTTAGGGTGCGATTGCACACACAGCTTAGGGTGCAATTGCACACACAGCATAGAGTGCAATTGCACACACAGCTTAAAGTGCGATTACACACACAGCTTAGAGTGTGATTACACGCACAGCTTAGAGTGCATTTGCACACACAGCTTAGAGTGTGATTACACACACAGCTTAGAGTGCGATTACACACACAGCTTAGAGTGCGATTACACACACAGCTTAGTGTGCGATTACACACACAGCTTAGAGTGCGATTTCACACACAGCTTAGAGTGCGATTTCACACACAGCTTATAGTGAGATTACACACAGCTTAGAGTGCGAATACACTCATAGCTTAGAGTGCGATTACACATACAGCTTAGAGTGCGATTACACACACAGCTTAGAGTGCGATTACACACACTGCTTAGAGTGCGATTACACACACACACAGTTTAGAGTGTGATCACACACACATACACCTTCGAGTGCAACTACACACACAGCTTAGAGTGCGATTAAACACACACACAGCTTACAGTGCGATTACACAGACAGCTTAGAGTGCACTTGCACACACAGCTTAGAGTGCAATTACACACACAACTTAGAGTGCGAATACACACACAGCTTAGAATGCGATTACACACAGCTTTGAGTGCGATTACACACACACAGCTTAGGGCGAGATTACACACACACACACAGTTTAGAGTGCGATTACACACAGACACTGCTTAGAGTGGGATTACACACACATACACACAGTTTAGAGTGCGATTAAACACACACACAGCTTAGAGTGCGATTACACAGACAGCTTAACGTGCACTTGCACACACAGCTTAGAGTGCGATTACACACACAGCTTAGAGAGCGAATACACACACAGCTTAGAGTGCGATTACACACAGCTTCGAGTGCGATTACACACACACAGCTTAGGGTGAGATTACACACACACACACAGTTCAGAGTGCGATTACACACAGACACAGTTTAGGGTGAGATTACACAAATGCAGAGCCTAGATTGCGATTATGCACAGAGCTTAGAGTGCGATTACACACAGAGCTTAGAGTGCGATTACACACAGAGCTCAGAGAGCGATTGCACACAGCTTAGGGTGCGATTGCACACAGCTTAGGTTGCGATTACACACACGCACGCAGAGCTTAGAGTGCGATTATACACGGACACAAAGCCTAGAGTGCGTTAACATGGCACACACAGTTTAGAGATCGATTACACACACACAGTTTAGGGTGAGATTACACACACACTGAGCCTAGAGTGCGATTACACACAGAGCTTATAGTGCGATTACACACAGAGCTTAGAGTGCGATTACTCACAGAGCTTAGAGTGCGATTACACACAGAGCTTAGAGTGCGTTTATACGCACACGGCTTAGAGTGCGTTTACACACACACGCAGCCTAGAGTGCGATTACACACACACGCAGCTTAGAGTGCGATTATACACACGCCGCTTAGGGTGTGATTACACACACACGCAGCTTAGCGTGTGATTACACACACACGCAGCTTAGAGTGCGATTACACACACACACAGCTTACAGTGCGATTACACACACACACAGCTTACAGTGCGATTACCCACACACACAGCTTACAGTGCGATTACACACAAACAGCTTACAGTGCGATTACACACACACACACAGCTTACAATGCGATTACACACACACACAGCTTACAGTGCGATTACACACACACACAGCTTACAGTGCGATTACACACACACACACACACACACAGCTTACCTTGTGATTACACATACAGTTTAGAGTTCGATTGCACACTGCTTAGAGTGCGATTGCACACAGCTAAGAGTGCGATTACACACAGCTTAGAGTGCGATTGCACACAGCTAAGAGTGTGATTACACACAGCTTAGAGTGCGATTACACACAGCTTAGAGTGGGGTTACGCACACCTTAGCGTGCGATTACACACGTATACACAGCTTAGAGTGCGATTATACATGCATACACAGCTTAGGGTGCAATTACACACGCACACACAGCTTAGAGTGCGATTACACACGCACACAGCTTAGAGTGCGATTACACACGCACACAGCTTAGAGTGCGATTACACATACACACAGCTTAGAGTGCGATTACACACACAGCTTAGAGTGCGATTACACACACACAGCTTACAGTGCGATTACACACACACACAGCTTATAGTGCGATTACACACACATACACAGCTTACAGTGTGATTACACATACAGTTTAGAGTGCGATTGCACACTGCTTTGAGTGCGATTGCACACTGCTTAGAGTGCGATTCCACACAGAATTTATAGTGCGATTACACACACAGCTTAGAGTGCGATTACACACACAGCTTACAGTGTGATTACACACATGGCTTAGAGTGCGATTACACGCACGGCTGAGAGTGCGTTTATACGCACACGGCTTAGAGTGCGATTACACACATGGCTTAGAGTGCGATTACACCATTGGCTTAGAGTGCGATTACAGACAGATTAGAGTGCGATTACACACACACGCAGCTTAGAGTGTGATTACACACACACGCAGCTTAGAGTGCGATTACACAAACACGCAGCTTAGAGTGCGATTACAGACACACGTAGCTTAGAGTGTGATTACACACACACGCAGCATAGAGTGCGATTACACACACACGCAGCTTAGAGTGTGATTTCATCACACACGCAGCTTAGAGTGCGATTACACACACACGCAGCTTAGAACGCGATTACACAAACACGCAGCTTAGAGTGCGAATACACACACATGCAGCTTAGAGTGCGATTACACACACACGCAGCTTAGAGTGCGATTACACGCACACGCAGCTTAGAGTGCGATTACACGCACACGCAGCTTAGAGTGCGATTACACGCACACGCAGCTTAGAGTGCGATTATACACACACATGCTGCTTAGAGTGCGATTACACACAAACGCAGCTTAGAGTGCGATTACACACACACGCAGCTTAGAGTGCGATTACAAACACACGCAGCTTAGAGTGCGTTTACACACACATGCAGCTTAGAGTGCGATTACACACACACGCAGCTTAGAATGCGATTACACACACAATCGTCTTAGAGTGTGATCACACACAGTTTAGTGTGCGATCACACACAGCTTAGGGTGCGATTGCACACACAGCCTAGGGTGTAATTGCACAAACAGTTTAACGTGCGATTACACACACAACTTACAGTGCGATTACACACAGCTTAGAGTGCGATTACACACACACGCAGCTTAGAGTGTGATTGCACACACACGCAGCTTAGAATTGCACACTGCTTAGAGTGCGATTGCACACTGCTTAGAGTGCAATTACACACAGAATTTATAGTGCGATTACACACACAGCTTAGAGTGCGATTACACACACAGCTTACAGTGTGATTACACACACGGCTTCGAGTGCGATTACACGCACGGCTCAGAGTGCGATTACACTCACGGCTGAGAGTGCGTTTATACGCACACGGCTTAGAGTGCGATTACACACATGGCTTAGATTGCGATTACACCATTGCCTTAGAGTGCGATTACAGACAGATTAGAGTGCGATTACACACACACGCAGCTTAGAGTGCGATTACACACATAGGCAGCTTAGAGTGCGATTACCCAAACACGCAGCTTAGAGTGCGATTACAGACACACGTAGCTTAGAGTGCGATTACACACACACGCAGCATAGAGTGCGATTACACACACACGCAGCTTAGAGTGCGATTTCACACACACGCAGCTTAGAGTGCGATTACACGCACACGCAGCTTAGAACGTGATTACACAAACACGCAGCTTAGAGTGCGATTACACACACATGCAGCTTAGAGTGCGATTACACACACATGCAGCTTAGAGTGCGATTACGCAAACTCGCAGCTTAGAGTGCGATTACGCACACACGCAGCTTAGAGTGCGATTACGCACACGCGCAGCTTAGAGTGCGATTATACACACACACAGCTTAGAGTGCGATTACACACACACGCAGCCATGGTGCGATTCCACACACACGCAGCCTAGAGAGCGATTACACACACACGCAGCCTAGAGTGCGATTACACACACACGCAGCTTAGAGTGCGATTACACACACACGCAGCTTAGCGTGCGATTACACACACACGCAGCTTGGAGAGCGATTACACACACACACACAGCTTAGAGTGCAATTATACACACAGGCAGCTAAGAGTGCGAATACACACACACGCTTCTTAGCGTGCGATTGCACACACGCAGCTTAGAGTGCGTTTACACTCACGCAGCTTAGAGTGCGATTACACACACACGCAGCTTAGAGTGCGATTACACACACTCGCAGCTTAGAGTGCGATTACACACACGCAGTTTAGAGTGCGATTACACACACACGCAGTTTAGAGTGCGATTACACACACACACAGCTTAGAGTGCGATTACACACACACGCAGCTTAAAATGCGATTACACACACACGCAGCTTGGAGTGCGATTACACACACACGCAGCTTAGAGTGCGATTACACGCACACGCAGCTTAGAGTGCGATTACACGCACACGCAGCTTACAGTGCGATTATACACACACATGCTGCTTAGAGTGCGATTACACACAAACGCAGCTTAGAGTGCGATTACACATACACGCAGCTTAGAGTGCGATTACACACACGCAGTTTAGAGTGTGATTACACACACACGCAGTTTAGAGTGAGATTACACACACACGCAGCTTAGAGTGCGATTACACAGAAACGCAGCTCAGAATGCGATTACACACACACGCAGCTTAGAGTGCGATTACACGCACACGCAGCTTAGAGTGCGATTATACGCACACGCAGCTTAGAGTGCGATTACACGCACACGCAGCTTAGAGTGCGATTACACACACACGCAGCTTAGAATGCGATTACACACACAATCGTCTTAGAGTGCGATCACACACAGTTTAGAGTGCGATCACACACAGTTTAGAGTGCGATCACACACAGTTTAGGGTGCGATTGCACACACAGCTTAGGGTGTAATTGCACACACAGTTTAACGTGCGATTACACACACAGCTTACAGTGCGATTACACACAGCTTTGAGTGCGATTGCACAGACAGCTTAGAGTGCGATTGCACACTCAGCTTAGAGTGCGATTACACACAGACACAGTTTAGGGTGAGATTACACAAACGCAGAGCCTAGAGTGCGATTACACACAGAGGTTAGAGTGCGATTACACACAGACGCAGTTTAGAGTGAGATTACACACACACGCAGCTTAGAATGCGATTACATACACAATCGTCTTAGAGTGCGATCACACACAGTTTAGAGTGCGATCACACACAGCTTAGGGTGCAATTGCACACACAGCTTAGGGTGTAATTGCACACACAGTTTAACGTGCGATTACACACACAACTTACAGTGCGATTACACACACACGCAGCTTAGAGTGCGATTACACACACACGCAGCTTAGAATGTGATTACACACACAATCGTCTTAGAGTGCGATCACACACAGTTTAGATTGCGATCACACACAGTTTAGAGTGCGATCACACACAGTTTAGGGTGCGATTGCACACACAGCTTAGGGTGTAATTGCACACACAGTTTAACGTGCGATTACACACACACCTTACAGTGCGATTACACACAGCTTTGAGTGCGATTGCACAGACAGCTTAGAGTGCGATTGCACACACAGCTTAGAATGCGATTACACACAGATACAGTTTAGGGTGAGATTACACAAACGCAGAGCCTAGAGTGCGATTACACACAGAGGTTAGAGTGCGATTACACACAGAGCTTAGAGAGTGATTGCACACAGCTTAGGTTTTGATTGCACACAGCTTAGGGTGCGATTACACACACGCACGCAGAGCTTAGAATGCGATTATACACGGACACACAGCCTAGAGTGCATTAACATGGCACACACAGCTTAGAGTTCGATTACACACACACAGCTTAGGGTGAGATTACACACACACTGAGCCTAGAGTGCGATTACACACAGAGCTTAGAGTGCGATTACACACAGAGCATAGAGTGCGATTACTCACAGAGCTTAGAGTGCGATTACACACAGAGCTTAGAGTGCGATTACACACAGAGCTTAGAGTGCGATTACACATGGAGCTTAGAGTGCGATTACACGCACGGCTTAGAGTGCGTTTACACACACATGCAGCCTAGAGTGCGATTACACACACACGCAGCTTAGATTGCGATTACACACACGCAGCTTAGGGTGCGATTACACACACACGCAGCTCAGCGTGTGATTACACACACACGCAGCTTAGAATGCGATTACCCACACACGCAGCTTAGAATGCAATTATACACACACGCAGCTTAGCGTGCGATTACACTCACATGCAGCTTAGAGAGTGTTTACACACACACGCAGCTTAGAGTGCGATTACACACACACGCAGCTTAGAGTGCGATTACACACACACGCAGCTTAGAGTGCGATTACACTAACACGCAGCTCAGAGTGCGATTACACACACACGCAGCTTAGAGTGCGATTACACATACACACAGCTTAGAGTGCGATTACACACACAAACAGCTTACAGTGCGATTACACACATACACACAGCTTAGAGTGCGATTACACACACACACAGCTTAGAGTGCGATTAAACACACACGCAGCTTAGAACGCGATTACACACACACGCAGCTTAGAGTGCGATTACACACATACGCAGCTTAGAGTGCGATTACACACACACGCAGGTTGGAGTGCAATTACACACACACGCAGCCTAGAGTGCGATTACACACACACGCAGCTTAGAGTGCGATTACGCACACTCGCAGCTTAGAGTGCGATTACGCACACTCGCACTTAGAGTGCGATTACGCACACACGCAGCTTAGAGTGCGATTACACACACACACAGCTTAGAGTGCGATTACACACTCACGCAGCCTAGAGTGCGATTACACACACACGCAGCCTAGAGTGCGATTACACACACACGCAGCTTAGAGTGCGATTACACACACACGCAGCTTAGCGTGCGATTACACACACACGCAGCTTAGAGTGCGATTATACACATAGGCAGCTAAGAGTGCGAATACACACACACGCAGCTTAACGTGCGATTGCACACACGCAGTTTAGAGTGCGTTTACACACACATGCAGCTTAGAGTGCGATTACACACATACGCAGCTTAGAGTGCGATTACACACACACGCAGTTTAGAGTGAGATTACACACACATGCAGCTTAGAGTGCGATTACACACACACGCAGCTTAGAATGCGATTACACATACACGCAGCTTAGAGTGCGATTACACACACACGCAGCTTAGAGTGCGATTACACGCACACGCAGCTTAGAGTGCGATTACATGCACACACAGCTTTGAGTGCGATTGCACAGACAGCTTAGAGTGCGATTACACACGCAGCTTAGAGTGCGATTACACGCACACGCAGCTTAGAGTGCGATTATACACACACATGCTGCTTAGAGTGCGATTACACACAAACGCAGCTTAGAGTGCGATTACACACACGCAGCTTAGAGTGCGATAACACACACACGCAGCTTAGAGTGCGATTACACACACACGCAGTTTAGAGTGAGATTACACACACACGCAGCTTAGAGTGCGATTACACACAAACGCAGCTCAGAATGCGATTACACACACACGCAGCTTAGAGTGCGATTACACGCACACGCAGCGTAGAGTGCGATTACATGCACACGCAGCTTAGAGTGCGATTACACGCATACGCAGTTTAGAGTGCAATTACACGCACACGCAGCTTAGAGTGCGATTACACGCACACGCAGCTTAGAGTACGATTACACGCACACGCAGCTTAGAGTGCGATTACACGCACACGCAGCTTAGTGTGCGATTACACGCACACGCAGCTTAGAGTGCGATTACACGCACTCGCAGGTTAGAGTGCGATTACACGCACACGCAGCTTAGAGTGCGATTACACGCACACGCAGGTTAGATTGCGATTACACGCACACGCAGCTTAGAGTGCGATTACACGCACACGCAGCTTAGAGTGTGATTATACACACACATGCTGCTTAGAGTGCGATTACACACAAACGCAGCTTAGAGTGCGATTACACACACACGCAGCTTAGAGTGCTATTACAAACACACGCAGCTTAGAGTGCGATTACACACACACGCAGCTTAGAGTGCGATTACACACACACGCAGCCTAGAGTGCGATTACACACACACGCAGCTTAGAGTGCGATTACACACACACGCAGCTTAGCGTGCGATTACACACACACGCAGCTTAGAGTGCGATTATACACATAGGCAGCTAAGAGTGCGAATACACACACACGCAGCTTAACGTGCGATTGCACACACGCAGTTTAGAGTGCGTTTACACACACATGCAGCTTAGAGTGCGATTACACACATACGCAGCTTAGAGTGCGATTACACACACACGCAGTTTAGAGTGAGATTACACACACATGCAGCTTAGAGTGCGATTACACACACACGCAGCTTAGAATGCGATTACACATACACGCAGCTTAGAGTGCGATTACACACACACGCAGCTTAGAGTGCGATTACACGCACACGCAGCTTAGAGTGCGATTACATGCACACACAGCTTTGAGTGCGATTGCACAGACAGCTTAGAGTGCGATTACACACGCAGCTTAGAGTGCGATTACACGCACACGCAGCTTAGAGTGTGATTATACACACACATGCTGCTTAGAGTGCGATTACACACAAACGCAGCTTAGAGTGCGATTACACACACGCAGCTTAGAGTGCGATAACACACACACGCAGCTTAGAGTGCGATTACACACACACGCAGTTTAGAGTGAGATTACACACACACGCAGCTTAGAGTGCGATTACACACAAACGCAGCTCAGAATGCGATTACACACACACGCAGCTTAGAGTGCGATTACACGCACACGCAGCGTAGAGTGCGATTACATGCACACGCAGCTTAGAGTGCGATTACACGCATACGCAGTTTAGAGTGCAATTACACGCACACGCAGCTTAGAGTGCGATTACACGCACACGCAGCTTAGAGTACGATTACACGCACACGCAGCTTAGAGTGCGATTACACGCACACGCAGCTTAGTGTGCGATTACACGCACACGCAGCTTAGAGTGCGATTACACGCACTCGCAGGTTAGAGTGCGATTACACGCACACGCAGCTTAGAGTGCGATTACACGCACACGCAGGTTAGATTGCGATTACACGCACACGCAGCTTAGAGTGCGATTACACGCACACGCAGCTTAGAGTGTGATTATACACACACATGCTGCTTAGAGTGCGATTACACACAAACGCAGCTTAGAGTGCGATTACACACACACGCAGCTTAGAGTGCTATTACAAACACACGCAGCTTAGAGTGCGATTACACACACACGCAGCTTAGAGTGCGATTACACACACACGCAGCTTAGAATGCGATTACACACACAATCATCTTAGAGTGCGATCACACACAGTTTAGAGTGCGATCACACACAGCTTAGAGTGCGATTGCACACACAGCTTAGGGTGTAATTGCACACACAGTTTAACGTGCGATTACACACACAACTTACAGTGCGATTACACACAGTTTAGAGTGTGATTACACACACACGCAGCTTAGAGTGCGATTACACACACACGCAGCTTAGAATGCGATTACACACACAATTGTCTTACAGTGCGATCACACACAGTTTAGAGTGCGATCACACACAGTTTAGAGTGCGATCACACACAGCTTAGGGTGCGATTGCACACACAGTTTAGGGTGTAATTGCACACACAGTTTAACGTGCGATTACACACACAACTTACAGTGCGATTACACACAGCTTAGAGTGTGATTACACACACACGCAGCTTAGAGTGCGATTACACACACACGCAGCTTAGAATGCGATTACACACACAATTGTCTTAGAGTGCGATCACACACAGTTTAGAGTGCGATCACACACAGTTTAGAGTGCGATCACACACAGCTTAGGGTGCGATTGCACACACAGCTTAGGGTGTAATTGCACACACAGTTTAACGTGCGATTACACACACAGCTTACAGTGCGATTACACACAGCTTTGAGTGCGATTGCACAGACAGCTTAGAGTGCGATTGCACACACAGCTTAGAGTGCGATTACACACAGACACAGTTTAGGGTGAAATTACACAAACGCAGAGCCTAGAGTGCGATTACACACAGAGGTTAGAGTGCGATTACACACAGAGCTTAGAGTGCGATTACGCACAGAGCTCAGAGAGCGATTGCACACAGCTTAGGGTTCGATTGCACACAGCTTAGGGTGCGATTACACACACGCACGCAGAGCTTAGAATGCGATTATACACGGACACACAGCCTAGAGTGCGTTAACATGGCACACACAGCTTAGAGTTCGATTACACACACACAGCTTAGGGTGAGATCACACACACACTGAGCCTAGAGTGCGATTACACACAGAGCTTAGAGTGCGATTACACACAGAGCATAGAGTGCGATTACTCACAGAGCTTAGAGTGCGATTACACATAGAGCTTAGAGTGCGATTACACACACAGCTTAGAGTGCGATTACACGCACGGCTTAGAGCGCGTTTATACGCACACGGCTTAGAGTGCGATTACACACACGGCTTAGAGTGCGTTTACACACACACGCAGCCTAGAGTGCGATTATACACACACACAGCTTAGATTGCGATTACACACACGCAGCTTAGGGTGCGATTACACACACACGCAGCTCAGCGTGTGATTACACACACACGCAGCTTAGAGTGCGATTACACACACACGCAGCTTAGAATGCGATTATACACACACGCAGCTTAGCGCGCGATTACACTCACATGCAGCTTAGAGAGTGTTTACACACACACACAGCTTAGAGTGCGATTACACACTCATGAAGCTTAGAGTGCGATTACACACACACGCAGCTTAGAGTGCGATTACACACACACGCAGCTTAGAGTGCGATTACACTCACACGCAGCTCAGAGTGCGATTACACACATACGCAGCTTAGAGTGCGATTACACACACACACAGCTTACAGTGCGATTACACACACACACAGCTTACAGTGCGATTACCCACACATACAGCTTACAGTGCGATTACACACACAAACAGCTTACAGTGCGATTACACACACACACACAGCTTACAATGCGATTACACACACACACAGCTTACAGTGCGATTACACACACACACAGCTTACAGTGCGATTACACACACACACACACACACAGCGTACCTTGTGATTACACATACAGTTTAGAGTTCGATTGCACACCGCTTAGAGTGCGATTACACACAGCTTAGAGTGCGATTGCACACAGCTTAGAGTGCGATTACACACAGCTTAGAGTGCGATTACACACAGCTTAGAGTGGGGTTATACACACCTTAGCGTGCGATTACGCACGCATACACAGCTTAGGGTGCAATTACACACGCACACACAGCTTAGAGTGCGATTGCACATGCACACAGCTTAGAGTGCGATTACACACGCACACAGCTTAGAGTGCAGTTACATACACACAGCTTAGAGTGCGATTACACACACAGCTTAGAGTGCGATTACACACACACAGCTTACAGTGCGATTACACACACACACAGCTTATAGTGCGATTACACACACATACACAGCTTACAGTGTGATTACACATACAGTTTAGAGTGCGATTGCACACTGCTTTGAGTGCGATTGCACACTGCTTAGAGTGCGATTCCACACAGAATTTATAGTGCGATTACACACACAGCTTAGAGTGCGATTACACACACAGCTTACAGTGTGATTACACACATGGCTTAGAGTGCGATTACACGCATGGCTCAGAGTGCGATTACACGCACGGCTGAGAGTGCGTTTATACGCACACGGCTTAGAGTGCGATTACACACATGGCTTAGAGTGCGATTACATACATGGCTTAGAGTGCGATTACACCATTGGCTTAGAGTGCGATTACAGACAGATTAGTGTGCGATTACACACACACGCAGCTTAGAGTGTGATTACACACACACGCAGCTTAGAGTGCGATTACACACGCACGCAGCTTAGAGTGCGATTACAGACACACGTAGCTTAGAGTGCGAATACACACACACGCAGCATAGAATGCGATTACACACACACGCAGCTTAGAGTGCGATTACACACACACGCAGCTTAGAGTGCGATTAAACACACACGCTGCTTAGAGTGCGATTACACACACACGCAGCTTAGAGTGCGATTACACACACACGCAGCTTGGAGTGCGATTACACACACATGCAGCCTAGAATGCGATTACACACACACGCAGCTTAGAGTGCAATTACGCACACTCGCAGCTTAGAGTGCGATTACGCACACACGCAGCTTAGAGTGCGATTACACACACACACAGCTTAGAGTGCGATTACACACTCACGCAGCCTAGAGTGCGATTACACACACACGCAGCCTAGAGTGTGATTACACACACACGCAGCCTAGAGTGCGATTACACACACACGCAGCTTAGAGTGCGATTACACACACACGCAGCTTAGCATGTGATTACACACACACACAGCTTAGAGTGCGATTATACACACACACAGCTTAGAGTGCGATTATACACATAGGCAGCTAAGAGTGCGAATACACACACACGCAGTTTAACGTGCGATTACACACACGCAGTTTAGAGTGCGTTTACACACACATGCAGCTTAGAGTGCGTTTACACACACATGCAGCTTAGAGTGCGATTACACACACGCAGCTTAGAGTGCGATTATACACACACGCAGTTTAGAGTGAGATTACACACACATGCAGCTTAGAGTGCGATTACACACACACGCAGCTTAGAATGCGATTACACATACACGCAGCTTAGAGTGCGATTACACACACACGCAGCTTAGAGTGCGATTACACACACACGCAGCTTAGAGTGCGATTACACGCACACGCAGCTTAGAGTGCGATTACACATACAGTTTAGAGTGCGATTGCACACTGCTTTGAGTGCGATTGCACACTGCTTAGAGTGCGATTCCACACAGAATTTATAGTGCGATTACACACACAGCTTAGAGTGCGATTACACACACAGCTTACAGTGTGATTACACACACGGCTTAGAGTGCGATTACACGCACGGCTCAGAGTGCGATTACACGCACGGCTGAGAGTGCGTTTATACGCACACGGCTTAGAGTGCGATTACACACATGGCTTAGAGTGCGATTACACCATTGGCTTAGAGTGCGATTACAGACAGATTAGTGTACGATTACACACACACGCAGCTTAGAGTGTGATTACACACACACGCAGCTTAGAGTGCGATTACACACACACGCAGCTTAGAGTGCGATTACAGACACACGTAGCTTAGAGTACGAATACACACACACGCAGCATAGAATGCGATTACACACACACGCAGCTTAGAGTGCGATTACACACACACGCAGCTTAGAGTGCGATTAAACACACACGCAGCTTAGAACGCGATTACACACACATGCAGCTTAGAGTGCGATTACACACACACGCAGCTTAGAGTGCGATTATACACACACGCAGCTTGGAGTGCGATTACACACACATGCAGCCTAGAATGCGATTACACACACACGCAGCTTAGAGTGCGATTACGCACACTCGCAGCTTAGAGTGCGATTACGCACACACGCAGCTTAGAGTGCGATTACACACACACGCAGCTTAGAATGCGATTACACATACACGCAGCTTAGAGTGCGATTACACACACACGCAGCTTAGAGTGCGATTACACACACACGCAGCTTAGAGTGCGATTACACGCACACGCAGCTTAGAGTGCGATTACACATACAGTTTAGAGTGCGATTGCACACTGCTTTGAGTGCGATTGCACACTGCTTAGAGTGCGATTCCACACAGAATTTATAGTGCGATTACACACACAGCTTAGAGTGCGATTACACACACAGCTTACAGTGTGATTACACACACGGCTTAGAGTGCGATTACACGCACGGCTCAGAGTGCGATTACACGCACGGCTGAGAGTGCGTTTATACGCACACGGCTTAGAGTGCGATTACACACATGGCTTAGAGTGCGATTACACCATTGGCTTAGAGTGCGATTACAGACAGATTAGTGTACGATTACACACACACGCAGCTTAGAGTGTGATTACACACACACGCAGCTTAGAGTGCGATTACACACACACGCAGCTTAGAGTGCGATTACAGACACACGTAGCTTAGAGTACGAATACACACACACGCAGCATAGAATGCGATTACACACACACGCAGCTTAGAGTGCGATTACACACACACGCAGCTTAGAGTGCGATTAAACACACACGCAGCTTAGAACGCGATTACACACACATGCAGCTTAGAGTGCGATTACACACACACGCAGCTTAGAGTGCGATTATACACACACGCAGCTTGGAGTGCGATTACACACACATGCAGCCTAGAATGCGATTACACACACACGCAGCTTAGAGTGCGATTACGCACACTCGCAGCTTAGAGTGCGATTACGCACACACGCAGCTTAGAGTGCGATTACACACACACACAGGTTAGAGTGCGATTACACACTCATGCAGCCTAGAGTGCGATTACACACACACGCAGCCTAGAGTGTGATTACACACACACGCAGCCTAGAGTGCGATTACACACACACGCAGCTTAGAGTGCGATTACACACACACGCAGCTTAGCGTGTGATTACACACACACGCAGCTTAGAGTGCGATTATACACACACACAGCTTAGAGTGCGATTATACACCTAGGCAGCTAAGAGTGCGAATACACACACACGCAGTTTAACGTGCGATTACACACACGCAGTTTAGAGTGCGTTTACACACACATGCAGCTTAGAGTGCGTTTACACACACATGCAGCTTAGAGTGCGATTACACACACACGCAGCTTAGAGTGCGATTACACACACACGCAGTTTAGAGTGAGATTACACACACATGCAGCTTAGAGTGCGATTACACACACACGCAGCTTAGAATGCGATTGCACACACACGCAGCTTAGAGTGCGATTACACGCACACGCAGCTTAGAGTGCGATTACATGCACACACAGCTTAGAGTGCGATTACACGCAAACGCAGCTTAGAGTGCGATTACACGCACACGCAGCTTAGAGTGCGATTACACGCACACGCAGCGTAGATTGCGATTATACACACACACGCTGCTTAGAGTGCGATTACCCACAAACGCAGCTTAGAGTGCGATTATACACACACGCAGCTTAGAGTGCGATTACAAACACACGCAGCTTAGAGTGCGATTACACACACACGCAGCTTAGCGTGTGATTACACACACACGCAGCTTAGAGTGCGATTATACACACACACAGCTTAGAGTGCGATTATACACCTAGGCAGCTAAGAGTGCGAATACACACACACGCAGTTTAACGTGCGATTACACACACGCAGTTTAGAGTGCGTTTACACACACATGCAGCTTAGAGTGCGTTTACACACACATGCAGCTTAGAGTGCGATTACACACACACGCAGCTTAGAGTGCGATTACACACACACGCAGTTTAGAGTGAGATTACACACACATGCAGCTTAGAGTGTGATTACACACACACGCAGCTTAGAATGCGATTGCACACACACGCAGCTTAGAGTGCGATTACACGCACACGCAGCTTAGAGTGCGATTACATGCACACACAGCTTAGAGTGCGATTACACGCAAACGCAGCTTAGAGTGCGATTACACGCACACGCAGCTTAGAGTGCGATTACACGCACACGCAGCGTAGATTGCGATTATACACACACACGCTGCTTAGAGTGCGATTACCCACAAACGCAGCTTAGAGTGCGATTATACACACACGCAGCTTAGAGTGCGATTACAAACACACGCAGCTTAGAGTGCGATTACACACACACGCAGCTTAGAGTGCGATTACACACACACGCAGCTTAGAATGCGATTGCACACACAATCGTCTTAGAGTGCGATCACACACAGTTTAGAGTGCGATCACACACAGCTTAGGGTGCAATTGCACACACAGCTTAGGGTGTAATTGCACACACAGTTTAACGTGCGATTACACACACAACTTACAGTGCGATTACACACAGCTTAGAGTGCGATAACACACACACGCAGCTTAGAGTGCGATTACACACACACGCAGCTTAGAATGCGATTGCACACACAATCGTCTTAGAGTGCGATCACACACAGTTTAGAGTGCGATCACACACAGTTTAGAGTGCGATCACACACAGCTTAGGGTGCGATTACACACACAGCTTAGGGTGTAATTGCACACACAGTTTAACGTTCGATTACACACAGCTTACAGTGCGATTACACATAGCTTTGAGTGCGATTGCACAGACAGCTTAGAGTGCGATTGCACACACAGCTTAGAGTGCGATTACACACAGACACAGTTTAGGGTGAGATTACACAAACGCAGAGCCTAGAGTGCGATTACACACAGAGGTTAGAGTGCGATTACACACAGAGCTTAGAGTGCGATTACACACAGAGCTCAGAGAGCGTTTGCACACAGCTTAGGGTTCGATTGCACACAGCTTAGGGTGCGATTACACACACGCACGCAGAGCTTAGAATGCGATTATACACGGACACACAGCCTAGAGTGCGTTAACATGGCACACACAGCTTAGAGTTCGATTACACACACACAGCTTAGGGTGAGATTACACACATACTGAGCCTAGAGTGCGATTACACACACAGCTTAGAGTGCGATTACACACAGAGCATAGAGTGCGATTACTCACAGAGCTTAGAGTGCGATTACACACAGAGCTTAGAGTGCGATTACACACAGAGCTTAGAGTGCGATTACACATGGAGCTTAGAGTGCGATTACACACACAGCTTAGAGTGCGATTACACGCATGGCTTAGAGCGCGTTTATACGCACACGGCTTAGAGTGCGATTACACACACGGCTTAGAGTGCGTTTACACACACACGCAGCCTAGAGTGCGATTACACACACACGCAGCTTAGATTGCGATTACACACACGCAGCTTAGGGTGCGATTACACACACACGCAGCTCAGCGTGTGATTACACACACACGCAGCTTAGAGTGCGATTACACACACACGCAGCTTAGAATGCGATTATACACACACGCAGCTTAGCGCGCGATTACACTCACATGCAGCTTAGAGAGTGTTTACACACACACACAGCTTAGAGTGCGATTACACACTCATGAAGCTTAGAGTGCGATTACACACACACGCAGCTTAGAGTGCGATTACACACACATGCAGCTTAGAGTGCGATTACACTCACACGCAGCTCAGAGTGCGATTACACACACACGCAGCTTAGAGTGCGATTACACACACACACAGCTTACAGTGCGATTACACACACACACAGCTTACAGTGCGATTACCCACACACACAGCTTACAGTGCGATTACACACACACACACAGCTTACAATGCGATTACACACACACACAGCTTACAGTGCGATTACACACAGACACAGCATACAGTGCGATTACACACACACACACACACAGCTTACCTTGTGATTACACATACAGTTTAGAGTTCGATTGCACACCGCTTAGAGTGCGATTACACACAGCTTAGAGTGCGATTGCACACAGCTTAGAGTGCGATTACACACAGCTTAGAGTGCGATTACACACAGCTTAGAGTGCGATTCCACACAGAATTTATAGTGCGATTACACACACAGCTTCGAGTGCGATTACACACACAGCTTACAGTGTGATTACACACACGGCTTAGAGTGCGATTACACGCACGGCTCAGAGTGCGATTACACGCACGGCTGAGAGTGCGTTTATACGCACACGGCTTAGAGTGCGATTACACACATGGCTTAGAGTGCGATTACACCATTGGCTTAGAGTGCGATTACAGACAGTTTAGTGTGCGATTACACACACACGCAGCTTAGAGTGTGATTACACACACACGCAGCTTAGAGTGCGATTACACACACACGCAGCTTAGAGTGCGATTACACACAGCTTAGAGTGCGATTGCACACAGCTTAGAGTGGGGTTACACCCACCTTAGCGTGCGATTACACACGCATACACAGCTTAGGGTGTAATTACACACGCACACACAGCTTAGAGTGCGATTACACACGCACACAGCTTAGAGTGCGATTACACACGCACACAGCTTAGAGTGCGATTACACATACACACAGCTTAGAGTGCGATTACACACACACACAGCTTAGAGTGCAATTACATACACACAGCTTAGAGTGCGATTACACACACAGCTTAGAGCTTGGCCTAAATAGCCAAGTGGTTATGGTACTGGCTTTGTAACCCCAAGATCAAGAGTTCAAATCTCACAATGGCAAACTATGAAACAATGTAACTTCATCTGAAACAGATGGAAACGGGTTTGTACTCGAAAGAGTTACACACACAGCTTAGAGTGCGATTACACACACACAGTTAACAGTGCAATTACACACACACACAGCTTATAGTGCAATTACACACACATACACAGCTTATAGTGTGATTACACACACACACAGCTTACAGTGCGATTACCCACACACACAGCTTACAGTGCGATTACACACACAAACAGCTTACAGTGCGATTACACACACACACACAGCTTACAATGCGATTACACACACACACAGCTTACAGTGCGATTACACACACACACAGCATACAGTGCGATTACACACACACACACACACAGCTTACCTTGTGATTACACATACAGTTTAGAGTTCGATTGCACACCGCTTAGAGTGCGATTACACACAGCTTAGAGTGCGATTGCACACAGCTTAGAGTGCGATTACACACAGCTTAGAGTGCGATTCCACACAGAATTTATAGTGCGATTACACACACAGCTTCGAGTGCGATTACACACACAGCTTACAGTGTGATTACACACACGGCTTAGAGTGCGATTACACGCACGGCTCAGAGTGCGATTACACGCACGGCTGAGAGTGCGTTTATACGCACACGGCTTAGAGTGCGATTACACACATGGCTTAGAGTGCGATTACACCATTGGCTTAGAGTGCGATTACAGACAGTTTAGTGTGCGATTACACACACACGCAGCTTAGAGTGTGATTACACACACACGCAGCTTAGAGTGCGATTACACACACACGCAGCTTAGAGTGCGATTACACACAGCTTAGAGTGCGATTACACACAGCTTAGAGTGGGGTTACACCCACCTTAGCGTGCGATTACACACGCATACACAGCTTAGGGTGTAATTACACACGCACACACAGCTTAGAGTGCGATTACACACGCACACAGCTTAGAGTGCGATTACACACGCACACAGCTTAGAGTGCGATTACACATACACACAGCTTAGAGTGCGATTACACACACACACAGCTTAGAGTGCAATTACATACACACAGCTTAGAGTGCGATTACACACACAGCTTAGAGTGCGATTACACACACACAGCTTACAGTGCAATTACACACACACACAGCTTATAGTGCAATTACACACACATACACAGCTTATAGTGTGATTACACACACACACAGCTTACAGTGCGATTACCCACACACACAGCTTACAGTGCGATTACACACACAAACAGCTTACAGTGCGATTACACACACACACACAGCTTACAATGCGATTACACACACACACAGCTTACAGTGCGATTACACACACACACAGCATACAGTGCGATTACACACACACACACACACACACACAGCTTACCTTGTGATTACACATACAGTTTAGAGTTCGATTGCACACCGCTTAGAGTGCGATTACACACAGCTTAGAGTGCGATTGCACACAGCTTAGAGTGCGATTACACACAGCTTAGAGTGCGATTACACACAGCTTAGAGTGCGATTCCACACAGAATTTATAGTGCGATTACACACACAGCTTCGAGTGCGATTACACACACAGCTTACAGTGTGATTACACACACGGCTTAGAGTGCGATTACACGCACGGCTCAGAGTGCGATTACACGCACGGCTGAGAGTGCGTTTATACGCACACGGCTTAGAGTGCGATTACACACATGGCTTAGAGTGCGATTACACCATTGGCTTAGAGTGCGGTTACAGACAGATTAGTGTGCGATTACACACACACGCAGCTTAGAGTGTGATTACACACACACGCAGCTTAGAGTGCGATTACACACACACGCAGCTTAGAGTGCGATTACACACAGCTTAGAGTGCGATTGCACACAGCTTAGAGTGCGATTACACACAGCTTAGAGTGGGGTTACACCCACCTTAGCGTGCGATTACACACGCATACACAGCTTAGGGTGTAATTACACACGCACACACAGCTTAGAGTGCGATTACACACGCACACAGCTTAGAGTGCGATTACACACGCACACAGCTTAGAGTGCGATTACACATACACACAGCTTAGAGTGCGATTACACACACACACAGCTTAGAGTGCAATTACATACACACAGCTTAGAGTGCGATTACACACACAACTTAGAGTGCGATTACACACACACAGCTTACAGTGCAATTACACACACACACAGCTTATAGTGCAATTACACACACATACACAGCTTACAGTGTGATAACACATACAGTTTAGAGTGCGATTGCACACTGCTTTGAGTGCGATTACACACACATGCAGCTTAGAGTGCGATTACACACACACGCAGCTTAGAATGCGATTATACACACACGCAGCTTAGCGCGCGATTACACTCACATGCAGCTTAGAGAGTGTTTACACACACACGCAGCTTAGAGTGCGATTACACACTCATGAAGCTTAGAGTGCGATTACACACACACGCAGCTTAGAGTGCGATTACACACACACGCAGCTTAGCGTGCGATTACACACACACGCAGCTTAGAGTGCGATTATACACACACACAGCTTAGAGTGCGATTATACACATAGGCAGCTAAGAGTGCGAATACACACACACGCAGTTTAACGTGCGATTACACACACGCAGTTTAGAGTGCGTTTATACACACATGCAGCTTAGAGTGCGATTACACACACACGCAGCTTAGAGTGCGATTACACACACACGCAGTTTAGAGTGAGATTACACACACATGCAGCTTAGAGTGCGATTACACACACACGCAGCTTAGAATGCGATTACACATACACGCAGCTTAGAGTGCGATTACACACACACGCAGCTTAGAGTGCGATTACACGCACACGCAGCTTAGAGTGCGATTACACGCACACAGCTTAGAGTGCGATTACACGCACACGCAGCTCAGAGTGCGATTACACGCACACGCAGCTTAGAGTGCGATTACACGCACACGCAGCTTAGAGTGCGATTATACACACACATGCTGCTTAGAGTGCGATTACACACAAACGCAGCTTAGAGTGCGATTATACACCCTCGCAGCTTAGAGTGTGATTACAAACACACGCAGCTTAGAGTGCGATTACACACACACGCAGCTTAGAGTGCGATTACACACACACGCAGCTTAGAATGCGATTACACACACAATCGTCTTAGAGTGCGATCACACACAGTTTAGAGTGCGATCACACACAGCTTAGGGTGCAATTGCACACACAGCTTAGGGTGTAATTGCACACACAGTTTAACGTGCGATTACACACACAACTTACAGTGCGATTACACACAGCTTAGAGTGCGATAGCACACACACGCAGCTTAGAGTGCGATTACACACACACGCAGCTTAGAATGCGATTGCACACACAATCGTCTTAGAGTGCGATCACACACAGTTTAGAGTGCGATCACACACAGTTTAGAGTGCGATCACACACAGCTTAGGGTGCGATTACACACACAGCTTAGGGTGTAATTGCACACACAGTTTAACGTTCGATTACACACACAGCTTACAGTGCGATTACACACAGCTTTGAGTGCGATTGCACAGACAGCTTAGAGTGCGATTGCACACACAGCTTAGAGTGCGATTACACACAGACACAGTTTAAGGTGAGATTACACAAACGCAGAGCCTAGAGTGCGATTACACACAGAGGTTAGAGTGCGATTACACACAGAGCTTAGAGTGCGATTACACACAGAGCTCAGAGAGCGATTGCACACAGCTTAGGGTTCGATTGCACACAGCTTAGGGTGCGATTACACACACGCACGCAGAGCTTAGAATGCGATTATACACGGACACACAGCCTAGAGTGCGTTAACATGGCACACAAAGCTTAGGGTGAGATTACACACACACAGCTTAGGGTGAGATTACACACACACTGAGCCTAGAGTGCGATTACACACAGAGCTTAGAGTGCGATTACACACAGAGCATAGAGTGCGATTACTCACAGAGCTTAGAGTGCGATTACACACAGAGCTTAGAGTGCGATTACACACAGAGCTTAGAGTGCGATTACACATAGGGCTTAGAGTGCGATTACACACACACTTAGAGTGCGATTACACGCATGGCTTAGAGCGCGTTTATACGCACACGGCTTAGAGTGCGATTACACACAGAGCTTAGAGTGCGATTACACATAGAGCTTAGAGTGCGATTACACACACAGCTTAGAGTGCGATTACACGCATGGCTTAGAGCGCGTTTATACGCACACGGCTTAGAGTGCGATTACACACACGGCTTAGAGTGCGTTTACACACACACGCAGCCTAGAGTGCGATTACACACACACGCAGCTTAGATCGCGATTACACACACGCAGCTTAGGGTGCTATTACACACACACGCAGCTCAGCGTGTGATTACACACACACGCAGCTTAGAGTGCGATTACACACTCATGAAGCTTAGAGTGCGATTACACACACATGCAGCTTAGAGAGTATTTACACACACACGCAGCCTAGAGTGCGATTACACACTCATGAAGCTTAGAGTGCGATTACACACACACGCAGCTCAGCGTGCGATTACACACACACGCAGCTTAGAGTGCGATTACACTCACATGCAGCTCAGAGTGCGATTACACACACACGCGGCTTAGAGTGCGATTACACACACAATCGTCTTAGAGTGCGATCACACACAGTTTAGAGTGCGATCACACACCGTTTAGAGTGCGATTACACGCAGCTTAGGGTGCGATTGCACACACAGCTTAGGGTGTAATTGCACACACAGTTTAACGTGCGATTACACACATAGCTTACAGTGCGATTACACACAGCTTAGAGTGCGATGCACAGACTGCTTAGAGTGCGATTGCACACACAGCTTAGAGTGCGATTGCACACACAACTTAAAGTGCGATTGCACACACAGCTTAGAGTGCGATTGCACACACAGCTTAGAGTGCGATTGCACACACAGCTTAGAGTGCGATTACACACACACAGAGCTTAGAGTGCGTATACAGACAGCTTGGAGTGCACTTGCACACACAGCTTAGAGTGCGATTACACACACAGTTTAGAGAGCAATCACAAACAGCTTAGCGAGCAATTATACACACACAGCCTAGAGTGCGATTGCACACACAGCTTAGAGTGCGATTGCACACACAGATTAGAGTGCGATTCCACACACAGCTTAGAGTGCGATTGCACACACAGCTTAGAGTGCGATTGCACGCACAGCTTAGAGTGCGATTGCATACTTAGCTTAGAGTGCGTTTGCATACACAGCTTAGAGCGCGATTCAAACACAGCTTTAAGTGCGATTGCACACGACCTTGAGTGCGATTGCACACAGCTGTGAGTGTGATTGCACATTCAGCTTACAGTGTGATTACACACACACCGAGCTTAGAGTGCGCTTACACACAAACACAGCTTAGAGTGCAATTACACACAGACACAGCTTAGAGTGTGATTGCACACAGCTTAGAGTGCGATTAAACACAGCTTAGAGTGCGATTACACACAGCGTAGAGTGCGAATGCACACACAGCTTGGAGTGCGATTGCACACACAGCTTAGAGTGCGATTGCACACGGGCTTGAGTGCGATTACACACACAGCTTAAAGTGTGATTGCACACACAGCTTAGTGTGCGATTGCACACACAGCTTAGAGTGCGATTGCACACACAGCTTAGAGTGCGATTACACACACACAGAGCTTAGAGTGCGTATACAGACAGCTTGGAGTGCACTTACACAGATAGCTTAGAGTGCGATTACACACACAGATTAGAGTGCGATTACACATACAGTTTAGAGAGCAATCACAAACAGCTTAGCGAGCAATTACACACACACAGCATAGATTGCGATTGCACACACAGTTTAGAGTTCGGTTCCACACACAGCTTAGAGTGCGATTGCACACACAGCTTAGAGTGCGATTGCACACACAGCTTAGAGTGCGATTACACACACACTGGTTAGGGTGAGATTACACACACACACAGCTTAGAGTGAGAGTGCGATTACACATGCACACACAGCTTCGGATGCGATTACACACACGCACGCACAGCTTAGAGTGTGATTACACACACACAGTTTAGGGTGAGATTACACACACACAGAGCCTAGAGTGCGATTACACACAGAGCCTAGAGTGCGATTACACACAGAGCTTTGAGTGCGATTACACACAGAGCTTAGAGTGCGATTACACACAGAGCTTAGAGTGCGATTACACACACACACACAGCTTAGAGTGCGATTACACACACACACAGCTTAGAGTGCGATTACACACACACACAGCTTAGAGTGCAATTACACACACACGCAGTTTAGAGTGAGATTACACACACATGCAGCTTAGAGTGCGATTACACACACACGCAGCTTAGAATGCGATTACACATACACGCAGCTTAGAGTGCGATTACACACACACGCAGCTTAGAGTGCGATTACATGCACACACAGCTTTGAGTGCGAATACACATGCACACACAGCCTAGAGTGCGTTTACACGGCGCACACAGCTTTGAGTGCGATTACACTCACGCAGTTTAGGGTGAGATTACACACACACAGAGTTTAGAGTGCGATTACACACAGAGCTTAGAGTGCGATTACACACAGAGCTTAGAGTGCGATTACACACAGAGCTTAGAGTGCGATTACACACAGAGTTTAGAGTGCGATTACACACAGAGCTTAGATTGCGATTACACATGGAGTTTAGAGTGCAATTACACACACAGTTCAGAGTGCTATTACACACACAGCTTAGAGTGCGATTACACACACAGCTTAGAGTGCAATTACACACACAGCTTAGAGTGCGATTACACACACAGCTTAGAGTGCGATTACACACACACAGCTTAGAGTGCGGTTACACACACAGCTTAGAGTGCGATTACACACAGACACACAGCTTAGAGTGCGGTTACACACACAGCTTAGAATGCAATTTCTCACGCACACACAGCCTTGAGTGCAATTTCACACGCACACACAGCTTAGAGTGCGATTACACACACAGATTAGAGAGCAATTAAACACACACACAGTTTAGAGTGCGATTGCACACACAGTTTAGAGTGAGATTACACCCACATACAGCTTAGAGTGCGATTACACACACCCACAGCTTAGAGTGCGATTACACACAGTTTAGAGTGCTGTTACACACAGCTTAGAGTGCGATTACACACACACAGCTTACGGTTAGATTACACACATCTTAGGGTGCGATTGTACACACAGGTTAGTGTGCGATTGCACAGCCGGCTTAGGGTGCAATTGCACACACAGCTTAGAGTGCGATTATCCACACAGCTTAGAGTGCAATTTCACACACAGCTTAAAGTGCGATTACACACACAGTTTAGAGAGCGCTTTCACACACATACAGCTTAGAGTGCGATTACACACACACACAGCTTAGAGTGCAATTACACACACAGATTAGAGTGCACTTGCACACGCACCTTAGAGTGCGATTACACACAGCTTAGAGTGCGACTACACACACAGATTAGAGTGTGATTACACACAGACTTTCGAGAGCAATCACAGACAAACAGCTTAGCGAGCAATTACACACACACAGTGTAGAGTGCGATTACACACACACAGCTTAGGGTGCAATTGCACACACAGTTTAGAGTGCAATTGCACACACAGCTTAGAGTGCGATTACACACACAGACAGAGCTTAGAGTGCAATTACACACACATACACACAGCTTAGAGTGTGATTACACATTCACCTTAGAGTGCAATTGCACACACAGATTAGAGTGCAATTGCACACACAGCTTAGAGTGCGATTGCACACACAGCTTAGAGTGCGATTGCACACACACCTTAGAGTGCGATTACACACGCAGCTTAGAGTGCGATTACACACGCAGCTTAGAGTGCGATTACAGACACAGCTTAGAGTGCGATTACACACACAGCTTATAGTGCAATTACACACACACACAGCTTAGAGTGCGATTACTCACACACACAGCTTAGAGTGCGATTACACATACACACACAGCTTTGAGTGTAATTACACATACAGCTTAGAGTGCGATTGCACACTCAGTTTAGAGTGCGATTGCACACACAGCTTATAGTGCGATTGCACACACAGCGTACAGTGCGATTGCACATACAGCTTACAGTGCGATTACACACACACAGCTTAGAGTGCGGTTACACACACAGCTTAGAGTGCGATTACACACAGACACACAGCTTAGAGTGCGATTACACACGGACACACAGCTTAGAGTGCAATTACACACGCACACACAGCCTTGATTGCGTTTACAGTAGCACACACAGGTTAGAGTGCGATTACACACACAGGTTAGAGAGCACTTAAACACACCAATTCACCACCTGCCTCCCCCACTCTCAAAACTTTTCTCCACCTGCACCCTTCCACTCAAGCTCCCCTTCTCCAGCTGCAACTCCCACTCGCACTCACCTTCTGCACCTGCACTCCCCCACTCACACTCCCCTTCTCCACCTGTTTTCGCCACTCACACTCCCCTTCTCCAACTGCCCGACCCACACCACTCCCCTTCTCCACCTGCACCCCCCCACTCACACTCCCCTTCTCCACCTGTTTTCGCCACTCACACTCCCCTTCTCCAACTGCCCGACCCACACCACTCCCCTTCTCCACCTGCACCCCCCCACTCACACTCCCCTTCTCCACCTGACCCTCCATACTCACACTCCCCTACTCCACCTGCACCCCCCACTCACACTCCACTTGTCCACCTCTACCCCCCACTCATACTCCCCTTCTCAACATGCAACCCCCACTCACACTCCCTTTCTCCACCTGCAACCCCCACTCACACTCCCCTTCTCCAACTGCCCCCCCCACTCACACTCCCCTCCTCCATCTGCCCGCCCCACTCACACTCCCCTCCTCCAACTTCACCCCCCCACTCACAGTCATCTTCTCCACCTGCACCCCCCCACTCACACTCTCCTTTTCCATCTGCTACTGCCACTCACACTCCCCTTCACCACCTGCACCCCCCACTCACACTCCCCTTCTCCACTTGCACCCCCCACTCACACACCCCTTCTCCACCTTCTCCCCCTACTCATACTCCACTTGTCTACATGCATCCCCCACTCACAACCCCTTCTCCACCTGCACCCCCCACTCACACTCCCCTTCTCCACCTGCACCACCCCCCACTCACACTACCAATTCTCCACCTGCACCCCCCCACTCACACTCCCCATCTCCACATGCACCCCCCCACTCACACTCCCCTCTCCACCTGCAACCCCAGCTCACACTCCCCTTCTCCATCTGCACCCCCCGCTCACACTCCCCTTCTCCACCTGCACGCCCCGACTCACATTCTCCTTCTCCAACTGCACCCCCCACTCACACTCCCCTTCTCCACCTGCACCCCCCCACTCACACTCCCCTTCTCCACCTGCAACCCCCCCACTCACACTCCCCTTCTCCACCTGCACACCCCCACACACACTACCCTTCTCCACTTGCACCCCCCACTCACACTCCCCTTCTCCACCTGCTGCCCAACCACTCACACTCCCCTTCTCCAGCTGCATCCCCCCACACAATTCCCCTTCTCCATCTGCACCCCACCTACACACACTCCCCTACTCCACCTGCAACCCCCCACTCACATTCCCCTTCTCCACCTGCAGCATCCTCACTCCCCCTCCCCTTCTCCAACTGCACCCCACCACTCACACTCCCCTTCTCCATCTGCAGCCCCCCCACTCAAACTCCCCTTCTCCACCTGCACCCACCACTCACACTCCCCTTCTCCAGCTGCACCCCCCCACTCACATTCCCTTCTCTAGCTGCACCCCACCCACTCACACTCCCTTTCTCCACGTGCACCCCCCACACACACTTCCCTTCTCCAGCTGCAAGCCCCCACTCACTTTCCCCTTCTCCATGTGCACCCCCTACGCACACTCCCCTTCTCCAGCTGCAAGCCCCCACTCACACTCCACTTCTCCACTTACACCCCCCCACTCACACTCCCCTTCTCCACCTGCAGCCCCCACTCGCACTCCACTTGTCCACCTGCACTCCCCACTCACAGTCCCCTTCTCCACCTGCAGCCCCCACTCACACTCCACTTGTCCACCTGCACCCCCCACTCACACCACCCTTCTTCACCTGCACCCCCCCCACTCACATTCCCCTTCTCCAACTGCACCCCCCACTCACACTCCCCATCTCCACCTGCTGCCCAACCACTCCCACTCACCTTCTTCACTTGCACACCCCCCCGCTCTCACTCCGCTTCTCCACCTGCAACACCCCACTCACACTCCCCTTCTCCACCTGCACCCCCCCATACACACATCCTCTTCTCCACCAGCACCCCACCCACACACACTGCCCTACTCTACCTGCAAGCCCCCACTCACACTCCCCTTCTTCACCTCCACCCCTCCACTCACCCTCCCCTTCTCCACTTGCACACCGCACTCACACTCCCCTTCTCCACCTGCAGCACCCTCACTCCCCCTCCCCTTCTCCACCTGCACCCCCCCACTCACACACCCCTTCTCCATCTGCACCCCCCACTCACACTCCCCTTCTCCAGCTGCAAGCCTCCACTCACACTCCCCTTCTTCACCTGCACCCCCCCACTCACACTCCCCTTCTCCACCTGCAGCCCCCACTCTCACTCCACTTGTCCACCTGCACACCCCACCCACACTCCCCTTCTCCACCTGCAGCCCCCACTCTCACTCCACTTGTCCACCTGCACCCCTCACTCACACTCCCTTTCTCCACCTGTAATTCCCACTCACGCTCACCTGCTCCACCTGCACCCCCTGACACACGCTCCCCTTTTCCACCTGCTGCCCCGACTCACACTACCCTTCTCCACCTGCAGGAACACTCACACTACCCTTCTTCACCTGCCTTCCCCTCTCACATTCCTTTTTACCCCCTGCATCCCCACTCACACTCCCCTTCTCCAACTGCAACCCCCCACTCACACACCCCTTCTCCACCTGCCTCCCCCACTCACATTCCTTTTCTCTCCCTGCCACACCCGACTCCCACTCCCCTTCTCCAAGTGCAACCCCTCACTCACACTCCAATTCTCCACCTGCCTCCCCCACTCACAAAACTTTTCTCCACCTGCACCCTCCCACACAAGCTCCCCTTCTCCAGCTGCAACTCCCACTCGCACTCCCCTTCTGCACCTGCACCCTCCCACTCACACTCCTCTTCTCCAACTGCAACCCCCCCACTCACACTCCCCTTCTCTACCTGTTTTTGCCACTCACACTCCCCTTCTCCAGCTGCCCGACCCACTCCACTCCCCTTCTCCACCTGCACCCCACCACTCACACTCCCCTTCTCCACCTGCACCCCCACTCACACTCCAATTCTCCACCTGCCTCCCCCACTCACAAAACTTTTCTCCACCTGCACCCTCCCACACAAGCTCCCCTTCTCCAGCTGCAACTCCCACTCGCACTCACCTTCTGCACCTGCACCCCCCCACTCACACTCCTCTTCTCCAACTGCAAACCCCCACTCACACTCCCCTTCTCTACCTGTTTTCGCCACTCACACTCCCCTTCTCCAACTGCCCGACCCACTGCACTCCCCTTCTCCACCTGCACCCCACCACTCACACTCCCCTTCTCCACCTGCACCCCCAATCACACTCCATTTGTCCACCTGCACCCCCCACTCATACTCCCCTTCTCAACATGCAACCCCCACTCACACTCCCCTTCTCCACCTGCACCCCCACTCACACTCCACTTGTCCACCTGCACCCCCCACTCATACTCCCCTTCTCAACATGCAACCCCCACTCACACTCCCCTTCTCCACCTGCACCCCCACTCACACTCCACTTGTCCACCTGCACCCCCCACTCATACTCCCCTTCTCAACATGCAACCCCCACTCACACTCCCTTTCTCCACCTGCACCCCCCACTCACACTCCCCTTCTCCAACTGCCCCCCCCCCACTCACACTGCTCTCTTCCATCTGCCCGCCCCACTCACACTCCCCTCCTCCAACTTCACCCCCCCACTCACAGTCATCTTCTCCACCTGCACCCCCCCACTCACACTCTCCTTTTCCATGTGCTACTGCCACTCACACTCCCCTTCTCCACCTGCACCCCCCCACTCACACTCTCCTTTTCCACCTGCTGCTACTCACACTCCCCTCCTCCATCTGCCCGCCCCACTCACACTCCCCTCCTCCAACTTCACCCCCCCACTCACAGTCATCTTCTCCACCTGCACCCCCCCACTCACACTCTCCTTTTCCACCTGCTGCTGCCACTCACACTCCCCTTCTCCAACTGCCCGACCTACTCCACTCCCCTTCTCCACCTGCATCCCCACCACTCACACTCCCCTTCTCCACCTGCATCCCCACCACTCACACTCCCCTTCTCCACTAGCACCCACCACTCATACTGCACTTCTCCAACTGCACCCCCCACTCACACTGAACTTGTCCACATGCACCCCCACTCACACTCCCCTTCTCCACCTGCACCCCCACTCACACTCCCCTTCTCCACTTGCACCCCCCACTCACACACCCCTTCTCCACCTTTTCCCCCCACTCACACTCTACTTGTCTACATGCACCCCCCACTCACACCCCCCTTCTCCACCTGCACCCCCCACTCACACTCCCCTTCTCCACCTGCACCACCCCCCACTCACACTACCAATTCTCCACCTGCACCCCCCACTCACACTCCCCATCTCCACCTACACCCCCCCACTCACACTCCCCTTGTCCACCTGCACGCCCCCCACTCACACTCCCCTTCTCCACCTGCACCCCCCCCACACAATTCCCCTTCTCCATCTGCACCCCACCTACACACACTCCCATACTCCACCTGCAACCCCCGACTCACATTCCCCTTCTCCACCTGCACCATCCTCACTCCCCCTCCCTTTCTCCACCTGCACCCTCCCACTCACACTCCCCTTCTCCACCTGCTTCTGCCACTCACACTCCCCTTCTCAACCTGCCCCCCCAACTCACACTCCCCTTCTCCACCTGCCCGCCGCACTCACATTCCCCTTCTCCACCTGCACCCCCCCACTCACACTCCCCTTCTCCACCTGACCCCCAATACTCACACTCCCCTTCTCCACCTGCACCTCCCACTCACACTCCACTTGTCCACCTGCACCCCCCACTCACACTCCCCTTCTCCATCTGCTCCCCCTACTCACACTCCCCTTCTCCACCTGCACCCCCCCACTCACACTCCACTTGTCCACCTGCTGCCCCCACTCACACAACCCTTCTCCACCTGCCTCCCCCACTCACATTCCTTTTCTCCCCCTGCACCCCCTCCACTCACACTCCCCTTTTCCAACTCGCCTCCCCACTCATACTCCAATTCTCTACCTGTCGCCCCAACTCACCAAACATTTCTCCACCTGCACCCTCCCACTCACACTCCCCTTCTTCCACCTGCACGCCCCACTCACACTCCCCTTCTCCACCTGCACCCCCCCACTCACACTCCCCTTCTCCATTTGCACCCCCCACTCACACTCACCTTCTCCACCTGACCCTTCATACTCACACTCCCCTTCTCCACCTCCACCCCCCACTCACTCCCCTTCTCCACCTGTGCCCTCCACTCACACTCACCTTCTCCACTTTCAGCCCCCCACTCACACTCCCCTTCTCCACCTGCACCCCTCACTCACGCTCCCCTTCTCCACCTGCAGCCCACAACTCTCACTCCCCTTCTCCAGCTGCACCCCCCACTCACACTCCCCTTCTCCAACTGCACCCCCAACTCACACTCCCCTTCTCCACTTTCAGCCCCCCACTCACACTCCCCTTCTCCACCTGCACCCCACACTCACACTCCCCTTCTCCACCTGCACCCCTCACTCACACTCCCCTTCTCCACCTGCAGCCCACACTCACACTTCCACTTCTCCACCTGCAACCCCCACTCACACTCCCCTTCTCTACTTGCACCCCCCACTCACACTCCCCATCTCCACCTGCTCACCCCCACTCACACTCCACTTCTCCATCTGCACCCACCACTCACACTCCCCTTCTCCATCTGCACGCCCCACTCAGACGCCCCTTCTCCACCTGATCCCCCCTCTCATACTCCCCTTCTCCACCTGCAACCCCCCACTCACATGCCCCTTCTCCAGCTGCACCCCACACTCACACTCCCCTTCTCCACCTGCCCGCCCCACTCACTCACCCCTTCTCCAGCTGCTCCCTACTCACACGCCCCTTCTCCGTCTGAACCCCCCACTCACACTCCCCTTCTCCTTCTGCACCCACCACTCACACTCCCCTTCTCCATCTGCTCCCCCCACGCACACTCCCCATCTCCACCTGCCATCCCGACTCACACTCATCTTCTCCAACTGCAACCCCCCCACTCAGTCGCCCCTTCTCCACCTGCCCTCCCCTCTCACACTCCCCTTCTCCAATTGCACCCATCACTTCCCTTCCCCTTCTCCACCTTCACCCCACCCACACACACTCCCCTTCTCCACCTGCAACTCTCCCACTCACACTTCCCTTCTCTACCTGCACCACCCCACTCACACTCCCCATCTCCACCTGCCATCCCGACTCACACTCATCTTCTCCAACTGCAACCCCCCCACTCAGTCGCCCCCTTCTCCACCTGCCCTCCCCTCTCACACTCCCCTTCTCCAATTGCACCCATCACTCCCCTTCCCCTTCTCCACCTTCACCCCACCCACACACACTCCCCTTCTCCACCTGCCCGCCCCACTCACATTCCCCTTCTCCACCTGCACCCCCCCACTCACACTCCCCTTCTCCACCTGACCCCCAATACTCACACTCCCCTTCTCCACCTGCACCCCCCACTCACACTCCACTTGTCCACCTGCACCCCCCACTCACACTCCCCATCTCCACCTGCACCCCCCACTCACTCCCCTTCTCCACCTGCACCCCCCCATTCACACTCCCCTTCTCCACCTGCACCCCCCACTCACACTCCCCTTCTCCACCTGCACCCCCCCACTCACACTCCCCTTCTCCACCTGCACCCCCCACTCACACTCCCCTTCTCCACCTGCACCCCCCACTCACACTCCCCTTCTCCACCTGCAGCACCCCCCATTCACACTACCAATTCTCCACCTGCACCCCCCCACTCACACTCCCCATCTCCACCTGCACCCCCCCACTCACACTCCCCTTGTCCACCTGCACGCCCCCCACTAACACTCCCCTTCTCCACCTGCACCCCCCCAACACAATTCCCCTTCTCCATCTGCACCCCACCTACACACACTCCCATACTCCACCTGCAACCCCCCACTCACATTCCCCTTCTCCACCTGCACCATCCTCACTCCCCCTCCCCTTCTCCACCTGCACCCTCCCACTCACACTCCCCTTCTCCACCTGCACCTCCCACTCACACTCCCCTTCTCAACCTGCCCCCCCAACTCACACTCTCCTTCTCCACCTGCCCGCCGCACTCACATTCCCCTTCTCTACCTGCACCCCCCCACTCACACTCCCCTTCTCCACCTGACCCCCAATACTCACACTCCCCTTCTCCACCTGCACCTCCCACTCACACTCCACTTGTCCACCTGCACCCCCCACTCACACTCCCCTTCTCCATCTGCTCCCCCTACTCACACTCCCCTTCTCCACCTGCACCCCCCCACTCACACTCCACTTGTCCACCTGCTGCCCCCACTCACACAACCCTTCTCCACCTGCCTCCCCCACTCACATTCCTTTTCTCCCCCTGCACCCCCCCCACTCACACTCCCCTTTTCCAACTCCCCTCCCCACTCATACTCCAATTCTCTACCTGTCGCCCCAACTCACCAAACATTTCTCCACCTGCACCCTCCCACTCACACTCCCCTTCTCAACCTGACCCCCAATACTCACACTCCCCTTCTTCCACCTGCATGCCCCACTCACACTCCCCTTCTCCACCTGCACCCCCCCAATCACACTCCCCTTCTCCATCTGCACCCCCCACTCACACTCACCTTCTCCACCTGACCCTTCATACTCACACTCCCCTTCTCCACCTCCACCCCCCACTCACACTCCCCTTCTCCACCTGTGCCATCCACTCACACTCACCTTCTCCACTTTCAGCCCCCCACTCACACTCCCCTTCTCCACCTGCACCCCTCACTCACGCTCCCCTTCTCCACCTGCAGCCCACAACTCTCACTCCCCTTCTCCACCTGCACCCCCAACTCACACTCCCCTTCTCCACTTTTAGCCCCCCACTCACACTCCCCTTCTCCACCTGCACCCCACACTCACACTCCCCTTCTCCACCTGCACCCCTCACTCACGCTCCCCTTCTCCACCTGCAGCCCACACTCACACTTCCACTTCTCCACCTGCAACCCCCACTCACACTCCCCTTCTCTACTTGCACCCCCCACTCACTCCCTATCTCCACCTGCTCACCCCCACTCACACTCCACTTCTCCATCTGCACCCACCACTCACACTCCCCTTCTCCATCTGCACCCCCCACTCAGACGCCCCTTCTCCACCTGATCCCCCCTCTCATACTCCCCTTCACCACCTGCAACCCCCCACTCACATGCCCCTTCTCCACCTGACCCCCCCCACTCACACTCCCCTTCTCCTCCTGCACCCCCCCCACTCACACTCCCCTTCACTTGCACCCCCGCTCGCACACACCCCTTCTCCACCTGCCCGCCCCACTCACTCACCCCTTCTCCAGCTGCTCCCTACTCACAGTCCACTTCACCATCTGCAAGCTCCCAATTCACACTCCCCTTCAACACCTGCAGCCCCCACACACAATTCCTTTCTCCACCTGCTCCCCACACTCACACTCCCCTTCTCCACTTGCACCCCCCAACTCACACACCCCTTCTCCACTTGCACCCCCCAACTCACACTCCCCTTCACCACCTGCCCCACCCACTCACATTCTCCTTCTTCACCAGCACCCACCACTGACACTCCCCTTCTCCACCTGCACCCCCCCACTCACACTCCCCTTCTCCACCTGCACCCCCCACTCACAGTCCACTTGTCCACCTGCACCCCCCACTCACACTCCCCTTCTCCACCTGCCCGCCCCACTCACACACCCCTCCTCCCCCTGCACCCCCCCACACACACTCCCCTTCTCCACCTGACACCCCATACTCCCACTTCCCTTCTCCACCTGCACCCCCGCACTCACACTCCCCTTCTACACCTGCACCCACCACTCACATTTCTCTTCTCAAGTTTCACCCCCCACTCATATTCCCCTTCTCCACCTGCACCTCGCCACTCACACTCCTCTTCTCCACCTGCACCCCCCCACTCACACACCCCTTCTCCACTTGCACCCCACCACTCACACTCTCCTTCTCCACCTGCACCCCTCCCACTCATACTTCCCTGGTCCACCTGCAACCCCCCACTCACAGTCCCCTTCTCCAACTGCAGCCCCCCACCCACTCACACTTCCACTTCTCCAACTGTACCCCCCAGTCACACTCCACTTCTCTACCTGCACCCCTCCACCCACTCTCCCTATCTCCACCTGCACACCCCCACTCCCCCTCCCTTTCTCCACCTGCACCCACCCACTCACACTCCCCTTCTCCATCTGCACCCCCCACTCATACTCCCCTTCCCCACCTGCACCCCCCCACTCACACTCCCCTTCTCCATCTGCATCCCCCACTCAAACGCCCCTTCTCCGTCTGAACCCCCCACTCACACTCCCCTTCTCCTTCTGCACCCACCACTCACACTCCCCTTCTCCATCTGCTCCCCCCACGCACACTCCCCTTCTCCACCTACAACTCCTCACTCACACGCCCCGTCTCCACCTGAACCCCCCCACTCACATTCCCCATCTCCACCTGCCATCCCGACTCACACTCATCTTCTCCAACTGCACCCATCACTCCCCTTCCCCTTCTCCACCTTCAACCCACCCATACACACTCCCCTTCTCCACCTGCCCGCCCCACTCACATTCCCCTTCTCCACCTGCACCCCCCCACTCACACTCCCCTTCTCCTTCTGCACCCACCACTCACACTCACCTTCTCCATCTGCTCCCCCCACTCACACTCCCCTTCTCCACCTACAACTCCTCACTCACACGCCCCTTCTCCACCTGAACCCCCCCACTCACACTCCCCTTCTCCACCTGCAACTCTCCCACTCACACTTCCCTTCTCTACCTGCACCACCCCACTCACACTCCCCATCTCCACCTGCCATCCCGACTTACACTCAACTTCTCCAACTGCAACCCCCCCACTCAGTCGCCCCTTCTCCACCTGCCCTCCCCTCTCACACTCCCCTTCTCCAATTGCACCCATCACTCCCCTTCCCCTTCTCCACCTTCACCCCACCCACACACACTCCCCTTCTCCACCTGCACCTCCCACTCACACTCCCCTTCTCCACCTGCACCCCCCCACTCACACTCCCCTTCTCCACCTGCACCCCCCACTCACACTCCCCTTCTCCACCTGCACCCCCCCACTCACACTCCCCTTCTCCACCTGCACCCCCCACTCACACTCCCCTTCTCCACCTGCACCCCCCACTCACACTCCCCTTCTCCACCTGCTACTCTCGGACTCACACTTCCCTTCTCTACCTGCACCACCCCACTCACACTCCCCATCTCCACCTGCCATCCCGACTCACACTCATTTTCTCCAACTGCAAAGCCCCCACTCAGTCTCCCCTTCTCCACCTGCCCTCCTCTCTCACTCCCCTTCTCCAATTGCACCCATCACTCCCCTTCCCCTTCTCCACCTACACCCCACCGACACACACTCCCCTTCTCCAGCTGCCCGCCCCACTCACATTCCCCTTCTCCACCTGCACCCCCCCACTCATACTCCCCTTCTCCACCTGACCCCCAATACTCACACTCCCCTTCTCCACCTGCACCTCCCACTCACACTCCCTTTCTCCACCTGCACCCCCCACTCACATTCACCTTCTACACCTGCACCCCCCACTTACACTCCCCTTCTCAACTTGCAGCCCCCCACTCACACTCCCCTTCTCCACCTGCACTCCCCACTCACAATCCACTTGTCCACATGCACCTGCCACTCACACTCCCCTTCTCCACCTGTACCCCACACTTACACTCCCCTTCTCCACCTGCTCCCCACACTCACACTTCCTTTCTCCACCTGCAACCCCCCACTCACACTATACCTTCTCCACCTGCACACCCCCAACTCACCCTTTCACTTCTCCTCCTGCAACCCCCATTCACACTGGCCTTCTCTACCTGCACTCCCCCACTCACACTCCCCATCTCCACCTGCATCCCCCCACTCACACTCCCCTTCTCCATCTGCATCCCCCGCTTACACGCCCCTTCTCCATCTGCACCCCCCACTCAAACTCCCCTTCTCCCTCTGCACCCACCACTCACACTCCCCTTCTCCATCTGCTCCCCCCACTCACACTCCCCTTCTCCACCTACAACTCCTCACTCAGTCGCCCCTTCTCCACCTGCCCTCCCCTCTCACACTCCCCTTCTCCAATTGCACCCATCACTCCCCTTCCCCTTCTCCACTGTCACCCCACCCACACACACTCCCCTTCTCCACCTGCCCGCCCCACTCACATTCCCCTTCTCCACCTGCACCCCCCCACTCACACTCCCCTTCTCCACCTGACCCCCAATACTCACACTCCCCTTCTCCATCTGCACCCCCCACTCACACTCCACTTGTCCACCTGCACCCCCCACTCACACTCCCCTTCTCCACCTGCACCCCCCACTCACACTCCCCTTCTCCACCTGCACCTCCCACTCACACTCCCCTTCTCCACCTGCACCCCCCCACTCACACTCCCCTTCTCCACCTCCACCCCCCCACTCACACTCCCCTTCTCCACCTGCACCCCCCACTCACACTCCCCTTCTCCACCTGCACCCCCCACTCACACTCCCCTACTCCACCTGCTACTCTCGCACTCACACTTCCCTTCTCTACCTGCACCACCCCACTCACACTCCCCATCTCCACCTGCCATCCCGACTCACACTCATTTTCTCCAACTGCAAAGCCCCCACTCAGTCTCCCCTTCTCCACCTGCCCTCCTCTCTCACTCTCCCCTTCTCCAATTGCACCCATCACTCCCCTTCCCCTTCTCCACCTACACCCCACCGACACACACTCCCCTTCTCCACCTGCACCCCCCCACTCACACTCCCCTTCTCCACCTGACCCCCAATACTCACACTCCCCTTCTCCACCTGCACCTCCCACTCACACTCCCTTTCTCCACCTGCACCCCCCACTCACATTCACCTTCTCCACCTGCACCCCCCACTTACACTCCCCTTCTCAACTTGTAGCCCCCCACTCACACTCCCCTTCTCCACCTGCACTCCCCACTCACAATCCACTTGTCCACATGCACCTGCCACTCACACTCCCCTTCTCCACCTGTACCCCACACTTACACTCCCCTTCTCCACCTGCTCCCCACACTCACACTCCCCTTCTCCACCCTCACCCCACACTCACACTTCCTTTCTCCACCTGCAACCCCCCACTCACACTACACCTTCTCCACCTGCACACCCCCAACTCACACTTTCACTTCTCCTCCTGCAACCCCCATTCACACTGGCCTTCTCTACCTGCACTCCCCCACTCACACTCCCCATCTCCACCTGCATCCCCCCACTCACACTCCCCTTCTCCATCTGCATCCCCCGCTTACACGCCCCTTCTCCATCTGCACCCCCCACTCAAACTCCCCTTCTCCCTCTGCACCCACCACTCACACTCCCCTTCTCCATCTGCTCCCCCCACTCACACTCCCCTTCTCCACCTACAACTCCTCACTCACACGCCCCTTCTCCACCTGAACCCCCCCACTCACACTCCCCTTCTCCACCTGCAACTCTCCCACTCACACTTCCCTTCTCTACCTGCACCACCCCATTCACACTCCCCATCTCCACCTGCCATCCCGACTCACACTCATCTTCTCCAACTGCAACCCCCCCACTCAGTCGCCCCTTCTCCACCTGCCTTCCCCTCTCACACTCCCCTTCTCCAATTGCACCCATCACTCCCCTTCCCCTTCTCCACCTTCACCCCACCCACACACATTCCCCTTCTCCACCTGCCCGCCCCACTCACATTCCCCTTCTCCACCTGCACCCCCCCCACTTACATTCCCCTTCTCCACCTGACCTCCAATACTCACACTTCCTTTCTCCACCTGCACCCCCCACTCACACTCCACTTGTCCACCTGCACCCCCCACTCACACTCCCCTTCTCCACCTGCACCCCCCACTCACACTCACCTTCTCCAGCTGCACCCCCCACTTACACTCACCTTCTCCACCTGCACCACCCCCACTCACACTTCCACTTCTCCACCTGCAACCCCCACTCACACTCCCCTTCTCAACTTGCAGCCCCCCACTCACACTCCCCTTCTCCACCTGCACTCCCCTACTCACAGTCCACTTGTCCACATGCACCTGCCACTCACACTCCCCTTCTCCACCTGTACCCCACACTCACACTCCCCTTCTCCACCTGCTCCCCACACTCACACTCCCCTTCTCCACCCCCACCCCACACTCACACTTCCTTTCTCCACCTGCAACCCCCCACTCACACTACACCTTCTCCACCTGCACACCCCCAACTCACACTTTCACTTCTCCTCCTGCAACCCCCATTCACACTCCCCTTCTCCATCTGCACCCCCCGCTCACACGCCCCGTCTCCACCTGCATCCCTCCTCTCACACTTCCCTTCTCCACCTGCACCCCCCCTCTCACACTCCCCTTCTCCACTTGCCTCCCCATTCACTTTCCTTTTCTCTACCTGCCCCCCCCACTCACACCCCCTTCTCCACCTGCACACCCCACCCACACTCCCCTTCTCCACTTGCACCTCCGCACTCACATACCCCTTCTCCACCTGCACCCCCCACTCACACTCCACTTGTCTACATGCACCCCCCACTCACACTTCCCTTCTCCACCTGCAGCCCCACTCACACTCCCGTTCTCCAACTGCACCCCCCACTCACACTCCCCTTCTCCACCTGCACCCCCATTCACTTACTTTTTCTCCACCTGCAACCCTCACTCACACTCTCCTTCTCCACCTGCACCCCCACTCACACTCCCGTTCTCCACCTGCCCTCACCACTACCCCTCCCCTTCTCCACCTGACCCCCCATACTCACACTCCCCCTCTCCACCTGCACCCCTCCCACACACACTCCCCTTCTCCACCTGACCCCCAATACTCACACTCCCCTTCTCCACCTGACCCCCAATACTCACACTCCCCTTCTCCACCGGCACCTCCCACTCACACTCCACTTGTCCACCTGTACCCCCCACTCACACTCCCCTTCTCCACCTGCACCCCTCACTCACACTCCCCTTCTCCACCTGCACCCCTCACTCACACTCCCCTTCTCCACCTGCACCCCCCACCCACACTCCCCTTCTCCACCTGCACCCCTCACTCACACTCCCCTTCTCCACCTGTACCCCCCACTCACACTCCCCTTCTCCACCTGCACCCCTCCCTCACACTCCCCTTCTCCACCTGCACCCCCCACCCACACTCCCCTTCTCCACCTGCACCCCCCACTCACACTCCCCTTCTCCACCTGCTACTCTCCCACTCACACTTCCCTTCTCTACCTGCACCACCCCACTCACACTCCCCATCTCCACCTGCCATCCCGACTCTCACTCATTTTCTCCAACTGCAAAGCCCCCACTCAGTCGCCCCTTCTCCACCTGCCCTCCCCTCTCACTCTCCCCTTCTCCAATTGCACCCATCACTCCCCTTCCCCTTCTCCACCTTCACCCCACCCACACACACTCCTCTTCTCCACCTGCCCGCCCCACTCACATTCCCCTTCTCCACCTGCACCCCCCCACTCACACTCCCCTTCTCCACCTGACCCCCAATACTCACACTCCCCTTCTCCACCTGCATCCCCCACTCACACTCCACTTGTCCACCTGCACCCCCCACTCACATTCACCTTCTCCACCTGCACCCCCCACTTACACTCACCTTCTCTACCTGCACCCCCCCCCACTCACACTTCCACTTCTCCACCTGCAACCCCCACTCACACTCCCCTTCTCAACTTGCAGCCCCCCACTCACACTCCCCTTCTCCACCTGCACTCCCCACTCACAATCCACTTGTCCACATGCACCTGCCACTCACACTCCCCTTTTCCACCTGTACCCCACACTCACACTCCCCTTCTCCACCTGCTCCCCACACTCACACTCCCCTTCTCCACCCCCACCCCACACTCACACCCCCTTCTCCACCTGCACACCCCACCCACACTCCCCTTCTCCACTTGCACCTCCGCACTCACATACCCCTTCTCCACCTGCACCCCCCACTCACACTCCCCTTCTCCACCTGCACCCCCATTCACTTACTTTTTCTCCACCTGCAACCCTCACTCACACTCTCCTTCTCCACCTGCACCCCCACTCACACTCCGCTTCTCCTCCTGCATCCCCACTCACACTCCCCTTCTCCACCTGCCTCCCCCATACACATTCCTTTTATCCACCTGCAAACCCCTCTCACACTCCCCTTCTCCACCTGCACCCCGCACTCACACTCCCCTTCTCCAACTGTAACACCCCCCACTCACACTCCCGTTCTCCACCTGCCCTCACCACTACCCCTCCCCTTCTCCACCTGACCCCCCATACTAACACTCCCCTTCTCCACCTGCACCCCACCCACACACACTCCCCTTCTCCACCTGACCCCCAATACTCACACTCCCCTTCTCCACCTGCACCCCCCACTCACACTCCATTAGTCCACCTGCACCCCCGACTCACACTCCCCTTCTCCAGCTGCACCCCCCCACACACACTCCCCTTTTCCACCTGCACCCCTCTCTCGCACTCCCCTTTTCCAGCTGCAAGCCCCCACTCACATGCCCCTTTTCCACTTGCACCCCAGCACTCACACTCCCCTTCTCCACCTGCACGCCCCACTCACACTGCACTTGTCCACATGCACCCCCCACTCACACTCCCCTTCTCCACCTGCACCACTCCCACTTATACTTCCCTTCTCCACATGCAACCCCCCACTCACACTCCCCTTCTCCACCTGAACTCCCCCGCCACTCACACTTCCACTTCTCCAACTGCACCCCCCAGTCACACTCCACTTCTCTACCTGCAACCCCCACCCACACTCCCCATCTCCACCTGCACACCCTCACTCACACTCCCCTTCTTTCTCCACCTGCAGCCCCCCACTCACACTCCTCTACTCTCCCTGTGCACCCCACTCACACTCGCCATCTCCAAATGCACCACTCACTCCCCCTCCTCTTCTCCACCTGCACCCCCCCACTCACACACCCCTTCTCCACCTGACCCCTACCACTCACACTCCCCTTCTCCATCTGCACCCCCCCACTCACACTCCCCTTCTCCATCTGCACCCACCACTTACACTCCCCTTTTCCATCTGCACCCCCCATTCATATTCCCCTTCTCCACCTGCACCCACCACTCACACTCGCCTTCTCCATCTGCACCCCCCCACTCACACGCCCCTTCTCCACCTGACCACCCCCCACTCATACTCCCAATATCCACCTGCTAACCCGCACTCACACGCCCCTTCTCCACCTGACCCCTACCACTCACACTCCCCTTCTCCACCTGCACCCCCCACTCACACTCCCCTTCTCCACCTGCACCCACCACTCACACTCCCCTTCTCCACCTGCACCCCTCCCACTCACAGTCTCCTTTTCCACCTGCTGCCTCCACTCACACTCCCCTTCACCACCTGCCCCCCCCAACTCACACCCCCCTTCTTCACCGGCACCCACCACTCACACTCCCCTTCTCCAGCTGCACCCCCACTCATACTCCCCTTCTCCACTTGCACCCCCCCACTCACACTCCTCTTCTCCCCGTGGACCCCCCACTCACCCTGCACTTGTCCACGTTCACCACCCACTCACACTGTCCTTCTCCACCTGCCCGCCCCACTCACATTCCCCTTCTCCACCTGCACCCCCCCACTCACACTCCCCTTCTCCACCTGACCCCCAATACTCACACTCCCCTTCTCCACCTGCAACCCCCACTCACACTCCCCTTCTCCCCGTGGACCCCCCACTCACCCTGCACTTGTCCACGTTCACCACCCACTCACACTGTCCTTCTCCACCTGCACCCCCCACTCACACTCCCCTTCACTTGCACCCTCCCACTCACTCACCCCTTCTCCACCTGCTTCCCCCACTCACACTCCACTTGTCTACATGCACCCCCCACTCACACTCCCCTTCTCCACCTGCATCCCACACTCACACTCCCCTTCTCCTCCTGCAACTCTCCCACTCACACTCCTCTTCTCCACCTGCACCCACCACTCCCACTCCCCTTCTCCAGCTGCACCCCCCCACTCACATTCCCCTTCTCCACATGCACTCCTGCCCAATAACACTCCCCTTCTCCACCTGCATCCGCAACTCACACTCGCCTTCTCTAGCTGCCTCCCCCATTCACTTTCCTTTTCTCCACCTGCACCGCACACTCACACTCCCCTTCTCCATTTGCACCCCCCACTCACACTCCCCTTTTCCACCTCCACCCCCCACTCACTCTGCACTTGTCCACGTGCACCCCCCCTTACACCTTCCTTCTCCACCTGCACCCCCCCCCACTCACACTCCCCTTCACTTGCACCCCCGCACTCACACACCCCTTCTCCACATGCACCCCACACTCACACCCGCCTTCTCCAGCTGCAACTCACCCACTCACACTTCCCCTTCTCCACCTGCACACCCCCCACTCACACTCCCCTTCTCCACCTGCCCGACCCACTCACACACCCCTTCTCCACCTGTACTCCCCCACTCACACTCCCGTTCTCCACCTGCACCCACCACTCACACTCCTCTTCTCCACCTGCACCCACCACTCACAATCCCCTTCTGCAGCTGCATCCCCCCCACTCACATTCCCCTTCTCCACGTGCACTCCTGCCCACTAACACTCCCGTTCTCCACCTGCATCCGCCACTCACACTCACTCGCCTTCTCCAGCTGCAACCCCCACGCACATTCCCCTTCTTCATTTGCACCCCCCCACTAACACTCCCCTTTTCCACCTGCACTCCCCACTCACACGCCACTTGTCTACATGCACCTCCCACTCACACACCCCTTCACAACCTGCAACTCTCCCACTCACACTTCCCTTCTCTACCTGCACCCCCCTACTCACACTCCCTTTCTCCACCTGCCTCCCCCATTCACTTTCCTTTTCTCCACCTGCACCCCCTACTCACACTCCCCTTCTCCACTTGCACCACCCCACTCACAATCCCCTTCTCCAACTGCAACCCCCCCCCACTCACACTCCTGTTCTCCACCTGTCCTCCCCACTCCCCCTCCCCTTCTCCACCTGGCTCCCCATACTCACACTCCCGTTCTCCACCTGCACCCTTCCCACACACACTCCCCTTCTCCACCTGCAACCCCCACTCACATTGCCTTCTCTACCTGCACCCCCCCCACTCACATTCCCCATCACCACCTGCACCCCCCCACTCACACTCCCCTTCTCCATCTGCACCCACCACTCACACGCCCCTTCTCCATCTGCCCCCCCCACTCACACGCCCCGTCTCCACTTGCAACCCCCCTCTCACACTTCCCTTTTACACCTGCACCTCCCCCACTCACACTCCCCTTCTCCACCTGCCTCCCCCATTCACTTGCCCTTTCTCCACCTGCACCGCACACTCACACTCCCCTTCTCCTCTTGCACCCCCCCCACTCACACTCCCCTTGTCCACCTGCACCCCCCACTCACACTCCCCTTCTCCACCTGCACCCCCCACTCACAGTCACCTTCTCCACCTGCATCTCCCACTCACACTCCCCTCTTCCACCTGTACCCACCCACACACACTCCCCTCCTCCACCTGACCCCCCATACTCACACTCCCCTTCTCCACCTGCACCCCCCTTTCACACTCCCCTTCTCCAGCTGCAAGCCCCCACTCAGACACCCCTTCTCCACCTGCACGCCCCACTCACAGTGCACTTTTCCACATGCACCCCCCATTCACACTCCCCTTCTACACCTGCACCCCCACTCACACTCCCCTTCTCCAACTGCAACTCTCCCACTCACACTTCCCTTCTCCAACTGCAACTCTCCCACTCACACTCCCCTTCTCCAACTGCAACTCTCCCACTCACACTTCCCTTCTCCACCTGCTCCCCCCACTCACACTCCACTTGTCTACCTGCACCCCCCACTCACATTCCACTTCTCCATCTGCACCCCCTACTCACACTCCCCTTTTCCACCTGCACCCACCACTCTCACTCCCCTTCTCCACCTGCACCGCCCACTCACACTCCCCTTCTCCACTTGCACCCCCCCACTCACACTCCCCTTCTCCATCTGCAGTCCCCACTCACACTCCACTTGTCCACATGCACCTGCCACTCACAGTCCCCTTCTCCACCTGCACCCAACACTCACACTCCCCTTCTCCAGCTGCACTCCCCCAACTCACATTCCCCTTCTCCACATGCACTCCTGCCCACTAACACTCCCCTTCTCCACCTGCATCCGCCACTCACACTCGTCTTCTCCAGCTGAAACCCACACGCACACTCCCTTTCACTTGCACCTCCCCCACTTAAACACCCCTTCCCAACCTGCACCCCCCACTCACACTCCACTTCTATATTTGCACCCCCCACTCACACTCACCTTCTCCACCTGCACCCCACACTCACACTCCCTTTCTCCACCTGCACAACCCCACTCACACTTCCACTTCTCCACCTGCAACTCCCCACTCACACTTCCTCTTCTCCACCTGCACAACCCCACTCACACTTCCACTTCTCCACCTGCACACCCCCACTCACACTCCCCTTCTCTACCTGCACCAGCCCACTCCTACTCCCCATCTCCACCTTCATCCCCACACTCACAATCCCCTTCTCAAACTGCAACCCCCCCACTCACACTCCCCATCTCCACCTCCCCTCCCCACTCACACTCCCCTTCTCCAATTGCACCCCCCACTCCCCCTCCCTTCTCCACCTGACCCCCCATACTCACACCCTATCTCTACCTGCATCCTACCCACACACACTCCCCTCTCCACCTGACCCCCATACTCACACTCCCCTTCTCCACCTGCACCCCCCACTCACACTCCCTTTTTCCATCTGCACCCCGCACTCACACTCCCCTTCTCCAGCTGCTCCCACCACTCACACTCCCCTTCTCCACCTGCAACCCCCACTCACACCCCCCCTTCTCCATCTGCACCACCCACTCACCCGTCCCTTCTCCCTCTGCACCGCCCCCTCACACTCCCCTTCTCCATCTGCACCCACCACTCACACTCCCCTTCTCCACCTGCAAGCCCCCCACTCCCATTCCCCTTCTCCACGTGCACTCCTGCCCACTAACACTCCGCTTCTCCACCCGCATCCGCCACTCACACTCGTCTTCTCCAGCTGAAACCCCCACGCACACTCCCCTTCTCCACTTGCACCCCCCCCACTCACACTCCCCTTCTCCACCTGCACCCCCCACTCACACTGCACTTGTCCACGTTCACCCCCACGCACACCCCCCTTCTCCACTTGCACGCCCCCCACTCACACACCCCTTCCCAACCTGCACCCCCAACTCACACTCCACTTCTATACATGCACCCCCTTCTCACACTCCCCTTCTCCACCTGCACTCCACACTCAAACTCCCCTTCTCCACCTGCCCTCCTCACTCACACTCCCCTTCTCCAGTTGCACCCCCCACTCCCCCTCCCTTCTCCACCTGACCCCCCCATACTCACACTCCCTATCTCCTCCTGCATCCCATCCACACACACTCCCCTTCTCCACCTGACCCCCATACGCACACTCCCCTTCTCCACCTGCACCCCCCACTCACACTCCACTTGTCCAACTGCACTCCCCTTCTCCATCTGCACCCCCCACTCACATTCCCTTTTTCCATCTGCACCCCGCACTCACACTCCCCTTCTCCATCTGCTGCCACCACTCACACTCCCCTACTCCACCTGACCCCCCATACCCACACTCCCCTACTCCACCTGCACCCCACCCACACACTTTCCCCTTCTCCACCTGCAACCCCCACTCAGTTTCCTTCTCCATCTGCACCCCCCACTCACACGCCCCTTCTCCACCTGCACCCCCCACTCACATTCCCCTTCTCCATCTGCACCCCCCACTCACACGCCCATTCTCCACCTGCAACCGCCCTCTCCCACTTCCCTTCTCCACCTGCAACCCCCACTCACACTCCCCTTCTCCACCAGCCTCACCCATTCACTTTCCTTTTCTCCACCTGCACACCCCACTCACACTCCCCTTCTCCACTTGCACACCCTCACTCACACATCCCTTCTCCTCCTGCACCCCCCACTCACACTCCACTTGTCTACATGCACCCCCCACTCACACTCCCCTTCTCCACCTGCACGCCCCACTCACAGTGCACTTTTCCACATGCACCCCCCATTCACACTCCCCTTCTACACCTGCACCCCCACTCACACTCCCCTTCTCCAACTGCAACTCTCCCACTCACACTTCCCTTCTCCAACTGCAACTCTCCCACTCACACTCCCCTTCTCCAACTGCAACTCTCCCACTCACACTTCCCTTCTCCACCTGCTCCCCCCACTCACACTCCACTTGTCTACCTGCACCCCCCACTCACATTCCACTTCTCCATCTGCACCCCCTACTCACACTCCCCTTTTCCACCTGCACCCACCACTCTCACTCCCCTTCTCCACCTGCACCGCCCACTCACACTCCCCTTCTCCACTTGCACCCCCCCACTCACACTCCCCTTCTCCATCTGCAGTCCCCACTCACACTCCACTTGTCCACATGCACCTGCCACTCACAGTCCCCTTCTCCACCTGCACCCAACACTCACACTCCCCTTCTCCAGCTGCACTCCCCCAACTCACATTCCCCTTCTCCACATGCACTCCTGCCCACTAACACTCCCCTTCTCCACCTGCATCCGCCACTCACACTCGTCTTCTCCAGCTGAAACCCACACGCACACTCCCTTTCACTTGCACCTCCCCCACTTAAACACCCCTTCCCAACCTGCACCCCCCACTCACACTCCACTTCTATATTTGCACCCCCCACTCACACTCACCTTCTCCACCTGCACCCCACACTCACACTCCCTTTCTCCACCTGCACAACCCCACTCACACTTCCACTTCTCCACCTGCAACTCCCCACTCACACTTCCTCTTCTCCACCTGCACAACCCCACTCACACTTCCACTTCTCCACCTGCACACCCCCACTCACACTCCCCTTCTCTACCTGCACCAGCCCACTCCTACTCCCCATCTCCACCTTCATCCCCACACTCACAATCCCCTTCTCAAACTGCAACCCCCCCACTCACACTCCCCATCTCCACCTCCCCTCCCCACTCACACTCCCCTTCTCCAATTGCACCCCCCACTCCCCCTCCCTTCTCCACCTGACCCCCCATACTCACACCCTATCTCTACCTGCATCCTACCCACACACACTCCCCTCTCCACCTGACCCCCATACTCACACTCCCCTTCTCCACCTGCACCCCCCACTCACACTCCCTTTTTCCATCTGCACCCCGCACTCACACTCCCCTTCTCCAGCTGCTCCCACCACTCACACTCCCCTTCTCCACCTGCAACCCCCACTCACACCCCCCTTCTCCATCTGCACCACCCACTCACCCGTCCCTTCTCCCTCTGCACCGCCCCCTCACACTCCCCTTCTCCATCTGCACCCACCACTCACACTCCCCTTCTCCACCTGCACCCCCCCCACTCCCATTCCCCTTCTCCACGTGCACTCCTGCCCACTAACACTCCGCTTCTCCTCCTGCATCCACCACTCACACTCGCCTTCTCCAGCTGCAACCCCCACGCACACTCCGCTTCTCCACTTGCACCCCCCCACTCACACTCACCTTCACTTGCCCCCGTCCTTTCACACACCCCTTCTCCACTTGCACACCCCCACTCACACACCCCTTCTCCACCTGCACCCCCCACTCACGCTCCACTTGTCTACATGCACCCCCCACTCACACTCCCCTTCTCCACCTGCACCCCACACTCACACTCCCTTTCTCCGCCTGCAACACCCCACTCACACTTCCACTTCTCCACCTGCATCCCCCACTCACAGTCCCCTTCTCCATCTGCACCCCCCACTCACACACCCCTTCTCCACCTGCAAACCTCCTCTCACACTTCCCTTCTCCACCTGCAACCCCCATTCACACTCCCCTTCTCCACCTGCACCCCCCTTTCACACTCCCCTTCTCCAGCTGCAGGGCCCCACTCACACACCCCTTCTCCACCTGCACGCCCCACTCACAGTGCACTTGTCCACATGCACTCCCCACTCACACTCCCCTTCTCCACCTGCACCCTCCCACTCATACTTCCCTTCTCCACATGCAACCCCCCACTCACACTCCCCTTCTCCACCTGCCTCCCCCCAACTCACACTTCCACTTCTCCAACTGCACCCCCCAGTCACACTCCACTTCTCTACCTGCACCCCCCCCACTCACACTCCCCTACCCTCCCTACACACCCCACTCACACTCCCCATCTCCAACTGCACCACCCACTCCCCCTCCCCTTCTCCACCTGCACCCCCCCACTCACACTCCCCTTCTCCGTCTGCACCCACCACTCACACTCCCCTTCTCCGTCTGCACCCACCACTCACACTCCCCTTCTCCATCTGCAACCCCCACTCACACGTCCCTTCGCCACCTGAACCCCCCCACTCATACTCCCCTTATCCACCTGCAACCCCGCACTCACACTCCACTTGTCAACATGCACCCCCCCATTCACACTCCCCTTCTACACCTGCACCCCACACTCACACTCCCCTTCTCCAACTGCAACTCTCCCACTCACACTTCCCTTCTGCACCTGCAACACCCCAATCACACTTTCACTTCTCCACCTGCACCCCCCCCACTCACACTCCCCTTCTCCAACTGCAACCCCCCACTCACACTCCCCTTCTCCAATTACACCCGACACTCCCCCTCCCCTTCTCCACCTGACCCCCCATACTCACACTACCCTTCTCCACCTGCACCCCCCCACTCACACTACCCTTCTCCACCTGACCCCCAATACTCACACTCCCCTTCTCCACCTGCACCCCCCCACTCACAATTCCCTTTTCCACCTGCACCCACCACTCTCACTCCCCTTCTCCAGCTGCACCCCCCGCTCACACTCCCCTTCTCCACCTGCACCGCCCACTCACACTCCCCTTCTCCACTTGCAGCCCCCCACTCACACTCCCCTTCTCCACCTGCACCCAACACTCACACTCCCCTTCTCCAGCTGCACCCCCCCAACTCACATTCCCCTTCTCCACGTGTACTCCTGCCCACTAACACTCCGCTTCTCCACCCGCATCCGCCACTCACACTCGTCTTCTCCAGCTGAAACCCCCACGCACACTCCCCTTCTCCACTTGCACCCCCCCCACTCACACTCCCCTTCTCCACCTGCACCCCCCACTCACACTGCACTTGTCCACGTTCACCCCCACGCACACCCCCCTTCTCCACTTGCACGCCCCCCACTCACACACCCCTTCCCAACCTGCACCCCCAACTCACACTCCACTTCTATACATGCACCCCCTTCTCACACTCCCCTTCTCCACCTGCACTCCACACTCAAACTCCCCTTCTCCACCTGCCCTCCTCACTCACACTCCCCTTCTCCAGTTGCACCCCCCACTCCCCCTCCCTTCTCCACCTGACCCCCCCATACTCACACTCCCTATCTCCTCCTGCATCCCATCCACACACACTCCCCTTCTCCACCTGACCCCCATACGCACACTCCCCTTCTCCACCTGCACCCCCCACTCACACTCCACTTGTCCAACTGCACTCCCCTTCTCCATCTGCACCCCCCACTCACATTCCCTTTTTCCATCTGCACCCCGCACTCACACTCCCCTTCTCCATCTGCTGCCACCACTCACACTCCCCTACTCCACCTGACCCCCCATACCCACACTCCCCTTCTCCACCTGCACCCCACCCACACACTTTCCCCTTCTCCACCTGCAACCCCCACTCAGTTTCCTTCTCCATCTGCACCCCCCACTCACACGCCCCTTCTCCACCTGCACCCCCCACTCACATTCCCCTTCTCCATCTGCACCCCCCACTCACACGCCCATTCTCCACCTGCAACCCCCCTCTCCCACTTCCCTTCTCCACCTGCAACCCCCACTCACACTCCCCTTCTCCACCAGCCTCACCCATTCACTTTCCTTTTCTCCACCTGCACACCCCACTCACACTCCCCTTCTCCACTTGCACACCCTCACTCACACATCCCTTCTCCTCCTGCACCCCCCACTCACACTCCACTTGTCTACATGCACCCCCCACTCACACTCCCCTTCTCCACCTGCACCCCACACTCACACTCCCCTTTTCCAACTGCCTGCCCCACTCACACTCCCCTCCTCCACCTGCACCCCCCCACTCACACTCCCCTACGCTCCCTACACACCCCACTCACACTCCCCATCTCCAACTGCACCACCCACTCCCCCTCCCCTTCTCCACCTGCACCCCCCCACTCACACTCCCCTTCTCCGTCTGCACCCACCACTCACACTCCCCTTCTCCGTCTGCACCCCCCACTCATACTCCCCTTCTCCACCTGCACCCCCCCACTCACACTCCACTTTTCCATCTGCACCCCCCCACTCACACTCCCCTTCTCCATCTGCACCCACCACTCACACTCCCCTTCTCCACCTGCACCCCCCACTCACATTCCCCTTCTCCATCTGCACCCCCCACTCACACGCCCATTCTCCACCTGCAACCCCCCTCTCACACTTCCCTTCTCCACCTGCAACCCCCACTCACACTCCCCTTCTCCACTAGCCTCACCCATTCACTTTCCTTTTCTCCACCTGCACACCCCACTCACACTCCCCTTCTCCACTTGCACACCCTCACTCACACATCCCTTCTCCTCCTGCACCCCCCACTCACACTCCACTTGTCTACATGCACCCCCCACTCACACTCCCCTTCTCCACCTGCACCCCACACTCACACTCCCCTTTTCCAACTGCCTGCCCCACTCACACTCCCCTCCTCCAACTGCACCCCCCCACTCACACTCCCCTACTCTCCCTACACACCCCACTCACACTCCCCATCTCCAACTGCACCACCCACTCGCCCTCCCCTTCTCCACCTGCACCCCCCCACTCACACTCCCCTTCTCCGTCTGCACCCACCACTCACACTCCCCTTCTCCGTCTGCACCCCCCACTCATACTCCCCTTCTCCACCTGCACCCCCCCACTCACACTCCACTTTTCCATCTGCACCCCCCCACTCACACTCCCCTTCTCCATCTGCACCCACCACTCACACTCCCCTTCTCCATCTGCAATCCCCACTCACACGTCCCTTCTCCACCTGACCCCCCCCACTCATACTCCCCTTATCCACCTGCAACCCCGCACTCACACTCCACTTGTCTACATGCACCCCCCATTCACACTCCTCTTCTACCCCTGCACCCCACACTCACACTCCCCTTCTCCAACTGCAACTCTCCCACTCACACTTCCCTTCTCCACTTGCAACACCGCAATCACACTTTCACTTCTCTCCTGCACCCCCCACTCACACTCCCCTTCTCCACTTGCACACCCTCACTCACACATCCCTTCTCCTCCTGCACCCCCCACTCACACTCCACTTGTCTACATGCACACCCCACTCACTCTCCCCTTCTCCATCTGCACCCACCACTCACACTCCCCTTCTCCCCTGCACCCCTCACTCATACTCCCCTTCTGCACCTGCACCCCCCACTCACACTCCCCTTCTCCATCTGCACCCCCCACTCACACGTCCCTTCTCCATCTGCACCCCCCACTCATACTCCCCTTCTCCACCTGCACCCCCCCACTCACTCTCCCCTTCTCCATCTGCACCCCCACTCACACTGCCCTTCTCCATCTGCACACACCACTCACAATCCCTTTCTCCATCTGCACCCCCCACTCATACTCCCCTTCTCCATCTGCACCCCCCATAATCACATGCCCCATCTCCATCTGCACCCCACCCATACACACTTCCCTTCTCCATCTGCCCCCCCCCACATCACACTCCCCTTCTCCTCCTGCAACCCCCTACTCACACTCCCCTTCTCCACCTCACCCCCAATACTCACACTCCCCTGCTCCACCTGCAACCCCCACTCACACTCCACTTGTCCACCTGCACCCCCCACTCCCACTCCCCTTCTCCACCTGCACCCCCCTCTCATACTCCCCTTCTCCAGCTGCAAGCCCCCACTCACACACCCCTTCTCCACTTGCCCACCGCCCGTCACACTCTCCTTCTCCACCTGCACCCTCCACTCACATGCACTTGTCCACCTGCACCCCCCACTCACACTCCCCTTCTCCATCTGCAACCACACTCACACTCCCCTTCACCATCTGCACCCACCACTCACACTCCCCTTCTCCCCTGCACCCCCCACTCACATTCCCCTTCTCCACCTGCACCCCCCACTCACAGTCCCCTTCTCCATCTGCACCCCCCACTCACACGCCCCTTCTCCACCTGCAACCCCCCTCTCACACTTCCCTTCTCCACCAGCACCCCCCACTCACACTCCCCTTCTCCACTTGCACACCCTCACTCACACATCCCTTCTCCTTCTGCACCCCCCAGTCACACTCCACTTGTCTACATGCACCCCACACTCACACTCCCCTTCTCCACCTGCACCCCGCACTCACACTCCCCTTTTCCACCTGCCTGCCTCACTCACACTCCCCTCCTCCACCTGCAACCCCCCACTCACACTCCCCTACTCTCCCTACACACCCCACTCACACTCCCCATCTCCAACTGCACCACCCACTCCCCCTCCCCTTCTCCGTCTGCACCCACCACTCACACTCCCCTTCTCCGTCTGCACCCCACACTCACACTCGCCTTCTCCACCTGCACACCACCCTCACACTCCCTTTCTCCACCTGCCTGCCCCACTCACACTCCCCTCCTCCCCCTGCACCCCCCCACTCACACTCCTCTGCTCCACCTGCATCCCCCAACTCACATTCCCCTTCTCCAGCTGCACACCCCCACTCATATTCCCCTTCTCGACATGCATCCCCCATCTCACATTCCCCTTCTCCACCTGCACCCCCCTCTCACACTCCCCTTCTCCAGCTGCAAGCCCCCACACACACTCCCCTTCTCCACTTGCACACCGCCCGTCACACTCCCCTTCTCCACCTGCACCCCCCACTCACACTGCACTTGTCCACATGCACCCCCCACTCACACCCCACTTCTCCACCTGCACCCCCCCACTCACACTCCCCTTCTCCACCTGCACCCCCCACTCACACTGCACTTGTCCACATGCACCCCCCACTCACACCCCCCTTCTCCACCTGCACCCCCCCACTCACACGCCCCTTCTCCATCTGCAACCGCACTCACACTCTCCTTTTCCATCTGCACCCACCACTCACACTCCCCTCTCCCCTGCACCCCCCACTCATACTCCCCTTCTGCACCTGCCCCCCCCACTCACACTCACCTTCTCCATCTGCACCCCCCACTCACACGTCCCTTGTCCATCTGCACCCCCCACTCATACTCCCCTTCTCCACCTGCAACCCCCACTCACACTCCCCTTCTCCACCTGCAGCCCCCACTCACACTCGCCTTCTCCACCTGCAACCCCCACTCACACTCCTCTTCTCCTCCTGCACCCCCCACTCACACTCCGCTTCTCCACTTGCAGCCCCCCACTCATACTCCCCTTCTCCACCTGCAGTCTCCACTCACCCTCCACTTGTCCACATGCACCTGCTACTAACACTCCCTCCTCCACCTGCACCCCACACTCACACTCCCCTTCTCCACCTGCGCCCCACACTCGCACTCCCCTTCTCCAGCTGCAGCCCACACTCACACTTCCTTTCTCCACCTGCACACTCCCCACTCACACTCCCCTTCTCCACCTGCACCCCTCCAACTCACACTTCCACTTCTCCACCTGCAACCCCCACTTACACTCCCCTTCTCTACATGCACCCCCCCACTCACAATCCCCGTCTGCACCTGCACCCCCCCACTCACAGTCCCCTTCTCCACCTGCACCCCCCACTCACACTCCCCTTCTCCACTTGCACACCCTCACTCACACACCCCTTCTCCTCCTGAACCCCCCACTCACACTGCACTTGTCCATGTGCACCCCCACTCCCGCTCCCCTTCTCCTCCTGCACCCCATACTCACACCCCCCTTCTCCACCTGCACCCCCCCATTCACAATTCCCTTTTCCACCTGCACCCACCACCCTCACTCCCCTTCTCCAGCTGCACCCCCCACTCACACTCCCCTTCTCCACCTGCACCGCCCACTCACACTCCCCTTCTCCACTTGCAGCCCCCACTCACACTCTCCTTCTCCACCTGCACCCAACACTCACACTCCCCTTCTCCAGCTGCACCCTCCCAACTCACATTCCCCTTCTCCACGTGTACTCCTGCCCACTAACACTCCGCTTCTCCACCCGCATCCGCCACTCACACTCATCTTCTCCAGCTGAAACCCCCACGCACACTCCCCTTCTCCACTTGCCACCCCCCCCACTCACACTCCCCTTCTCCACCTGCACCCCCCACTCATACTGCACTTGTCCACGTGCAGCCCCACGCACACTCCCCTTCTCCACTTGCACCCCCCCCACTCACACACCCCTTCCCAACCTGCACCCCCAACTCACACTCCACTTCTATACATGCACCCCCCTCTCACACTCCCCTTCTCCACCTGCACTCCACACTCAAACTCCCCTTCTCCACCTGCCCTCCCCACTCACACTCCCCTTCTCCAATTGCACCCCCCACTCCCCCTCCCTTCGCCACCTGACCCCCCCATACTCACACTCCCTATCTCCTCCTGCATCCCATCCACACACACTCCCCTTCTCCACCTGACCCCCATACGCACACTCCCCTTCTCCACCTGCACCCCCCACTCACATTCCCTTTTTCCATCTGCACCCCGCACTCACACTCCCCTTCTCCATCTGCTGCCACCACTCACACTCCCCTACTCCACCTGACCCCCCATACCCACACTCCCCTCCTCCACCTGCACCCCCCTCTCACATTCCCCTTCTCCAGCTGCAAGCCCCCACTCACGCACCCCTTCTCCACTTGCACACCGCCCGTCACACTCCCCTTCTCCACCTGCACCCCCCACTCACACTGCACTTGTCCACATGCACCCCCCACTCACACCCCCCTTCTCCACCTGCACCTCCCCACTCACACTCCCCTTCTCCATCTGCTGCCACCACTCACACTCCCCTACTCCACCTGACCCCCCATACCCACACTCCCCTTCTCCACCTGCACCCCACCCACACACTTTCCCCTTCTCCAACTGCACCCCCCACTCACAGTTTCCTTCTCCATCTGCACCCCCCACTCACACGCCCCTTCTCCACCTGCACCCCCCACTCACATTCCCCTTCTCCACCTGCACCCCCCACTCACAGTCCCCTTCTCCATCTGCACCCCCCACTCACACGCCCCTTCTCCACCTGCAACCCCCCTCTCACACTTCCCTTCTCCACCTGCAACTCCCACTCACACTCCCCTTCTCCACCAGCCTCACCCATTCACTTTCCTTTTCTCCACCTGCACACCCCACACACACTCCCCTTCTCCACTTGCACACCCTCACTCACACATCCCTTCTCCTCCTGCACCCCCCACTCACACTCCACTTGTCTACATGCACCCCCCACTCACACTCCCCTTCTCCACCTGCACCCCACACTCACTCTCCCCTAATCTCCCTACACACCCCACTCACACTCCCCATCTCCAACTGCACCACCCACTCCCCCTCCCCTTCTCCACCTGCACCCCCCAACTACACTCCCCTTCTCCGTCTGCACCCACCACTCACACTCCCCTTCTCCACCTGCACCCCCCCACTCACACTCCACTTTTCCATCTGCACCACCCCACTCACACTCCCCTTCTCCATCTGCACCCACCACTCACACTCCCCTTCTCCATCTGCAATCCCCACTCACACGTCCCTTCTCCACCTGACCCCCCCCACTCATACTCCCCTTATCCACCTGCAACCCCGCACTCACACTCCACTTGTCTACATGCACCCCCCATTCACACTCCTCTTCTACACCTGCACCCCACACTCACACTCCCCTTCTCCACCTGCAACTCTCCCACTCACACTTCCCTTCTCCACTTGCAACACCGCAATCACACTTTCACTTCTCTCCTGCACCCCCCACTCACACTCCCCTTCTCCACTTGCACACCCTCACTCACACATCCCTTCTCCTCCTGCACCCCCCACTCACACTCCACTTGTCTACATGCACACCCCACTCACTCTTCCCTTCTCCACCTGCACCCCACACTCACACTCCCCTTCTCCACCTGCACACCATCCTCACACTCCCCTTCTCCACCTGCCTGCCCCACTCACACTCCCCTCCTCCACCTGCACCCCCCCACTCACACTCCCCTTCTCCACCTGCACCCCCCACTCACACCGCACTTGTCCACATGCACCCCCCACTCACACTCCCCTTCTCCATCTGCACCCCACACTCACACTCCCCTTCTCCACCTGCAACCCCCTCTCACACTCCCCTTCTCCAGCTGCAAGCCCCCACTCACACACCCCTTCTCCACTTGCACACCGCCCGTCACACTCCCCTTCTCCACCTGCACCCCCCACTCACACTGCACTTGTCCACATGCACCCCCCACTCACACCCCCCTTCTCCACCTGCACCTCCCCACTCACACTCCCCTTCTCCATCTGCACCGCCCACTCACACGCCCCTTCTCCATCTGCAACCGCACTCATACTCCCCTTCTCCATCTGCACCCCCCACTCACAGTCCCCTTCTCCGCTGCACCCCTCACTCATACTCCCCTTCTGCACCTGCACCCCCCACTCACACTCCCCTTCTCCATCTGCATCCCCCACTCACACGTCCCTTCTCCATCTGCACCCCCCACTCATACTCCCCTTCTCCACCTGCACCACCCCACTCACTCTCCCCTTCTCCATCTGCACCCCCACTCACACTGCCCTTCTCCATCTGCACCCCCCACTCATACTCCCCTTCTCCATCTGCACCCCCCCATAATCACATGCCCCATCTCCATCTGCACCCCACCCATACACACTTCCCTTCTCCATCTGCCCCCCCCAACATCACACTCCCCTTCTCCTCCTGCAACCCCCTACTCACACTCCCCTTCTCCACCTGACCCCCAATACTCACACTCCCCTGCTCCACCTGCAACCCCCACTCACACTCCACTTGTCCACCTGCACCCCCCACTCACACTCCCCTTCTCCACCTGCACCCCCCACTCACACACCCCTTCTCCACTTGCCCACCGCCCGTCACACTCCCCTTCTCCACCTCCACCCCCCACTCACATGCACTTGTCCACATGCACCCCCCACTCACACTCCCCTTCTCCACCTGCACCCCCCACTCACACGCCCCTTCACCATCTGCACCCACCACTCACACTCCCCTTCTCCCCTGCACCCCCCACTCACATTCCCCTTCTCCACCTGCACCCCCCACTCACAGTCCCCTTCTCCATCCGCACCCCCCACTCACACTCCCCTTCTCCTTCTGCACCCCCCAGTCACACTCCACTTGTCTACTTGCACCCCCCACTCACACTCCCCTTCTCCACCTGCACCCCACACTCACACTCCCCATTTCCACCTGCCTGCCCCACTCACACTCCCCTCCTCCACCTGCAACCCCCCACTCACACTCCCCTACTCTCCCTACACACCCCACTCACACTCCCCATCTCCAACTGCACCACCCACTCCCCCTCCCCTTCTCCGTCTGCACCCACCACTCACACTCCCCTTCTCCGTCTGCACCCCACACTCACACTCGCCTTCTCCACCTGCACACCCCCCTCACACTCCCTTTCTCCACCTGCCTGCCCCACTCACACTCCCCTCCTCCACCTGCACCCCCCCACTCACACTCTTCTGCTCCACCTGCATCCCCCAACTCACATTCCCCTTCTCCAGCTGCACACCCCCACTCACATTCCCCTTCTCGAACTGCATCCCCCATCTCACACTCCCCTTCTCCACCTGCACCCCCCTCTCACACTCCCCTTCTCCAGCTGCAAGCCCCCACTCACACACCCCTTCTCCACTTGCACACCGCCCGTCACACTCCCCTTCTCCACCTGCACCCCCCACTCACACTGCACTTGTCCACATGCACCCCCCACTCACACCACCCTTCTCCACCTGCACCCCCCCACTCACACTCCCCTTCTCCATCTGCACCCCCCACTCACACGCCCCTTCTCCATCTGCAACCGCACTCACACTCTCCTTCTCCATCTGCACCCACCACTCACACTCCCCTCTCCCCTGCACCCCCCACTCATACTCCCCTTCTGCACCTGCAGCCCCCCCACTCACACTCCCCTTCTCCATCTGCACCCCCCACTCACACGTCCCTTGTCCATCTGCACCCCCCACTCATACTCCCCTTCTTCACCTGCAACCCCCACTCACACTCCCCTTCTCCACCTGCAGCCCCCACTCACACTCGCCTTCTCCACCTGCAACCCCCACTCACACTCCTCTTCTCCTCCTGCACCCCCCACTCATACTCACCTTCTCCACCTGCAGTCTCCACTCACCCTCCACTTGTCCACATGCACTTGCACTAACACTCCCTTCTCCACCTGCACCCCACACTCGCACTCCCCTTCTCCACTTGCACACCCTCACTCACACACCCCTTCTCCTCCTGCACCCCCCACTCACACTCCAGTTGTCTACATGCACACCCCTCTCACTCTCCCCTTCTCCACCTGCACCCCACACTCACATTCCCCTTCTCCACCTGCCTGCCCCACTCACACTCCCCTTCTCCACCTGCAACCCCCACTCACACTCCCCTTCTCCACCTGCAGCCCCCACTCACACTCGCCTTCTCCACCTTCCACCCCCACTCACACACCTCTTCTCCTCCTGCACCCCCCACTCACACTCCGCTTCTCCACTTGCAGCCCCCCACTCATACTCACCTTCTCCACCTGCAGTCTCCACTCACCCTCCACTTGTCCACATGCACCTGCCACTAACACTCCCTTCTCCACCTGCACCCCACACTCGCACTCCCCTTCTCCACCTGCGCCCCACACTCGCACGCCCCTTCTCCTCCTGCAGCCCACACTCACACTTTCTTTCTCCACCTGCACACTCCCCACTCACACTCCCCTTCTCTACCTGCACCCCGCCCACACACACTTCCCTTCTCCACCTGCCCCCCCGACTCCCACTCCCCTTTTCCACATGCACCTGCCACTAACACTCCCCTTCTCCACCTGCACCCCACTCCCACTCCCCTTCTCCACCTGCGCCCCACACTCGCACGCCCCTTCTCCGCCTGCACCCCACACTCTCACTTCCTTTCTCCACCTGCAACCCCCCACTCACACTGCACCTTCTCCACCTGCACCGCCCACTCACACTTCCACTTCTACAACTGCACCCCCCAGTCACACTCCACTTCTCTACCTTCCCCCCCCACCCACTCTTCCCATCACCACCTGCACCCCCCCATTCACACTCCTCTTCTCCACCTGACCCCCAATACTCACACTCCCCTTCTCCACCTGCACCCCCCCACTCACACTCCCCTTCTACACCTGCACCCCCCACTCACACTCCACTTGTCCACCTGCACCCCCCACTCACACTCCACTTCTCCATCTGCACCCCCTACTCACAGTCCCCTTTTCCACCTGCACCCACCGCTCTCATTCCCCTTCTCCAGCTGCACCTGCCACTCACACTCCCCTTCTCCACCTTCACCCCCCACTCACACTCCACTTCCCCACTTGCATCCCCCCTCTCACGCTCCCCTTTAACACCTGCAACCACCACACACACTCCCCTTCTCCAGCTGCAACCCCCAACTCACATTCCCCTTCTCCACATGCACACCTGCCCACTAACACTCCGCTTCTCCACCCGCATCCGCCACTCACACTCGTCTTCTCCAGCTGAAACTCCCACGCACACTCCCCTTCTCCACTTGCACCCCCCCACTCACACTCCCCTTCTCCAACTGCACCCCCACTCACACTCCACTTCTCCACGTGCACCCACACTCACACTCCCCTTCTCCACCTGCACCCCCCACTCACACTCCCCTTCTCCACCTGCACCCCACACTCACAGTCCCCTTCTCCATCTGCACCCCCCACTCACACGCCCCTTCTCCACCTGCAACCCCCCTCTCACACTTCCCTTCTCCACCTGCAACCCCTACTCACACTCCCCTTCTCCACCTGCCTCACACATTCACTTTCCTTTTCTGCACCTGCACACCCCACTCACACTCCCCTTCTCCACCTGCACCCCCCACTCACACTCCCCTTCTCCACTTGCACACCCTCACACACACCCCTTCTCCACCTGCACCCCCCACTCACACTCCACTTGTCTACACGCACCCCCCACTCACAGTCCCCTTCTCCACCTGCACCCCACACTCACACTCCCCTTCTCCACCTGCACCCCCCCACTCACAGTCCCCTTCTCCGTCTGCACCTACCCCCTCTCACTGCCCTTCTCCATTTGCACCCCCCCACTCACAATGCCCTTCTCCATCTGCACCCCCCACTCACACTCCCCTTCTCCACGTGCGCCCCCCACTCACACTCCCCTTCTCCAGCTGCAGCCCTGCCACTAACACTCCCCTTCTCCACCAGCAACTCCCACTCACACTCCCCTTTTCCACCTGCTGCCCCCACTCACAGTCCCCTTCTCCACCTGCCCTCCCACTCACTCCCTTTCTCCATCTGCACCCCCCACTCACACTCCCCTTCTCCACTTGCAGCCCCCCACTCACACTCCCCTTCTCCACCTGCAGTCCCCACTCACACACCACTTGTCCACATGCACCTGCCACTCACAGTCCCCTTCCCCTCTTGCACTCCACACTCCCAGTCCCCTTCTCCACCTGCACCCCTCCCACTCACACTTCCCTTCTCCACCTGCAACCCCCCACTCACACTACACCTTCTCCACCTGCACACCCCCAACTCACACTCCCCTTCTCCATCTGCACCCACCATTCACACTCCCCTTCTCCATCTGCAACCCCACTCACACGCCCCTTCTTGACCCCCCCCAACTCATACTCCCCTTCTCCACCTGCAACCCCCACTCACATGCTCCTTCTCCACCAGACCGCCCCTACTCACTCTCCCCGTCTCCACCTGCAACCCGCCACTCACACGCCCCTTCTCCACCTGACCCCACCCACGCACACTCCCCTTCTCCACCTGCACCCCCCACTCACACTCCCCTTCTCCACCTGCACCCCCCACTCACACTGCACTTGTCCACATGCACCCCCCACTCACACTCCCCTTCTCCACCTGCACCCCTCCCACTTATACTTCCCTTCTCCCCCTGCATTCCCCCCACTCACACTTCCCCTTCTATACCTGCACCCCCCCCAACTCACACTTCCACTTCTCCAACTCCTTCCCCCAGTCACACTCCACTTCTCTACCTGCACCCCCCACCCACACTCCCCATCTCCACCTGCACACCCCCACTCAAACTCCCCTTCTCCAACTGCCCCCCCGACTCACACTCCCCTACTCCCTCTGCACACCCCACTCACACTCCCCTTCTCCACCTGCAACCCCCACTAACACTCCCCTTCTCTAACTGCAACCCCCTTACTCACATTCCCCTTCTCCCCCTGCAACCCCCCACTCACACACCCCTTCTTCTCCTGCACCCCCCCACTCACAGTCCCCTTCTCCATCTGCACCCCCGACTCACACGCCCCTCCTCCACCTGCAACCCCCCTCTCACACTTCCCTTCTCCACCTGCGACCCCCACTCACGCTCCCCTTCTCCAACTGCAACCCCCTCACTCACACTCCCCTTCTCCCCCTGCAACCCCCCACTCACACACCCCTTCTCCTCCTGCAGCTCTGCACTCACAATCCCCTTCTCCCCCTGCAACCTCCCACTCACACTCCCCTTCCCCTGCTGCAACCCCCCACTCACACTCCCCTTCTCCACCTGCCTCCCCACTCACTTTCCTTTTCTCCACCTGCACCCCCCACTCACACTCCCCTTCTCCAACTGCAACCCCCTCACTCACACTCCCCTTCTCCCCCTGCAACCCCCCACTCACACACCCCTTCTCCTCCTGCAGCCCCGCACTCACATTCCCCTTCTCCCCCTGCACCCTCCCACTCACACTCCCTTCTCCAGCTGCAACCTCCCACTAACACTCCCCTTCTCCACCTGCACCCCCACTCACACTCCCCTTCTCCTCCTGCAGCCCTGCACTCACACTCCCCTTCTCCCCCTGCACCCCCCCACTCACACGCCCCTTCTCCACCTCCAGCCCCCAATTACACACCCCTTCTGCTCCTGCACCCCACACTCACACTCCCCTTCTCCATCTGCACCCCCCCACTTACACTCCCCTTCTCCATCTGCACCCCCCACTCACACTCCCCTTCTCCACCCGCAGCCCCGCCACTAACACTCCCCCTCTCGACCTGCAACCCCCACTCATAGTCCCCTTCTCCAACTGCCCCCCCCCACTCACACTCCCTTTCTCCACCTGCACCCCACACTCACACTCCCCTTCTCCCCCTGCAACCCCCCACTCACACTTGCATTTCTCCACCTGCAACCCCGCCACTAACACTCCCCCTCTCGACCTGCAACTCCCACTCACACTCCCCTTTTCCACCTGCTGCCCCCACTCACACTCCCTTTCTCCACCTGCAACCACACTAACGCTCCTCTTCTCCACCTGCACCCCTCCCACTCACACTCCCCTTCTCCAACTGCAACCCCCCACTCACACTTTCATTTTTCTACCTGCACCCCCCCCCACTCACACTCCCCATCTCCACCTGCACCTCCCCACTCTCGCTCCCCTTCTCCATCTGCACCCACCACTCACACTCCCCTTCTCCACCTGCAACCCCCACTCACACTCCCCTTCTCCACCTGCAGCCCCCACTCACACTCGCCTTCTCCACCTGCAACCCCCACTCACACCCCTCTTCTCCTCCTGCACCCCCCACTCACACTCCGCTTCTCCACTTGCAGCCCCCCACTCATACTCACCTTCTCCACCTGCAGTCTCCACTCACCCTCCACTTGTCCACATGCACCTGCCACTAACACTCCCTTCTCCACCTGCACCCCACACTCGCACTCCCCTTCTCCACCTGCGCCCCACACTCGCACGCCCCTTCTCCTCCTGCAGCCCACACTCACACTTTCTTTCTCCACCTGCACACTCCCCACTCACACTCCCCTTCTCTACCTGCACCCCGCCCACACACACTTCCCTTCTCCACCTGCCCCCCCCGACTCCCACTCCCCTTTTCCACATGCACCTGCCACTAACACTCCCCTTCTCCACCTGCACCCCACTCCCACTCCCCTTCTCCACCTGCGCCCCACACTCGCACGCCCCTTCTCCGCCTGCACCCCACACTCTCACTTCCTTTCTCCACCTGCAACCCCCCACTCACACTGCACCTTCTCCACCTGCACCGCCCACTCACACTTCCACTTCTACAACTGCACCCCCCAGTCACACTCCACTTCTCTACCTTCCCCCCCCCACCCACTCTTCCCATCACCACCTGCACCCCCCCACTCACACTCCCCTTCTCCATCTGCACCCCCCACTCACACACCCCTTCTCCACCTGCCTCCCCCATTCACTTTCCTTTTCTCCACCTGCACCGCACACTCACACTCCCCTTCTCCACTTGCACCCCCCCACTCACACTCCTCTTCTCCACCTGACCCCCAATACTCACACTCCCCTTCTCCACCTGCACCCCCCCACTCACACTCCCCTTCTACACCTGCACCCCCCACTCACACTCCACTTGTCCACCTGCACCCCCCACTCACACTCCACTTCTCCGTCTGCACCCCCTACTCACAGTCCCCTTTTCCACCTGCACCCACCGCTCTCATTCCCCTTCTCCAGCTGCACCTGCCACTCACACTCCCCTTCTCCACCTTCACCCCCCACTCACACTCCACTTCCCCACTTGCATCCCCCCTCTCAAACTCCCCTTTAACACCTGCAACCACCACACACACTCCCCTTCTCCAGCTGCACCCCCCCAACTCACATTCCCCTTCTCCACATGCACACCTGCCCACTAACACTCCGCTTCTCCACCCGCATCCGCCACTCACACTCGTCTTCTCCAGCTGAAACTCCCACGCACACTCCCCTTCTCCACTTGCACCCCCCCACTCACACTCCCCTTCTCCAACTGCACCCCCACTCACACTCCACTTCTCCACGTGCACCCACACTCACACTCCCCTTCTCCACCTGCACCCCCCACTCACACTCCCCTTCTCCACCTGCACCCCACACTCACAGTCCCCTTCTCCATCTGCACCCCCCACTCACACGCCCCTTCTCCACCTGCAACCCCCCTCTCACACTTCCCTTCTCCACCTGCAACCCCTACTCACACTCCCCTTCTCCACCTGCCTCACACATTCACTTTCCTTTTCTGCACCTGCACACCCCACTCACCCTCCCCTTCTCCACCTGCACCCCCCACTCACACTCCCCTTCTCCACTTGCACACCCTCACTCACACACCCCATCTCCACCTGCACCCCCCACTCACACTCCACTTGTCTACACGCACCCCCCACTCACAGTCCCCTTCTCCACCTGCACCCCACACTCACACTCCCCTTCTCCACCTGCACCCCCCCACTCACAGTCCCCTTCTCCGTCTGCACCTACCCCCTCTCACTGCCCTTCTCCATTTGCACCCCCCCACTCACAATGCCCTTCTCCATCTGCACCCCCCACTCACACTCCCCTTCTCCACGTGCGTCCCCCACTCACACTCCCCTTCTCCAGCTGCAGCCCTGCCACTAACACTCCCCTTCTCCACCAGCAACTCCCACTCACACTCCCCTTTTCCACCTGCTGCCCCCACTCACAGTCCCCTTCTCCACCTGCCCTCCCACTCACTCCCTTTCTCCATCTGCACCCCCCACTCACACTCCCCTTCTCCACTTGCAGCCCCCCACTCACACTCCCCTTCTCCACCTGCAGTCCCCACTCACACACCACTTGTCCACATGCACCTGCCACTCACAGTCCCCTTCCCCTCTTGCACTCCACACTCCCAGTCCCCTTCTCCACCTGCACCCCTCCCACTCACACTTCCCTTCTCCACCTGCAACCCCCCACTCACACTACACCTTCTCCACCTGCACACCCCCAACTCACACTCCCCTTCTCCATCTGCACCCACCATTCACACTCCCCTTCTCCATCTGCAACCCCACTCACACGCCCCTTCTTGACCCCCCCCAACTCATACTCCCCTTCTCCACCTGCAACCCCCACTCACATGCTCCTTCTCCACCAGACCGCCCCTACTCACTCTCCCCGTCTCCACCTGCAACCCGCCACTCACACGCCCCTTCTCCACCTGACCCCACCCACGCACACTCCCCTTCTCCACCTGCACCCCCCACTCACACTCCCCTTCTCCACCTGCACCCCCCACTCACACTGCACTTGTCCACATGCACCCCCCACTCACACTCCCCTTCTCCACCTGCACCCCTCCCACTTATACTTCCCTTCTCCCCCTGCATTCCCCCCACTCACACTTCCCCTTCTATACCTGCACCCCCCCCAACTCACACTTCCACTTCTCCAACTCCTTCCCCCAGTCACACTCCACTTCTCTACCTGCACCCCCCACCCACACTCCCCATCTCCACCTGCACACCCCCACTCATACTCCCCTTCTCCAACTGCCCCCCCGACTCACACTCCCCTACTCCCTCTGCACACCCCACTCACACTCCCCTTCTCCACCTGCAACCCCCACTAACACTCCCCTTCTCTAACTGCAACCCCCTTACTCACATTCCCCTTCTCCCCCTGCAACCCCCCACTCACACACCCCTTCTCCTCCTGCACCCCCCCACTCACAGTCCCCTTCTCCATCTGCACCCCCGACTCACACGCCCCTCCTCCACCTGCAACCCCCCTCTCACACTTCCCTTCTCCACCTGCGACCCCCACTCACGCTCCCCTTCTCCAACTGCAACCCCCTCACTCACACTCCCCTTCTCCCCCTGCAACCCCCCACTCACACACCCCTTCTCCTCCTGCAGCTCTGCACTCACAATCCCCTTCTCCCCCTGCAACCTCCCACTCACACTCCCCTTCTCCTGCTGCAACCCCCCACTCACACTCCCCTTCTCCACCTGCCTCCCCACTCACTTTCCTTTTCTCCACCTGCACCCCCCACTCACACTCCCCTTCTCCAACTGCAACCCCCTCACTCACACTCCCCTTCTCCCCCTGCAACCCCCCACTCACACACCCCTTCTCCTCCTGCAGCCCCGCACTCACATTCCCCTTCTCCCCCTGCACCCTCCCACTCACACTCCCTTCTCCAGCTGCAACCTCCCACTAACACTCCCCTTCTCCACCTGCACCCCCACTCACACTCCCCTTCTCCTCCTGCAGCCCTGCACTCACACTCCCCTTCTCCCCCTGCACCCCCCCACTCACACGCCCCTTCTCCACCTCCAGCCCCCAATTACACACCCCTTCTGCTCCTGCACCCCACACTCACACTCCCCTTCTCCATCTGCACCCCCCCACTTACACTCCCCTTCTCCATCTGCACCCCCCACTCACACTCCCCTTCTCCACCCGCAGCCCCGCCACTAACACTCCCCCTCTCGACCTGCAACCCCCACTCATAGTCCCCTTCTCCAACTGCCCCCCCACTCACACTCCCTTTCTCCACCTGCACCCCACACTCACACTCCCCTTCTCCCCCTGCAACCCCCCACTCACACTTGCATTTCTCCACCTGCAACCCCGCCACTAACACTCCCCCTCTCGACCTGCAACTCCCACTCACACTCCCCTTTTCCACCTGCTGCCCCCACTCACACTCCCTTTCTCCACCTGCAACCACACTAACGCTCCTCTTCTCCACCTGCACCCCTCCCACTCACACTCCCCTTCTCCAACTGCAACCCCCCACTCACACTTTCATTTTTCTACCTGCACCCCCCCCCACTCACACTCCCCATCTCCACCTGCACCTCCCCACTCTCGCTCCCCTTCTCCATCTGCACCCACCACTCACACTCCCATTCTCCATCTGCACCCCACACTCACACGCCACTTAACCCCCTGACCGCCCCCCCCACTTATACTCCCCTTCTCCACCTGCAACACCCCACTCACACGCCCCTTCGCCACCTGAACCCCCCCACTCATACTCCCATTCTCCACCTGCATCCCCTCACTCACACTCCCCTTCTCCAACTGCCCCGCCCACTCACACTCCCCTCCTCCACTTGCATCCCCTCACTCACACTCCCCTTCTCCAACTGCCCGCCCCTCTCACACTCCCCTCCTCCATCTGCACCCCTTCACTTACACTCCCCTTCTCCACCTGACCCCCCATCCTAACACTCGCCTTCTCCACCTGCACCCCCCCACTCACATTCACCTTTTCCACCTGCACCCTCACACTCACACTCCCCTTCTCCATCTGCACCCCCCATACTCACATGCCCCATCTCCACCTGCACCCCACCCACACACACTTCCCTTCTCCACCTGCCCCCCCCACTCACACTCTCCTTCTCCACCTGACCCCCAATACTCACACTCCCCTTCTCCACCTGCAACCCCCAATCACACTCCACTTGTCCACCTGCACCCCCCAATCACACTCCCCTTCTCCACCTGCAGCCCCCACTCACACTCCCCTTCTCCACCTGCACCCCCCACTCACACTCCCCTTCTCCACTTGCACCCCCTACTCACACTCCGCTTCTGCACTTGCACCCCCCACTCACACGCCCCTTCTCCACTTGCAGCCCCCCACTCATACCCCCTTTCTCCACCTGCAGTCCCCACTCACACTCCCCTTCTCCATCTGCACCCACCACTCACACTCCCCCTCTCCCCTGCATTCCCCAGTCATACTCTCCTTCTACATCTGCACCCCCCCACTCAAAATCCCCTTCTCCATCTGCACCCCCCACTCATACTCCCCTTCTCCACCTGCATCCCCCCACTCCCCCTCCCCTTCTCCACCTCCACCCTCACACTCACATTAACCTTCTCCATCTGCACCCCCCCCACTCACATTCCCCATCACCACCTGCACCCCCCCACTCACACTCCCCTTCTCCATCTGCACCCCCCACTCACACACCCCTTCTCCACCTGCCTCCCCCATTCACTTTCCTTTTCTCCACCTGCACCGCACACTCACCCTCCCCTTCTCCACTTGCACCCCCCCACTCACACTCCCCTTCAACACCTGCAACCCCCACTCACACAACCCTTCTCCTCCTGCACCCCCCCACTCACACTACCCTTCTCCACCTGACCCCCAATACTCACACTCCCCTTCTCCACCTGCACCCCCCCACTCACACTCCCCTTCTACACCTGCACCCCCCACTCACACTCCACTTGTCCACCTGCACCCCCCACTCACACTCCACTTCTCCATCTGCACCCCCTACTCACAGTCCCCTTTTCCACCTGCACCCACCGCTCTCACTCCCCTTCTCCAGCTGCACCTGCCACTCACACTCCCCTTCTCCACCCTCACCCCCCACTCACACTCCACTTCCCCACTTGCACCCCCCCCCACACTCCCCTTTAACACCTGCAACCACCACTCACACTCCCCTTCTCCACTTGCACCCCCCCACTCACACTCCCCTTCTCCAACTGCACCCCCACTCACACTCCACTTCTCCACGTGCACCCACACTCACACTCCCCTTCTCCACCTGCACCCCCCACTCACACTCCCCTTCTCCACCTGCACCCCACACTCACAGTCCCCTTCTCCATCTGCAATCTCCCACTCACACTCCCCTTCTCCAGCTGCAACCCCCCACTCACACTGCCCTTCTCCACCTGCCTCCCCACTCACTTTCCTTTTCTCCACCTGCACCCCCCACTCACACTCCCCTTCTCCAGCTGCAACCTCCCACTAACACTCCCCTTCTCCACCTGCACCCCCACTCACATTCCCCTTCTCCTCCTGCAGCCCTGCACTCACACTCCCCTTCTCCCCCTGCATCCCCCGACTCACACACCCCTTCTCCTCCTGCTTCCCCGCACTCACACTCCCCTTCTCCCCCTGCACCCCCCCACTCACACGCCCCTTCTCCACCTCCAGCCCCCAATTACACACCCCTTTTGCCCCTGCACCCCACACTCACACTCCCCTTCTCCATCTGCACCCCCCCACTTACACTCCCCTTCTCCATCTGCACCTCCCACTCACACTCCCCTTCTCCACCGGCAGCCCCGCCACTAACACTCCCCCTCTCGACCTGCAACCCCCACTCACACTACCCTTTTCCAACTGCTGCCCCCACTCACAGTCCCCTTCTCCAACTGCCCCCCCCCACTCACACTCACTTTCTCCACCTGCACCCCACACTCACACTCCCCTCCTCCACCTGCAACCCCCCACTCACACTTGCATTTCTCCACCTGCATCCCCGCCACTAACACTCCCCCTCTCGACCTGCATCTCCCACTCACACTCCCCTTTTCCACCTGCTGCCCCCACTCACACTCCCCTTTTCCACCTTCACCCCTCTCACTCACACTCCCCTTCTCCACCTGCAACCCCCCACTCACACTTTCATTTTTCTACCAGCACCCCCCCCACTCACACTCCCCATCTCCATCTGCACCCCACACTCACACGCCCCTTAACCCCCTGACCGTCCCCCACTCATACTCCCCTTCTCCACCTGCAACGCCCCACTCACACGCCCCTTCGCCACCTGAACCCCCCCACTCATACTCCCATTCTCCACCTGCATCCCCTCACTCACACTCCCCTTCTCCAACTGCCCGCCCCACTCACACTCCCCTCCTCCACCTGCACCCCTTCACTCACACTCCCCTTCTCCACCTGACCCCCCATCCTAACACTCCCATTCTCCACCTGCACCCCCCCACTCACACTCCCCTTTTCCACCTGCACCCCCCACTCACTCTCACCTTCTCCAACTGCACCCACCACTCACACTCCCCTTTTCCACCTGCACCCCCCACTCACACTCACCTTCTCCAACTGCACCCCCACTCACACACCCCTTCTCCTCCTGCCTCCCCCACTCACATTCCTTTTCTCCCCCTGCACCCGCCACTCACACTCCAATTCTCCACCTGCCTCCTCCACTCACAAAACTTTTCTCCACCTGCACCCTCCCACACAAACTCCCCTTTTCCAGCTGCAACCCCCACTCACACTCATCCTCTGCAACTGCACCCCCCCACTCACATTCCCCTTCTCCACCTGCCCGCCCCAATCACACTCCCCTCCTCCAACTGCACCCCCTCACTCACACTCCCCTTCTCCACCTGACCCCCCATACTAACACTCCCCTTCTCCACCTGCACCCCACCGACTCACACTCCCCTCCTCCACTTGCATCCCCTCACTCACACTCCCCTTCTCCAACTGCCCGCCCCTCTCACACTCCCCTCCTCCATCTGCACCCCTTCACTTACACTCCCCTTCTCCACCTGACCCCCCATCCTAACACTCGCCTTCTCCACCTGCACCCCCCCACTCACATTCACCTTTTCCACCTGCACCCTCACACTCACACTCCCCTTCTCCATCTGCACCCCCCATACTCACATGCCCCATCTCCACCTGCACCCCACCCACACACACTTCCCTTCTCCACCTGCCCCGCCCACTCACACTCTCCTTCTCCACCTGACCCCCAATACTCACACTCCCCTTCTCCACCTGCAACCCCCAATCACACTCCACTTGTCCACCTGCACCCCCCAATCACACTCCCCTTCTCCACCTGCAGCCCCCACTCACACTCCCCTTCTCCACCTGCACCCCCCACTCACACTCCCCTTCTCCACTTGCACCCCCTACTCACACTCCGCTTCTGCACTTGCACCCCCCACTCACACGCCCCTTCTCCACTTGCAGCCCCCCACTCATACCCCCTTTCTCCACCTGCAGTCCCCACTCACACTCCCCTTCTCCATCTGCACCCACCACTCACACTCCCCCTCTCCCCTGCATTCCCCAGTCATACTCTCCTTCTACATCTGCACCCCCCCACTCAAAATCCCCTTCTCCATCTGCACCCCCCACTCATACTCCCCTTCTCCACCTGCATCCCCCCACTCCCCCTCCCCTTCTCCACCTCCACCCTCACACTCACATTAACCTTCTCCATCTGCACCCCCCCCACTCACATTCCCCATCACCACCTGCACCCCCCCACTCACACTCCCCTTCTCCATCTGCACCCCCCACTCACACACCCCTTCTCCACCTGCCTCCCCCATTCACTTTCCTTTTCTCCACCTGCACCGCACACTCACCCTCCCCTTCTCCACTTGCACCCCCCCACTCACACTCCCCTTCAACACCTGCAACCCCCACTCACACAACCCTTCTCCTCCTGCACCCCCCCACTCACACTACCCTTCTCCACCTGACCCCCAATACTCACACTCCCCTTCTCCACCTGCACCCCCCCACTCACACTCCCCTTCTACACCTGCACCCCCCACTCACACTCCACTTGTCCACCTGCACCCCCCACTCACACTCCACTTCTCCATCTGCACCCCCTACTCACAGTCCCCTTTTCCACCTGCACCCACCGCTCTCACTCCCCTTCTCCAGCTGCACCTGCCACTCACACTCCCCTTCTCCACCCTCACCCCCCACTCACACTCCACTTCCCCACTTGCACCCCCCCCCACACTCCCCTTTAACACCTGCAACCACCACTCACACTCCCCTTCTCCACTTGCACCCCCCCACTCACACTCCCCTTCTCCAACTGCACCCCCACTCACACTCCACTTCTCCACGTGCACCCACACTCACACTCCCCTTCTCCACCTGCACCCCCCACTCACACTCCCCTTCTCCACCTGCACCCCACACTCACAGTCCCCTTCTCCATCTGCAATCTCCCACTCACACTCCCCTTCTCCAGCTGCAACCCCCCACTCACACTGCCCTTCTCCACCTGCCTCCCCACTCACTTTCCTTTTCTCCACCTGCACCCCCCACTCACACTCCCCTTCTCCAGCTGCAACCTCCCACTAACACTCCCCTTCTCCACCTGCACCCCCACTCACATTCCCCTTCTCCTCCTGCAGCCCTGCACTCACACTCCCCTTCTCCCCCTGCATCCCCCGACTCACACACCCCTTCTCCTCCTGCTTCCCCGCACTCACACTCCCCTTCTCCCCCTGCACCCCCCCACTCACACGCCCCTTCTCCACCTCCAGCCCCCAATTACACACCCCTTTTGCCCCTGCACCCCACACTCACACTCCCCTTCTCCATCTGCACCCCCCCACTTACACTCCCCTTCTCCATCTGCACCTCCCACTCACACTCCCCTTCTCCACCGGCAGCCCCGCCACTAACACTCCCCCTCTCGACCTGCAACCCCCACTCACACTACCCTTTTCCAACTGCTGCCCCCACTCACAGTCCCCTTCTCCAACTGCCCCCCCCCCACTCACACTCACTTTCTCCACCTGCACCCCACACTCACACTCCCCTCCTCCACCTGCAACCCCCCACTCACACTTGCATTTCTCCACCTGCATCCCCGCCACTAACACTCCCCCTCTCGACCTGCATCTCCCACTCACACTCCCCTTTTCCACCTGCTGCCCCCACTCACACTCCCCTTTTCCACCTTCACCCCTCTCACTCACACTCCCCTTCTCCACCTGCAACCCCCCACTCACACTTTCATTTTTCTACCAGCACCCCCCCCACTCACACTCCCCATCTCCATCTGCACCCCACACTCACACGCCCCTTAACCCCCTGACCGTCCCCCACTCATACTCCCCTTCTCCACCTGCAACGCCCCACTCACACGCCCCTTCGCCACCTGAACCCCCCCACTCATACTCCCATTCTCCACCTGCATCCCCTCACTCACACTCCCCTTCTCCAACTGCCCGCCCCACTCACACTCCCCTCCTCCACCTGCACCCCTTCACTCACACTCCCCTTCTCCACCTGACCCCCCATCCTAACACTCCCATTCTCCACCTGCACCCCCCCACTCACACTCCCCTTTTCCACCTGCACCCCCCACTCACTCTCACCTTCTCCAACTGCACCCACCACTCACACTCCCCTTTTCCACCTGCACCCCCCACTCACACTCACCTTCTCCAACTGCACCCCCCACTCACACACCCCTTCTCCTCCTGCCTCCCCCACTCACATTCCTTTTCTCCCCCTGCACCCGCCACTCACACTCCAATTCTCCACCTGCCTCCTCCACTCACAAAACTTTTCTCCACCTGCACCCTCCCACACAAACTCCCCTTTTCCAGCTGCAACCCCCACTCACACTCATCCTCTGCAACTGCACCCCCCCACTCACATTCCCCTTCTCCACCTGCCCGCCCCAATCACACTCCCCTCCTCCAACTGCACCCCCTCACTCACACTCCCCTTCTCCACCTGACCCCCCATACTAACACTCCCCTTCTCCACCTGCACCCCACCGACTCACACTCCCCTTCACCACCTGTCCCCCCGCCCACCACTCACATGCACCTTCTCCAGCTGCACCCCCACTCACACTCAGCTTCTCCACCTGCACCCACCACTCATACTCCCTTTCTCCAGCTGCTCCCCCACTCACAATCCCCTTCTCCAGCTGCACACCCCACTCACACTCCCCTTCTCCACTTGCTAACCCCCACTCACACTCCCCTTCTCTACCTGCACCCCACACTCACACTTCCTTTCTCCATCTGCAACCCCGCACTCACACTACACCTTCTGCTCTGGCACACCCCCCACTCACACTCCCCTTCTCCACCTGCACCCCCTCCCCCACTCACACTTCCACTTCTGCACCTGCAAACCCCATTCACTCTCCCCTTCTCTTCCTGCATCCCCCCACTCACACTCCCCTTTTCCACCTGCACCCCCCCACTCACACTCCCCTTCTCCATCTGCACCCACCACTCACACTCCCTTTCTCCATCTGCACCCCCCACTCACACGCCCCTTCTTCACCTGACCCCTCCCCTACTCATACTCCCCTTCTCCACCTGCAACCCCCCACTCACACACCCCTTCTCCACCTGCATCCCCCAACTCACATTCCCCTTCTGCAGCTGCACACCCCCACTCACATTCCCCTTCTCGACCTGCATCCCCCAACTCACACTCCCCTTCTCCACCTGCACCCCCCTCTCACACTGCCCTTCTCCAGCTGCAAGCCCCCACTCACACACCCCTTCTCCACTTGCGCACCGCCCATCACACTCCCCTTCTCCACCTGCACCCCCCACTCACACTCCCCTTCTCCACCTGCACCACCCCACTCACAGTCCCCTTCTCCATCTGCACCCCCGACTCACACGCCTCTCCTCCACCTGCAACCCCCCTCTCACACTTCCCTTCTCCACCTGCAACCCCCACTCACGCTCCCTTTCTCCAACTGCAACCCCCTCACTCACACTCCCCTTCTCCCCCTGCAACCCCCCACTCACACACCCCTTCTCCTCCTGCAGCCCTGCACTCACAATTCCCTTCTGCCCCTGCAACCTCCCACTCACACTCCCCTTCTCCACCTGCCTCCCCACTCACTTTCCTTTTCTCCAACTGCACCCCCCACCCACCACCCACTCACACTCCTCTTCTCCAACTGCAACCCCCTCACTCACACTCCCCTTCTCCCCCTGCAACCCCCCACTCACACACCCCTTCTCCACCTGCAGCCCCCACTCACACTCCCCTTCTCCACCTGCACCCCCCACTCACACTCCCCTTCTCCACTTGCACCCCCTACTCACACTCCGTTTCTGCACTTGCACCCCCCACTCACACCCCCCTTCTCCACTTGCAGCCCCCCACTCACACCCCTTTTCTCCACCTGCAGTCCCCACTCACACCCCACTTGTCCACATGCACCTGACACTAACACTCCCCTTCTCCACCTGCACCCCACACTCCCACTCACCTTCTCCACCTGCGCACCACACTCGCACTCCCCTTCTCCACCTGCACCCCACGCTCACAGTTCCTTTCTCCACCTGTAACCCACCACTCACACTACACCTTCTCCACCTGCACACCCCCCACTCACACTCCCCTTCTCCACCTGCACCCCCCCCCACTCACAATTCCACTTCTCCACCTGCAACACCCCACTCACACTCCCCGTCTCCACCTGCACCGCCCCCACTCACACGCGCCTCCTCCACCTGCAACCCCCCTCTCACACTTCCCTTCTCCACCTGCAACCCCCACTAACACTCCCCTTCTCCAACTGCATCCCCCTTACTCACACTCCACTTCTCCCCCTGCAACCCCACACTCACACACCCCTTCTCCTCCTGCACCCCCCCACTCACAGTCCCCTTCTCCATCTGCACCCCCGACTCACACGCCCCTCCTCCACCTGCAACCCCCCTCTCACACTTCCCTTCTCCACCTGCGACCCCCACTCACGCTCCCCTTCTCCAACTGCAACCCCCTCACTCACACTCCCCTTCTCCCCCTGCAACCCCCCACTCACACACCCCTTCTCCTCCTGCAGCCCTGAACTCACAATCCCCTTCTCCCCCTGCAACCTCCCACTCACACTCCCCTTCTCCAGCTGCAACCCCCCACTCACATTCCCCTTCTCGACCTGCATCCCCCAACTCACACTCCCCTTCTCCCCCTGCACCCTCCCACTCACACACCCCTTCTCCAGCTGCAACCTCCCACTCACACTCCCCTTCTCCTCCTGCAGCCCTGCACTCACACTCCCCTTCTCCCCCTGCATCCCCCGACTCACACGCCCCTTCTCCTCCTGCTGCCCCGCACTCACACTCCCCTTCTCCCCCTGCACCCCCCCACTCACACGCCCCTTCTCCACCTCCAGCCCCCAATTACACACCCCTTCTGCCCCTGCACCCCACACTCACACTCCCCTTCTCCATCTGCACCCCCCCACTTACACTCCCCTTCTCCATCTGCACCCCCCACTCACACTCCCCTTCTCCACCCGCAGCCCCGCCACTAACACTCCCCCTCTCGACCTGCAACCCCCACTCACACTACCCTTTTCCAACTGCTGCCCCCACTCACAGTCCCCTTCTCCAACTGCCCCCCCCCACTCACACTCCCTTTCTCCACCTGCACCCCACACTCACACTCCCCTTCTCCACCTGCAACCCCCCACTCACACTTGCATTTCTCCACCTGCATCCCCGCCACTAACACTCCCCCTCTCGACCTGCAACTCCCACTCACACTCCCCTTTTCCACCTGCTGCCCCCACTCACACTCCCCTTCTCCACCTGCCTCCCCACTCACTTTCCTTTTCTCCACCTGCACCCCCCACTCACACTCCCCTTCTCCAACTGCAACCCCCTCACTCACACTCCCCTTCTCCCCCTGCAACCCCCCACTTACACACCCCTTCTCCTCCTGCAGCCCCGCACTCACATTCCCTTCTCCCCCTGCACCCTCCCACTCACACTCCCCTTCTCCAGCTGCAACCTCCCACTAACTCTCCCCTTCTCCACCTGCACCCCCACTCACACTCCCCTTCTCCTCCTGCAGCCCTGCACTCACACTCCCCTTCTCCCCCTGCATCCCCCGACTCACACGCCCCTTCTCCTCCTGCTGCCCCGCATTCACACTCCCCTTCTCCCACTGCACCCCCCCACTCACACTCCCCTTCTCCATCTGCACCCCCCCACTTACACTCCCCTTCTCCATCTGCACCCCCCACTCACACTCCCCTTCTCCACCCGTAGCCCCGCCACTAACACTCCCCCTCTCGACCTGCAACCCCCACTCACACTACCCTTTTCCAACTGCTGCCCCCACTCACAGTCCCCTTCTCCAACTGCCCCCCCCCCAATCACACTCCCTTTCTCCACCTGCACCCCACACTCACACTCCCCTTCTCCACCTGCAACCCCCCACTCACACTTGCATTTCTCCACCTGCATCCCCGCCACTAACACTCCCCCTCTCGACCTGCAACTCCCACTCACACTCCCCTTTTCCACCTGCTGGCCCCACTCACACTCCCCTTTTCCACCTGCACCCCTCCCACTCACATTCCCCTTCTCCACCTGCAACCCCCCACTCACACTTTCATTTTTCTACCAGCACCCCCCCCACTCACTCTCCCCATCTCCATCTGCACCCCACACTCACACGCCCCTTAACCCCCTGACCGTCCCCCACTCATACTCCCCTTCTCCACCTGCAACGCCCCACTCACACGCCCCTTCGCCACCTGAACCCCCCCACTCATACTCCCATTCTCCACCTGCATCCCCTCACTCACACTCCCCTTCTCCAACTGCCCCCCCCACTCACACTCCCCTCCTCCACTTGCATCCCCTCACTCACACTCCCCTTCTCCAACTGCCCGCCCCACTCACACTCCCCTCCTCCACCTGCACCCCTTCACTCACGCTCCCCTTCTCCACCTGACCCCCCATACTAACACTCCCCTTCTCCACCTGCATCCCCCCACTAACACTCCCCTTCTCCACCTGCACCCCCACTCACATTCCCCTTCTCCTCCTGCAGCCCTGCACTCACACTCCCCTTCTCCCCCTGCATCCCCCGACTCACACACCCCTTCTCCTCCTGCTTCCCCGCACTCACACTCCCCTTCTCCCCCTGCACCCCCCCACTCACACGCCCCTTCTCCACCTCCAGCCCCCAATTACACACCCCTTTTGCCCCTGCACCCCACACTCACACTCCCCTTCTCCATCTGCACCCCCCCACTTACACTCCCCTTCTCCATCTGCACCTCCCACTCACACTCCCCTTCTCCACCGGCAGCCCCGCCACTAACACTCCCCCTCTCGACCTGCAACCCCCACTCACACTACCCTTTTCCAACTGCTGCCCCCACTCACAGTCCCCTTCTCCAACTGCCCCCCCCCACTCACACTCACTTTCTCCACCTGCACCCCACACTCACACTCCCCTCCTCCACCTGCAACCCCCCACTCACACTTGCATTTCTCCACCTGCATCCCCGCCACTAACACTCCCCCTCTCGACCTGCATCTCCCACTCACACTCCCCTTTTCCACCTGCTGCCCCCACTCACACTCCCCTTTTCCACCTTCACCCCTCTCACTCACACTCCCCTTCTCCACCTGCAACCCCCCACTCACACTTTCATTTTTCTACCAGCACCCCCCCCACTCACACTCCCCATCTCCATCTGCACCCCACACTCACACGCCCCTTAACCCCCTGACCGTCCCCCACTCATACTCCCCTTCTCCACCTGCAACGCCCCACTCACACGCCCCTTCGCCACCTGAACCCCCCCACTCATACTCCCATTCTCCACCTGCATCCCCTCACTCACACTCCCCTTCTCCAACTGCCCGCCCCACTCACACTCCCCTCCTCCACCTGCACCCCTTCACTCACACTCCCCTTCTCCACCTGACCCCCCATCCTAACACTCCCATTCTCCACCTGCACCCCCCCACTCACACTCCCCTTTTCCACCTGCACCCCCCACTCACTCTCACCTTCTCCAACTGCACCCACCACTCACACTCCCCTTTTCCACCTGCACCCCCCACTCACACTCACCTTCTCCAACTGCACCCCCCACTCACACACCCCTTCTCCTCCTGCCTCCCCCACTCACATTCCTTTTCTCCCCCTGCACCCGCCACTCACACTCCAATTCTCCACCTGCCTCCTCCACTCACAAAACTTTTCTCCACCTGCACCCTCCCACACAAACTCCCCTTTTCCAGCTGCAACCCCCACTCACACTCATCCTCTGCAACTGCACCCCCCCACTCACATTCCCCTTCTCCACCTGCCCGCCCCAATCACACTCCCCTCCTCCAACTGCACCCCCTCACTCACACTCCCCTTCTCCACCTGACCCCCCATACTAACACTCCCCTTCTCCACCTGCACCCCACCGACTCACACTCCCCTTCACCACCTGTCCCCCCGCCCACCACTCACATGCACCTTCTCCAGCTGCACCCCCACTCACACTCAGCTTCTCCACCTGCACCCACCACTCATACTCCCTTTCTCCAGCTGCTCCCCCACTCACAATCCCCTTCTCCAGCTGCACACCCCACTCACACTCCCCTTCTCCACTTGCTAACCCCCACTCACACTCCCCTTCTCTACCTGCACCCCACACTCACACTTCCTTTCTCCATCTGCAACCCCGCACTCACACTACACCTTCTGCTCTGGCACACCCCCCACTCACACTCCCCTTCTCCACCTGCACCCCCTCCCCCACTCACACTTCCACTTCTGCACCTGCAAACCCCATTCACTCTCCCCTTCTCTTCCTGCATCCCCCCACTCACACTCCCCTTTTCCACCTGCACCCCCCCACTCACACTCCCCTTCTCCATCTGCACCCACCACTCACACTCCCTTTCTCCATCTGCACCCCCCACTCACACGCCCCTTCTTCACCTGACCCCTCCCCTACTCATACTCCCCTTCTCCACCTGCAACCCCCCACTCACACACCCCTTCTCCACCTGCATCCCCCAACTCACATTCCCCTTCTGCAGCTGCACACCCCCACTCACATTCCCCTTCTCGATCTGCATCCCCCAACTCACACTCCCCTTCTCCACCTGCACCCCCCTCTCACACTGCCCTTCTCCAGCTGCAAGCCCCCACTCACACACCCCTTCTCCACTTGCGCACCGCCCATCACACTCCCCTTCTCCACCTGCACCCCCCACTCACACTCCCCTTCTCCACCTGCACCACCCCACTCACAGTCCCCTTCTCCATCTGCACCCCCGACTCACACGCCTCTCCTCCACCTGCAACCCCCCTCTCACACTTCCCTTCTCCACCTGCAACCCCCACTCACGCTCCCTTTCTCCAACTGCAACCCCCTCACTCACACTCCCCTTCTCCCCCTGCAACCCCCCACTCACACACCCCTTCTCCTCCTGCAGCCCTGCACTCACAATTCCCTTCTGCCCCTGCAACCTCCCACTCACACTCCCCTTCTCCACCTGCCTCCCCACTCACTTTCCTTTTCTCCAACTGCACCCCCCACCCACCACCCACTCACACTCCTCTTCTCCAACTGCAACCCCCTCACTCACACTCCCCTTCTCCCCCTGCAACCCCCCACTCACACACCCCTTCTCCACCTGCAGCCCCCACTCACACTCCCCTTCTCCACCTGCACCCCCCACTCACACTCCCCTTCTCCACTTGCACCCCCTACTCACACTCCGTTTCTGCACTTGCACCCCCCACTCACACCCCCCTTCTCCACTTGCAGCCCCCCACTCACACCCCTTTTCTCCACCTGCAGTCCCCACTCACACCCCACTTGTCCACATGCACCTGACACTAACACTCCCCTTCTCCACCTGCACCCCACACTCCCACTCACCTTCTCCACCTGCGCACCACACTCGCACTCCCCTTCTCCACCTGCACCCCACGCTCACAGTTCCTTTCTCCACCTGTAACCCACCACTCACACTACACCTTCTCCACCTGCACACCCCCCACTCACACTCCCCTTCTCCACCTGCACCCCCCCCCACTCACAATTCCACTTCTCCACCTGCAACACCCCACTCACACTCCCCGTCTCCACCTGCACCGCCCCCACTCACACGCGCCTCCTCCACCTGCAACCCCCCTCTCACACTTCCCTTCTCCACCTGCAACCCCCACTAACACTCCCCTTCTCCAACTGCATCCCCCTTACTCACACTCCACTTCTCCCCCTGCAACCCCACACTCACACACCCCTTCTCCTCCTGCACCCCCCCACTCACAGTCCCCTTCTCCATCTGCACCCCCGACTCACACGCCCCTCCTCCACCTGCAACCCCCCTCTCACACTTCCCTTCTCCACCTGCGACCCCCACTCACGCTCCCCTTCTCCAACTGCAACCCCCTCACTCACACTCCCCTTCTCCCCCTGCAACCCCCCACTCACACACCCCTTCTCCTCCTGCAGCCCTGAACTCACAATCCCCTTCTCCCCCTGCAACCTCCCACTCACACTCCCCTTCTCCAGCTGCAACCCCCCACTCACATTCCCCTTCTCGACCTGCATCCCCCAACTCACACTCCCCTTCTCCCCCTGCACCCTCCCACTCACACACCCCTTCTCCAGCTGCAACCTCCCACTCACACTCCCCTTCTCCTCCTGCAGCCCTGCACTCACACTCCCCTTCTCCCCCTGCATCCCCCGACTCACACGCCCCTTCTCCTCCTGCTGCCCCGCACTCACACTCCCCTTCTCCCCCTGCACCCCCCCACTCACACGCCCCTTCTCCACCTCCAGCCCCCAATTACACACCCCTTCTGCCCCTGCACCCCACACTCACACTCCCCTTCTCCATCTGCACCCCCCCACTTACACTCCCCTTCTCCATCTGCACCCCCCACTCACACTCCCCTTCTCCACCCGCAGCCCCGCCACTAACACTCCCCCTCTCGACCTGCAACCCCCACTCACACTACCCTTTTCCAACTGCTGCCCCCACTCACAGTCCCCTTCTCCAACTGCCCCCCCCCACTCACACTCCCTTTCTCCACCTGCACCCCACACTCACACTCCCCTTCTCCACCTGCAACCCCCCACTCACACTTGCATTTCTCCACCTGCATCCCCGCCACTAACACTCCCCCTCTCGACCTGCAACTCCCACTCACACTCCCCTTTTCCACCTGCTGCCCCCACTCACACTCCCCTTCTCCACCTGCCTCCCCACTCACTTTCCTTTTCTCCACCTGCACCCCCCACTCACACTCCCCTTCTCCAACTGCAACCCCCTCACTCACACTCCCCTTCTCCCCCTGCAACCCCCCACTTACACACCCCTTCTCCTCCTGCAGCCCCGCACTCACATTCCCTTCTCCCCCTGCACCCTCCCACTCACACTCCCCTTCTCCAGCTGCAACCTCCCACTAACTCTCCCCTTCTCCACCTGCACCCCCACTCACACTCCCCTTCTCCTCCTGCAGCCCTGCACTCACACTCCCCTTCTCCCCCTGCATCCCCCGACTCACACGCCCCTTCTCCTCCTGCTGCCCCGCATTCACACTCCCCTTCTCCCACTGCACCCCCCCACTCACACTCCCCTTCTCCATCTGCACCCCCCCACTTACACTCCCCTTCTCCATCTGCACCCCCCACTCACACTCCCCTTCTCCACCCGTAGCCCCGCCACTAACACTCCCCCTCTCGACCTGCAACCCCCACTCACACTACCCTTTTCCAACTGCTGCCCCCACTCACAGTCCCCTTCTCCAACTGCCCCCCCCCCAATCACACTCCCTTTCTCCACCTGCACCCCACACTCACACTCCCCTTCTCCACCTGCAACCCCCCACTCACACTTGCATTTCTCCACCTGCATCCCCGCCACTAACACTCCCCCTCTCGACCTGCAACTCCCACTCACACTCCCCTTTTCCACCTGCTGGCCCCACTCACACTCCCCTTTTCCACCTGCACCCCTCCCACTCACATTCCCCTTCTCCACCTGCAACCCCCCACTCACACTTTCATTTTTCTACCAGCACCCCCCCCACTCACTCTCCCCATCTCCATCTGCACCCCACACTCACACGCCCCTTAACCCCCTGACCGTCCCCCACTCATACTCCCCTTCTCCACCTGCAACGCCCCACTCACACGCCCCTTCGCCACCTGAACCCCCCCACTCATACTCCCATTCTCCACCTGCATCCCCTCACTCACACTCCCCTTCTCCAACTGCCCCCCCCACTCACACTCCCCTCCTCCACTTGCATCCCCTCACTCACACTCCCCTTCTCCAACTGCCCGCCCCACTCACACTCCCCTCCTCCACCTGCACCCCTTCACTCACGCTCCCCTTCTCCACCTGACCCCCCATACTAACACTCCCCTTCTCCACCTGCATCCCCCCACTAACACTCCCCTTCTCCACCTGCACCCCCACTCACATTCCCCTTCTCCTCCTGCAGCCCTGCACTCACACTCCCCTTCTCCCCCTGCATCCCCCGACTCACACACCCCTTCTCCTCCTGCTTCCCCGCACTCACACTCCCCTTCTCCCCCTGCACCCCCCCACTCACACGCCCCTTCTCCACCTCCAGCCCCCAATTACACACCCCTTTTGCCCCTGCACCCCACACTCACACTCCCCTTCTCCATCTGCACCCCCCCACTTACACTCCCCTTCTCCATCTGCACCTCCCACTCACACTCCCCTTCTCCACCGGCAGCCCCGCCACTAACACTCCCCCTCTCGACCTGCAACCCCCACTCACACTACCCTTTTCCAACTGCTGCCCCCACTCACAGTCCCCTTCTCCAACTGCCCCCCCCCACTCACACTCACTTTCTCCACCTGCACCCCACACTCACACTCCCCTCCTCCACCTGCAACCCCCCACTCACACTTGCATTTCTCCACCTGCATCCCCGCCACTAACACTCCCCCTCTCGACCTGCATCTCCCACTCACACTCCCCTTTTCCACCTGCTGCCCCCACTCACACTCCCCTTTTCCACCTTCACCCCTCTCACTCACACTCCCCTTCTCCACCTGCAACCCCCCACTCACACTTTCATTTTTCTACCAGCACCCCCCCCACTCACACTCCCCATCTCCATCTGCACCCCACACTCACACGCCCCTTAACCCCCTGACCGTCCCCCACTCATACTCCCCTTCTCCACCTGCAACGCCCCACTCACACGCCCCTTCGCCACCTGAACCCCCCCACTCATACTCCCATTCTCCACCTGCATCCCCTCACTCACACTCCACTTCTCCAACTGCCCGCCCCACTCACACTCCCCTCCTCCACCTGCACCCCTTCACTCACACTCCCCTTCTCCACCTGACCCCCCATCCTAACACTCCCATTCTCCACCTGCACCCCCCCACTCACACTCCCCTTTTCCACCTGCACCCCCCACTCACTCTCACCTTCTCCAACTGCACCCACCACTCACACTCCCCTTTTCCACCTGCACCCCCCACTCACACTCACCTTCTCCAACTGCACCCCCCACTCACACACCCCTTCTCCTCCTGCCTCCCCCACTCACATTCCTTTTCTCCCCCTGCACCCGCCACTCACACTCCAATTCTCCACCTGCCTCCTCCACTCACAAAACTTTTCTCCACCTGCACCCTCCCACACAAACTCCCCTTTTCCAGCTGCAACCCCCACTCACACTCATCCTCTGCAACTGCACCCCCCCACTCACATTCCCCTTCTCCACCTGCCCGCCCCAATCACACTCCCCTCCTCCAACTGCACCCCCTCACTCACACTCCCCTTCTCCACCTGACCCCCCATACTAACACTCCCCTTCTCCACCTGCACCCCACCGACTCACACTCCCCTTCACCACCTGTCCCCCCGCCCACCACTCACATGCACCTTCTCCAGCTGCACCCCCACTCACACTCAGCTTCTCCACCTGCACCCACCACTCATACTCCCTTTCTCCAGCTGCTCCCCCACTCACAATCCCCTTCTCCAGCTGCACACCCCACTCACACTCCCCTTCTCCACTTGCTAACCCCCACTCACACTCCCCTTCTCTACCTGCACCCCACACTCACACTTCCTTTCTCCATCTGCAACCCCGCACTCACACTACACCTTCTGCTCTGGCACACCCCCCACTCACACTCCCCTTCTCCACCTGCACCCCCTCCCCCACTCACACTTCCACTTCTGCACCTGCAAACCCCATTCACTCTCCCCTTCTCTTCCTGCATCCCCCCACTCACACTCCCCTTTTCCACCTGCACCCCCCCACTCACACTCCCCTTCTCCATCTGCACCCACCACTCACACTCCCTTTCTCCATCTGCACCCCCCACTCACACGCCCCTTCTTCACCTGACCCCTCCCCTACTCATACTCCCCTTCTCCACCTGCAACCCCCCACTCACACACCCCTTCTCCACCTGCATCCCCCAACTCACATTCCCCTTCTGCAGCTGCACACCCCCACTCACATTCCCCTTCTCGACCTGCATCCCCCAACTCACACTCCCCTTCTCCACCTGCACCCCCCTCTCACACTGCCCTTCTCCAGCTGCAAGCCCCCACTCACACACCCCTTCTCCACTTGCGCACCGCCCATCACACTCCCCTTCTCCACCTGCACCCCCCACTCACACTCCCCTTCTCCACCTGCACCACCCCACTCACAGTCCCCTTCTCCATCTGCACCCCCGACTCACACGCCTCTCCTCCACCTGCAACCCCCCTCTCACACTTCCCTTCTCCACCTGCAACCCCCACTCACGCTCCCTTTCTCCAACTGCAACCCCCTCACTCACACTCCCCTTCTCCCCCTGCAACCCCCCACTCACACACCCCTTCTCCTCCTGCAGCCCTGCACTCACAATTCCCTTCTGCCCCTGCAACCTCCCACTCACACTCCCCTTCTCCACCTGCCTCCCCACTCACTTTCCTTTTCTCCAACTGCACCCCCCACCCACCACCCACTCACACTCCTCTTCTCCAACTGCAACCCCCTCACTCACACTCCCCTTCTCCCCCTGCAACCCCCCACTCACACACCCCTTCTCCACCTGCAGCCCCCACTCACACTCCCCTTCTCCACCTGCACCCCCCACTCACACTCCCCTTCTCCACTTGCACCCCCTACTCACACTCCGTTTCTGCACTTGCACCCCCCACTCACACCCCCCTTCTCCACTTGCAGCCCCCCACTCACACCCCTTTTCTCCACCTGCAGTCCCCACTCACACCCCACTTGTCCACATGCACCTGACACTAACACTCCCCTTCTCCACCTGCACCCCACACTCCCACTCACCTTCTCCACCTGCGCACCACACTCGCACTCCCCTTCTCCACCTGCACCCCACGCTCACAGTTCCTTTCTCCACCTGTAACCCACCACTCACACTACACCTTCTCCACCTGCACACCCCCCACTCACACTCCCCTTCTCCACCTGCACCCCCCCCCACTCACAATTCCACTTCTCCACCTGCAACACCCCACTCACACTCCCCGTCTCCACCTGCACCGCCCCCACTCACACGCGCCTCCTCCACCTGCAACCCCCCTCTCACACTTCCCTTCTCCACCTGCAACCCCCACTAACACTCCCCTTCTCCAACTGCATCCCCCTTACTCACACTCCACTTCTCCCCCTGCAACCCCACACTCACACACCCCTTCTCCTCCTGCACCCCCCCACTCACAGTCCCCTTCTCCATCTGCACCCCCGACTCACACGCCCCTCCTCCACCTGCAACCCCCCTCTCACACTTCCCTTCTCCACCTGCGACCCCCACTCACGCTCCCCTTCTCCAACTGCAACCCCCTCACTCACACTCCCCTTCTCCCCCTGCAACCCCCCACTCACACACCCCTTCTCCTCCTGCAGCCCTGAACTCACAATCCCCTTCTCCCCCTGCAACCTCCCACTCACACTCCCCTTCTCCAGCTGCAACCCCCCACTCACATTCCCCTTCTCGACCTGCATCCCCCAACTCACACTCCCCTTCTCCCCCTGCACCCTCCCACTCACACACCCCTTCTCCAGCTGCAACCTCCCACTCACACTCCCCTTCTCCTCCTGCAGCCCTGCACTCACACTCCCCTTCTCCCCCTGCATCCCCCGACTCACACGCCCCTTCTCCTCCTGCTGCCCCGCACTCACACTCCCCTTCTCCCCCTGCACCCCCCCACTCACACGCCCCTTCTCCACCTCCAGCCCCCAATTACACACCCCTTCTGCCCCTGCACCCCACACTCACACTCCCCTTCTCCATCTGCACCCCCCCACTTACACTCCCCTTCTCCATCTGCACCCCCCACTCACACTCCCCTTCTCCACCCGCAGCCCCGCCACTAACACTCCCCCTCTCGACCTGCAACCCCCACTCACACTACCCTTTTCCAACTGCTGCCCCCACTCACAGTCCCCTTCTCCAACTGCCCCCCCCCACTCACACTCCCTTTCTCCACCTGCACCCCACACTCACACTCCCCTTCTCCACCTGCCCGCCCCAATCACACTCCCCTCCTCCAACTGCACCCCCTCACTCACACTCCCCTTCTCCACCTGACCCCCCATACTAACACTCCCCTTCTCCACCTGCACCCCACCGACTCACACTCCCCTTCACCACCTGTCCCCCCGCCCACCACTCACATGCACCTTCTCCAGCTGCACCCCCACTCACACTCAGCTTCTCCACCTGCACCCACCACTCATACTCCCTTTCTCCAGCTGCTCCCCCACTCACAATCCCCTTCTCCAGCTGCACACCCCACTCACACTCCCCTTCTCCACTTGCTAACCCCCACTCACACTCCCCTTCTCTACCTGCACCCCACACTCACACTTCCTTTCTCCATCTGCAACCCCGCACTCACACTACACCTTCTGCTCTGGCACACCCCCCACTCACACTCCCCTTCTCCACCTGCACCCCCTCCCCCACTCACACTTCCACTTCTGCACCTGCAAACCCCATTCACTCTCCCCTTCTCTTCCTGCATCCCCCCACTCACACTCCCCTTTTCCACCTGCACCCCCCCACTCACACTCCCCTTCTCCATCTGCACCCACCACTCACACTCCCTTTCTCCATCTGCACCCCCCACTCACACGCCCCTTCTTCACCTGACCCCTCCCCTACTCATACTCCCCTTCTCCACCTGCAACCCCCCACTCACACACCCCTTCTCCACCTGCATCCCCCAACTCACATTCCCCTTCTGCAGCTGCACACCCCCACTCACATTCCCCTTCTCGACCTGCATCCCCCAACTCACACTCCCCTTCTCCACCTGCACCCCCCTCTCACACTGCCCTTCTCCAGCTGCAAGCCCCCACTCACACACCCCTTCTCCACTTGCGCACCGCCCATCACACTCCCCTTCTCCACCTGCACCCCCCACTCACACTCCCCTTCTCCACCTGCACCACCCCACTCACAGTCCCCTTCTCCATCTGCACCCCCGACTCACACGCCTCTCCTCCACCTGCAACCCCCCTCTCACACTTCCCTTCTCCACCTGCAACCCCCACTCACGCTCCCTTTCTCCAACTGCAACCCCCTCACTCACACTCCCCTTCTCCCCCTGCAACCCCCCACTCACACACCCCTTCTCCTCCTGCAGCCCTGCACTCACAATTCCCTTCTGCCCCTGCAACCTCCCACTCACACTCCCCTTCTCCACCTGCCTCCCCACTCACTTTCCTTTTCTCCAACTGCACCCCCCACCCACCACCCACTCACACTCCTCTTCTCCAACTGCAACCCCCTCACTCACACTCCCCTTCTCCCCCTGCAACCCCCCACTCACACACCCCTTCTCCACCTGCAGCCCCCACTCACACTCCCCTTCTCCACCTGCACCCCCCACTCACACTCCCCTTCTCCACTTGCACCCCCTACTCACACTCCGTTTCTGCACTTGCACCCCCCACTCACACCCCCCTTCTCCACTTGCAGCCCCCCACTCACACCCCTTTTCTCCACCTGCAGTCCCCACTCACACCCCACTTGTCCACATGCACCTGACACTAACACTCCCCTTCTCCACCTGCACCCCACACTCCCACTCACCTTCTCCACCTGCGCACCACACTCGCACTCCCCTTCTCCACCTGCACCCCACGCTCACAGTTCCTTTCTCCACCTGTAACCCACCACTCACACTACACCTTCTCCACCTGCACACCCCCCACTCACACTCCCCTTCTCCACCTGCACCCCCCCCCACTCACAATTCCACTTCTCCACCTGCAACACCCCACTCACACTCCCCGTCTCCACCTGCACCGCCCCCACTCACACGCGCCTCCTCCACCTGCAACCCCCCTCTCACACTTCCCTTCTCCACCTGCAACCCCCACTAACACTCCCCTTCTCCAACTGCATCCCCCTTACTCACACTCCACTTCTCCCCCTGCAACCCCACACTCACACACCCCTTCTCCTCCTGCACCCCCCCACTCACAGTCCCCTTCTCCATCTGCACCCCCGACTCACACGCCCCTCCTCCACCTGCAACCCCCCTCTCACACTTCCCTTCTCCACCTGCGACCCCCACTCACGCTCCCCTTCTCCAACTGCAACCCCCTCACTCACACTCCCCTTCTCCCCCTGCAACCCCCCACTCACACACCCCTTCTCCTCCTGCAGCCCTGAACTCACAATCCCCTTCTCCCCCTGCAACCTCCCACTCACACTCCCCTTCTCCAGCTGCAACCCCCCACTCACATTCCCCTTCTCGACCTGCATCCCCCAACTCACACTCCCCTTCTCCCCCTGCACCCTCCCACTCACACACCCCTTCTCCAGCTGCAACCTCCCACTCACACTCCCCTTCTCCTCCTGCAGCCCTGCACTCACACTCCCCTTCTCCCCCTGCATCCCCCGACTCACACGCCCCTTCTCCTCCTGCTGCCCCGCACTCACACTCCCCTTCTCCCCCTGCACCCCCCCACTCACACGCCCCTTCTCCACCTCCAGCCCCCAATTACACACCCCTTCTGCCCCTGCACCCCACACTCACACTCCCCTTCTCCATCTGCACCCCCCCACTTACACTCCCCTTCTCCATCTGCACCCCCCACTCACACTCCCCTTCTCCACCCGCAGCCCCGCCACTAACACTCCCCCTCTCGACCTGCAACCCCCACTCACACTACCCTTTTCCAACTGCTGCCCCCACTCACAGTCCCCTTCTCCAACTGCCCCCACACTCCCTTTCTCCACCTGCACCCCACACTCACACTCCCCTTCTCCACCTGCAACCCCCCACTCACACTTGCATTTCTCCACCTGCATCCCCGCCACTAACACTCCCCCTCTCGACCTGCAACTCCCACTCACACTCCCCTTTTCCACCTGCTGCCCCCACTCACACTCCCCTTCTCCACCTGCCTCCCCACTCACTTTCCTTTTCTCCACCTGCACCCCCCACTCACACTCCCCTTCTCCAACTGCAACCCCCTCACTCACACTCCCCTTCTCCCCCTGCAACCCCCCACTTACACACCCCTTCTCCTCCTGCAGCCCCGCACTCACATTCCCTTCTCCCCCTGCACCCTCCCACTCACACTCCCCTTCTCCAGCTGCAACCTCCCACTAACTCTCCCCTTCTCCACCTGCACCCCCACTCACACTCCCCTTCTCCTCCTGCAGCCCTGCACTCACACTCCCCTTCTCCCCCTGCATCCCCCGACTCACACGCCCCTTCTCCTCCTGCTGCCCCGCATTCACACTCCCCTTCTCCCACTGCACCCCCCCACTCACACTCCCCTTCTCCATCTGCACCCCCCCACTTACACTCCCCTTCTCCATCTGCACCCCCCACTCACACTCCCCTTCTCCACCCGTAGCCCCGCCACTAACACTCCCCCTCTCGACCTGCAACCCCCACTCACACTACCCTTTTCCAACTGCTGCCCCCACTCACAGTCCCCTTCTCCAACTGCCCCCCCCCCAATCACACTCCCTTTCTCCACCTGCACCCCACACTCACACTCCCCTTCTCCACCTGCAACCCCCCACTCACACTTGCATTTCTCCACCTGCATCCCCGCCACTAACACTCCCCCTCTCGACCTGCAACTCCCACTCACACTCCCCTTTTCCACCTGCTGGCCCCACTCACACTCCCCTTTTCCACCTGCACCCCTCCCACTCACATTCCCCTTCTCCACCTGCAACCCCCCACTCACACTTTCATTTTTCTACCAGCACCCCCCCCACTCACTCTCCCCATCTCCATCTGCACCCCACACTCACACGCCCCTTAACCCCCTGACCGTCCCCCACTCATACTCCCCTTCTCCACCTGCAACGCCCCACTCACACGCCCCTTCGCCACCTGAACCCCCCCACTCATACTCCCATTCTCCACCTGCATCCCCTCACTCACACTCCCCTTCTCCAACTGCCCCCCCCACTCACACTCCCCTCCTCCACTTGCATCCCCTCACTCACACTCCCCTTCTCCAACTGCCCGCCCCACTCACACTCCCCTCCTCCACCTGCACCCCTTCACTCACGCTCCCCTTCTCCACCTGACCCCCCATACTAACACTCCCCTTCTCCACCTGCATCCCCCCACTCACACTCCCCTTTTCCACCTGCACCCCTCACTCACACTCACCTTCTCCACCTGCACCCACCACTCACACCCCCCTTCTCCACCTGTGCCCCCCGCACACTCCCATTCTCCAGCTGCAACCCCCCACTCCCATTCCCCTTCTCCATCTGCACCCCCCACTCACACACCCCTTCTCCTCCTGCCTCCCCCACTCACAATCCTTTTCTCCCCCTGCACCCGCCACTCACACTCCAATTCTCCACCTGCCTCCTCCACTCACAAAACTTTTCACCACCTGCACCCTCCCACACAAACTCCCCTTTTCCAGCTGCAACCCCCACTCACACTCAACTTCTGCAACTGCACCCCCCCACTCACATTCCCCTTCTCTACCTGCCCGCCCCAATCACACTCCCCTCCTCCACCTGCACCCCCTCACTCACACTCCCCTTCTCCACCTGACCCCCCATACTAACACTCCCCTTCTCCACCTGCACCCCACCGACTCACACTCCCCTTCACCACCTGTCCCCCCGCCCACCACTCACACGCACCTTCTCCAGCTGCACCCCCACTCACACTCAGCTTCTCCACCTGCACCCACCACTCACACTCCCTTTCTCCAGCTGCTCCCCCACTCACAATCCCCTTCTCCACTTGCTAACCCCCACTCACACTCCCCTTCTCCACCTGCACCCCACACTCACACTTCCTTTCTCCATCTGCAACCCTGCTCTCACACTTCACCTTCTGCTCCGGCACACCCCCCACTCACACTCCCCTTCTCCACCTGCACCCCCTCCCCCACTCACACTTCCACTTCTGCACCTGCAAACCCCATTCACTCTCCCCTTCTCTTCCTACATCCCCCCACTCACACTCCCCATCTCCACCTGCACCCCCCCACTCACACTCCCCTTCTCCATCTGCACCCACCACTCACAATCCCTTTCTCCATCTGCACCCCCCACTCACACGCCCCTTCTTCACCTGACCCCTACCCCACTCATACTCCCCTTCTCCACCTGCAACCCCCCACTCACACGCCCCTTCTCCACCTGCGCCCCACACTCGCACACCCCTTCTCCACCTGCAGCCCACACTCACACTTCCTTTCTCCACCTGCACACTCCCCACTCACACTCCCCTTCTCCACCTGCACCCCCCCCTCAAACTCACACTTCCACTTCTCCACCTGCAACCCCCACTTACACTCCCTTCTCTACATGCACGCCCCCACTCACAATCCCCATCTGCAACTGCACCACCCCACTCACAGTCCCCTTCTCCACCTGCACCCCCCCACTCACATTCCCCTTCTCCAGCTGCACACCCCCACTCACATTCCCCTTCTCGACCTGCATCCCCCAACTCACACTCTCCTTCTCCACCTGCACCCCCCTCTCACACTCCCCTTCTCCAGCTGCAAGCCCCCACTCACACACCCCTTCTCCACATGCACACCGCCCGTCACACTCCCCTTCTCCACCTGCACCCCCCACTCACACTGCACTTGTCCACATGCACCCCCCACTCACACTTCCCTTCTCCACCTGCACCCCCCCACTCACACTCCCCTTCTCTATCTGCACCCCCCACTCACACGCCCCTTCTCCATCTGCAACCGCACTCACACTCTCCTCCATCTGCTCCCACCACTCACACTCCCCTCTCCCCTGCACCCCCCACTCATACTCCCCTTCTGCACCTGCACCTCCCCACTCACACTCCCCTTCTCCATCTGCACCCACCACTCACAATCCCTTTCTCCATCTGCACCCCCCCACTCACACGCCCCTTCTTCACCTGACCCCTACCCCACTCATACTCCCCTTCTCCACCTGCAACCCCCCACTCACACGCCCCTTCTCCACCTGCATCCCCCAACTCACATTTCCCTTCTCCAGCTGCACACCCCCACTCACATTCCCCTTCTCGACCTGCATCCCCCAACTCACACTCCCCTTCTCCACCTGCACCCCCCTCTCACACTCCCCTTCTCCAGCTGCAAGCCCCCACTCACACACCCCTTCTCCACTTGCGCACCGCCCATCACACTCCCCTTCTCCACCTGCACCCCCACTCACACTGCACTTGTCCACATGCACCCCCCACTCACACTCCCCTTCTCCACCTGCACCCCCCCACTCACACTCCACTTCTCCATCTGCACCCCCCACACACACGCCCCTTCTCCATCTGCAACCGCACTCACACTCTCCTTCTCCATCTGCACCCATCACACACACTCCCCTCTCCCCTGCACCCCCCACTCATACTCCCCTTCTGCACCTGCACCCCACCACTCACACTCCCCTTCTCCATCTGCACCCCCCACTCACACGTCCCTTCTCCATCTGGACCCCCCACTCATACTCCCCTTCTCCACCTGCAACCCCCACTCACACTTCCCTTCTCCACCTGCAGCCCCCACTCACACTCGCCTTCTCCACCTGCAACCCCCACTCTCACTCCTCTTCTCCTACTGCACCCCCCACTCACACTCCGCTTCTCCACTTGCAGCCCCCCACTCATACTCCCCTTCTCCACCTACATTCTCCACTCACACTCCACTTGTCCACATGCACCTGCCACTAATACTCCCTTCTCCACCTGCACCCCACACTCGCACTCCCCTTCTCCACCTGCGCCCCACACTCGCACACCCCTTCTCCACCTGCAGCCCACACTCACACTTCCTTTCTCCACCTGCACACTCCCCACTCACACTCCCCTTCTCCACCTGCACCCCCCCCTCCAACTCACACTTCCACTTCTCCACCTGCAACCCCCACTTACACTCCCTTCTCTACATGCACCCCCCCACTCACAATCCCCATCTGCAACTGCACCCCCCCACTCACAGTCCCCTTCTCCACCTGCACCCCCCCACTCACATTCCCTTTCTCCAGCTGCACACCCCCACTCACATTCCCCTTCTCGACCTGCATCCCCCAACTCACACTCTCCTTCTCCACCTGCACCCCCCTCTCACACTCCCCTTCTCCAGCTGCAAGCCCCCACTCACACACCCCTTCTCTACATGCACACCGCCCGTCACACTCCCCTTCTCCACCTGCACCCCCCACTCACACTGCACTTGTCCACATGCACCCCCCACTCACACTTCCCTTCTCCACCTGCACCCCCCCACTCACACTCCCCTTCTCTATCTGCACCCCCCACTCACACGCCCCTTCTCCATCTGCAACCGCACTCACACTCTCCTCCATCTGCTCCCACCACTCACACTGCCCTCTCCCCTGCACCCCCCACTCATACTCCCCTTCTGCACCTGCACCTCCCCACTCACACTCCCCTTTTCCATCTGCACCCCCCACTCACACGCCCCTTCTCCGTCTGCAAACCCCACTCATACTCCCCTTCTCCACCTGCAACCCCCACTCACACTCCCCTTCTCCACCTGCAGCCCCCACTCACATTCCCCTTCTCCACCTGCACCCCCCACTCACACTCCCCTTCTCCTCCTGCACCCCCCACTCACACTCCGCTTCTCCACTTGCAGCCCCCCTCTCATACTCCCCTTCTCCACCTGCAGTCTCCACTCACACTCCACTTGTCCACATGCACCTGCCACTAACACTCCCTTCTCCACGTGCACCCCACACTCGCACTCCCCTTCTCCACCTGCGCCCCACACTCGCACTCCCCTTCTCCACCTGCAGCCCACACTCACACTTCCTTTCTCCACCTGCATTCCTCCCACTCATTCTCCCCTTCTCCACCTGCAGCCCCCCCAACTCACACTTCCAATTCTCCACCACCCCCCCAAGTCACACTCCACTTCTCTACCTGCACCCCCCACCCACACTCCCCTACTCCCCCTGCACACCAAACTCTTACTCCCCTTCTCCACCTGCACCCCCCCACTCACACTCCCCTTCTCCATCTGCACTCCCCACTCACACGCCCCTTCTCCACCTGACCCCCCCCACTCACATTCCCCTTCTCCAACTGCACACCCCCACTCACATTCCCCTTCTCGACCTGCATCCCCCAACTCGCACTCCCCTTCTCCACCTGCATCCCCCTCTCACACTCCCCTTCTCCAGCTGCAAGCCCCCACTCACACACCCCTTCTCCACTTGCGCACGGCCCGTCACACTCCCCTTCTCCACCTGCACCCCTCACTCACACTGCACTTGTCCACATGCACCCCCCACTCACACTCCCCTTCTCCACCTGCACCCCCCCACTCACACTCCCCTTCTCCATCTGCACTCCCCACTCACCCGCCCCTTCTCCATCTGCAACCGCACTCACACTCTCCTTCTCCATCTGCACCCACCACACACACTCCCCTCTCCCCTGCACCCCCCACTCATACTCCCCTTCTGCACCTGCACCCCACCACTCACACTCCCCTTCTCCATCTGCACCCCCCACTCACACATCCCTTCTCCATCTGCACCCCCCACTCATACTCCCCTTCTCCACATGCAACCCCCACTCACACTTCCCTTCTCCACCTGCAGCCCCCACTCATTCTCGCCTTCTCCACCTGCAACCCCCACTCACACTCCTCTTCTCCTCATGCACCCCCCACTCACACTCCGCTTCTCCACTTGCAGCCCCCCACTCATACTCCCCTTCTCCACCTGCAGTCTGTACTCACACTCCACTTGTCCACATGCACCTGCCACTAACACTCCCTTCTCCACCTGCACCCCACACTCGCACTCCCCTTCTCCACCTGCGCCCCACACTCGCACTCCTCTTCTCCACCTGCAGACCACACTCACACTTCCTTTCTCCACCTGCACACACTCCACTCACACTCCCCTTCTCCACCTGCACCCCCCCCTCCAACTCACACTTCCACTTCTCCACCTGCAACCCCCACTTACACTCCCCTTCTCTACATGCACCCCCCCACTCACAATCCCCATCTGCACCTGCAACCCCCCACTCACAGTCCCCTTCTCCACCTGCACCCCCCACTCACACTCCCCTTCTCCACTTGCACACCCTCACTCACACACCGCTTCTCCTCCTGCACCCCCCACTCACACTCCACTTGTCTACATGCACACCCCACTCACTCTCCCCTTCTCCACCTGCACCCCACACTCACACTCCCCTTCTCCACCTGCACACCCCCCTCATACTCCCCTTCTCCACCTGCACCCCCCCACTCACACTCGTCTTCTCCACCTGCATCCCCCAACTCACATTCCCCTTCTCCAGCTGCACACCCCCACTCACATTCCCCTTCTCGACCTGCAACCCCCAACTCACACTCTCCTTCTCCACCTGCACCCCCCTCTCACACTCCCCTTCTCCAGCTGCAAGCCCCCACTCACACACCCCTTCTCCACTTGCACACCGCCCGTCACACTCCCCTTCTCCTCCTGCACCCCCCACTCACACTGCACTTGTCCACATGCACCCCCACTCACACTCCCCTTCTCCACCTGCACCCCGCACTCACACTCCCCTTCTCCATCTGCACCCCCCACTCACACGCCCCTTCTCCATTTGCTACCGCACTCACACTCTCCTTCTCCATCTGCTCCCACCACTCACACGCCCCTTCTCCATTTGCTACCGCACTCACACTCTCCTTCTCCATCTGCTCCCACCTTTCACACTCCCCTCTCCCCTGCACCCCCCACTCATACTCCCCTTCTCCATCTGCACCCCCCACTCACACATCCCTTCTCCATCTGCACCCCCCACTCATACTCCCCTTCTCCACATGCAACCCCCACTCACACTTCCCTTCTCCACCTGCAGCCCCCACTCATTCTCGCCTTCTCCACCTGCAACCCCCACTCACACTCCTCTTCTCCTCATGCACCCCCCCACTCACACTCCTCTTCTCCACCTGCATCCCCCAACTCACATTCCCCTTCTCCAGCTGCACACCCCCACTCACATTCCCCTTCTCGACCTGCAACCCCCAACTCACACTCTCCTTCTCCACCTGCACCCCCCTCTCACACTCCCCTTCTCCAGCTGCAAGCCCCCACTCACACACCCCTTCTCCACTTGCACACCGCCCGTCACACTCCCCTTCTCCACCTGCACCCCCCACTCACCCTGCACTTGTCCACATGCACCCCCCACTCACACTCCCCTTCTCCACCTGCACCCCCCCACTCACTCTCCCCTTCTCCATCTGCACTCCCCACTCACACGCTCCTTCTCCATCTGCAACCGCACTCACACTCTCCTTCTCCATCTGCACCCCCCACTCACATGCCCCTTCTCCGTCTGCAAACCCCACTCATACTCCTCTTCTCCACCTGCAACCCCCACTCACACTCCCCTTCTCCACCTGCAGCCCCCACTCACATTCCCCTTCTCCACCTGCACCCCCCACTCACACTCCCCTTCTCCTCCTGCACCCCCCACTCACACTCCGCTTCTCCACTTGCAGCCCCCCTCTCATACTCCCCTTCTCCACCTGCAGTCTCCACTCACACTCCACTTGTCCACATGCACCTGCCACTAACACTCCCTTCTCCACGTGCACCCCACACTCGCACTCCCCTTCTCCACCTGCGCCCCACACTCGCACTCCCCTTCTCCACCTGCAGCCCACACTCACACTTCCTTTCTCCACCTGCATTCCTCCCACTCATTCTCCCCTTCTCCACCTGCAGCCCCCCCAACTCACACTTCCAATTCTCCACCACCCCCCCAAGTCACACTCCACTTCTCTACCTGCACCCCCCACCCACACTCCCCTACTCCCCCTGCACACCCAACTCTTACTCCCCTTCTCCACCTGCACCCCCCCACTCACACTCCCCTTCTCCATCTGCACTCCCCACTCACACGCCCCTTCTCCACCTGACCCCCCCCACTCACATTCCCCTTCTCCAACTGCACACCCCCACTCACATTCCCCTTCTCGACCTGCATCCCCCAACTCGCACTCCCCTTCTCCACCTGCATCCCCCTCTCACACTCCCCTTCTCCAGCTGCAAGCCCCCACTCACACACCCCTTCTCCACTTGCGCACGGCCCGTCACACTCCCCTTCTCCACCTGCACCCCCCACTCACACTGCACTTGTCCACATGCACCCCCCACTCACACTCCCCTTCTCCACCTGCACCCCCCCACTCACACTCCCCTTCTCCATCTGCACTCCCCACTCACCCGCCCCTTCTCCATCTGCAACCGCACTCACACTCTCCTTCTCCATCTGCACCCACCACACACACTCCCCTCTCCCCAGCACCCCCCACTCATACTCCCCTTCTGCACCTGCACCCCACCACTCACACTCCCCTTCTCCATCTGCACCCCCCACTCACACATCCCTTCTCCATCTGCACCCCCCACTCATACTCACCTTCTCCACATGCAACCCCCACTCACACTTCCCTTCTCCACCTGCAGCCCCCACTCATTCTCGCCTTCTCCACCTGCAACCCCCACTCACACTCCTCTTCTCCTCATGCACCCCCCACTCACACTCCGCTTCTCCACTTGCAGCCCCCCACTCATACTCCCCTTCTCCACCTGCAGTCTGTACTCACACTCCACTTGTCCACATGCACCTGCCACTAACACTCCCTTCTCCACCTGCACCCCACACTCGCACTCCCCTTCTCCACCTGCGCCCCACACTCGTACTCCTCTTCTCCACCTGCAGACCACACTCACACTTCCTTTCTCCACCTGCACAGACTCCACTCACACTCCCCTTCTCCACCTGCACCCCCCCCTCCAACTCACACTTCCACTTCTCCACCTGCAACCCCCACTTACACTCCCCTTCTCTACATGCACCCCCCCACTCACAATCCCCATCTGCACCTGCACCCCCCCACTCACAGTCCCCTTCTCCACCTGCACCCCCCACTCACACTCCCCTTCTCCACTTGCACACCCTCACTCACACACCGCTTCTCCTCCTGCACCCCCCACTCACACTCCACTTGTCTACATGCACACCCCACTCACTCTCCCCTTCTCCACCTGCACCCCACACTCACACTCCCCTTCTCCACCTGCACACCCCCCTCATACTCCCCTTCTCCACCTGCACCCCCCCACTCACACTCGTCTTCTCCACCTGCATCCCCCAACTCACATTCCCCTTCTCCAGCTGCACACCCCCACTCACATTCCCCTTCTCGACCTGCAACCCCCAACTCACAGTCTCCTTCTCCACCTGCACCCCCCTCTCACACTCCCCTTCTCCAGCTGCAAGCCCCCACTCACACACCCCTTCTCCACTTGCACACCGCCCGTCACACTCCCCTTCTCCTCCTGCACCCCCCACTCACACTGCACTTGTCCACATGCACCCCCCACTCACACTCCCCTTCTCCACCTGCACCCCCGCACTCACACTCCCCTTCTCCATCTGCACCCCCCACTCACACGCCCCTTCTCCATTTGCTACCGCACTCACACTCTCCTTCTCCATCTGCTCCCACCTCTCACACTCCCCTCTCCCCTGCACCCCCCACTCATACTCCCCTTCTCCATCTGCACCCCCCACTCACACATCCCTTCTCCATCTGCACCCCCCACTCATACTCCCCTTCTCCACATGCAACCCCCACTCACACTTCCCTTCTCCACCTGCAGCCCCCACTCATTCTCGCCTTCTCCACCTGCAACCCCCACTCACACTCCTCTTCTCCTCATGCACCCCCCACTCACACGTCCCTTCTCCATCTGCACCCCCCACTCATACTCCCATTCTTCACCTGCAACCCCCTCTCACACTCCTCTTCTCCTCATGCACCACCCACTCACACTCCGCTTCTCCACTTGCAGCCCCCCACTCATACTCCCCTTCTCCACCTGCAGTCTGCACTCACACTCCACTTGTCCACATGCACCTGCCACTAACACTCCCTTCTCCACCTGCACCCCACACTCGCACTCCCCTTCTCCACCTGCGCCCCACACTCGCACTCCTCTTCTCCACCTGCAGACCACACTCACACTTCCTTTTTCCACCTGCACACACTCCACTCACACTCCCCTTCTCCACCTGCACCTCCCCCTCCAACTCACACTTCCACTTCTCCACCTGCAACCCCCACTTACACTCCCCTTCTCTACATGCACCCCCCCACTCACAATCCCCATCTGCACCTGCACCCCCCCACTCACAGTCCCCTTCTCCACCTGCACCCCCCACTCACACTCCCCTTCTCCACTTGCACACCCTCACTCACACACCCCTTCTCCTCCTGCACCCCCCACTCACACTCCACTTGTCTACATGCACACCCCACTCACTCTCCCCTTCTCCACCTGCACCCCACACTCACACTCCCCTTCTCCACCTGCACACCCCCCTCATACTCCCCTTCTCCACCTGCACCCCCCCACTCACACTCCTCTTCTCCACCTGCATCCCCCAACTCACATTCCCCTTCTCCAGGTGCACACCCCCACTCACATTCCCCTTCTCGACCTGCAACCCCCAACTCACACTCTCCTTCTCCACCTGCACCCCCCTCTCACACTCCCCTTCTCCAGCTGCAAGCCCCCACTCACACACCCCTTCTCCACTTGCACACCGCCCGTCACACTCCCCTTCTCCACCTGCACCCCCCACTCACCCTGCACTTGTCCACATGCACCCCCCACTCACACACCCCTTCTCCTCCTGCAGCCCCCCACTCACACTCCCCTTCTCCATCTGCACCCCCCACTCACACGCCCCTATTCCATCTGCAATCGCACTCACACTCTCCTTCTCCATCTGCTCCCACCACTCACACTCCCCTCTCCCCTGCACCCCCCACTCATACTCCCCTTCTGCACCTGCAGCTCCCCACTCACACTCCCCTTTTCCATCTGCACCCCCCACTCACACGTCCCTTCTCCATCTGCACCCCCCACTCAAACTCCCCTTCTCCTCCTGCAGCCCCACTCACACTCCGCTTCTCCACTTGCAGCCCCCCACTCATACTCCCCTTCTCCACCTGCAGTCTCCACTCACACTCCACTTGTCCACATGCACCTGCCACTAACACTCCCTTCTCCACCTGCACCCCACACTTGCACTCCCTTTCTCCACCTGCGCCCCACACTCGCACTCCCCTTCTCCACCTGCAGCCCACACTCACACTTCCTTTCTCCACCTGCCGCCCACACTCACACTTCCTTTCTCCACCTGCACACCCCCCACTCACACTCCCCTTCCCCACCTGCACCCCCCCCCAACTCACACTTCCACTTCTTCACCTGCAACCCCCACTCACACTCCCCTTCTCTACATGCATTCCCCCACTCACAATCCCCGTCTGCACCTGCCCCCCCCCCACTCACAGTCCCCTTCTCCATCTGCACCTCCCACTCACACGCATCTTCTCCACCTGCAACCCCCCACTCACACTCCCCTTCTCCACTTGCACACTCTCACTCACACTCCCCTTCTCCAACTGCCTCACCCATTCAGTTTCCTTTTCTCCACCTGCACCCACCACTCACACTCCCCTTCTCCACCTGCACCACCCACTCACACTCCCCTTCTCCACTTGCACACTCTCACTCACACAATCCTTCTCCACCTGCACCCCCCACTCACACTCCACTTGTCTACATGCACCCCCCACCCGCTCTCCCCTTCTCCACCTGCACCCCACACTCACACTCCCCTTCTCCACCTGCAACCCACACTCACACTCCCCTTCTCCAACTGCGATTCCCTCACTCACACTCCCCTTCTCCCCCTGCAACCCCCCACTCACACACCACTTCTCCTCCTGCAGCCCTGCACTCACACTCCCCTTCTCCCCCTTCACCCTCCCACTCACACTCCCCTTCTCCAGCTGCAACCCCCCTCTCACACTCCCCTTCTCCACCTGCCTCCCCACTCACTTTCCTTTTCTCCACCAGCACCCCCCACTCACATTCCCCTTCTCCACCTGCACCCCCCCCTCAACTCACACTTCCACTTCTCCACCTGCAACCCCCACTTACACTCCCCTTCTCTACATGCACCCCCCCACTCACAATCCCTGTCTGCACCTGCACCCCCCCACTCACAGTCCCCTTCTCCACCTGCACCCCCCACTCACACTCCCCTTCTCCAGCTGCACACCCCCACTCACATTCCCCTTCTCGACCTGCATCCCCCAACTCACACTCCCCTTCTCCACCTGCACTCCCCTCTCACACTCCCCTTCTCCAGCTGCAAGCCCCCACTCACACACCCCTTCTCCACTTGCACACCGCCCGTCACACTCCCCTTCTCCACCTGCACCCCCCACTCACACTGCACTTGTCCACATGCACCCGCCACTCACACTCCCCTTCTCCACCTGCAACCCCCACTCACACTCCCCTTCTCCATCTGCACCCCCCACTCACACGCCCCTTCTCCATCTGCTACCGCACTCACACTCTCCTTCTCCATCTGCTCCCACCACTCACACTCCCCTCTCCCCTGCACCCCCCACTCATACCCCCCTTCTGCACCTGCAGCTCCCCACTCACACTCCCCTTTTCCATCTGCACCCCCCACTCACACGTCCCTTCTCCATCTGCACCCCCCACTCATACTCCCCTTCTCCACCTGCAACCCCCAATCACACTCCCCTTCTCCACCTGCAGCCCCCACTCACACTCCCCTTCTCCACCTGCACCCCCCACTCACACTGCCCTTCTCCTCCTGCACCCCCCACTCACACTCCGCTTCTCCACTTGCAGCCCCCCACTCATACTCCCCTTCTCCACCTGCAGTCTCCACTCACACTCCACTTGTCCACATGCACCTGCCACTAACACTCCCTTCTCCACCTGCACCCCACACTCGCACTCCCCTTCTCCACCTGCGCCCCACACTCGCACTCCCTTCTCCACCTGCAGCCCACACTCACACTTCCTTTCTCCACCTGCATTCCTCCCACTCACACTCCCCTTCTCCACCTGCAGCCCCCCCAACTGACACTTCCAATTCTCCACCTCCCCCCCAATCACACTCCACTTCTCTACCTGCACCCCCCACCCACACTCCCGTACTCCCCCTGCACACCCCACTCTTACTCCCCTTCTCCACCTGCACCCCCCCTCTCACACTCCACTTCTCCATCTGCACTCCCCACTCACACGCCCCTTCTCCACCTGACCCCCCCCACTCACATTCCCCTTCTCCAACTGCACACCCCCTCTCGCATTCCCCTTCTCGACCTGCATCCCCCAACTCACACTCCCCTTCTCCACCTGCCCCCCCCTCTCACACTGCCCTTCTCCAGCTGCAAGCCCCCACTCACACACCCCTTCTCCACTTGCGCACCGCCCGTCACACTCCCCTTCTGCACCTGCATCCCGCACTCACACTGCACTTGTCCACATGCACCCCCCACTCACACTCCCCTTCTCCACCTGCACCCCCCCACTCACTCTCCCCTTCTCCATCTGCACTCCCCACTCACACGCCCCTTCTCCATCTGCAACCGCACTCACACTCTCCTTCTCCATCTGCACCCACCACACACACTCCCCTCTCCCCTGCACCCCCCACTCATACTCCCCTTCTGCACCTGCACCCCACCACTCACACTCCCCTTCTCCATCTGCACTCCCCACTCACACGTCCCTTCTCCATTTGCACCACCCACTCATACTCCCCTTCTCCACCTGCAACCCACACTCACACTTCCCTTCTCCACCTGCAGCCCCCACTCATACTCGCCTTCTCCACCTGCAACCCCCACTCACACTCCTCTTCTCCTCCTGCACCCCCCACCCACACTCCGCTTCTCCACTTGCAGCCCCCCACTCATACTCCCCTTCTCCACCTGCAGTCTCCACTCACACTCCACTTGTCCACATGCACCTGCCACTAACACTCCCTTCTCCACCTGCACCCCACACTCGCACTCCCCTTCTCCACCTGCGCCCCACACTCGCACTCCCCTTCTCCACCTGCAGCCCACACTCACACTTCCTTTCTCCACCTGCACACTCCCCACTCAAACTCCCCTTCTCCACCTGCACCCCCCCCTCCAACTCACACTTCCACTTCTCCACCTGCAACCCCCACTTACACTCCCTTCTCTACATGCACCCCCCCACTCACAATCCCCGTCTGCACCTGCACCCCCCCACTCACACACCCCTTCTCCTCCTGCACCCCCCACTCACACTCCACTTGTCTACATGCACACCCCACTCACTCTCCCCTTCTCCACCTGCACCCCACATTCACACTCCCCCTCTCCACCTGCCTGCCCCACTCACACTCCCCTCCTCCACCTGCACCCCCCCACTCACACTCCTCTTCTCCACCTGCATCCCCCAACTCACATTCCCCTTCTCCAGCTGCACACCCCCACTCACATTCCCCTTCTCAAACTGCATCCCCCAACTCACACTCTCCTTCTCCACCTGCACCCCCCTCTCAGACTCCCCTTCTCCAGCTGCAAGTCCCCACTCACACTCCCCTTCTCCACTTGCACACCGCCCGTCACACTCCCCTTCTCCACCTGCACCCCCCACTCACACTGCACTTGTCCACATGCACCCCCCACTCACACTCCCCTTCTCCACCTGCACCCCCCCACTCACACTCCTCTTCTCCACCTGCATCCCCCAACTCACATTCCCCTTCTCCAGCTGCACACCCCCACTCACATTCCCCTTCTCGACCTGCAACCCCCAACTCACACTCTCCTTCTCCACCTGCAGCCCCCTCTCACACTCCCCTTCTCCAGCTGCAAGCCCCCACTCACACACCCCTTCTCCACTTGCACACCGCCCGTCACACTCCCCTTCTCCTCCTGCACCCCCCACTCACACTGCACTTGTCCACATGCACCCCCCACTCACACTCCCCTTCTCCACCTGCACCCCCGCACTCACACTCCCCTTCTCCATCTGCACCCCCCACTCACACGCCCCTTCTCCATTTGCTACCGCACTCACACTCTCCTTCTCCATCTGCTCCCACCTCTCACACTCCCCTCTCCCCTGCACCCCCCACTCATACTCCCCTTCTCCATCTGCACCCCCCACTCACACATCCCTTCTCCATCTGCACCCCCCACTCATACTCCCCTTCTCCACATGCAACCCCCACTCACACTTCCCTTCTCCACCTGCAGCCCCCACTCATTCTCGCCTTCTCCACCTGCAACCCCCACTCACACTCCTCTTCTCCTCATGCACCCCCCACTCACACGTCCCTTCTCCATCTGCACCCCCCACTCATACTCCCATTCTTCACCTGCAACCCCCTCTCACACTCCTCTTCTCCTCATGCACCACCCACTCACACTCCGCTTCTCCACTTGCAGCCCCCCACTCATACTCCCCTTCTCCACCTGCAGTCTGCACTCACACTCCACTTGTCCACATGCACCTGCCACTAACACTCCCTTCTCCACCTGCACCCCACACTCGCACTCCCCTTCTCCACCTGCGCCCCACACTCGCACTCCTCTTCTCCACCTGCAGACCACACTCACACTTCCTTTCTCCACCTGCACACACTCCACTCACACTCCCCTTCTCCACCTGCACCTCCCCCTCCAACTCACACTTCCACTTCTCCACCTGCAACCCCCACTTACACTCCCCTTCTCTACATGCACCCCCCCACTCACAATCCCCATCTGCACCTGCACCCCCCCACTCACAGTCCCCTTCTCCACCTGCACCCCCCACTCACACTCCCCTTCTCCACTTGCACACCCTCACTCACACACCCCTTCTCCTCCTGCACCCCCCACTCACACTCCACTTGTCTACATGCACACCCCACTCACTCTCCCCTTCTCCACCTGCACCCCACACTCACACTCCCCTTCTCCACCTGCACACCCCCCTCATACTCCCCTTCTCCACCTGCACCCCCCCACTCACACTCCTCTTCTCCACCTGCATCCCCCAACTCACATTCCCCTTCTCCAGGTGCACACCCCCACTCACATTCCCCTTCTCGACCTGCAACCCCCAACTCACACTCTCCTTCTCCACCTGCACCCCCCTCTCACACTCCCCTTCTCCAGCTGCAAGCCCCCACTCACACACCCCTTCTCCACTTGCACACCGCCCGTCACACTCCCCTTCTCCACCTGCACCCCCCACTCACCCTGCACTTGTCCACATGCACCCCCCACTCACACACCCCTTCTCCTCCTGCAGCCCCCCACTCACACTCCCCTTCTCCATCTGCACCCCCCACTCACACGCCCCTACTCCATCTGCAATCGCACTCACACTCTCCTTCTCCATCTGCTCCCACCACTCACACTCCCCTCTCCCCTGCACCCCCCACTCATACTCCCCTTCTGCACCTGCAGCTCCCCACTCACACTCCCCTTTTCCATCTGCACCCCCCACTCACACGTCCCTTCTCCATCTGCACCCCCCACTCAAACTCCCATTCTCCACCTGCAACCCCCACTCACAATCCCCTTCTCCACCTGCGGCCCCCACTCACACTCCCCTTCTCCACCTGCACCCCCCACTCACACTCCCCTTCTCCTCCTGCAGCCCCACTCACACTCCGCTTCTCCACTTGCAGCCCCCCACTCATACTCCCCTTCTCCACCTGCAGTCTCCACTCACACTCCACTTGTCCACATGCACCTGCCACTAACACTCCCTTCTCCACCTGCACCCCACACTCGCACTCCCTTTCTCCACCTGCGCCCTACACTCGCACTCCCCTTCTCCACCTGCAGCCCACACTCACACTTCCTTTCTCCACCTGCCGCCCACACTCACACTTCCTTTCTCCACCTGCACACCCCCCACTCACACTCCCCTTCCCCACCTGCACCCCCCCCTCCAACTCACACTTCCACTTCTTCACCTGCAACCCCCACTCACACTCCCCTTCTCTACATGCATTCCCCCACTCACAATCCCCGTCTGCACCTGCCCCCCCCCCACTCACAGTCCCCTTCTCCATCTGCACCTCCCACTCACACGCATATTCTCCACCTGCAACCCCCCACTCACACTCCCCTTCTCCACTTGCACACTCTCACTCACACTCCCCTTCTCCAACTGCCTCACCCATTCAGTTTCCTTTTCTCCACCTGCACCCACCACTCACACTCCCCTTCTCCACCTGCACCACCCACTCACACTCCCCTTCTCCACTTGCACACTCTCACTCACACAATCCTTCTCCACCTGCACCCCCCACTCACACTCCACTTGTCTACATGCACCCCCCACCCGCTCTCCCCTTCTCCACCTGCACCCCACACTCACACTCCCCTTCTCCTCCTGCACACCCCCGTCACACTCCCCTTCTCCAACTGTCCGCCCCTCTCACACTCCTCTTCTGCACCTGCACCCCCCCACTCACACTCCCCTTCTCCACCTGCACCCCCCTCTCACATTCCCCTTCTCCAGCTGCACGTCCCCACTCACACACCCCTTCTCCACTTGCACCCACCACTCACACTCCCCTTCTCCAACTGCACCCCCCACACACACTGCACTTGTCCACATGCACCCCTCACTCACACTCCCCTTAACCACCTGCACCCCTCCCACTCATACTTCCCTTCTCCCCCTGCAACCCCCTCTCACACTTCCCCTTCTCCACCTGCATTCCTCCCACTAACACTCCCCTTCTCCACCTGCAGCCCCCCCAACTCACACTTCCAATTCTCCACCTCGCCCCCAAGTCACACTCCACTTCTCTACCTGCACCCCCCACCCAGACTCCCCTACTCCCCCTGTACACCCCACTCTTACTCACCTTCTCCACCTGCACCCCCCCACTCATACTCCCCTTCTCCATCTGCACTCCCCACTCACACGCCCCTTCTCCACCTGACCCCCCCACTCACACTCCCCATGTCCACCTGCAACCCCCCACTCATACGCCCCTTCTCCACCTGTCCCCTCCCACTCACACTCCCTTTCTCCACCTGCAACCCCCCACTCACACTCCACTTCTCTACCTGCACCCCCCACCCACACTCCCCTACTCCCCCTGCACACCCCACTCATACTCCCCTTCTCCACCTGCACCCCCCCACTCACACTCCCTTTCTCCATCTGCACCCCCCACTCACACGCCCCTTCTCCTCCTGACCCTCCCCAGTCACACTCCCCGTGTCCACCTGCAAACCCCCACTCACACGCCCCTTCTCCACTTGTCCCCTCCCACTCACACTCCCCTTCTCCACCTGCACTCCCCCACTCACACTCCCCTTCTCCACCTGTACCCCCCACTCACACTGCACTTGTCCACCTGCACACCCCACTCACACTCCCCATCTCCAAATGCACCCCCCCACTCACACTCCCCTTCTCCATCTGCACACCCCACTCTCACGCCCCTTCTCCATCTGCACCCCCCACTCACAATCCCCGTCTCCATCTGCACCCGCCACTCATACTCCCCTTCTCCAACTGAACCCCCCCTCTCACACTCCCCTTCTCCATCTTCAGCCCCACTCGCAGGCCCCTTCTCCAATTACATCCCCCACTCTCCCTCCCCTTCTCTACCTGACCCCTCATACCCACACTCCCCTTCTCCACCTGCACCCCCCCCCACTCACACTACCACTTCTCCACCTGCAACACCCCACTCACACTCCCCGTCTCCACCTGCATCCCCCCACTCACACGCCCCTCCTCCACCTGCAACCCCCCTCTCACACTTCCCTTCTCCACCTGCAACCCCCACTCACACTCCCCTTCTCCAACTGCAACCCCCTTACTCACACTCCACTTCTCCCCCTGCAACCCCCCACTCACACACCCCTTCTCCTCCTGCACCCCCCCACTCAAAGTCCCCTTCTCCATCTGCACCCCCCACTCACACGCCCCTCCTCCACCTGCAACCCCCCTCTCACACTTCCCTTCTCCACCTGCAACCCACACTCACACTCCCCTTCTCCAACTGCGATTCCCTCACTCACACTCCCCTTCTCCCCCTGCAACCCCCCACTCACACACCACTTCTCCTCCTGCAGCCCTGCACTCACACTCCCCTTCTCCCCCTTCACCCTCCCACTCACACTCCCCTTCTCCAGCTGCAACCCCCCTCTCACAATCCCCTTCTCCACCTGCCTCCCCACTCACTTTCCTTTTCTCCACCAGCACCCCCCACTCACATTCCCCTTCTCCACCTGCACCCCCCCCTCAACTCACACTTCCACTTCTCCACCTGCAACCCCCACTTACACTCCCCTTCTCTACATGCACCCCCCCACTCACAATCCCTGTCTGCACCTGCACCCCCCCACTCACAGTCCCCTTCTCCACCTGCACCCCCCACTCACACTCCCCTTCTCCAGCTGCACACCCCCACTCACATTCCCCTTCTCGACCTGCATCCCCCAATTCACACTCCCCTTCTCCACCTGCACTCCCCTCTCACACTCCCCTTCTCCAGCTGCAAGCCCCCACTCACACACCCCTTCTCCACTTGCACACCGCCCGTCACACTCCCCTTCTCCACCTGCACCCCCCACTCACACTGCACTTGTCCACATGCACCCGCCACTCACACTCCCCTTCTCCACCTGCAACCCCCACTCACACTCCCCTTCTCCATCTGCACCCCCCACTCACACGCCCCTTCTCAATCTGCTACCGCACTCACACTCTCCTTCTCCATCTGCTCCCACCACTCACACTCCCCTCTCCCCTGCACCCCCCACTCATACTCCCCTTCTGCACCTGCAGCTCCCCACTCACACTCCCCTTTTCCATCTGCACCCCCCACTCACACGTCCCTTCTCCATCTGCACCCCCCACTCATACTCCCCTTCTCCACCTGCAACCCCCAATCACACTCCCCTTCTCCACCTGCAGCCCCCACTCACACTCCCCTTCTCCACCTGCACCCCCCACTCACACTGCCCTTCTCCTCCTGCAGCCCCACTCACACTCCGCTTCTCCACTTGCAGCCCCCCACTCATACTCCCCTTCTCCACCTGCAGTCTCCACTCACACTCCACTTGTCCACATGCACCTGCCACTAACACTCCCTTCTCCACCTGCACCCCACACTCGCACTCCCCTTCTCCACCTGCGCCCCACACTCGCACTCCCTTCTCCACCTGCAGCCCACACTCACACTTCCTTTCTCCACCTGCATTCCTCCCACTCACACTCCCCTTCTCCACCTGCAGCCCCCCCAACTGACACTTCCAATTCTCCACCTCCCCCCCAATCACACTCCACTTCTCTACCTGCACCCCCCACCCACACTCCCGTACTCCCCCAGCACACCCCACTCTTACTCCCCTTCTCCACCTGCACCCCCCCTCTCACACTCCACTTCTCCATCTGCACTCCCCACTCACACGCCCCTTCTCCACCTGACCCCCCCCACTCACATTCCCCTTCTCCAACTGCACACCCCCTCTCGCATTCCCCTTCTCGACCTGCATCCCCCAACTCACACTCCCCTTCTCCACCTGCACCCCCCTCTCACACTGCCCTTCTCCAGCTGCAAGCCCCCACTCACACACCCCTTCTCCACTTGCGCACCGCCCGTCACACTCCCCTTCTGCACCTGCATCCCGCACTCACACTGCACTTGTCCACATGCACCCCCCACTCACACTCCCCTTCTCCACCTGCACCCCCCCACTCACTCTCCCCTTCTCCATCTGCACTCCCCACTCACACGCCCCTTCTCCATCTGCAACCGCACTCACACTCTCCTTCTCCATCTGCACCCACCACACACACTCCCCTCTCCCCTGCACCCCCCACTCATACTCCCCTTCTGCACCTGCACCCCACCACTCACACTCCCCTTCTCCATCTGCACTCCCCACTCACACGTCCCTTCTCCATCTGCACCCCCCACTCATACTCCCCTTCTCCACCTGCAACCCACACTCACACTTCCCTTCTCCACCTGCAGCCCCCACTCATTCTCGCCTTCTCCACCTGCAACCCCCACTCACACTCCTCTTCTCCTCCTGCACCCCCCACCCACACTCCGCTTCTCCACTTGCAGCCCCCCACTCATACTCCCCTTTTCCACCTGCAGTCTCCACTCACACTCCACTTGTCCACATGCACCTGCCACTAACACTCCCTTCTCCACCTGCACCCCACACTCGCACTCCCCTTCTCCACCTGCGCCCCACACTCGCACTCCCCTTCTCCACCTGCAGCCCACACTCACACTTCCTTTCTCCACCTGCACACTCCCCACTCAAACTCCCCTTCTCCACCTGCACCCCCCCCTCCAACTCACACTTCCACTTCTCCACCTGCAACCCCCACTTACACTCCCTTCTCTACATGCACCCCCCCACTCACAATCCCCGTCTGCACCTGCACCCCCCCACTCACACACCCCTTCTCCTCCTGCACCCCCCACTCACACTCCACTTGTCTACATGCACACCCCACTCACTCTCCCCTTCTCCACCTGCACCCCACACTCACACTCCCCCTCTCCACCTGCCTGCCCCACTCACACTCCCCTCCTCCACCTGCACCCCCCCACTCACACTCCTCTTCTCCACCTGCATCCCCCAACTCACATTCCCCTTCTCCAGCTGCACACCCCCACTCACATTCCCCTTCTCAAACTGCATCCCCCAACTCACACTCTCCTTCTCCACCTGCACCCCCCTCTCAGACTCCCCTTCTCCAGCTGCAAGTCCCCACTCACACTCCCCTTCTCCACTTGCACACCGCCCGTCACACTCCCCTTCTCCACCTGCACCCCCCACTCACACTGCACTTGTCCACATGCACCCCCCACTCACACTCCCCTTCTCCACCTGCACCCCCCCACTCACACTCCCCTTCTCCATCTGCACCCCCCACTCACACGCCCCTTCTCCATCTGCAACCGCACTCACACTCTCCTTCTCCATCTGCTCCCACCACTCACACTCCCCTCTCCCCTGCACCCCCCACTCATACTCCCCTTCTGCACCTGCACCTCCCCACTCACACTCCCCTTTTCCATCTGCACCCCCCACTCACACGTCCCTTCTCCATCTGCACCCCCCACTCATACTCCCCTTCTCCACCTGCAACCCCCACTCACACTCCCCTTCTCCACCTGCAGCCCCCACTCATACTCCCCTTCTCCACCTGCACCCCCCACTCACGCTTCCAATTCTCCACCTCCCCCCCAAGTCACACTCCACTTCTCTACCTGCACCCCCCACCCATACTCCCCTACTCCCCCTGCTCACCCCACTCTTATTCCCCTTCTCCACCTGCACCCCCCCACTCACACTCCCCTTCTCCGTCTGCACTCCCCACTCACACGCCCCTTCTCCACCTGACCCCCCCCACTCACATTCCCCTTCTCCAACTGCACGCCCCCACTCACATTCCCCTTCTCGACCTGCATTCCCCAATTCACACTCCCCTTCTCCACCTGCACCCCCCTCTGACACTCCCCTTCTCCAGCTTCAAGCCCCCACTCACACACCCCTTCTCCACTTGCGCACGGCCCGTCACACTCCCCTTCTCCACCTGCACCCCCCACTCACACTGCACTTGTCCACATGCACCCCCCACTCACACTCCCCTTCTCCATCTGCACTCCCCATTCACACGCCCCTTCTCCATCTGCAACCGCACTCACACTCTCCTTCTCCATCTGCACCCACCACACACACTCCCCTCTCCCCTGCACCCCCCACTCATACTCCCCTTCTGCACCTGCACCCCACCACTCACACTCCCCTTCTCCATCTGCACCCCCCACTCACACGTCCCTTCTCCATCTGCACCCCCCACTCATACTCCTCTTCTCCACCTGCAACCCCCACTCACACTTCCCTTCTCCACCTGCAGCCCCCACTCACACTCGCCTTCTCCACCTGCAACCCCCACTCACACACCTCTTCTCCTCCTGCACCCCCCACTCACACTCCGCTTCTCCACTTGATGCCCCCCACTCATACTCCCCTTCTCCACCTGCAATCTCCACTCACACTCCACTTGTCCACATGCACCTTCCACTAACACTCCCTTCTCCACCTGCACCCCACACTCGCACTCCCCTTCTCACCCTGCGCCACACACTCGCACTCCCCTCTCCACCTGCAGCCCACACTCACACTTCCTTTCTCCACCTGCACCCCCCCCTCCAACTCACACTTCCACTTCTCCACCTGCAACCCCCACTTACACTCCCCTTCTCTACATGCAACCCCCACTCACAATCCCTGTCTGCACCTGCACCCCCCCACTCACAGTCCTCTTCTCCACCTGCACCCCCCACTCACAATCCCCTTCTCCACTTGCACACCCTCACCCACACACCCCTTCTCCTCCTGCACCCCCCACTCACACTCCACTTGTCTACATGCACACCCCACTCACTCTCCCCTTCTCCACCTGCACCCCACCCTCACACTCCCCTTCTCCACCTGCACACCCCCCTCATACTCCCCTTCTCCACCTGCCTGCCCCACTCACACTCCCCTTCTCCACCTGCACCCCCCACTCACACTGCACTTGTCCACATGCACCCCCCACTCACACTCCCCTTCTCCACCTGCACCCCCCCACTCACACTCCCCTTCTCCATCTGCACCCCCCACTCATACTCCTCTTCTCCACCTGCAACCCCCACTCACACTTCCCTTCTCCACCTGCAGCCCCCACTCACACTCCTCTTCTCCACCTGCAACCGCACTCACACTCTCCTTCTCCATCTGCACCCACCACACACACTCCCCTCTCCCCTGCACCCCCCACTCATACTCCCCTTCTGCACCTGCACCCCACCACTCACACTCCCCTTCTCCATCTGCACCCCCCACTCACACGTCCCTTCTCCATCTGCACCCCCCACTCATACTCCTCTTCTCCACCTGCAACCCCCACTCACACTTCCCTTCTCCACCTGCAGCCCCCACTCACACTCGCCTTCTCCACCTGCAACCCCCACTCACACTCCTCTTCTCCTCCTGCACCCCCTACTCACACTCCGCTTCTCCACTTGCTGCCCCCCACTCATACTCCCCTTCTCCACCTGCAATCTCCACTCACACTCCACTTGTCCACATGCACCTTCCACTAACACTCCCTTCTCCACCTGCACCCTACACTCGCACTCCCCTTCTCCACCTGCGCCCCACACTCGCACTCCACTTCTCCACCTGCAGCCCACACTCACACTTCCTTTCTCCACCTGCACCCCCCCTCCAACTCACACTTCCACTTCTCCACCTGCAACCCCCACTTACACTCCCCTTCTCTTCATGCACCCCCCCACTCACAATCCCCGTCTGCACCTGCACCCCCCCACTCACAGTCCTCTTCTCCACCTGCACCCCCCTCTCACAATCCCCTTCTCCACTTGCACACCCTCACCCACACACCCCTTCTCCTCCTGCACACCTCACTCACACTCCACTTGTCTACATGCACACCCCACTCACTCTCCCCTTCTCCACCTGCACCCCACACTCACACTCCCCTTCTCCACCTGCACACCCCCCTCATACTCCCCTTCTCCACCTGTCTGCCCCACTCACACTCCCCTGCTCCACCTGCTCCCCCCCACTCACACTCCTCTTCTCCACCTGCATCCCCCAACTCACATTCCCCTTCTCCAGCTGCACACCCCCACTCACATTCCCCTTCTCGACCTGCAACCCCCAACTCACACTCCCCTTCTCCACCTGCACCCCCCTCTCACACTCCCCTTCTCCAGCTGCACGCCACCACTCACACACCCCTTCTCCACTTGTACACCGCCCGTCACACTCCCCTTCTCCACCTGCACCCCCCACTCACACTGCACTTGTCCACATGCACCCGCCACTCACACTCCCCTTCTCCACCTGCACCCCCCCACTCACACTCCCCTTCTCCATCTGCACCCCCCACTCACACGCCCCTTCTCCATCTGCAACTGCACTCACACTCTCCTTCTCCATCTGCTCCCAACACTCACACTCCCCTCTCCCCTGCACCCCCCACTCATACTCCCCTTCTGCACCTGCAGCTCCCCACTCACACTCCCCTTTTCCATCTGCACCCCCCACTCACACGTCCCTTCTCCATCTGCACCCCCCACTCATACTCCCCTTCTCCACCTGCAACCCCCACTCAATATCCCCTTCTCCACCTGCAGCCCCCACTCACACTCCCCTTCTCCACCTGCACCCCCCACTCACACTGCCCTTCTCCTCCTGCACCCCCCACTCACACTCCGCTTCTCCACTTGCAGCCCCCCACTCATACTCCCCTTCTCCACCTGCAGTCTCCACTCACACTCCACTTGTCCACATGCACCTGCCACTAACACTCCCTTCTCCACCTGCACCCCACACTCGCACTCCCCTTCTCCACCTGCGCCCCACACTCGCACTCCCCTTCTCCACCTGCAGCCCACACTCACACTTCCTTTCTCCACCTGCCGCCCACACTCACACTTCCTTTCTCCACCTGCACACCCCCCACTCACACTCCCCTTCCCCACCTGCACCCCCTCTCCAACTCACACTTCCACTTCTTCACCTGCAACCCCCACTCACACTCCCCTTCTCTACATGCACCCCCCCACTCACAGTCCCCTTCTCCATCTGCACCCCCCACTCACACGCCTCTTCTCCACCTGCAACCGCCCACTCACACTCCCCTTCTCCACTTGCACCCTCTCACTCACACTCCCCTTCTCCACTTGCACACTCTCACTCACACAATCCTTCTCCACCTGCACCCCCCACTCACACTCCCCTTCTCTACCTGCACCACCCACTCACACTCCCCTTCTCCACTTGCACACTCTCACTCACCCAATCCTTCTCCACCTGCACCCCCCACTCACACTCCACTTGTCTACATGCACCCCCCACCCGCACTCCCCTTCTCCACCTGCACCCCACACTCACACTCCCCTTCTCCACCTGCACACCCCCATCACACTCCCCTTCTCCAACTGTCCGCCCCACTCACACTCCTCTTCTGCACCTGCGCCCCCCCACTCACACTCCCCTTCTCCACCTGCACCCCCCTCTCACATTCCCCTTCTCCAGCTGCACGTCCCCACTCACACACCCCTTCTCCACTTGCACCCACCACTCACACTCCCCTTCTCCAACTGCACCCCCCACACACACTGCACATGTCCACATGCACTCCCCACTCACACTCCCCTTAACCACCTGCACCCCTCCCACTCATACTTCCCTTCTCCCCCTGCATTCCTCCCACTAACACTCCCCTTCTCCACCTGCAGACCCCCAACTCACACTTCCAATTCTCCACCTCCCCCCCAAGTCACACTTCACATCTCTACCTGCACCCCCCACCCACACTCCCGTACTCCCCCTGCACACCCCACTCTTACTCCCCTTCTCCACCTGCAACCCCCACTCACACTCCACTTCTCCATCTGCACTCCCCACTCACACGCCCCTTCTCCACCTGACCCCCCCCACTCACATTCCCCTTCTCCAACTGCACACCCCCTCTCACAATCCCCTTCTCGACCTGCATCCCCCAACTCACACTCCCCTTCTCCACCTGCACCCCCCACTCACACTGCCCTTCTCCAGCTGCAAGCCCCCACTCACACACCCCTTCTCCACTTGCGCACCGCCCGTCACACTCCCCTTCTGCACCTGCACCCCCCACTCACACTGCACTTGTCCACATGCACCCCCCACTCACACTCCCCTTCTCCACCTGCACCCCCCCACTCACTCTCCCCTTCTTCATCTGCACTCCCCACTCACACGCCCCTTCTCCATCTGCAACCGCACTCACACGCTCCTTCTCCATCTGCACCCACCACACACACTCCCCTCTCCCCTGCACCCCCCACTCATACTCCCCTTCTGCACCTGCACCCCACCACTCACACTCCCCTTCTCCATCTGCACCCCCCACACACACGTCCCTTCTCCATCTGCACCCCCCACTCATACTCCTCTTCTCCACCTGCAACCCCCACTCACACTTCCCTTCTCCACCTGCAGCCCCCACTCACACTCGCCTTCTCCACCTGCAACCCCCACTCACACTCCTCTTCTCCTCCTGCACCCCCCACTCACACTCCGCTTCTCCACTTGATGCCCCCCACTCATACTCCCCTTCTCCACCTGCAATCTCCACTCACACTCCACTTGTCCACATGCACCTTCCACTAACACTCCCTTCTCCACCTGCACCCCACACTCGCACTCCCCTTCTCACCCTGCGCCACACACTCGCACTCCCCTCTCCACCTGCAGCCCACACTCACACTTCCTTTCTCCACCTGCACCCCCCCCTCCAACTCACACTTCCACTTCTCCACGTGCAACCCCCACTTACACTCCCCTTCTCTACATGCACCCCCCCACTCACAATCCCTGTCTGCACCTGCACCCCCCCACTCAGTCCTCTTCTCCACCTGCACCCCCCACTCACAATCCCCTTCTCCACTTGCACACCCTCACCCACACACCCCTTCTCCTCCTGCACCCCCCACTCACACTCCACTTGTCTACATGCACACCCCACTCACTCTCCCCTTCTCCACCTGCACCCCACACTCACACTCCCCTTCTCCACCTGCACACCCCCCTCATACTCCCCTTCTCCACCTGCCTGCCCCACTCACACTCCCCTTCTCCACCTGCACCCCCCACTCACACTGCACTTGTCCACATGCACCCCCCACTCACACTCCCCTTCTCCACCTGCACCCCCCCACTCACACTCCCCTTCTCCATCTGCACTCCCCATTCACACTCTCCTTCTCCATCTGCACCCACCACACACACTCCCCTCTCCCCTGCACCCCCCACTCATACTCCCCTTCTGCACCTGCACCCCACCACTCACACTCCCCTTCTCCATCTGCACCCCCCACTCACACGTCCCTTCTCCATCTGCACCCCCCACTCATACTCCTCTTCTCCACCTGCAACCCCCACTCACACTTCCCTTCTCCACCTGCAGCCCCCACTCACACTCGCCTTCTCCACCTGCAACCCCCACTCACACTCCTCTTCTCCTCCTGCACCCCCCACTCACACTCCGCTTCTCCACTTGCTGCCCCCCACTCATACTCCCCTTCTCCACCTGCAATCTCCACTCACACTCCACTTGTCCACATGCACCTTCCACTAACACTCCCTTCTCCACCTGCATCCTACACTCGCACTCCCCTTCTCCACCTGCGCCCCACACTCGCACTCCACTTCTCCACCTGCAGCCCACACTCACACTTCCTTTCTCCACCTGCACCCCCCCTCCAACTCACACTTCCACTTCTCCACCTGCAACCCCCACTTACACTCCCCTTCTCTTCATGCACCCCCCCACTCACAATCCCCGTCTGCACCTGCACCCCCCCACTCACAGTCCTCTTCTCCACCTGCACCCCCCACTCACAATCCCCTTCTCCACTTGCACACCCTCACCCACACACCCCTTCTCCTCCTGCACCCCTCACTCACACTCCACTTGTCTACATGCACACCCCACTCACTCTCCCCTTCTCCACCTGCACCCCACACTCACACTCCCCTTCTCCACCTGCACACCCCCCTCATACTCCCCTTCTCCACCTGTCTGCCCCACTCACACTCCCCTGCTCCACCTGCACCCCCCCACTCACACTCCTCTTCTCCACCTGCATCCCCCAACTCACATTCCCCTTCTCCAGCTGCACACCCCCACTCACATTCCCCTTCTCGACCTGCAACCCCCAACTCACACTCCCCTTCTCCACCTGCACCCCCCTCTCACACTCCCCTTCTCCAGCTGCACGCCACCACTCACACACCCCTTCTCCACTTGTACACCGCCCGTCACACTCCCCTTCTCCACCTGCACCCCCCACTCACACTGCACTTGTCCACATGCACCCGCCACTCACACTCCCCTTCTCCACCTGCACCCCCCCACTCACACTCCCCTTCTCCATCTGCACCCCCCACTCACACGCCCCTTCTCCATCTGCAACCGCACTCACACTCTCCTTCTCCATCTGCTCCCAACACTCACACTCCCCTCTCCCCTGCACCCCCCACTCATACTCCCCTTCTGCACCTGCAGCTCCCCACTCACACTCCCCTTTTCCATCTGCACCCCCCACTCACACGTCCCTTCTCCATCTGCTCCCCCCACTCATACTCCCCTTCTCCACCTGCAACCCCCACTCAATATCCCCTTCTCCACCTGCAGCCCCCACTCACACTCCCCTTCTCCACCTGCACCCCCCATTCACACTGCCCTTCTCCTCCTGCACCCCCCACTCACACTCCGCTTCTCCACTTGCAGCCCCCCACTCATACTCCCCTTCTCCACCTGCAGTCTCCACTCACACTCCACTTGTCCACATGCACCTGCCACTAACACTCCCTTCTCCACCTGCACCCCACACTCTCACTCCCCTTCTCCACCTGCGCCCCACACTCGCACTCCCCTTCTCCACCTGCAGCCCACACTCACACTTCCTTTCTCCACCTGCCGCCCACACTCACACTTCCTTTCTCCACCTGCACACCCCCCACTCACACTCCCCTTCCCCACCTGCACCCCCTCTCCAACTCACACTTCCACTTCTTCACCTGCAACCCCCACTCACACTCCCCTTCTCTACATGCACCCCCCCCACTCACAGTCCCCTTCTCCATCTGCACCCCCCACTCACACGCCTCTTCTCCACCTGCAACCGCCCACTCACACTCCCCTTCTCCACTTGCACCCTCTCACTCACACTCCCCTTCTCCACTTGCACACTCTCACTCACACAATCCTTCTCCACCTGCACCCCCCACTCACACTCCCCTTCTCTACCTGCACCACCCACTCACACTCCCCTTCTCCACTTGCACACTCTCACTCACACAATCCTTCTCCACCTGCACCCCCCACTCACACTCCACTTGTCTACATGCACCCCCCACCCGCACTCCCCTTCTCCACCTGCACCCCACACTCACACTCCCCTTCTCCACCTGCACACCCCCGTCACACTCCCCTTCTCCAACTGTCCGCCCCACTCACACTCCTCTTCTGCACCTGCGCCCCCCCACTCACACTCCCCTTCTCCACCTGCACCCCCCTCTCACGTTCCCCTTCTCCAGCTGCACGTCCCCACTCACACACCCCTTCTCCACTTGCACCCACCACTCACACTCCCCTTCTCCAACTGCACCCCCCACACACACTGCACATGTCCACATGCACTCCCCACTCACACTCCCCTTAACCACCTGCACCCCTCCCACTCATACTTCCCTTCTCCCCCTGCATTCCTCCCACTAACACTCCCCTTCTCCACCTGCAGACCCCCAACTCACACTTCCAATTCTCCACCTCCCCCCCAAGTCACACTCCACATCTCTACCTGCACCCCCCACCCACACTCCCGTACTCCCCCTGCACACCCCACTCTTACTCCCCTTCTCCACCTGCAACCCCCACTCACACTCCACTTCTCCATCTGCACTCCCCACTCACACGCCCCTTCTCCACCTGACCCCCCCCACTCACATTCCCCTTCTCCAACTGCACACCCCCTCTCACAATCCCCTTCTCGACCTGCATCCCCCAACTCACACTCCCCTTCTCCACCTGCACCCCCCACTCACACTGCCCTTCTCCAGCTGCAAGCCCCCACTCACACACCCCTTCTCCACTTGCGCACCGCCCGTCACACTCCCCTTCTGCACCTGCACCCCCCACTCACACTGCACTTGTCCACATGCACCCCCCACTCACACTCCCCTTCTCCACCTGCACCCCCCCACTCACTCTCCCCTTCTCCATCTGCACTCCCCACTCACACGCCCCTTCTCCATCTGCAACCGCACTCACACGCTCCTTCTCCATCTGCACCCACCACACACACTCCCCTCTCCCCTGCACCCCCCACTCATACTCCCCTTCTGCACCTGCACCCCACCACTCACACTCCCCTTCTCCATCTGCACCCCCACACACACGTCCCTTCTCCATCTGCACCCCCCACTCATACTCCCCTTCTCCACCTACAACCCACACTCACACTTCCCTTCTCCACCTGCAGCCCCCACTCATACTCGCCTTCTCCACCTGCAACCCCCACTCACACTCCTCTTCTCCTCCTGCACCCCCCACTCACACTCCGCTTCTCCACTTGCAGCCCCCCACTCATACTCCCCTTCTCCACCTGCAGTCTCCACTCACTCTCCACTTGTCCACATGCACACCCCACTCACTCTCCCCTTCTCCACCTGCACCCCACACTCGCACTCCCCTTCTCCACCTGCGCCCCACACTCGCACTCCCCTTCTCCACCTGCAGCCCACACTCACACTTCCTTTCTCCACCTGCACACTCCCCACTCACACTCCCCTTCTCCACCTGCACCCCCCCCTCCAACTCACACTTCCACTTCTCCACCTGCAACCCCCACTTACACTCCCTTCTCTACATGCACCCCCCCACTCACAATCCCCGTCTGCACCTGCACCCCCCCACTCACAGTCCCCTTCTCCACCTGCACCCCCCCAATCACACACCCCTTCTCCTCCTGCACCCCCCAATCACACTCCACTTGTCTACATGCACACCCCACTCACTCTCCCCTTCTCCACCTGCACCCCACACTCACACTCCCCCTCTCCACCTGCCTGCCCCACTCACACTCCCCTCCTCCACCTGCACCCCCCCACTCACACTCCTCTTCTCCACCTGCATCCCCCAACTCACATTCCCCTTCTCCAGCTGCACACCCCCACTCACATTCCCCTTCTCAAACTGCATCCCCCAACTCACACTCTCCTTCTCCACCTGCACCCCCCTCTCAGACTCCCCTTCTCCAGCTGCCAGCCCCCACTCACACTCCCCTTCTCCACTTGCACACCGCCCGTCACACTCCCCTTCTCCACCTGCACCCCCCACTCACACTGCACTTGTCCACATGCACCCCCCACTCACACTCCCCTTCTCCACCTGCACCCCCCCACTCACACTCCCCTTCTCCCTCTGCACCCCCCACTCACACGCCCCTTCTCCATCTGCAACCGCACTCACACTCTCCTTCTCCATCTGCTCCCACCACTCACACTCCCCTCTCCCCTGCACCCCCCACTCATACTCCCCTTCTGCACCTGCACCTCCCCACTCACACTCCCCTTTTCCATCTGCACCCCCCACTCATACTCCCCTTCTCCACCTGCAACCCCCACTCACACTCCCCTTCTCCACCTGCAGCCCCCACTCATACTCCCCTTCTCCACCTGCACCCCCCCCTCACACTTCCAATTCTCCACCTCCCCCCCAAGTCACACTCCACTTCTCTCCCTACACCCCCCACCCATACTCCCCTACTCCCCCTGCACACCCCACTCTTATTCCCCTTCTCCACCTGCACCCCCCCACTCACACTCCCCTTCTCCGTCTGCACTCCCCACTCACACGCCCCTTCTCCACCTGACCCCCCCCCACTCACATTCCCCTTCTCCAACTGCACACCCCCACTCACATTCCCCTTCTCGACCTGCATCCCCCAATTCACACTCCCCTTCTCCACTTGCACCCCCCTCTGACACTCCCCTTCTCCAGCTGCAAGCCCCCACTCACACACCCCTTCTCCAGTTGCGCACGGCCCGTCACACTCCCCTTCTCCACCTGCACCCCCCACTCACACTGCACTTGTCCACATGCACCCCCCACTCACACTCCCCTTCTCCACCTGCACCCCCCCACTCACACTCCCCTTCTCCATCTGCACTCCCCATTCACACGCCCTTTCTCCATCTGCCACCGCACTCACACTCTCCTTCTCCATCTGCACCCACCACACACACTCCCCTCTCCCCTGCACCCCCCACTCATACTCCCCTTCTGCACCTGCACCCCACCACTCACACTCCCCTTCTCCATCTGCACCCCCCACTCACACGTCCCTTCTCCATCTGCACCCCCCACTCATACTCCTCTTCTCCACCTGCAACCCCCACTCACACTTCCCTTCTCCACCTGCAGCCCCCACTCACACTCGCCTTCTCCACCTGCAACCCCCACTCACACTCCTCTTCTCCTCCTGCACCCCCCACTCACACTCCGCTTCTCCACTTGCTGCCCCCCACTCATACTCCCCTTCTCCACCTGCAATCTCCACTCACACTCCACTTGTCCACATGCACCTTCACTAACACTCCCTTCTCCACCTGCACCCCACACTCGCACTCCCCTTCTCCACCTGCGCCCCACACTCGCACTCCCCTTCTCCACCTGCAGCCCACACTCACACTTCCTTTCTCCACCTGCACCCCCCCCTCCAACTCACACTTCCACTTCTCCACCTGCAACCCCCACTTACACTCCCCTTCTCTACATGCACCCCCCCACTCACAATCCCCGTCTGCACCTGCACCCCCCCCACTCACAGTCCCCTTCTCCACCTGCACCCCCCACTCACAATCCCCTTCTCCACTTGCACACCCTCACTCACACACCCCTTCTCCTCCTGCACCCCCCACTCACACTCCACTTGTCTACATGCACACCCCACTCACTCTCCCCTTCTCCACCTGCACCCCACACTCACACTCCCCTTCTCCACCTGCACACCCCCCTCATACTCCCCTTCTCCACCTGCCTGCCCCACTCACACTCCCCTGCTCCACCTGCACCCCCCCACTCACACTCCTCTTCTCCACCTGCATCCCCCAACTCACATTCCCCTTCTCCAGCTGCACACCCCCACTCACATTCCCCTTCTCGACCTGCAACCCCCAACTCACACTCCCCTTCTCCACCTGCACCCCCCTCTCACACTCCCCTTCTCCAGCTGCAAGCCACCACTCACACACCCCTTCTCCACTTGTACACCGCCCGTCACACTCCCCTTCTCCACCTGCACCCCCCACTCACACTGCACTTGTCCACATGCACCCCCCACTCACACTCCCCTTCTCCACCTGCACCCCCCCACTCACACTCCCCTTCTCCATCTGCACCCCCCACTCACACGCCCCTTCTCCATCTGCAACCGCACTCACACTCTCCTTCTCCATCTGCTCCCAAAACTCACACTCCCCTCTCCCCTGCACCCCCCACTCATACTCCCCTTCTGCACCTGCAGCTCCCCACTCACACTCCCCTTTTCCATCTGCACCCCCCACTCACACGTCCCTTCTCCATCTGCACCCCCCACTCATACTCCCCTTCTCCACCTGCAACCCCCACTCAAAATCCCCTTCTCCACCTGCAGCCCCCACTCACACTCCCCTTCTCCACCTGCACCCCCCTCTCACACTGCCCTTCTCCTCCTGTACCCCCCACTCACACTCCGCTTCTCCACTTGCAGCCCCCCACTCATACTCCCCTTCTCCACCTGCAGTCTCCACTCACACTCCACTTGTCCACATGCACCTGCCACTAACACTCCCTTCTCCACCTGCACCCCACACTCGCACTCCCCTTCTCCACCTGCGCCCCACACTCGCACTCCCCTTCTCCACCTGCAGCCCACACTCACACTCCTTTCTCCACCTGCCGCCCACACTCACACTTCCTTTCTCCACCTGCAACCCCCACTCACACTCCCCTTCTCTACATGCACCCCCCCACTCACAATCCCCGTCTGCACCTGCACCCCCCCACTCACAGTCCCCTTCTCCATCTGCACCCCCCACTCACACGCCTCTTCACCTGCAACCCCCCACTCACACTCCCCTTCTCCACTTGCACACTCTCACTCACACTCCCCTTCTCCACTTGCACACTCTCACTCACACAATCCTTCTCCACCTGCACCCCCCACTCACACTCCCCTTCTCTACCTGCACCACCCACTCACACTCCCCTTCTCCACTTGCACACTCTCACTCACACAATCCTTCTCCACCTGCACCCCCCACTCACACTCCACTTGTCTACATGCACCCCCCACCCGCACTCCCCTTCTCCACCTGCACCCCACACTCACACTCCCCTTCTCCACCTGCACACCCCCGTCACACTCCCCTTCTCCAACTGTCCGCCCCACTCACACTCCTCTTCTGCACCTGCACCCCCCCACTCACACTCCCCTTCTCCACCTGCACCCCCCTCTCACATTCCCCTTCTCCAGCTGCACGTCCCCACTCACACACCCCTTCTCCACTTGCACCCACCACTCACACTCCCCTTCTCCAACTGCACCCCCCACACACACTGCACTTGTCCACATGCACTCCCCACTCACAGTCCCCTTAACCACCTGCACCCCTCCCACTCATACTTCCCTTCTCCCCCTGCATTCCTCCCACTAACACTCCCCTTCTCCACCTGCAGACCCCCAACTCACACTTCCAATTCTCCACCTCCCCCTCAAGTCACACTCCACATCTCTACCTGCACCCCCCACCCACACTCCCCTACTCCCCCTGTACACCCCACTCTTACTCCCCTTCTCCACCTGCACCCCCCCACTCACACTCCACTTCTCCACCTGACCCCCCATACCCACACTCCCCTTCTCCACCTGTACCCCCCACTCACACTGCACTTGTCCACCTGCACACCCCACTCACACTCCCCATCTCCAAATGCACCCCCCCACTCACACTCCCCTTCTCCATCTGCACACCCCACTCTCACGCCCCTTCTCCATCTGCACCCCCCACTCACACTCCCCTTCTCCATCTGCACCCACCACTCACAATCCCCTTCTCCATCTGCACCCGCCACTCATACTCCCCTTCTCCAATTGAACCCCCCCTCTCACACTACCCTTCTCCATCTTCAGCCCGACTCGCAGGCCCCTTCACCAATTACATCCCCCACTCTCCCTCCCCTTCTCTACCTGACCCCCCATACCCACACTCCCCTTCTCCACCTGCACCCCTCCCCACTCACACTTCCACTTCTCCACCTGCAACACCCCACTCACACTCCCCGTCTCCACCTGCACCCCCCCCACTCACACGCCCCTCCTCCACCTGCAACCCCCCTCTCACACTTCCCTTCTCCACCTGCAACCCCCACTCACACTCCCCTTCTCCAACTGCAACCCCCTTACTCACACTCCACTTCTCCCCCTGCAACCCCCCACTCACACACCCCATCTCCTCCTGCACCCCCCCACTCAAAGTCCCCTTCTCCATCTGCACCCCCCACTCACACGCCCCTCCTCCACCTGCAACCCCCCTCTCACACTTCCCTTCTCCACCTGCAACCCCCACTCACACTCCCCTTCTCCAACTGCAACCCCCTCACTCAAGCTCCCCTTCTCCCCCTGCAACCCCCCACTCACACACCCCTTCTCCTCCTGCAGCCCTGCACTCACATTCCCCTTCTCCCCCTGCACCCTCCCACTCACACTCCCCTTCTCCAGCTGCAACCCCCCACTCACACTCGCCTTCTCCACCTGCCTCCCCACTCACTTTCCTTTTCTCCACCTGCACCCCCCACTCACACTCCCCTTCTCCAACTGCAACCCCCTCACTCACACTCCCCTTCTCCCCCTGCAAACCCCCACTCACACACCCCTTCTCCTCCTGCAGCCCCGCACTCACATTCCCCTTCTCCCCCTGCACCCTCCCACTCACACTCCCCTTCTCCAGCTGCAACCTCCCACTAACACTCCTCTTCTCCACCTGCACCCCCACTCACACGCCCCTTCTCCTCCTGCAGCCCCGCACTCACACTCCCCTTCTCCCACTGCATCCCCCAACTCACACGCCCCTTCTCCTCCTGCTGCCCTGCACTCACACTCCCCTTCTCCCCCTGCAACCCCCCACTCACACGCCCCTTCTCCACTTCCAGCCCCCAATTACACACCCCTTCTGCCCCTGCACCCCACACTCACACTCCCCTTCTCCATCTGCACCCCCCCGCTTACACTCCCCTTCTCCATCTGCACCCCCCACTCACACTCCCCTTCTCCACCCGCAGCCCCGCCACTCACACTCCCCTTCTCCACCTGCGCCCCCCGCACACTCCCACTCTCCAGCTGCAACCCCCCCACTCCCATTCCCCTTCTCCATCTGCACCCCCCCACTCACACACCCCTTCTCCTCCTGCCTCCCCCACTCATATTCCTTTTCTCCCCCTGCACCCGCCAATCACACTCCAATTCTCCACCTGCCTCCTCCACTCACAAAACTTTTCTCCACCTGCACGCTCCCACACAAACTCCTCTTTTCCAGCTGCAACCCCCACTCACACTCATCTTCTGCAACTGCACCCCCCCACTCACATTCCCCTTCTCCACCTGCCCGCCCCACTCACACTCCCCTCCTCCACCTGCACCCCCTCACTCACACTCCCCTTCTCCACCTGACCCCCCATACTAACACTCCCCTTCTCCACCTGCACCCCACCGACTCACACTCCCCTTCACCACCTGTCCCCCCGCCCACCACTCACACGCACCTTCTCCAGCTGCACCCCCACTCACTCTCAGCTTCTCCACCTGCACCCACCACTCACACTACCTTTCTCCAGCTGCTCCCTCACTCACAATCCCCTTCTCCAGCTGCACACCCCACTCACACTCCCCTTCTCCACTTGCTAACCCCCACTCACACTCCCCTTCTCCACCTTCACCACCCACTCACACTCCCCTTCTCCACCTGCACCCCACACTCACACTTCCTTTCTCCATCTGCAACCCCGCACTCACACTACACCTTCTCCTCCTGCACACCCCCCACTCATACTCCCCTTTTCCACCTGCACCCCCTCCCCCACTCACACTTCCACTTCTGCACTTGCAACCCCCACTCACTCTCCCCTTCTCTTCCTGCATCCCCCCACTCACACTCCCCATCTCCACCTGCACCCCCCCACTCACACTCCGCTTCTCCATCTGCACCCACCACTCACACTCCCTTTCTCCATCTGCACCCCCCACTCACACGCCCCTTCTTCACCTGACCCCTCCCCCACTCATACTCCCCTTCTCCACCTGCAACCCCCCACTCACACGCCCCTTCTCCACCTGCATCCCCCAACTCACATTCCCCTTCCTCAGCTGCACACCCCCACTCACATTCCCCTTCTCACCTGCATCCCCCAACTCACACTCCCCTTCTCCACCTGCACCCCGCTCTCATACTCCCCTTCTCCAGCTGCAAGCCCCCACTCACACACCCCTTCTCCACTTGCACACCGCCCGTCACACTCCCCTTCTCCACCTGCACCCCCCACTCACACTGCACTTGTCCACATGCACCCCCCACTCACACTCCCCTTCTCCACCTGCAGCCCCCCACTCACACTCCCCTTCTCCATCTGCACCCCCCACTCACACGCCGCTTCTCCATCTGCAACCGCACTCACACGCTCCTTCTCCATCTGCACCCACCACACACACTCCCCTCTTCCCTGCACCCCCCACTCATACTCCCCTTCTGCACCTGCACCCACCCACTCACACTCCCCTTCTCCATCTGCACCCCCCACTCACACGTCCCTTCTCCATCTGCACCCCCCACTCATACTCCCCTTCTCCACCTGCAGCCCACACTCACACTTCCTTTCTCCACCTGCACACTCCCCACTCACCCTCCCCTTCTCACCTGCACCCCCCACTCCAACTCACACTTCCACTTCTCCACCTGCAACCCCCACTTACACTCCCCTTCTCTTCATGCACCCCCCCACTCACAATCCCCGTCTGCACCTGCACCCCCACACTCACAGTCCCCTTCTCCACCTGCACCCCCCACTCACACTCCCCTTCTCCACTTGCACACCCTCACTCACACACCCCTTCTCCTCCTGCACCCCCCACTCACCCTCCACTTGTCTACATGCACACCCCACTCACTCTCCCCTTCTCCACCTGCACCCCACACTCACACTCCACTTCTGCACCTGCACACCCCTCTCACACTCCCCTTCTCCACCTGCCTGCCCCACTCACACTCCCCTCCTCCACCTGCACCCCCCCACTCACACTCCTCTTCTCCACCTGCATCCCCCAACCCACATTCCCCTTCTCCAGCTGCACACCCCCACTCACATTCCCCTTCTCGACCTGCATGCCCCAACTCACACTCCCCTTCTCCACCTGCACCTCCCTCTCACACTCCCCTTCTCCACCTGCACCCCCCCACTCACACTCCTCTTCTCCACCTGCATCCCCCAACCCACACTCCCCTTCTCCACCTGCACCCCCCCACTCACACTCCCCTTCTCCATCTGTACCCCCCACTCACACGCCCCTTCTCCATTTGCAACCGCACTCACACTCTCCTTCTCCATCTGCTCCCACCACTCACACTCCCCTCTCCACTGCACCCCCCACTCATACTCCCCTTCTGCACCTGCACCTCCCCACTCACACTCCCCTTTTCCATCTGCACCCCCCACTCACATGTCCCTTCTCCATCTGCACCCCCCACTCATACTCCCCTTCTCCACCTGCAACCCCCACTCACACTCCGCTTCTCCACTTGCAGCCCCCACTCATACTCCCCTTCTCCACCTGCAGTCTCCACTCACACTCCACTTGTCCACATGCTCCTGCCACTAACACTCCCTTCTCCACCTGCACCCCACACTCGCACTCCCCTTCTCCACCTGCGCCCCACACTTACACTCCCCTTCTCTACATGCACCCCCCCACTCACAATCCCCGTCTGCACCTGCAACCCCCCACTCACAGTCCCCTTCTCCATCTGCACCCCCCACTCACACTCCCCTTCTCCACTTGCACACTCTCACTCACACTCCCCTTCTCCATTTGCCTCACCCATTCAGTTTCCTTTTCTCCACCTGCACCCACCACTCACACTCCCCTTCTCTACCTGCACGACCCACTCACACTCCCCTTCTCCACTTGCACACTCTCACTCACACAATCCTTCTCCACCTGCACCCCCCACTCACACTCCACTTGTCTACGTGCACCCCCCACCCGCACTCCCCTTCTCCACCTGCACCCCACACTCACACTCCCCTTCTCCACCTGACCCCCCCCCCACTCACTCTCCCCGTGCCCACCTGCAACCCCCCACTCAGATGCCCCTTCTCCACCTGTCCCCTCCCACTCACACTCCCCTTCTCCACTTGCACTCCCCCACTCACACTCCCCTTCTCCACCTGTACCCCCCACTCACACTGCACTTGTCCACCTGCACCCCCCACTCACACTCCCCATCTCCAAATGCACCCCCCCACTCACACTCCCCTTCTCCATCTGCACACCCCACTCTCACGCCCCTTCTCCATCTGCACCCCCCACTCACACTCCCCTTCTCCATCTGCACCCACCACTCACAATCCCCTTCTCCATCTGCACCCGCCACTCATACTCCCCTTTTCCAACTGAACCCCCCCTCTCACTACTCCCCTTCTCCATCTGCAGCCCCACTCGCAGGCCCCTTCTCCAATTACATCCCCCACTCTCCCTCCCCTTCTCTACCTGACCCCCCATACCCACACTCCCCTTCTCCACCTGCAACCCCCCTCTCACACTTCCCTTCTCCACCTGCAACCCCCACTCACACTCCCCTTCTCCAACTGCAACCCCCTTACTCACACTCCACTTCTCCCCCTGCAACCCCCCACTCACACACCCCTCCTCCTCCTGCAACCCCCCTCTCACACTTGCATTTCTCCACCTGCAACCCCGCCACTAACACTCCCCCTCTCGACCTGCAACTCCCACTCACACTCCCCTTTTCCACCTGCTGCCCCACTCACAGTCCCCTTCTGCACCTGCACCCCCGCACTCACACTCCCCTTCTCCAGCTGCACACCCCCGTCACACTCCCCTTTTCCACCTGCTCTCCCCACTCACACTCCCCTTCTGCACCTGCACCCCCCCACTCACACTCCCCTTCTCCACCTGCACCCCCCTCTCACATTCCCCTTCTCCAGCTGCACGTCCCCACTCACACACCCCTTCTCCACTTGCACCACCACTCACACTGCCCTTCTCCACCTGCACCCCCCCACTCACACTCCACTTCTCTACCTGCACCCCCCACCCCCACTCCCCTTCTCCAACTGAACCCCCCCACTCACACTCCCCTTCTCCATTTGCAGCCCCACTCACAGGCCCCTTCTCCAATTACATCCCCCACTCTCCCTCCTCTTCTCTACCTGACACCCCATAGCCACACTCCCCTTCTCCATCTGCACCCCCCACTCACACTCCCCTTCTCCACCCGCAGCCCCGCCACTAACACTCCCCCTCTCGACCTGCAACCCCCACTCACACTACCCTTTTCCAACTGCTGCCCCCGCTCACAGTCCCCTTCTCCAACTGCCCCCTCCCACTCACACGCCCTTTCTCCACCTGCACCCCACACTCACACTTGCATTTCTCCACCTGCAACCCCGCCACTAACACTCCCCCTCTCGACCTGCAACTCCCACTAACACTCCCCTTTTCCACCTGCTGTCCCCACTCACACTCCCTTTCACCACCTGCCCACCCCACTCACACTCCCCTTCTCCAGTTGCAGCCCCCCACTCACACTCCCCTTCTCCACCTGCAGTCCCCACTCACACGCCACTTGTCCACATGCACCTGCCACTCACAGTCCCCTTCTCCTCTTGCACCCCACACTCCCAGTCCCCTTCTGCACCTGCACCCCACACTCACACTCCCCTTCTCCACCTGCAACCCCCCACTCACACTTTCATTTTTCTACCTGCACCCTCCCCCACTCACACTCCCCATCTCCACCTGCACCCCCCCAATCTCGCTCCCCTTCTCCATCTGCACCCACCACTCACACTCCCCTTCTCCATCTGCACCCCACCCTCACACGCCCCTTAACCCCCTGACCGCCCCCCCACTCATACTCCCCTTCTCCACCTGCAACCCCCCACTCACATGCCCCTTCGCCACCTGATCGCCCCCACTCATACTCCCATTCTCCACCTGCATCCCCTCACTCACACTCACCTTCTCCAACTGCCCCCCCCACTCACACTCCCCTCCTCCACTTGCATCCCCTCACTCACACTCCCCTTCTCCAACTGCCCGCCCCACTCACACTCCCCTCCTCCACCTGCACCCCTTCACTCACACTCCCCTTCTCCACCTGACCCCCCATACTAACACTCCCCTTCTCCACCTGCACCCCTCCACTCACACTCCCCTTTTCCACCTGCACCCACCACTCACACTCCCCTTCTCCAACTGCGCCCCCCCTCACATTCCCCTTCTCCATCTGCACCCCCCCACTCACACACCCCTTCTCCTCCTGCCTCCCCCACTCACATTCCTTTTCTCCCCTTGCACCCGCCACTCAAACTCCAATTCTCCACCTGCCTCCTCCACTCACAAAACTTTTCTCCACCTGCACCCTCCCACACAAACTCCCCTTTTCCAGCTGCAACCCCCACTCACACTCATCTTCTGCAACTGCACCCCCCCACTCGCATTCCCCTTCTCCACCTGCCCGCCCCACTCACACTCCCCTCCTCCACCTGCACCCCCTCACTCACACTCCCCTTCTCCACCTGCAGCCCACCCACACACATTTCCCTTCTCCACCTGCCCCCCCGACTCACACTCCACTTGTCCACCTGCACACCCCACTCACACTCCCCATCTCCAAATGCACCACCCACTCCCCCTCCCCTTCTCCACCTGCATCCCCCCCACGCACACTCCCCTTCTCCATCTGCACCCCCCACTCACACGCCCCTTCTGCATCTGCACCCCCCACTCACACTCCCCTTCTCCATCTGCACCCAGCACTCACAATCCCCTTCTCCAACTGCACCCGCCACTCACACTCCCCTTCTCTACCTGCACCCCACCCACACACACTTCCCTTCTCCACCTGCCCCCCCACTCCCACTCCCCTTTTCCACATGCACCTGCCACTAACACTCCCCATCTCCACCTGCACCCCACTCCCACTCCCCTTCTCCACCTGCGCCCCACACTCGCACGCCCCTTCTCCACCTGCACCCACACTCTCACTTCCTTTCTCCACCTGCAACCCCCCACTCACACTACACCTTCTCCACCTGCACCCCCCACTCACACTTCCACTTCTACAACTGCACCCCCCAGTCACACTCCACTTCTCTACCTGCACCCCCCCCACCCACTCTCCCCATCTCCACCTGCTCACCCCCACTCACACTCCCCTTCTCCACCTGCACCCCCCCAACTCACACTCCACCTCCCCACTTGCACCCCCCCACTCATACTCCCCTTCAACACCTGCAACCACCACTCACACTCCCCTTCTCTACCTGCCCCCCCCCACTCACATTCCCCATCACCACCTGCACCCCCCACTCACACTCCCCTTCTCCATCTGCACCCCCCACTCACACTCCCCTTCTCCACCTGCCTCCCCATTCACTTTCCTTTTCCTCACCTGCACCGCACACTCACACTCCCCTTCTCCACTTGCACCCGCCCACTCACACTCCCCTTCAACACCTGCAACCCCCACTCACACACCCCTTCTCCTCCTGCACTCCCCCCACTCACACTACCCTTCTCTACCTGACCCCCAATGCTCACACTCCCCTTCTCCACCCGCACCCCCCCACTCACACTCCCCTTCTACACCTGCAACCCCCACTCACACTCCACTTCTCCATCTGCACCCCCTACTCACAGTCCCCTTTTGCACCTGCACCCACCGCTCTCACTCCCCTTCTCCAGCTGCTCCTGCCACTCACACTCCCCTTCTCCACCTGCACCCCCCACTCACACTCCACTTCCCCACTTGCACCCCCCCACTCATACTCCCCTTCAACACCTGCCACCACCACTCACACTCCCCTTCTCCAGCTGCACCCCCCCAACTCACATTCCCCTTCTCCACATGCACTCCTGCCCACTAACACTCCGCTTCTCCACCCGCATCCGCCACTCACACTCGTCTTCTCCAGCTGAAACTCCCACGCACACTCCCCTTCTCCACTTGCACCCCACCACTCACACTCCCCTTCTCCAACTGCACCCCCACTCACACTCCACTTCTCAACGTGCACCCCCACTCACACTCCCCTTCTCCACCTGCACCCCCCACTCACACTCCCCTTCTCCACCTGCACCCCACACTCACACTCCCCTTCTCCACCTGCACCCCCCCACTCACAGTCCCCTTCTCCGTCTGCACCTACCCACTCTCACTGCCCTTCTCCATTTGCACCCCCTCACTCATAATGCCCTTCTCCATCTGCACCCCCCACTCACACTCCCCTTCTCCACGTGCGCCCCCCACTCACACTCCCCTTCTCCAGCTGCAGCCCTGCCACTAACACTCCCCTTCTCCACCAGCAACTCCCACTCACACTCCCCTTTTCCACCTGCTGCCCCCACTCACAGTCCCCTTCTCCACCTGCCCTCCCACTCACTCCCTTTCTCCACCTGCACCCCCGACTCACACTCCCCTTCTCCACTTGCAGCCCCCCACTCACACTCCCCTTCTCCACCTGCAGTCCCCACTCACACGCCACTTGTCCACATGCACCTGCCACTCACAGTCCCCTTCTCCTCTTGCACCCCACACTCTCAGTCCCCTTCTACACCTGCACCCCACACTCACACTCCCCTTCTCCACCTGCACCGCTCCCTCTCACACTTCCCTTCTCCACCTGCAACCCCCCACTCACACTACACCTTCTCTACCTGCACACCCCCAACTCACACTCCCCTTCTCCATCTGCACCCACCATTCACACTCCCCTTCTCCATCTGCACCCCCACTCACACGCCCCTTCTTGACCCCCCCCAACTCATACTCCCCTTCTCCACCTGCAACCCCCACTCACATGCTCCTTCTCCACCAGACCGCCCCTACTCACTCTCCCCGTCTCCACCTGCCACCCGCCACTCACAAGCCCCTTCTCCACCTGACCCCACCCACGCACACTCCCCTTCTCCACCTGTACCCCCCACTCACACTGCACTTGTCCACATGCACCCCCCACTCACACTCCCCTTCTCCACCTGCACCCCTCCCACTTATACTTCCCTTCTCCCCCTGCAACCCCCCACTCACACTTCCCCTTCTCCACCTGCATTCCCCCCACTCACACTCCCCTTCTCCACCTGCACCCCCCCCAACTCACACTTCCACTTCTCCAACTCCTTCCCCCAGTCACACTCCACTTCTCTACCTGCATCCCCCACCCACACTCCCCATCTCCACCTGCACACCCCCACTCACACTCCCCTTCTCCAACTGCCCCCCCGACTCACACTCCCCTACTCCCTCTGCACACCCCACTCACACTCCCCTTCTCCATCTGCACCCCCCACTCACACGCCCCTTCTCCATCTGCACCCCCCACTCACACTGCCCTTCTCCATCTGCACCCACCACTCACAATCCCCTTCTCTATCTGCACCCCCCACTCATACTCCCCTTCTCCACCTGCATCCCCCCACTCACACTCCCCTTCTCCATCTGCACCCCCCACTCACACGCCCCTTATCCAATTGCTCCCACCACTCCCCCTCCCCTTCTCCACCTGCACCCCCACACTCACACTCCCCTTCTCCATCTGCACCCCCTATACTCACATGCCCCATCTCCACCTGCACCCCTCCCACACACACTTCCCTTCTCCACCTGCCCCCCCACTCACACTCTCCTTCTCCACCTGACCCCCAATACTCACGCTCCCCTTCTCCACCTGCAACCCCCAATCACACTCCACTTGTCCACCTGCACCCCCCAATCACACTCCCCTTCTCCACCTGCACCCCCCACTCACACTCCCCTTTCCTCACTTGCACCCCCTACTCACACTCCGCTTCTGCACCTGCACCCCCCAATCACAGCCCCCTTCTCCACTTGCAGCCCCCCACTCACACCCCCCTTCTCCACCTGCAGTCCCCACTCACACTCCCCTTCTCCACCTGGCGCCCCCCCCCTCACACACCCCCATTCACACCCCCATTCTCTACCTGCACCCCAACTCACACTCCCCTTCTCCACCTGCAGCCCCCACTCACACTCCCCTTCTCCACCTGCACCCCCGCTCTCACACTCCCCTTCTCCATCTGCACCTACCCACTCACACTGCCCTTCTCCATCTGCACCCCCCACTCACACTCCCCTTCTCCACCTGCTCCCCCCACTCACACTCCCCTTCTCCAGCTGCAGCCCTGCCACTAACACACCCCTTCTCCACCTGCAACTCCCACTCACACTCCCCTTTTCCACCTGCTGCCCCCACTCACAGTCCCCTACTCCACCTGCCCCCCCACTCACACTCCCTTTCTCCACCTGCAGCCCGAACTCACACTCCCCTTCTCCACTTGCAGCCCCCCACTCACACTCCCCTTCTCCACCTGCAGTCCTCACTCACACTCCACTTGTCCACATGCACCTGCCACTCACAGTCACCTTCTCCACCTGCACCGCACTCTCACACTCCCCTTCTCCATCTGCACCCCTCCCACTCACATTTCCCTTCTCCACCTGCAACCCCCCACTCACACTACACCTTCTCCACCTGCACACCCCCCACTCTGACTCCCCTTCTCCTTCTGCACCCACCACTCACACTCCCCTTCTACATCTGAGCGCCCCACTCACACGCCCCTTCTCCACCTGCAGTCCCCACTCACACTCCACTTGTCCACATGCACCTGTCACTCACAGTCCCCTTCTCCACCTGCAACCCCCACTCACACTACACCTTCTCCTCCTGCACACCCCCCACTCACACTCCCCTTCTCCTTCTGCACCCACCACTCACACTCCCCTTCTCCATCTGAGCGCGCCACTCACTCGCCCCTTCTCCACCTGACACCCCCCACTCACACTCCCCTTCTCCATCTGCACCCACCACTCACACTCCATTTCTCCATCTGCACCCCCCACTCACACGCCCCTTCTCCACCTGACCCCCCCCCCACTCATACTCCCCTTCTCCACCTGCAACCCCCCACTCACACGCCCCTTCTCCACCTGACCCCCCCCCATACTCCCTTTCTCCACCTGCAAGCCCCCACTCACACTCAACTTCTGCACCTGCACCCCACACTCACACTCCCCTTCTCCACCTGCACCCCCCCACTCACAGTCCCCTTCCCCGTCTGCACATACCCACTCTCACTCCCCTTCTCCATTTGCACCCCCCCACTCACAATGCCCTTCTCCATCTGCACCCCCCACTCACACTCCCCTTCTCCACGTGCGCCCCCCACTCACACTCCCCTTCTCCAGCTGCAGCCCTGCCACTAACACTCCCCTTCTCCACCAGCAACTCCCACTCACACTCCCCTTTTCCACCTGCTGCCCCCACTCACAGTCCCCTTCTCCACCTGCCCTCCCACTCACTCCCTTTCTCCACCTGCACCCCCACTCACACTCCCCTTCTCCACTTGCAGCCCCCCACTCACACGCCCCTTCTCCACCTGCAGTCCCCACTCATACGCCACTTGTCCACATGCACCTGCCACTCACAGTCCCCTTCTCCTCTAGCACCCCACACTCCCAGTCCCCTTCTACACCTGCACCCCACACTCACACTCCCCTTCTCCACCTGCACCCCTCCCACTCACACTTCCCTTCTCCACCTGCAACTCCCCACTCACACTACACCTACTCCACCTGCAGACCCCCAACTCACACTCCCCTTCTCCATCTGCACCCACCATTCACACTCCCCTTCTCCATCTGCACCCCCACTCACACGCCCCTTCTTGACCCCCCCCAACTCATACTCCCCTTCTCCACCTGCAACCCCCACTCACATGCTCCTTCTCCACCAGACCGCCCCTACTCACTCTCCCCGTCTCCACCTGCCACCCGCCACTCACAAGCCCCTTCTCCACCTGACCCCACCCACGCACACTCCCCTTCTCCACCTGTACCCCCCACTCACACTGCACTTGTCCACATGCACCCCCCACTCACACTCCCCTTCTCCACCTGCACCCCTCCCACTTATACTTCCCTTCTCCCCCTGCAACCCCCCACTCACACTTCCCCTTCTCCACCTGCATTCCCCCCACTCACACTCCCCTTCTCCACCTGCACCCCCCCCAACTCACACTTCCACTTCTCCAACTCCTTCCCCCAGTCACACTCCACTTCTCTACCTGCATCCCCCACCCACACTCCCCATCTCCACCTGCACACCCCCACTCACACTCCCCTTCTCCAACTGCCCCCCCGACTCACACTCCCCTACTCCCTCTGCACACCCCACTCACCCTCCCCTTCTCCATCTGCACCCCCCACTCACACGCCCCTTCTCCATCTGCACCCCCCACTCACACTGCCCTTCTCCATCTGCACCCACCACTCACAATCCCCTTCTCTATCTGCACCCCCCACTCATACTCCCCTTCTCCATCTGCATCCCCCCACTCACACTCCCCTTCTCCATCTGCACCCCCCACTCACACGCCCCTTATCCAATTGCTCCCACCACTCCCCCTCCCCTTCTCCACCTGCACCCCCACACTCACACTCCCCTTCTCCATCTGCACCCCCTATACTCACATGCCCCATCTCCACCTGCACCCCTCCCACACACACTTCCCTTCTCCACCTGCCCCCCCACTCACACTCTCCTTCTCCACCTGACCCCCAATACTCACGCTCCCCTTCTCCACCTGCAACCCCCAATCACACTCCACTTGTCCACCTGCACCCCCCAATCACACTCCCCTTCTCCACCTGCACCCCCCACTCACACTCCCCTTTCCTCACTTGCACCCCCTACTCACACTCCGCTTCTGCACCTGCACCCCCCAATCACAGCCCCCTTCTCCACTTGCAGCCCCCCACTCACACCCCCCTTCTCCACCTGCAGTCCCCACTCACACTCCCCTTCTCCACCTGGCCCCCCCCCCCCTCACACACCCCCATTCACACCCCCATTCTCTACCTGCACCCCAACTCACACTCCCCTTCTCCACCTGCAGCCCCCACTCACACTCCCCTTCTCCACCTGCACCCCCGCTCTCACACTCCCCTTCTCCATCTGCACCTACCCACTCACACTGCCCTTCTCCATCTGCACCCCCCACTCACACTCCCCTTCTCCACCTGCTCCCCCCACTCACACTCCCCTTCTCCAGCTGCAGCCCTGCCACTAACACACCCCTTCTCCACCTGCAACTCCCACTCACACTCCCCTTTTCCACCTGCTGCCCCCACTCACAGTCCCCTACTCCACCTGCCCCCCCACTCACACTCCCTTTCTCCACCTGCAGCCCGAACTCACACTCCCCTTCTCCACTTGCAGCCCCCCACTCACACTCCCCTTCTCCACCTGCAGTCCTCACTCACACTCCACTTGTCCACATGCACCTGCCACTCACAGTCACCTTCTCCACCTGCACCGCACTCTCACACTCCCCTTCTCCATCTGCACCCCTCCCACTCACATTTCCCTTCTCCACCTGCAACCCCCCACTCACACTACACCTTCTCCACCTGCACACCCCCCACTCTGACTCCCCTTCTCCTTCTGCACCCACCACTCACACTCCCCTTCTACATCTGAGCGCCCCACTCACACGCCCCTTCTCCACCTGCAGTCCCCACTCACACTCCACTTGTCCACATGCACCTGTCACTCACAGTCCCCTTCTCCACCTGCAACCCCCACTCACACTACACCTTCTCCTCCTGCACACCCCCCACTCACACTCCCCTTCTCCTTCTGCACCCACCACTCACACTCCCCTTCTCCATCTGAGCGCGCCACTCACTCGCCCCTTCTCCACCTGACACCCCCCACTCACACTCCCCTTCTCCATCTGCACCCACCACTCACACTCCATTTCTCCATCTGCACCCCCCACTCACACGCCCCTTCTCCACCTGACCCCCCCCCCACTCATACTCCCCTTCTCCACCTGCAACCCCCCACTCACACGCCCCTTCTCCACCTGACCCCCCCCCATACTCCCTTTCTCCACCTGCAAGCCCCCACTCACACTCAACTTCTGCACCTGCACCCCACACTCACACTCCCCTTCTCCACCTGCACCCCCCCACTCACAGTCCCCTTCCCCGTCTGCACATACCCACTCTCACTCCCCTTCTCCATTTGCACCCCCCCACTCACAATGCCCTTCTCCATCTGCACCCCCCACTCACACTCCCCTTCTCCACGTGCGCCCCCCACTCACACTCCCCTTCTCCAGCTGCAGCCCTGCCACTAACACTCCCCTTCTCCACCAGCAACTCCCACTCACACTCCCCTTTTCCACCTGCTGCCCCCACTCACAGTCCCCTTCTCCACCTGCCCTCCCACTCACTCCCTTTCTCCACCTGCACCCCCACTCACACTCCCCTTCTCCACTTGCAGCCCCCCACTCACACGCCCCTTCTCCACCTGCAGTCCCCACTCATACGCCACTTGTCCACATGCACCTGCCACTCACAGTCCCCTTCTCCTCTAGCACCCCACACTCCCAGTCCCCTTCTACACCTGCACCCCACACTCACACTCCCCTTCTCCACCTGCACCCCTCCCACTCACACTTCCCTTCTCCACCTGCAACTCCCCACTCACACTACACCTACTCCACCTGCAGACCCCCAACTCACACTCCCCTTCTCCATCTGCACCCACCATTCACACTCCCCTTCTCCATCTGCACCCCCACTCACACGCCCCTTCTTGACCCCCCCCAACTCATACTCCCCTTCTCCACCTGCAACCCCCACTCACATGCTCCTTCTCCACCAGACCGCCCCTACTCACTCTCCCCGTCTCCACCTGCAACCCGCCACTCACACTCCCCTTCTCCACCTGACCCCACCCACGCACACTCCCCTTCTCCACCTGTACCCCCCACTCACACTGCACTTGTCCACATGCACCCCCCACTCACACTCCCCTTCTCCACCTGCACCCCTCCCTCTTATACTTCCCTTCTCCCCCTGCAACCCCCCACTCACACTTCCCCTTCTCCACCTGCATTCCCCCCACTCACACTCCCCTTCTCCACCTGCACCCCCCCCAACTCACACTTCCACTTCTCCAACTCCTTCCCCCAGTCACACTCCACTTCTCTACCTGCACCCCCCACCCACACTCCCCATCTCCACCTGCACACCCCCACTCACACTCCCCTTCTCCAACTGCCCCCCCGACTCACACTCCCCTACTCCCTCTGCACACCCCACTCACACTCCCCTTCTCCCCTGCATTCCCCACTCATACTATCCTTCTACATCTGCACCCCCCCCACTCACGCTCCCCTTCTCCATCGGCACCCCCCACTCACACGCCCCTTCTCCATCTGCACCCCCCACTCACACTGTCCTTCTCCATCTGCACCCACCACTCACAATCCCCTTCTCCATCTGCACCCCCCACTCATACTCCCCTTCTCCACCTGCATCCCCCCACTCACACTCCCCTTCTCCATCTGCACCCCCCACTCACACGCCCCTTATCCAATTGCACCCACCACTCCCCCTCCCCTTCTCCACCTGACCCCCTATACTCACATGCCCCTTCTCCACCTGCACCCTTCCCACTTATACTTCCCTTCTCCCCCTGCAACCCCCCTCTCACACTTCCCCTTCTACACCTGCATTCCCCCCACTCACACTCCCCTTCTCCACCTGCACCCCACGCTCTCAGTTCCTTTCTCCACCTGTAACCCACCACTCACACTTCCCATCTCCACCTGCACACCCCCCACTCACACTCCCCTTCTCCACCTGCACCCCCCACTCACACTCCCCTTCTCCACTTGCACCCCCTACTCACACTCCGCTTCTGCACCTGCACCCCCCACTCACACCCCCCTTCTCCTCTTGCAGCCCCCCACTCACACCCTCCTTCTCCACCTGCAGTCCCCATTCATACTCCACTTGTCCACATGCACCTGACACTAACACTCCCCTTCTCCACCTGCACCCCACACTCCCACTCACCTTCTCCACCTGCGCACCACACTCGCACTCCCCTTCTCCACCAGCACCCCACGCTCACAGTTCCTTTCTCCACCTGTAACCCACCACTCACAATACACCTTCTCCACCTGCACACCCCCCACTCACACTCCCCTTCTCCACCTGCACCCGCCCCCCTACTCACACTTCCACTTCTCCACCTGCACCCCCCCACTCACACTCCCCGTCTCCACCTGCACCCCCCCATTCACACGCGCCTCCTCCACCTGCAAACCCCCTCTCACACTCCCCTTCTCCACCTGCAACCCCCACTCACACTCCCCTTCTCCAACTGCAACCCCCTTACTCACACTCCCCTTCTCCCCCTGCAACACCCCACTCACACACCCCTTCTCCTCCTGCACCCCCCCACTCACAGTCCCCTTCTCGATCTGCACCCCCCACTCACGCGCCCCTCCTCCACCAGCAACCCCCCTCTCACACTTCCCTTCTCCACCTGCAACCCCCACTCACACTCCCCTTCTCCAACTGCAACCCCCTTACTCACACTCCCCTTCTCCCCCTGCAACCCCCCACTCACACACCCCTTCTCCTCCTGCAGCCCTGCACTCACACTCCCCTGCTCCCCCTGCACCCTCCCACTCACACTCCCCTTCTCCAGCTGCAACCCCCCCACTCACACTCCCCTTCTCCACCTGCCTCCCCACTCACTTTCCTTTTCTCCACCTGCACCCCCCACTCACACTCCCCTTCTCCAACTGCAACCCCCTCAATCACACTCCCCTTCTCCCCTGCAACCCCCCTCTCACACACCCCTTCTCCTCCTGCAGCCCCGCACTCACATTCCCCTTCTCCCCCTGCACCCTCCCACTCACACTCCCCTTCTCCTCCTGCTGGCCCGCACTCACACTCCCCTTCTCCCCCTGCACCCCCCCCACTCACACGCCCCTTCTCCACCTCCAGCCCCCAATTACACACCCCTTCTGCCCCTGCACCCCACACTCACACTCCCCTTCTCCATCTGCACCCCCCCACTTACACTCCCCTTCTCCATCTGCACCCCCCACTCACACCCCCCTTCTCCACCAGCAGCCCCGCCACTAACACTCCCCCTCTCGACCTGCAACCCCCACTTACACTACCCTTTTCCAACTGCTGCCCCCACTCACAGTCCCCTACTCCAACTGCCCCCCACCCCACTCACACTCCTTTTCTCCACCTGCACCCCACACTCACACTCCCCTTCTCCACCTGCAACCCCCCACTCACACTTGCATTTCTCCTCCAGCAACCCCGCCACTAACACTCCCCCTCTCGACCTGCAACTCCCACTCACACTCCCCTTTCCTCCTGCTGCCCCCACTCACACTCCCTTTCTCCACCTGCACCCCTCCCACTCACACTCCCCTTCTCCACCTGCAACCCCCCACTCACACTTTCATTTTTCTACCTGCACCCCCCCCACTCACACTCCCCATCTCTACCTGCACCCCCCCACTCTCGCTCCCCTTCTCCATCTGCACCCACCACTCACACTCCCCTTCTCCATCTGCACCCCACACTCACACGCCCCTTAACCCCATGACCGCCCCCCCACTCATACTCCCCTTCTCCACCTGCAACGTCCCACTCACACGCCCCTTCGCCACCTGAACCCCCCCACTCATACTCCCTTTCTCCACCTGCATCCCCTCACTCACACTCCCCTTCTCCAACTGCCCCCCCCACTCACACTCCCCTCCTCCACTTGCATCCCCTCACTCACACTCCCCTTCTCCAACTGCCCGCCCCACTCACACTCCCCTCCTCCACCTGCACCCCTTCACTCACACTCCCCTTCTCCACCTGACCACCCATACTAACACTCCCCTTCTCCACCTGCACCCCCCCACTCACACTCCCCTTTTCCATCTGCACCCCCCCACTCACACTCACCTTCTCCACCTGCACCCACCACTCACACTCCCCTTCTCCACCTGCAGCCCGCACTCACACTCCCCTTTTCCACTTGCAGCCCCCCATTCACACTCCCCTTCTCCACCTGCAGTCCCCACTCACACTCCACTTGTCCACATGCAACCCCCACTCACACTCCCCTTCTCCACCTGACCCCACCCACGCACACTCATCTTCTCCACCTGTACCCCCCACTCACACTGCACTTGTCCACATGCACCCCCCACTCACACTCCCCTTCTCCACCTGCACCCCTCCCTCTTATACTTCCCTTCTCCCCCTGCAACCCCCCACTCACACTTCCCCTTCTCCACCTGCATTCCCCCCACTCACACTCCCCTTCTCCACCTGCACCCCCCCCAACTCACACTTCCACTTCTCCAACTCCTTCCCCCAGTCACACTCCACTTCTCTACCTGCACCCCCCACCCACACTCCCCATCTCCACCTGCACACCCCCACTCACACTCCCCTTCTCCATCTGCACCCCCCACTCACACTGCCCTTCTCCATCTGCACCCACCACTCACAATCCCCTTCTCCATCTGCACCCCCCACTCATACTCCCCTTCTCCATCTGCACCCCCCACTCACACGCCCCTTATCCAATTGCACCCACCACTCCCCCTCCCCTTCTCCACCTGACCCCCTATACTCACATGCCCCTTCTCCACCTGCACCCTTCCCACTTATACTTCCCTTCTCCCCCTGCAACCCCCCTCTCACACTTCCCCTTCTACACCTGCATTCCCCCCACTCACACTCCCCTTCTCCACCTGCACCCCACGCTCTCAGTTCCTTTCTCCACCTGTAACCCACCACTCACACTTCCCATCTCCACCTGCACACCCCCCACTCACACTCCCCTTCTCCACCTGCACCTCCCACTCACACTCCCCTTCTCCACTTGCACCCCCTACTCACACTCCGCTTCTGCACCTGCACCCCCCACTCACACCCCCCTTCTCCTCTTGCAGCCCCCCACTCACACCCTCCTTCTCCACCTGCAGTCCCCATTCATACTCCACTTGTCCACATGCACCTGACACTAACACTCCCCTTCTCCACCTGCACCCCACACTCCCACTCACCTTCTCCACCTGCGCACCACACTTGCACTCCCCTTCTCCACCAGCACCCCACGCTCACAGTTCCTTTCTCCACCTGTAACCCACCACTCACAATACACCTTCTCCACCTGCACACCCCCCACTCACACTCCCCTTCTCCACCTGCACCCGCCCCCCCACTCACACTTCCACTTCTCCACCTGCACCCCCCCACTCACACTCCCCGTCTCCACCTGCACCCCCCCATTCACACGCGCATCCTCCACCTGCAAACCCCCTCTCACACTCCCCTTCTCCACCTGCAACCCCCACTCACACTCCCCTTCTCCAACTGCAACCCCCTTACTCACACTCCCCTTCTCCCCCTGCAACACCCCACTCACACACCCCTTCTCCTCCTGCACCCCCCCACTCACAGTCCCCTTCTCCATCTGCACCCCCCACTCACGCGCCCCTCCTCCACCAGCAACCCCCCTCTCACACTTCCCTTCTCCACCTGCAACCCCCACTCACACTCCCCTTCTCCAACTGCAACCCCCTTACTCACACTCCCCTTCTCCCCCTGCAACCCCCCACTCACACACCCCTTCTCCTCCTGCAGCCCTGCACTCACACTCCCCTTCTCCCCCTGCACCCTCCCACTCACACTCCCCTTCTCCAGCTGCAACCCCCCCACTCACACTCCCCTTCTCCACCTGCCTCCCCACTCACTTTCCTTTTCTCCACCTGCACCCCCCACTCACACTCCCCTTCTCCAACTGCAACCCCCTCAATCACACTCCCCTTCTCCCCTGCAACCCCCCACTCACACACCCCTTCTCCTCCTGCAGCCCCGCACTCACATTCCCCTTCTCCCCCTGCACCCTCCCACTCACACTCCCCTTCTCCTCCTGCTGGCCCGCACTCACACTCCCCTTCTCCCCCTGCACCCCCCCACTCACACGCCCCTTCTCCACCTCCAGCCCCCAATTACACACCCCTTCTGCCCCTGCACCCCACACTCACACTCCCCTTCTCCATCTGCACCCCCCCACTTACACTCCCCTTCTCCATCTGCACCCCCCACTCACACTCCCCTTCTCCACCAGCAGCCCCGCCACTAACACTCCCCCTCTCGACCTGCAACCCCCACTTACACTACCCTTTTCCAACTGCTGCCCCCACTCACAGTCCCCTACTCCAACTGCCCCCCACCCCACTCACACTCCTTTTCTCCACCTGCACCCCACACTCACACTCCCCTTCTCCACCTGCAACCCCCCACTCACACTTGCATTTCTCCTCCAGCAACCCCGCCACTAACACTCCCCCTCTCGACCTGCAACTCCCACTCACACTCCCCTTTCCACCTGCTGCCCCCACTCACACTCCCTTTCTCCACCTGCACCCCTCCCACTCACACTCCCCTTCTCCACCTGCAACCCCCCACTCACACTTTCATTTTTCTACCTGCACCCCCCCCACTCACACTCCCCATCTCTACCTGCACCCCCCCACTCTCGCTCCCCTTCTCCATCTGCACCCACCACTCACACTCCCCTTCTCCATCTGCACCCCACACTCACACGCCCCTTAACCCCCTGACCGCCCCCCCACTCATACTCCCCTTCTCCACCTGCAACGTCCCACTCACACGCCCCTTCGCCACCTGAACCCCCCCACTCATACTCCCTTTCTCCACCTGCATCCCCTCACTCACACTCCCCTTCTCCAACTGCCCCCCCCACTCACACTCCCCTCCTCCACTTGCATCCCCTCACTCACACTCCCCTTCTCCAACTGCCCGCCCCACTCACACTCCCCTCCTCCACCTGCACCCCTTCACTCACACTCCCCTTCTCCACCTGACCACCCATACTAACACTCCCCTTCTCCACCTGCACCCCCCCACTCACACTCCCCTTTTCCACCTGCACCCCCCCCACTCACACTCACCTTCTCCACCTGCACCCACCACTCACACTCCCCTTCTCCACCTGCAGCCCGCACTCACACTCCCCTTTTCCACTTGCAGCCCCCCATTCACACTCCCCTTCTCCACCTGCAGTCCCCACTCACACTCCACTTGTCCACATGCACTTGTCACTCACACTCCCCTTCTCCTTCTGCACCCACCACTCACAATCCCCTTCTCCATCTGAGCGCGCCACTCACTCGCCCCTTCTCCACCTGCACCCCCACTCACACTCCCCTTCTCCACCTGCACCCCACACTCACACTTCCTTTCTCCATCTGCAACCCCGCACTCACAATACACCTTCTCCTCCTGCACAGCCCCCACTCACACTCCCCTTCTGCACCTGCATCCCCCAACTCACACTCCCCATCTCCACCTGCACCCCCCCACTCACACTCCCCTTCGCCATTTGCACCCACCACTCACACTCCATTTCTCCATCTGCACCCCCCACTCACACGCCCCTTCTCCACCTGACCCCCCCCATACTTCCTTTCTCCGCCTGCAAGCCCCCACTCACACTCACCTTCTGCACCTGCACCCCACACTCACACTCCCCTTCTCCACTTGCACCCCCCCACTCACAGTCCCCTTCTCCGTCTGCACCTACCCACTCTCACTGCCCTTCTCCATTTGCCCCCCCTCACTCACAATGCCCTTCTCCATCTGTACCCCCCACTCACACTCCCCTTCTCCACGTGCGCCCCCCACTCACACTCCCCTTCTCCAGCTGCAGCCATGCCACTAACACTCCCCTTCTCCACCAGCAACTCCCACTCACACTCCCCTTTTCCACCTGCTGCCCTCCCACTCACTCCATTTCTCCACCTGCACCCCCCACTCACACTCCCCTTCTCCAGTTCCAGCCCCCCACTCACATGCCACTTGTCCACATGCACCTGCCACTCACAGTCCCCTTCTCCTCTTGCACCCCACACTCCCAGTCCCCTTCTGCACCTGCACCCCGCACTCACACTCCCCTTCTCCACCTGCACCCCTCCCACTCACACTTCCCTTCTCCACCTGCAACCCCCCACTCACACTACACCTTTTCCACCTGCACCCCCCACTCACACTCACCTTCTCCACCTGCACCCACCACTCACACTCCCCTTCTCCACCTGCGCCCCCCTCACACTCCCATTCTCCAGCTGCAACCCCCCACTCCCATTCCCCTTCTCCATCTGCACCCCACCACTCACACACCCCTTCTCCTCCTGCCTCCCCCACTCATATTCCTTTTCTCCCCCTGCACCCGCCACTCACACTCCAATTCTCCACTTGCCTCCTCCACTCACAAAACTTTTCTCCACCTGCACCCTCCCACACAAACTCCCCTTTTCCAGCTGCAACCCCCACTCACACTCATCTTCTGCAACTGCACCCCCCCACACACATTCCCCTTCTCCACCTGCCCGCCCCACTCACACTCCCCTCCTCCACCTGCACCCCCTCACTCACACTCCCCTTCTCCACCTGACCCCCCATACTAACACTCCCCTTCTCCACCTGCACCCCACCGACTCACACTCCCCTTCACCACCTGTCCCCCCGCCCACCACTCACACGCACCTTCTCCAGCTGCACCCCCACTCTCACTCAGCTTCTCCACCTGCACCCACCCCTCACACTCCCTTTCTCCAGCTGCTCCCCCACTCACAATCCCCTTCTCCAGCTGCACACCCCACTCACACTCCCCTTCTCCACTTGCTAACCCCCACTCACACTCCCCTTCTCCACCTGCACCCCACACTCACACTCCCCTCCTCCATCTGCACCCCTTCACTCACACTTCCTTTCTCCATCTGCAACCCCGCACTCACACTACACCTTCTGCTCCTGCACACCCCCCACTCACACTCCCCTTCTCCACCTGCACCCCCTCCCCCACTCCCACTTCCACTTCTGCACCTGCAACCCCCACTCACTCTCCCCTTCTCTTCCTGCATCCCCCCACTCACACTCCCCATCTCCACCTGCACCCCCCCACTCACACTCCCCTTCTCCATCTGCACCCCCCACTCACACGCCCCTTCTTCACCTGACCCCTCGCCCACTCATACTCCCCTTCTCCACCTGCAACCCCCTACTCACACGCCCCTTCTCCACCTGCAACCCCACTCACACTCCCTTTCTCCCCCTGCACCCCCCCACCCACACTCCCCTTCTCCACCTGCACCCACAGCTCACACTCCACTTGTCCACATGCACCCCCCACTCACACTCCCATTCTCCACCTGCACCCCCCACTCACTCTCCCCTTCTCCACCTGACCCCCCCCCCACTCACACACCCCCATTCACACTCCCATTCTCTACCTGCACCCCAACTCACACTCCCCTTCTCCACCTGCTGCCCCAACTCACACTCCCCTTCTCCACCTGACCCCACCATTTACACACCCCGTCTCCATCTGCATCCCCCACTCACACTCCCCTTCTCCACCTGCACCCCCCCTCTCACACTCCCCTTCTCAAACTGCACCTACCCTCTCACACTGCCCTTCTCCTTCTGCACCCCCCACTCACACTCCCCTTCTCCAACTGCTCCCCCAACTCACACTCCCCTTCTCCAGCTGCAGCCCCGCCACTAACACACTTCTTCTCCACCTGCAACTCCCACTCACACTCCCCTTTTCCACCTGCTGCCCCCACTCACAGTCCACTACTCCACCTGCCCCCCCCACTCACACTCCCTTTCTCCACCTGCAGCCCGCACTCACACTCCCCTTCTCCACTTGCAGCCCCCCACTCACACTCCCCTTCTCCACCTGCAGTCCTCACTCACACTCCACTTTCCACATGCACGTGCCACTCACAGTCACCTTCTCCACCTGCACCCCACACTCACACTCCCCTTCTCCACCTGCACCCCTCCCACTCACATTTCCCTTCTCCACCTGCAACCCCCCACTCACACTACACCTTCTCCACCTGCACACCCCCCACTCTGACTCCCCTTCTCCTTCTGCACCCACCATTCACACTCCCCTTCTCCATCTGAACGCCCCACTCACACGCCCCATCTCCACCTGACCCCCCCCACTCATACCCCCCTTCTCCACCTGCAGCCTGCACTCACACTCCCCTTTTCCACTTGCAGCCTCCCACTCACACTCCCCTTCTCCACCTGCAGTCCCTACTCACACTCCACTTGTCCACATGCACCTGTCACTCACAGTCCCCTTCTCCACCTGCAACCCCCACTCACACTACACCTTCTCCTCCTGCACACCCCCCACTCACACTCCCCTTCTCCACCTGCACCCCCCACTCACATTCCCCTTCTCCACCTGCTCCCCCCACTCACACTCCCCTTCTCCAGCTGCAGCCCCGCCACTAACACAAGCCTTCTCCACCTTCAACTCCCACTCACTCTCCCCTTTTCCACCTGCTGCCCCCACTCACAGTCCCCTACTCCACCTGCCCCCCCACTCACACTCCTTTCTCCACCTGACATCCCCCACTAACACTCCCCTTCTCCACCTGCACCCCACACTCACACTTCCTTTCTCCATCTGCAACCCCGCACTCACAATACACATTCTCCTCCTGCACACCCCCCACTCACACTCCCCTTCTCCACCTGCACCCCCTCCCCCACTCACACTTCCACTTCTGCACCTGCAACCCCCAACTCACACTCCCCATCTCCACCTGCACCCCCCCACTCACACTCCCCTTCGCCATTTGCACCCACCACTCACACTCCATTTCTCCATCTGCACCCCCCACTCTCACGCCCCTTCTCCACCTGACCCCCCCCATACTTCCTTTCTCCGCCTGCAAGCCCCCACTCACACTCACCTTCTGCACCTGCACCCCACACTCACACTCCCCTTCTCCACTTGCACCCCCCCACTCACAGTCCCCTTCTCCGTCTGCACCTACCCACTCTCACTGCCCTTCTCCATTTGCCCCCCCTCACTCACAATGCCCTTCTCCATCTGTACCCCCCACTCACACTCCCCTTCTCCACGTGCGCCCCCCACTCACACTCCCCTTCTCCAGCTGCAGCCATGCCACTAACACTCCCCTTCTCCACCAGCAACTCCCACTCACACTCCCCTTTTCCACCTGCTGCCCTCCCACTCACTCCATTTCTCCACCTGCACCCCCCACTCACACTCCCCTTCTCCAGTTCCAGCCCCCCACTCACATGCCACTTGTCCACATGCACCTGCCACTCACAGTCCCCTTCTCCTCTTGCACCCCACACTCCCAGTCCCCTTCTGCACCTGCACCCCGCACTCACACTCCCCTTCTCCACCTGCACCCCTCCCACTCACACTTCCCTTCTCCACCTGCAACCCCCCACTCACACTACACCTTTTCCACCTGCACCCCCCACTCACACTCACCTTCTCCACCTGCACCCACCACTCACACTCCCCTTCTCCACCTGCGCCCCCCTCACACTCCCATTCTCCAGCTGCAACCCCCCACTCCCATTCCCCTTCTCCATCTGCACCCCACCACTCACACACCCCTTCTCCTCCTGCCTCCCCCACTCATATTCCTTTTCTCCCCCTGCACCCGCCACTCACACTCCAATTCTCCACTTGCCTCCTCCACTCACAAAACTTTTCTCCACCTGCACCCTCCCACACAAACTCCCCTTTTCCAGCTGCAACCCCCACTCACACTCATCTTCTGCAACTGCACCCCCCCACACACATTCCCCTTCTCCACCTGCCCGCCCCACTCACACTCCCCTCCTCCACCTGCACCCCCTCACTCACACTCCCCTTCTCCACCTGACCCCCCATACTAACACTCCCCTTCTCCACCTGCACCCCACCGACTCACACTCCCCTTCACCACCTGTCCCCCCGCCCACCACTCACACGCACCTTCTCCAGCTGCACCCCCACTCTCACTCAGCTTCTCCACCTGCACCCACCCCTCACACTCCCTTTCTCCAGCTGCTCCCCCACTCACAATCCCCTTCTCCAGCTGCACACCCCACTCACACTCCCCTTCTCCACTTGCTAACCCCCACTCACACTCCCCTTCTCCACCTGCACCCCACACTCACACTCCCCTCCTCCATCTGCACCCCTTCACTCACACTTCCTTTCTCCATCTGCAACCCCGCACTCACACTACACCTTCTGCTCCTGCACACCCCCCACTCACACTCCCCTTCTCCACCTGCACCCCCTCCCCCACTCCCACTTCCACTTCTGCACCTGCAACCCCCACTCACTCTCCCCTTCTCTTCCTGCATCCCCCCACTCACACTCCCCATCTCCACCTGCACCCCCCACTCACACTCCCCTTCTCCATCTGCACCCCCCACTCACACGCCCCTTCTTCACCTGACCCCTCGCCCACTCATACTCCCCTTCTCCACCTGCAACCCCCTACTCACACGCCCCTTCTCCACCTGCAACCCCACTCACACTCCCTTTCTCCCCCTGCACCCCCCCACCCACACTCCCCTTCTCCACCTGCACCCACAGCTCACACTCCACTTGTCCACATGCACCCCCCACTCACACTCCCATTCTCCACCTGCACCCCCCACTCACTCTCCCCTTCTCCACCTGACCCCCCCCCACTCACACACCCCCATTCACACTCCCATTCTCTACCTGCACCCCAACTCACACTCCCCTTCTCCACCTGCTGCCCCAACTCACACTCCCCTTCTCCACCTGACCCCACCATTTACACACCCCGTCTCCATCTGCATCCCCCACTCACACTCCCCTTCTCCACCTGCACCCCCCCTCTCACACTCCCCTTCTCAAACTGCACCTACCCTCTCACACTGCCCTTCTCCTTCTGCACCCCCCACTCACACTCCCCTTCTCCAACTGCTCCCCCAACTCACACTCCCCTTCTCCAGCTGCAGCCCCGCCACTAACACACTTCTTCTCCACCTGCAACTCCCACTCACACTCCCCTTTTCCACCTGCTGCCCCCACTCACAGTCCACTACTCCACCTGCCCCCCCCACTCACACTCCCTTTCTCCACCTGCAGCCCGCACTCACACTCCCCTTCTCCACTTGCAGCCCCCCACTCACACTCCCCTTCTCCACCTGCAGTCCTCACTCACACTCCACTTTCCACATGCACGTGCCACTCACAGTCACCTTCTCCACCTGCACCCCACACTCACACTCCCCTTCTCCACCTGCACCCCTCCCACTCACATTTCCCTTCTCCACCTGCAACCCCCCACTCACACTACACCTTCTCCACCTGCACACCCCCCACTCTGACTCCCCTTCTCCTTCTGCACCCACCATTCACACTCCCCTTCTCCATCTGAGCGCCCCACTCACACGCCCCATCTCCACCTGACCCCCCCCACTCATACCCCCCTTCTCCACCTGCAGCCTGCACTCACACTCCCCTTTTCCACTTGCAGCCTCCCACTCACACTCCCCTTCTCCACCTGCAGTCCCTACTCACACTCCACTTGTCCACATGCACCTGTCACTCACAGTCCCCTTCTCCACCTGCAACCCCCACTCACACTACACCTTCTCCTCCTGCACACCCCCCACTCACACTCCCCTTCTCCACCTGCACCCCCCACTCACATTCCCCTTCTCCACCTGCTCCCCCCACTCACACTCCCCTTCTCCAGCTGCAGCCCCGCCACTAACACAAGCCTTCTCCACCTTCAACTCCCACTCACTCTCCCCTTTTCCACCTGCTGCCCCCACTCACAGTCCCCTACTCCACCTGCCCCCCCACTCACACTCCTTTCTCCACCTGACATCCCCCACTAACACTCCCCTTCTCCACCTGCACCCCACACTCACACTTCCTTTCTCCATCTGCAACCCCGCACTCACAATACACATTCTCCTCCTGCACACCCCCCACTCACACTCCCCTTCTCCACCTGCACCCCCTCCCCCACTCACACTTCCACTTCTGCACCTGCAACCCCCACTCACACTCCCCTTCTCTACCTGCATCCCCCAACTCACACTCCCCATCTCCACCTGCACCCCCCACTCACACTCCCCTTCTCCATCTGCACCCACCACTCACTCCATTTCTCCATCTGCACCCCCCACTCACATGCCCCTTCTCCACCTGACCCCCCCCACTCATACTCCCCTCCTCCACCTGCAACCCCCCACTCACACGCCCCTTCTCCACCTGACCCCCCCCCCATACTCCCTTTCTCCACCTGCAAGCCCCCACTCACACTCAACTTCAACACCTGCAACCCCACTCACACTCCCTTTCTCCCCCTGCACCCCCCACTCACACTCCCCTTCTCCACTTACACACCCCGATTCACTCTCCCATTCTCTACCTGCACCCCAACTCACACTCCCCTTCTCCACCTGCAGCCACCACTCACACTCCAGTTTTCCACATGCACCCCCCACTCACACTCCCATTCTCCCCCTGCACCCCCCACTCACACTCCCCTTCTCCATTTACATACCCCCATTCACACTCCCATTTTCTACCTGCACCCCAACTCACAGTGCCCTTCTCCTCCTGCAGCCACCACTCACACTCCCCTTCTCCACCTGACCCCTCCATTCACACACCCCGTCTCCATCTGCATCCCCCACTCACACTCCCCTTCTCCACCTGCACCCCCCCAATCACACTCCCCTTCTCCATCTGCACCTACCCACTCACATTCCCCTTCTCCCCCTGCACCCCCCACTCACACTCCCCTTCTCCAGCTACAACCCACCACTCACACGCCCCTTCTCCACCTGCCCACCCCCCACTCACACACCCCTTCTCCTCCTGCAGCCCCGCACTCACACTCCCCTTCTCCCCCTGCACCCCCCATCTCACACGCCCCTTCTCAACCTCCAGCCCCCACTTACACACCCCTTCTGCCCCTGCACCCCCACTCACACTCCCATTCTCCATCTGCACCCACCACTCACACTCCCCTTCTCCATCTGCACCCCCCACTCACAATCCCCTTCACCACGTGCACCTACCGACTCACACTCCCCTTCTCCATCTGCACCCACCACTCACACTCCCCTTCTCCACCTGCAGCCCCGCCACTAACACTCCACCTCTCGACCTGCAACTTCCACTCACACTCCCCTTTTCCACCTGCTGCCCCCACTCACCGTCCCCTTCTCCACCTGCCCCCCGACTCACACTCCCTTTCTCCACCTGCACCCCATACTCACACTTCCATTCTCCACCTGCACCCCTCCCACTCACAATTCCCTTCTCTACCTGCACCCCCCTCACTCACCCTCCCCATCTCCACCTGCACCCCCCCACTCTCGCTCCCCTTCTCCATCTGCACCCACCACTCACACTCCCCTTCTCCATCTGCACCCCCCACTCACACGCCCCTTCACCCCCTGACCCACCCCACTCATATCCCCTTCTCCTCCTGCAACCCCCCACTCACACACTCCTTCGCCACTTGCTAACCCCCACTCACACTCCCCTTCTCCACCTGCACCCCACACTCACACTCCCCTCCTCCATCTGCACCCCTTCACTCACACTTCCTTTCTCCATCTGCAACCCCGCACTCACACTACACCTTCTGCTCCTGCACACCCCCCACTCACACTCCCCTTCTCCACCTGCACCCCCTCCCCCACTCCCACTTCCACTTCTGCACCTGCAACCCCCACTCACTCTCCCCTTCTCTTCCTGCATCCCCCCACTCACACACCCCATCGCCACCTGCACCCCCCCACTCACACTCCCCTTCTCCATCTGCACCCCCCACTCACACGCCCCTTCTTCACCTGACCCCTCGCCCACTCATACTCCCCTTCTCCACCTGCAACCCCCTACTCACACGCCCCTTCTCCACCTGCAACCCCACTCACACTCCCTTTCTCCCCCTGCACCCCCCCACCCACACTCCCCTTCTCCACCTGCACCCACAGCTCACACTCCACTTGTCCACATGCACCCCCCACTCACACTCCCATTCTCCACCTGCACCCCCCACTCACTCTCCCCTTCTCCACCTGACCCCCCCCCACTCACACACCCCCATTCACACTCCCATTCTCTACCTGCACCCCAACTCACACTCCCCTTCTCCACCTGCTGCCCCAACTCACACTCCCCTTCTCCACCTGACCCCACCATTTACACTCCCCTTCTCCATCTGCACCCCCCACTCACACGCCCCTTCTTCACCTGACCCCTCGCCCACTCATACTCCCCTTCTCCACCTGCAACCCCCTACTCACACGCCCCTTCTCCACCTGCAACCCCACTCACACTCCCTTTCTCCCCCTGCACCCCCCCACCCACACTCCCCTTCTCCACCTGCACCCACAGCTCACACTCCACTTGTCCACATGCACCCCCCACTCACACTCCCATTCTCCACCTGCACCCCCCACTCACTCTCCCCTTCTCCACCTGACCCCCCCCCACTCACACACCCCCATTCACACTCCCATTCTCTACCTGCACCCCAACTCACACTCCCCTTCTCCACCTGCTGCCCCAACTCACACTCCCCTTCTCCACCTGACCCCACCATTTACACACCCCGTCTCCATCTGCATCCCCCACTCACACTCCCCTTCTCCACCTGCACCCCCCCTCTCACACTCCCCTTCTCAAACTGCACCTACCCTCTCACACTGCCCTTCTCCTTCTGCACCCCCCACTCACACTCCCCTTCTCCAACTGCTCCCCCAACTCACACTCCCCTTCTCCAGCTGCAGCCCCGCCACTAACACACTTCTTCTCCACCTGCAACTCCCACTCACACTCCCCTTTTCCACCTGCTGCCCCCACTCACAGTCCACTACTCCACCTGCCCCCCCCACTCACACTCCCTTTCTCCACCTGCAGCCCGCACTCACACTCCCCTTCTCCACTTGCAGCCCCCCACTCACACTCCCCTTCTCCACCTGCAGTCCTCACTCACACTCCACTTTCCACATGCACGTGCCACTCACAGTCACCTTCTCCACCTGCACCCCACACTCACACTCCCCTTCTCCACCTGCACCCCTCCCACTCACATTTCCCTTCTCCACCTGCAACCCCCCACTCACACTACACCTTCTCCACCTGCACACCCCCCACTCTGACTCCCCTTCTCCTTCTGCACCCACCATTCACACTCCCCTTCTCCATCTGAGCGCCCCACTCACACGCCCCATCTCCACCTGACCCCCCCCACTCATACCCCCCTTCTCCACCTGCAGCCTGCACTCACACTCCCCTTTTCCACTTGCAGCCTCCCACTCACACTCCCCTTCTCCACCTGCAGTCCCTACTCACACTCCACTTGTCCACATGCACCTGTCACTCACAGTCCCCTTCTCCACCTGCAACCCCCACTCACACTACACCTTCTCCTCCTGCACACCCCCCACTCACACTCCCCTTCTCCACCTGCAACCCCCACTCACATTCCCCTTCTCCACCTGCTCCCCCCACTCACACTCCCCTTCTCCAGCTGCAGCCCCGCCACTAACACAAGCCTTCTCCACCTTCAACTCCCACTCACTCTCCCCTTTTCCACCTGCTGCCCCCACTCACAGTCCCCTACTCCACCTGCCCCCCCACTCACACTCCTTTCTCCACCTGACATCCCCCACTAACACTCCCCTTCTCCACCTGCACCCCACACTCACACTTCCTTTCTCCATCTGCAACCCCGCACTCACAATACACATTCTTCTCCTGCACACCCCCCACTCACACTCCCCTTCTCCACCTGCACCCCCTCCCCCACTCACACTTCCACTTCTGCACCTGCAACCCCCACTCACACTCCCCTTCTCTACCTGCATCCCCCAACTCACACACCCCATCTCCACCTGCACCCCCCACTCACACTCCCCTTCTCCATCTGCACCCACCACTCACTCCATTTCTCCATCTGCACCCCCCACTCACATGCCCCTTCTCCACCTGACCCCCCCCACTCATACTCCCCTCCTCCACCTGCAACCCCCCACTCACACGCCCCTTCTCCACCTGACCCCCCCCCCATACTCCCTTTCTCCACCTGCAAGCCCCCACTCACACTCAACTTCAACACCTGCAACCCCACTCACACTCCCTTTCTCCCCCTGCACCCCCCACTCACACTCCCCTTCTCCACTTACACACCCCGATTCACTCTCCCATTCTCTACCTGCACCCCAACTCACACTCCCCTTCTCCACCTGCAGCCACCACTCACACTCCAGTTTTCCACATGCACCCCCCACTCACACTCCCATTCTCCCCCTGCACCCCCCACTCACACTCCCCTTCTCCATTTACATACCCCCATTCACACTCCCATTTTCTACCTGCACCCCAACTCACAGTGCCCTTCTCCTCCTGCAGCCACCACTCACACTCCCCTTCTCCACCTGACCCCTCCATTCACACACCCCGTCTCCATCTGCATCCCCCACTCACACTCCCCTTCTCCACCTGCACCCCCCCAATCACACTCCCCTTCTCCATCTGCACCTACCCACTCACATTCCCCTTCTCCCCCTGCACCCCCCACTCACACTCCCCTTCTCCAGCTACAACCCACCACTCACACGCCCCTTCTCCACCTGCCCACCCCCCACTCACACACCCCTTCTCCTCCTGCAGCCCCGCACTCACACTCCCCTTCTCCCCCTGCACCCCCCATCTCACACGCCCCTTCTCAACCTCCAGCCCCCACTTACACACCCCTTCTGCCCCTGCACCCCCACTCACACTCCCATTCTCCATCTGCACCCACCACTCACACTCCCCTTCTCCATCTGCACCCCCCACTCACAATCCCCTTCACCACGTGCACCTACCGACTCACACTCCCCTTCTCCATCTGCACCCACCACTCACACTCCCCTTCTCCACCTGCAGCCCCGCCACTAACACTCCACCTCTCGACCTGCAACTTCCACTCACACTCCCCTTTTCCACCTGCTGCCCCCACTCACCGTCCCCTTCTCCACCTGCCCCCCGACTCACACTCCCTTTCTCCACCTGCACCCCTCCCACTCACAATTCCCTTCTCCACCTTCAACCCCGCACTCACACTACACCTTCTCCACCTGCACACCCCCCACTCACACTTCCATTTCTCCACCTGCAGCCCCCACTCACACTCCCCGTCTCTACCTGCACCCCCCTCACTCACCCTCCCCATCTCCACCTGCACCCCCCCACTCTCGCTCCCCTTCTCCATCTGCACCCACCACTCACACTCCCCTTCTCCATCTGCACCCCCCACTCACACGCCCCTTCACCCCCTGACCCATCCCACTCATATCCCCTTCTCCTCCTGCAACCCCCCACTCACACACTCCTTCGCCACTTGACCCCCCCCCCCCACTCATACTCCCATACTCTACCTGCAACCCCCCACTCACATGCTCCGTCTCCACCTGACCCGCCCCTACTCACACTGCCCGTCTCCATCTGCACCCCCCACTCACACGCCCATTTTCCACCTGATCCCCTCCACTCATACTCCCCTTCTCCATCTGCAACCCCCTCTCTCACACTCCCCTTCTCCCCCTGCAACCCCCCACTCACACACCCCTTCTCGTCCTGCAGCCCCGCACTCACACACCCCTTCTCTCCCTGCACTCTCCCACTCACACTCCCGTTCTCCAGCTGCAACCCCCCACTCACATGCCCCTTCTCCACCTGACCCCCTCCACTCATACTCCCCTTCTCCATCTGCACCCCCCACTCACACGCCCCTTCTCCACCTGCACCCCTCCCACTCACACTCCCCTTCTCCACCTGCAGTCCCCACTCACACTCCACTTGTCCATCTGCACCCCACACTCACACTCCCCTTCTTCTCCTGCACCCCCCCCTCTCACACTTCCCTTCTCCACCTGCAACCCCCCATTCACACTACACCTTCTCCACCTGCACACCCCCGACTCACACTCCCCTTCCCCATCTGCAACCCCCACTCACACTCCCCTTCTCCCGCTGCAACCCCCCACTCACACTCCCCTTCTCCCCCTGCAACCCCCTTCTCACACTCCCCTTCTGCACCTGCAACCCCCACTCACACTCCCTTTCTCCACCTGCCTCCCCCACTCACTTTCCTTTTCTCCACCTGCACCCCTCACTCATACTCCCCTTCTCCAAGTGCAACCCCCTCACTCACACTCCCCTTCTCCCCCTGCAATCCCCCCTCATACCCCTTCTCCTCCTGCAGCCCCGCACACACATTCCACTTCTCCCCCTGCACCCTCCCACTCACACTCCCCTTCTCCAGCTGCAACCCCCCACACACGCTCCCCTTCTCCACCTGCACCCCCCCACTCACACGACCCTTCTCCACCTGCCCACCCCAACTCACACTCCTCTTCTCCAGCTGCAACCCGAACTCACACTCATCTTCTGCACTGTACCCCCCCATCACACACCCATCTCCTCCTCCACACCCCACCTACACAACCTTCTGCACCTGCACCCCCCACTCATACTCCCCTTCTCCACCTGTTTCCGCCACTCACATTCCCCTTCTCGAACTACCCCCCCCCACTCACAATCCCCTCCTCCACCTGACCCCCCATAATAACACTCCCCTTCTCCACCTGCACCCCACTGACTCACACTCCCCTTCTCCACCTGCCCTGCACTCACACTCCCCTTCTCCAACTGCAACCCCCACTCACACTCCCCTTCTCCATCTGCACCCCCCACTCGCACTCACCTTCTCCACCTGCACCCCCCGCTCACACTCTCCTTTTCCACCTGCTGCTGCCACTCACAGTCCCCTTCACCACCTGCTCCCCCACCCACCACTCACACTCACCTTCTCCACCTGCACCCCCACTCACACTCAGCTTCTCCTGCACCCATCACTCACACTCCCTTTCTCCAACTGCACCCCCACTCACAATCCCCTTCTCCAGCTGCACACCCCACTCACACTCCCCTTCTCCAGCTGCACACCCCACTCACACTCCCCTTCTCCACTTGCACCCCCACTCACACTCCTCTTCTCCCCCTGCAGTCCCCACTCACACTCCACTTGTCCACATGCACCTGCCACTCAATCTCAACTTCTCCACCTGCACCCCACACTCACACTCCCCTTCTCCACCTGCACCCCACATTCACATTTCCTTTCTCTATCTCCAACCCTGCACACACACTACACCTTCTCCACCTGCACACCCCCCACTCACACTCCCCTTCTCCACCTGCACCCCCTCCGCCACTCACACTTCCATTTCTGCACCTGCAACCCCCACTCACACTCCCCTTCTCTACCTGCGTCCCCCAACTCACACTCCCCATCTTCACTTGCACCCCACCACTCACACTCCCTTTCTCCATCTGCACTCCCCACTCACACTCCCTTTCCCACCCTGCACCCCCCCTCCCACACTCCCCTTCTCCACCTGCACCCACAACTCACACTCCACTTTTCCACATGCACCCCCCACTCACACTCCCCTTCTCTACCTGCACCCCCCCACTCACACTTCCCTCCTCCACCTGCAACTCCCACTCACACTCCCTTTCTCCACCTGCACCCCCCACTCACACACCGCTTCTCCACTTGCAGCCCCCCACTCACACTCCCCTTCTCCACCTGCAGTCCCCACTCACACTCCACTTGTCCACATGCACGTGCCACTCACAGTCCCCTTCTCTACCTGCACCCCGCACTCACACTCCCCTTCTCCATCTGCAACCCCCCACTCACACTACAGCTTCTCCATCTGCACCCACCACTCTCACGCCCCTTCTCCATCTGCACCACCCACTCACACGTCCCTTCTCCACCTGACCCCCCCCACTCATACTCCCCATCTCCACCTGCAACCCCCGCTCCTTCTCCACCTTACCGCCCACACTCACACTCCCCATCTCCACCTGCAGCCCGCCACTCACACGCCTCTTCTCCACCTGACCCCGCCCACGCACACCCCCCTTCCACATCTGCACCCCCCCACTCACACTCCCCTTCTCCCGTTGCAACCCCACTCTCACACTCCCCTTCTCCACCTGCACCCCCTTAATCACACACACATTCTCCACCTGCATCCCCACTCACTTTCATTTTCTCCACCTGCACCCCCTACTCACACTCCCTTTCTCCAACTGCAACTCCCTCACTCACACTCTCTTCTCCCCATGCAACCCCCCACACACACACCCCTTCTCCTCCTGCAGCCCCGCACTCACATTCCCCTTCTCCCCCTGCACCCTCCCACTCACACTCCCCTTCTCCAGCTACAACCCACCACTCACACGCCCCTTCTCCACCCGCCCACCACCACTCACACACCCCTTTTCCTCCTGCAGCCCCGCTCTCACACTCCCCTTCTCACCCTGAACCCCGCCACTCACACGCCCCTTCTCCACCTCCAGCCCCCACTCACATTCCCCTTCTCTTCCGGCACCCAACCATTCACACTCCCCTTCTCCATCTGCATCCCCTCTCACACCCCCCTTCCCAACCTGCACCCACCCACTCACATTCCCCTTCTCTGCCCGCACCCACACATTCACACTCCCCTTCTCTACCTGCACCCCCACTCACACTCCCCTTCTCCACCTGCACCCCCCACTCACACTCCCCTTCTCCACCTGCACCCCCCCACTCACAGTCCCCTTCTCCGTCTGCACCTACCCACTCTCACTGCACTTCTCAATTTGCACCCCCCCACTCACAATGCCCTTCTCCAACTGCTCCCCCCACTCACACTCCCCTTCTCCACCTGCACCCCCCACTCACACTCCCCTTCTCCACCTGCTCCCCCCACTCACACTCCCCTTCTCCAGCTGCAGCCCTGCCACTAACACTCCCCTTCTCCACCTGCAACTTCCACTCACACTCCCCTTTTCCACATGCTGCCCCCACTCACAGTCCCCTTCTCCACCTGCCCCCCCACTCACTCCCTTTCTCCACCTGCACCCCCCACTCACACTCCCCTTCTGCACTTCCAACCCCCCACTCACACTCCCCTTCTCTACCTGCAGTCCCCACTCATACTCCACTTGTCCACATGCACCTGCCACTCACAGTCCCCTTCTCCTCTTGCACCCCACACTCCCAGTCCCCTTCTACACCTGCACCCCACACTCACACTCCCCTTCTCCACCTGCACCCCTCCCACTCACACTTCCCTTTTCCACCTGCAAACCCCCACTCACACTACACCTTCTCCACCTGCACACCCCCAACTCACACTCCCCTTCTTCATCTGCACCCACCATTCACACTCCCCTTCTCCATCTGCACCCCCACTCACACGCCCCTTCCTGACCACCCCCACTCATACTCCCCTTCTCCACCTGTAACCCCCACTCACACGCTCCTTCTCCACCAGACCGCCCCTACTCACTCTCCCCGTCTCCACCTGCAACCCGCCACTCACACGCCCGTTCTCCACCTGACCCCACCCACGCACACTCCCCTTCTCCACCTGCACCCCCCCACTCACACTCCCCTTCCCCATCTGCACCCCCCAACTCACACTCTCCTTCTCCCGCTGCAACTCCCCACTCACACTCTCCTTCTCCCCCTGCAACCCCATTCTCACACTCCCCTTCTCCACCTGCACCCCCCTAGTCACACACCCCTACTCCACCTGCAGCCCCGCACTCACACTCCCCTTCTCCAACTGCAACCCCCTCACTCACACTCCCCTTCTCCCCCTGCAACCCCCTCACTCACACTCCCCTTCTCCCCCTGCAACCCCCCACTCACACACTCCTTCTCCCCCTGCAACCCCACTCTCACATTCCCCTTCTCCCCCTGCACCCTCCCACTCACACTCCCCTTCTCCAGCTGCAACCCCCCACTCACACTCCCCTTCTCCACCTGCCTCCCCACTCACTTCCCTTTTCTCCACCTGCACCCCCCACTCACACTCCCCTTCTCCCCGTGCAACCTCCCACTCACACACACCTTCTCCTCCTGCAGCCCCGCACTCACATTCCCCTTCTCCCCCTGCACCCTCCCTCTCACACTCCCCTTCTCCAGCTGCAACCCCCCTCTGACACTCCCCTTCTCCACCTGCACCCCCACTCACACTCCCCTTCTCCTCCTGTAGCCCCGCACTCACACTCCCCTTGTCCCCCTGCACCCCCCCACTCACACGGCCCTTCTCCACCTCCAGCCCCCACTTACACACCCCTTCTGCCCCTGCACCCCACACTCACACTCCCCTTCTCCATCTGCACCCCCCCACTTACACTCCCCTTCTCCATCTGCACACCCCACTCACACTCCCCTTCTCTACCTGCACCCCCCCACTCACACTTCCCTCCTCCACTTGCAACTCCCACTCACACTCCCCTTTTCCAAATGCTGCCCCAACTCACAGTCCACTTCTCCACCTGCCCCCCCCAACTTACACTCCCCTTCTCCACCTGCAACCCCCCACTCACACTTGCATTTCTCCACCTGCAACCCCGCCACTAACACTCCCCCCTCGACCTGCAACTCCCACTCACACTCCCCTTTTCCACCTGCTGCCCCCACTCACAGTCCCCTTCTCCACCTGCCCCCCCACTCACACTCCCTTTCTCCACCTGCACTCCACACTCACACTCCCCTTCTCCACCTGCACCCCTCCCACTCACACTCCCCTTCTCCACCGACAACCCCCCTCTCACACTTTCATTTTTCTACCTGCACTCCCCCCACTCACACTCCCCATCTCCACCTGCGCCCCCCCACTCTTGCTCCCCTTTTCCATCTGCACCCACCACTCACACTCCCCTTCTCCATCTGCACCCCACACTCACACGCCCCTTCACCCCCTGACCCCCCCCGACTCATACACCCCTTCTCCACCTGCAACCCCACACTCTCACGCCCCTTCGCCACCTGACCCGCCCCACTCATACTCCCATTCTCCACCTGCATCCCCTCACTCACACTCCCCTTCTCCAACTGCCCCCCCACTCACACTCCCCTTCTCCACCTGCATCCCCTCACTCACACTCCCCTTTTCCAACTGCCCCCCCCACTCACAGTCCCCTCCTCCACTTGCATCCCCTCACTCACACTCCCCTTCTCCAACTGCCCGCCCCACTCACACTCCCCTCCTCCACCTGCACCCCCTCACACACTCCCCTTCTCCACCTGACCCCCCATACTAACACTCCCCTTCTCCACCTGCACCCCCCCACTCACACTCCCCTTCTCCATCTGCACCCACCACTCACACTCACCTTCTCCACCTGCACCCACCACTCACACTCCCCTTCTCCACCTGCGCCCCCCTCACACTCCCATTCTCCAGCTGCAACCCCCCACTCCCATTCCCCTTCTCCATCTGCACCCACCCACTCACACACCCCTTCTCCTCCTGCCTCCCCCACTCACATTCCTTTTCTCCCCCTGCACCCCCCCCCACTCACACTCCAGTTCTCCACCTACCTGCTCCACTCACAAAACTTTTCTCCACCTGCACCCTCCCACACAAACTCCACTTTTCCGTCTGCAACCCCCACTCACACTCATCTTCTGCAACTGCACCCCCCCCACTCACACTCTCCTTCTCCACCTGCAACCCCCCACTCACACTCACCTACTCCACCTGCTTCCGCCACTCACACTCCCCTTCTCCAACTGCCCCCCCCACTCACATTCCCCTCCTCCACTTGCACCCCCTCACTCACACTCCCCTTCTCCACCTGCACCCCACCGACTCACACTCTCCTTCTCCACCTGCACCCCCCCCTCTCACACTCTCCTTTTCCACCTGCTGCTGCCACTCACACTCCCCTTCATCACCTGCCCCCCCGCCCACCACTCACACTCACCTTCTCCAGCTGCACCCCCACTCACACTCAGCTTCTCCCCCTGCACCCACCACTCACACTCCCTTTCTCCAGCTGCTCCTCCACTCACAATCCCCTTCTCCAGCTGCACACCCCACTCACACTCCCCTTCTCCACTTGCTGACCCCCACTCACACTCCCCTTCTCCACCTGCAACCCCCACTCACACTCCCCTTCTCCACCTGCACCCCACACTCACACTTCCTTTCTCCATCTGCAATGCCACACTCACACTACACCTTCTCCACCTGCAAGCCGCCACTCTTACTCACCTTCTGCACCTGCAACCCCACTCACACTCCCTTTCTCCCCCTGCACCCCCCCACCCACACTCCCCTTCTCCACCTGCGCCCACAACTCACACTCCGGTTTTCCACATGCACCCCCCACTCACACTCCCATTCTCCACCTGCTCCCCCCACTCACACTCCCCTTCTCCACTTACACACCCCCATTCACACTCCCATTCTCTACCTGCACCCCAACTCACACTCCCCTTCTCCACCTGCAGCCCCCACTCACACTCCCCTTCTCCACCTGACCCCACCATTCACACACCCCGTCTCCATCTGCATCCCCCACTCACACTCCCCTTCTCCACCTGCACCCCCCCACTCACACTCCCCTTCTCCATCTGCACCTACCCACTCACACTGCCCTTCTCCATTTGCACCCCCCCACTCGCACTCCCCTTCTCCATCTGCTCCCCCCACTCACACTCCCCTTCTCCAGCTTCAGCACCGCCACTAACACTCCCCTTCTCCACCAGCAACTCCCACTCACACTCCCCTTTTCCACCTGCTGCCCCCACTCACAGTCCCCTACTCCACCTGCCCCCCCACTCACACTCCCTTTCTCCACCTGCACCCCCCACTCACACTCCCCTTCTGCACCTGTAGTCCCCACTCACACTCCACTTGTCCACATGCACCTGCCACTCACAGTCCCCTTCTCCTCTTGCACCCCACACTCCCTGTCCCCTTCGACACCTGCACCCCCCAGTCACACTCCCCTTCTCCACCTGCACCCCTCCCACTCACACTTCCCTTCTCCACCTGCAACCCCCCACTCACACTACACCTTCTCCACCTGCACACCCACAACTCACACTCCCCTTCTCCATCTGCACCCAAAATTCACACTCCCCTTCTCCATCTTCACCCCCACTCACACGCCCCTTCTTGACCCCCCCCCACTCAAATTCCCTTTTCCACCTGCAACCCCCACTCACACGCTCCTTCTCCACCAGACCGCCCCTACTCACTCTCCCCGTCTCCACCTGCAACCCGCCACTCACACGACCCTTCTCCACCTGACTCCACCCACGCACACTCCCCTTCTCCACCTGCACCCCCCCACTCACACTCCCCTTCCCCATCTGCACCCCCCAACTCACACTCCCCTTCTCCCCCTGCAACCCCCCACTCACACTCTCCTTCTCCCCCTGCAACCGCACTCTCACACTCCCCTTCTCCACCTGCACCCCCCTAGTCACACACCCCTTCTCCACCTGCAGCCCCGCACTCACACTCCCCTTCTCCAACTGCAACCCCCTCACTCACACTCCCCTTCTCCCCCTGCAACCCCCCACTCACACACCCTTTCTCCTCCTGCAGCCCCGCACTCACATTCCCTTTCTCCCCCTGCACCCTCCCACTCACACTCCCCTTCTCCAGCTGCAACCCCCCACTCACACTCCCCTTCTCCACCTGCACCCCCTCCCTCACTCACACTTCCACTTCTGCACCTGCAAACCCCATTCACTCTCCCCTTCTCTTCCTGCATCCCCCCACTCACACTCCCCATCTCCACCTGCACCCCCCCACTCACACTCCCCTTCTCCATCTGCACCCACCACTCACAATCCCTTTCTCCATCTGCACCCCCCACTCACACGCCCCTTCTTCACCTGACCCCTACCCCACTCATACTCCCGTTCTCCACCTGCAACTCCCACTCACACTCCCCTTTTCCACCTGCTGCCCCCACTCACAGTCCCCTACTCCACCTGCCACCCCACTCACACTCCCTTTCTCCACCTGCACCCCCCACTCACACTCCCTTTCTGCACCTGTAGTCCCCACTCACACTCCACTTGTCCACATGCACCTGCCACTCACAGTCCCCTTCTCCTCTTGCACCCCACACTCCCTGTCCCCTTCGACACCTGCACCCCCCAGTCACACTCCCCTTCTCCACCTGCACCCCTCCCACTCACACTTCCCTTCTCCACCTGCAACCCCCCACTCACACTACACCTTCTCCACCTGCACACCCACAACTCACACTCCCCTTCTCCATCTGCACCCAAAATTCACACTCCCCTTCTCCATCTTCACCCCCACTCACACGCCCCTTCTTGACCCCCCCCCACTCAAATTCCCTTTTCCACCTGCAACCCCCACTCACACACTCCTTCTCCACCAGACCGCCCCTACTCACTCTCCCCGTCTCCAACTGCAACCCACCACTCACACGACCCTTCTCCACCTGACTCCACCCACGCACACTCCCCTTCTCCACCTGCACCCCCCCCACTCACACTCCCCTTCCCCATCTGCAGCCCCAACTCACACTCCCCTTCTCCCCCTGCAACCCCCCACTCACACTCTCCTTCTCCCCCTGCAACCGCACTCTCACACTCCCCTTCTCCACCTGCACCCCCCTAGTCACACACCCCTTCTCCACCTGCAGCCCCGCACTCACACTCCCCTTCTCCAACTGCAACCCCCTCACTCACACTCCCCTTCTCCCCCTGCAACCCCCCACTCACACACCCTTTCTCCTCCTGCAGCCCCGCACTCACATTCCCCTTCTCCCCCTGCACCCTCCCACTCACACTCCCCTTCTCCAGCTGCAACCCCCCACTCACACTCCCCTTCTCCACCTGCACCCCCACTCACACTCCCCTTCTCCTCCTGCAGCCCCGCACTCACACCCCCCTTCTCCCCCTGCACCCCCCCACTCACACGCCCCTGCTCCACCTCCAGCCCACACTTACACACCCCTTCTGCCCCTGCACCCCACACTCACACTCCCCTTCTCCATCTGCACCCCCCCACTTACACTCCCCTTCTCCATCTGCACCCCCCACTTACACTCCCCCTCTCCACCCGCAGCCCCGCCACTAACTCTCCCCCTCTCGACCTGCAACTCCCACTCACACTCCCCTTTTCCAACTGCTGCCCCCACTCACAGTCCCCTTCTCCACCTGCCCCCCCCCACTCACACTCCCTTTCTCCACCTGCAACCCCTCACTCACACTCCTCTTCCCCAACTGCCCCCCCAACTCACACTCCCCTCCTCCACTTGCAACCCTTAATCACACTCCCCTTCTCCAACTGCCCGCCCCACTCACACTCCCCTCCTCCACCTGCACCCCCTCACTCACACTCCCCTTCTCCACCTGACCCCCCATACTAACACTCCCCTTCTCCACCTGCACCCCCCCACTCACACTCCCTTTCTCCACCTGCACCCCTCACTCACACTCACCTTCTCCACCTGCACCCACCACTTACACTCCCTTTCTCCAGCTGCGCCCCCCTCACACTCCCAATCTCCAGCTGCAACCCCCCACTCCCATTCCCCTTCTCCATCTGCACCCCCCCACTCACACACCCCTTCTCCTCCTGCCTCCCCCACTCACATTCCTTTTCTCCCCCTGCACCCCCCAACTCACACTCCAATTCTCCACCTGCCTCCTCCACTCACAAAACTTTTGTCCACCTGCACCCTCCCACACAAACTCCCCTTTTCCAGCTGTAACCCCCACTCACACATCTTCTGCAACTGCACCCCCCCACTCACACTCCCATACTCCACCTGCTTCCGCCACTCACACTCCCCTTCTGCAACTGCCCCCCCCACTCACATTCCCCTTCTCCACCTGCAACCCCACTCACACTCCCCTTCTCCACATGCGCCCCCTCACTCACACTCCCCTTCTCCACCTGAGCCCCCATACTAACACACCCCTTCTCCACCTTTACCCCACCGACTCACAGTCTCCTTCTCCACCTGCACCCCCCCCCCACACTCTCCTTTTCCACCCGCTGCTGCTGCCAATCACACTCCCCTTCACCACCTGCCCCCCCCGCACACCACTCACACTCAGCTTCTCCACCTGCAACCCCCCTCTCACACTCACCTACTCCACCTGCTTCCGCCACTCACACTCCCCTTCTCCAACTGCCCCCCCCACTCACATTCCCCTCCTCCACCTGTACCCCCTCACTCACACTCCCCTTCTCCACCTGCACCACACCGACTCACACTCTCCTTCTCCACCTGCACCCCCCCCCCACTCTCCTTTTCCACCTGCTGCTGCCACTCACACTCCCCTTCATCACCTGCCCCCCCGCCCACCACTCACACTCACCTTCTCCAGCTGCACCCCCACTCACACTCAGCTTCTCCACCTGCACCCACCACTCACACTCCCTTTCTCCAGCTGCTCCCCCACTCACAATCCCCTTCTCCAGCTGCACACCCCACTCACACTCCCCTTCTCCACTTGCTGACCCCCACTCACACTCCCCTTCTCCACCTGCAACCCCCACTCACACTCCCCTTCTCCACCTGCACCCCACACTCGCACTTCCTTTCTCCATCTGCAACACCGCACTCACACTACACCTTCTCAACCTGCAAGCCCCCACTCACACTCACCTTCTGCACCTGCAACCCCACTCACACTCCCTTTTTCCCCCTGCACCCCCCCACCCACACTCCCCTTCTCCACCTGCACCCACAACTCACACCCCAGTTTTCCACATGCACCCCCCACTCACACTCCCATTCTCTACCTGCACCCCCACTCACACTTCCCTTCTCCACCTGCAGCCCCCACTCACACTCCCCTTCTCCACCTGACCCCACCATTCACACACACCATCTCCATCTGCAACCCCCACTCACACTCCTCTTCTCCACCTGCACCCCCCCACTCACACTCCCCTTCTCCATCTGCACCTACCACTCACACTGCCCTTCTCCATTTGCAGCCCCCACTCGCACTCCCCTTCTCCATCTGCACCCCCCACTCACACTCCCCTTCTCCACCTGCTCCCCCCACTCACACTCCCCTTCTCCAGCTTCAGCCCCGCCACTAACACTCCCCTTCTCCACCTGCAAATCCAACTCACACTCCCCTTTTCCACCTGCTGCCCCCACTCACAGTCCCCTACTCCACCTGCCCCCCCACTCACACTGCCTTTCTCCACCTGCACCCCCCACTCACACTCCCCTTCTCCACCTGTAGTCCCCACTCACACTCCGCTTGTCCACATGCACCTGGCACTCACAGTCCCCTTCTCCGCTTGCACCCCACACTCCCAGTCCCCTTCTACACCTGCACCCCACACTCACACTCCCCTTCACCACCTGCCCCCCCGGCCCACCACTCACACTCAGCTTCTCCACCTGCACCCACCACTCACACTCCCTTTCTCCAGCTGCTCCTCCACTCACAATCCCCTTCTCCAGCTGCACACCCCACTCACACTCCCCTTCTCCACTTGCTGACCCCCACTCACACTCCCCTTCTCCACCTGCACCCCCCACTGACACTCCCCTTCTCCACCTGCAACCCCACACTCACACTTCCTTCTCCATCTGCAACCCCGCACTCACACTGCACCTTCTCCACCTGCCTCCTCTCCCCCATTCACACTTCCACTTCTGCACCTGCAATCCCCACTCACAGTCCCCTTCTCTACCTGCATCCCCCCACTCACACTCCCCATCTCCACCTACATCCCCCCACTCACACTCCCCTTCTCCATCTGCACCCACCACTCACACTCCCTTTCTCCATCTGCACCCCCCACTCACACGCCCCTTCTCCACCTGACCCCCCCCACTCATACTCCCCTTCTCCACCTGCAACCCCCCACTCACACGTCCCTTCTCCACCTGACCTCCCCCCCCATACTCCCTTTCTCCACCTGCAAGCCCCCACTCAGACTCACCTTCTGCACCTGCAACCCCACTCACACTCCCTTTCTCCCCCTGCACCCCCCCACCCACACTCCCCTTCTCCACCTGCACCCACCACTCACACTCCAGTTTTCCACATGCACCCCCCACTCACACTCCCATTCTCCACCTGCACCCCCCACTCACACTCCCCTTCTCCACTTACACACACCCATTCAGACTCCTATTCTCTACCTGCACCCCAACTCACACTCCCCTTCTCCACCTGCAGCCCCCACTCACACTCCCATTCTCCACCTGACCCCACCATTCACACACCCCGTCTCCATCTGCATCCCCCACTCACACTCCCCTTTCTCCACCTGCACCCCTCACTCACACTCCCCTTCGCCATCTTGCACCTACCCACTCACACTCCCCTTCTCCACCTGCTCCCCCTCTCACACTCCCCTTCTGCAGCTTCAGCCCCGCCACTAACACTCCCCTTCTCCACCTGCAACTCCCACTCACACTCCCCTTTTCCACCTGCAGCCCCCACTCACAGTCCCCTACTCCACCTGCCCCCGCTCTCACACTCCACTTGTCCACATGCACCTGCCACTCACACTCCCCTTCTCCACCTGCACCCCTCCCACTCACACTACACTTTCTCCACCTGCACACCCCACACTCTCATTCCCCTTCTCCTTCTGCACCCACCACTCACACTCCCTTTCTCCATCTCAGCGCCCCACTCACACGCCCCTTCTCCCCCTGACCCCCTCCACTCATACTCCCCTTCTCCACCTGCAACCCGCCACTCACACGCCCCTTCTCCACCTGCAACCCCCACTCACACGCTCCTTCTCCACCTTACCGCCCCTACTCACACTCACCATCTCCACTTGCAACCCGCCACTCACACGCCCCTTCTCCACCTGACCCCGCCCACGCTCAATCTCCTCCTCCACCTGCACCCCCCACTCACACACCCCTTCCCCATCTACACCCCCCCACTCACAATCCCCTTCTCCCGCTACAATGCCCCACTCACACTCGCTTTCTCCCCCTGCAACCCCACTCTCACACTCCCCTTCTCCACCTGCACCCCCCTAATCACACACCCCTTCTCCACCTGCCTCCACACTCACTTTCCTTTTCTCCACCTGCACGCCCCACTCACACTCCCCTTCTCCAACTGCATCCCCGTCACTCACACTCTCTTCTCCCCCTCCAACCCCCCACTCACACACCCCTTCTCCTCCTGTAGCCCCGCACTCACATTCACCTTCTCCCCCTGCACCCTCCCACTCACACTCCCCTTCTCCATCTACAACCCACCACTCACACGCCCCTTCTCCACCTGCCCACCCCCCTCACACACCCCTTCTCCTCCTGCAGCCCCGCACTCACACTCCCCTTCTCCCTCTGCACCCCCCCACTCACACGCCCCTTCTCCACCTCCAGCCCCCACTTACACACCCCTTCTGCCCCTGCACCCCACACTCACACTCCCATTCACCATCTGCACCCCCACTCACACTCCCCTTCTCCATCTGCACCCCCCACTCACAATCCCCTTCTCCACCTGCTCCCCCACTCACACTCCCCTTCTCCACCTGCAGCCCCGCCACTAACACTCCCCCTCTCGACCTGCAACTTCCACTCACACTCCCCTTTTCCACCTGCTGCCCCCACTCACCGTCCCCTTCTCCACCTGCCCTCCCACTCACACTCCCTTTCTCCACCTGCACCCCACACTCACTCCCCTTCTCCACCTGCCCTCCCACTCACACTCCCTTTCTCCACCTGCACCCCACACTCACACTCCCCTTCTCCACCTGCACCCCTCCCATTCACACTTCCCTTCTCCACCTGCAACCCCGCACTCACACTACACCTTCTCCACCTGCACACACCCACTCACACTCCACTTCTCTACCTGCACCCACCCCACTCACACTTCCATTTCTCCACCTGCAACCCCCACTCACACTCCCCTTCTCTACCTGCACCCCATCACTCACAGTCCCCATCTCCACCTGCACCCCCCCACTCTCGTTCCCCTTCTCCATCTGCACCCACCACTCACACACCCCTTCTCCATCTGCACCCCCCACTCACACGCCCCTTCACACCCTGACCCCCCCCACTCATATTCCCCTTCTCCACCTGCACCCCCCACTCACACGACGCTTCTCCACCTGCCCACCCCCACTCACACTCCCTGTCTCCACCTGCCTCCCCCACTCATTCTTCCATTCTCCACCTGCAACCCCCCACTCACACGCTCCTTCTCCACCTGACCCCCCCCCACTCACACGCTCCTTCTCCACCTGCACCCCACACTCACGTTCCCCTTCTCCACCTGCAACCCCCCACTCACACGCCCCTTCTCCACCTGACCCCACCGACTCATACTCCACTTCTCCTCCTGCAACCCCCGCTCCTTCTCCACCTTACCGCCCACACTCACATTCCCCAACTCCATCTGCAACCCCCCACTCACACTCGCCTTCTCCCCCTGCAACCCCACTCTCACACTCCCCTTCTCCACCTGCACCCCCCTAATCACACACCCCTTCTCCACCTGCAGCCCCGTACTCACATTCACCTTCTCCCCCTGCACCCTCCCACTCACACTCCCCTTCTCCATCTACAACCCACCACTCACACGCCCCTTCTCCACCTGCCCTCCCCCCTCTCACACATCCCTTCTCCTCCTGCAGCCCCGCACTCACACTCCCCTTCTGCCCCTGCACCCCACACTCACACTCCCATTCTCCTTTTGCACCCCCCATTCACACTCCCCTTCTCCATCTGCACCCCCCACTCACACTCCCCTTCTCCATGTGCACCTACCAACTCACACTCCCCTTCTCCACCTGCTCCCCCAATCACACTCCCCTTCTCCACCTGCAGCCCCGCCACTAACACTCCCCCTCTCGACCTGCAACTTCCACTCACACTCCCCTTTTCCACCTGCTGCCCCCACTCACCGTCCCCTTCTCCACCTGCCCTCCAACTCACACTCCCTTTCTCCTCCTGCAGCCCCACTTTCACACTCCCCTTCTCCCCCTGCACCCCGCCACTCACACGCCCCTTCTCCACCTCCAGCCCCCACTCACACTCCCCTTCTCTTCCGGCACCCAACCATTCACACTCCCCTTCTCCATCTGCAACCCCACTCACACTCCCTTTCCCAACCTGCACCCACCCACTCACATTCCCCTTCTCTGCCCGCACCCACACATTCACACTCCCCTTCCCTACCTGCACCCCTACTCACACTCCCCTTCTCCACCTGCACCCTCCACTCACACTCCCCTTCTCCACCTGACCACACCATTCACACACCCCGTCTCCATCTGCACCCCCCACTCACACTCCCCTTTTCCACCTGCACCCCCCACTAACAGTCCCCTTCTCCGTCTGCACCTACCTGCTCTCACTGCCCTTCTCCATCTGCACCCCCCACTCACACTCCCCTTCTCCACCTGCTCCCCCAACTCACACTCCCCTTCTCCAACTGCAGCCCTGCCACTAACACGCCCCTTCTCCACCTGCAACTCCCACTCACTCTCCCCTTTTGCACCCGCCCCCCCACTCACTCCCTTTCTCCACCTGTACCCCCCACTCACACTCCCCTTCTCCACTTGCAGCCCCCCACTCACACTCCCCTTCTCCACCTGCAACTCCCCACTCACACTACACCTTCTCCACCTGCACACCCCCAACTCACACTCCGCTTCTCCATCTGCACCCACCATTAACACGCCCCTTCTCCACCTGATCCCACCCACGCACACTCCCCTTCTCCACCTGCACCGCCCCACTCACACTCCCCTTCCCCATCTGCACCTCCCAACTCACACTCCCCTTCTCCCGCTGCAACCCCCCACTCACACTTTCCTTCTCCCCCTGCAACCGCATTCTCACACTCCCCTTCTCCACCTGCACCCCCCTAGTCACACACACCTTCTCCACCTGCAGCCCCGCACTCACACTCCCCTTCTCCAACTGCAACCCCCTGACTCACACTCCCCTTCTCTCCCTGCACCCCCCTAATCACACACCCCTTCTCCACCTGCCTCCACACTCACTTTCCTTTTCTCCACCTGCACCCCCCACTCACACTCCCCTTCTCCAACTGCAACCCCGTCACTCACACTCTTTTCTCCCCCTCCAACAACCCACTCACACACCCCTTCTCCTCCTGTAGCCCCGCACTCACATTCACCTTCTCCCCCTGCACCCTCCCACTCACACTCCCCTTCTCCATCTACAACCCACCACTCACACGCCCCTTCTCCACCTGCCCAGCCCCCTCTCACACACCCCTTCTCCTCCTGCAGCCCCGCACTCACAGTCCCCTTCTCCCCCTGCACCCCCCCACTCTCACGCCACTTCTCCACCTCCAGCCCCCACTTACACACGCCTTCTGCCCCTGCACCCCACACTCACACTCCCCTTCTCCACCTGCAACCACCCACTCACACTACACCTTCTCCACCTGCACAACCCCACTCACACTCCCCTTCTCCATCTGCACCCACCACTCACACTCCCCTTCTCCATCTGCACCACCCACTCACACGCCCCCTCTCCACCTGACCCCACCGACTCCTACTCCCCTTCTGCACCTGCAACCCCCGCTCCTTCTCCACCTTATCGCCCACACTCACATTCCCCATCTCCACCTGCAGCCCGCCACTCACACTCCCCTTCTCCACCTGTCCGCGCCCACGCATACTCCCCTTCCACATCTGCAACCCCCTACTCACACTCGCCTTCTCCCCCTGCAACCCCACTCTCACACTCCCCTTCTCCACCTGCACCCCCCTAATCACACACCCCTTCTCCACCTGCCTCCCCACTCACTTTGCTTTTCTCCAACTGCACCCCCCACTCACACTCCCCATCTCCAACTGCAACCCCCTCACACACACTCTTCTCCCCCTCCTACCCCCCACTCACACACCCCTTCTCCTCCTGCAGCCCCGTACTCACGTTCACCTTCTCCCCCTGCACCCTCCCACTCACATTCCCCTTCTCCTTCTGCAACCCACCACTCACACGCCCCTTCTCCACCTGCCCTCCCCCCTCTCACACACCCCTTCTCCTCCTGCAGCCCCGCACTCACACTCCCTTTCTTCCCCTGCACCCCCCCATTCACACGCCCCTTCTCTACCTCCAGCCCTGACTTACATACCCCTTCTGCCCCTGCACCCCACACTCACACTCCCATTCTCCTTCTGCACCCCCCACTCACACTCCCCTTCTCCATCTGCACCCCCCACTCACAATCCCCTTCACCATGTGCACCTACCCACTCACAGTCCCCTTCTCCATCTGCACCCACCACTCACACCCCCTTCTCCACCTGCTGCCCCCACTCACCGTCCCCTTCTCCACCTGCCCTCCCACTCACACTCCCTTTCTCCTTCTGCAGCCCCACTTTCACACTACCCTTCTCCCCCTGCACCCCGCCACTCACACGCGCCTTCTCCACCTCCAGCCCCCACTCACACTCCCCTTCTCTTCCGGCACCCAACCATTCACACTCCCCTTCTCCATCTGCAACCCCACTCACACTCCCCTTCCCAACCTGCACCCACCCACTCACATTCCCTTTCTCTGCCCGCACCCACACATTCACAATCCCCTTCTCTACCTGCACCCCCACTCACACTCCCCTTTTCCACCTGCACCCCCCCACTAACAGTCCCCTTCTCCGTCTGCACCTACCCGCTCTCACTGCCCTTCTCCATCTGCACCCCCCACTCACACTCCCCTTCTCCACCTGCTCCCCCAACTCACACTCCCCTTCTCCAACTGCAGCCCTGCCACTAACACGCCCCTTCTCTACCTGCAACTCCCACTCACACTCCCCTTTTCCACCTGCCCCCCCACTCACTCCCTTTCTCCACCTGTACCCCCCACTCACACTCCCCTTCTCCACTTGCAGCCCCCCACTCACACTCCCCTTCTCCACCTGCAGTCCCCACTCACACTCCACTTGTCCACATGCACCTGCCACTCACAGACACCTTCTCCTCTTGCACCCCACACTCCCAGTCCCCTTCTACAACTGCACCCCACACTCACACTCCCCTTCTCCACCTGCACCCCTCCCACTCACACTTCCCTTCTCCACCTGCAACTCCCCACTCACACTACACCTTCTCCAGCTGCACACCCCCAACTCACACTCCGCTTCTCCATCTGCACCCACCATTAAGACGCCCCTTCTCAACCTGACCCCACCCACGCACACTCCCCTTCTCCACCTGCACCCCCCCACTCACACTCCCCTTCCCCATCTGCTACCCCCAACTCACACTCCCCTTCTCCCGCTGCAACTCCCCACTCACACTCTCCTTCTCCCCCTGCAACCGCACTCTCACACTCCCCTTCTCCACCTGCACACCCCTAGTCACACACACCTTCTCCACCTGCAGCCCCGCACTCACACTCCCCTTCTCCAACTGCAACCCCCTGACTCACACTCCCCTTCTCTCCCTGCACCCCACTAATCACACACCCCTTCTCCACCTGCCTCCACACTCACTTTCCTTTTCTCCACCTGCACCCCCCACTCACACTCCCCTTCTCCAACTGCAACCCCCTCACTCACACTTTCTTCTCCCCTTCCAACACTCACTCACACACCCCTTCTCCTCCTGCAGCCCCGCACTCACATTCACCTTCTCCCCCTGCACCCTCCCACTCACGCTCACCTTCTTCATCTACAACCCACCACTCACACGCCCCTTCTCCACCTGCCCACCCCCCTCTCACACACCCCTTCTCCTCCTGCAGCCCCGCACTCACACTCCCCTGCTCCCCCTGCACCCCCCCACTCACACTCCCCTTCTCCCCCTCCAGCCCCCACTCACACTCCCCTTCTCCATCTGCACCCCCCACTCACAATCCCCTTCACCATGTGCACCTACCCACTCACACTCCCCTTCTCCATCTGCACCCACCACTCACACTCCCCTTCTCTACCTGCTCCCCCACTCACACTCCCCTACTCCACCTGCAGGCCCGCCACTAACACTCCCCCTCTCGACCTGCAACTTCCACTCACACTCCCCTTTTCCACCTGCTGCCCCCACTCACCGTCCCCTTCTCCACCTGCCTTCACACTCACACTCCCTTTCTCCACCTGCACCCCACACTCACACTCCCCTTCTCCACCTGCACCCCTCCCACTCACACTTCCCTTCTCCACCTCCAACCCCGCAGTCACACTACACCTTCTCCACCTGCACACACCCACTCACACTCCACTTCTCCACCTGCACCCCCCCACTCACACTTCCATTTCTCCCCCTGCAACCCCCACTCACACTCCCCTTCTCCATCTGCACCCACCACTCACACTCCCCTTCTCCATCTGCACCCCCCCACTCACACGCCCCTTCACCCCCTGACCCCCCCCACTCATATTCCCCTTCTCCACCTTCACCCCCCACTCACACGACGCTTCTCCACCTGCCCACCCCCACACACACTCCCTGTCTCCACGTGCCTCCCCCATTCATACTTCCATTCTCCACCTGCAACCCCCCACTCACACGCTCCTTCTCCACCTGTCCCCCCCCCCACTCACACTCCCCGTCTCCATCTGCACCCCCCACTCACACGCCCCTTCTCCACCTGACCCCCTCCACTCATACTCCCCTTCTCATTCTGCAACCCCCCACTCACACTCCCCTTCTCCCGCTGCAATGCTCCACTCACACTCGCCTTCTCCACCTGCAACCCCACTCTCACACTCCCCTTCTCCACCTGCACACCCCTAATCACACACCCCTGCTCCATCTGCCTCCACACGCACTTTCCTTTTCTCCACCTGCACTCCCGACTCACACTCCCCTTCCTCAACTGCAACCCCGTAACTCACACTCTCTTCTCCCCCTCCAACCACCCACTCACACACCCCTTCTCCTCCTGTAGCCCCGCCCTCACATTCACCTTCTCCCCCTGCACCCTCCCTCTCACACTCCCCTTCTCCATCTACAACCCACCACTCACACGCCCCTTCTCCACCTGCCCACCCCCCTCTCACACTCCCCTTCTCCCCCTGCACCCCCCCCCACTCACATGCCCCTTCTCCACCTCCAGCCCCCACTTACACACCCCTTCTGCCCCTGCACCCCACACTCACACTCCCATTCTCCACCTGCACCCCCCCACTCACACTCACCTTCTCCATCTGCACCCCCCACTCACAATCCCCTTCACCATGTGCACCTACCCACTCACACTCCCCTTCTCCACCTGCTCCCCCACTCACACTCCCCTTCTCCACCTGCAGCCCCGCCACTAACACTCCCCCTCTCGACCTGCAACTTCCACTCACACTCCCCTTTTCCACCTGCTGCCCCCACTCACCGTCCCCTTCTCCACCTGCCCTCCCACTCACACTCCCTTTCTCCACCTGCACCCCTCCCACTCACACTTCCCTTCTCCACCTGCAACCCCGCAGTCACACTACACCTTCTCCACCTGCACACACCCACTCACACTCCACTTCTCCACCTGCACCCCCCCCACTCACACTTCCATTTCTCCACCTGCAACCCCCACTCACACTCCCCTTCTCTACCTGCACCCCATCACTCACAGTCCCCATCTCCACCTGCACTCCCCCACTCTCGCTCCCCTTCTCCATCTGCACCCACCACTCACACTCCTCCATCTGCACCACGCACTCACAGGCCCTTCAGCCCCTGACCCCCCCCACTCATATTCCCCTTCTGCACCTGCACCCCCCACTCACACGATGCTTCTCCACCTGCCCACCCCTACTCACACTCCCTGTCTCCACCTGCTTCCCCACTCATTCTTCCATTCTCCACCTGCAACCCCCCACTCACACGCTCCTTCTTCACCTGACCCCCCCCCCACTCACACTCCCCGTCTCCATCTGCACCCCCCACTCACACGCCCCTTCTCCACCTGCACCCCACACTCACCCTTCCCTTCTCCACCTGCAAACCCCCACTCACACTACACCTTCTCCACCTGCACAACCCCACTCACACTCCCCTTCTCCATTTGCACCCACCACTCACACTCCCCTTCTCCATCTGCACCACCAACTCACACGCCCCTTCTCCACCTGACCCCACCGACTCATACTCCCCTTCTCCACCTGCAACCCCCGCTCCTTCTCCACCTTACCGCCCACACTCACATTCCCCATCTCCACCTGCAGCCCGCCACTCACACGCCCCTTCTCCACCTGACCCCGCCCACGCATACTCCCCTTCCCCATCTGCAACCCCCCACTCACACTCGCCTTCTCCTCCTGCAACCCCACTCTCACACTCCCCTTCTCCACCTGCACCCCCCTAATCACACACCCCTTCTCCACCTGCCTCCCCACTCACTTTGCTTTTCTCCAACTGCACCCCCCACTCACACTCCCCTTCTACAACTGCAACCCCCTCACACACTCTCTTCTCCCCCTCCAAACAACAACTCACACACCCCTTCTCCTGCAGCCCCGTACTCACATTCACCTTCTCCCCCTGCACCCTCCCACTCCCACTCCCCTTCTCCATCTACAACCCACCACTCACACGCCCCTTCTCCACCTGCAGCCCTGCTCTCACACTCCCCTTCTTCCCCTGCACCCCCCCACTCACACGCCCCTTCTCCACCTCCAGCCCTGACTTACATACCCCTTCTGCCCCTGCACCCCACACTCACACTCCCATTCTCCTTCTGCACCCCCCACTCACACTCCCCTTCTCCATCTGCACCCCCCACTCACAATCCCCTTCACCATGTGCACCTACTCACTCACACTCCCCTTCTCCATCTGCACCCACCACTCACACTCCCCTTCTCCATCTGCAACCACCACTCACACTCCCCTTCTCCACCTGCAGCCCCGCCACTAACACTCCCCCTCTCGACCTGCAACTTCCACTCACACTCCCCTTTTCCACCTGCTGCCCCCACTCACCATCCCCTTCTCCACCTGCCCTCCCACTCACACTACACCTTCTCCACCTGCACACACCCACTCACACGCCACTTCTCCACCTGCACCCGCCCCACTCACACTTCCATTTCTCCACCTGCAACCCCCACTCACACTCCCCTTCTCCACCTGCACCCCATCACTCACAGTCCCCATCTCCACCTGCACCCCCCCACTCTCGCTCCCCTTCTCCATCTGCACCCCCCACTCACACGCCCCTTCACCCCCTGACCCCACCCACTCAAATTCCCCTTCTCCACCTGCCCACCCCCGCACACACTCCCTGTCTCCACCTTCCTCCCCCACTCATACTTCCATTCTCCACCTGCAACCCCCCACTCACACGTTCCTTCTCCACCTGTCCCCCCACCACTCACACTCCCCGTCTCCATCTGCACCCCCCACTCACACGCCCCTTCTCCACCTGACCCCCTCCACTCATACTCCCCTTCTCCTTCTGCAACCCCCCACTCACACTCCCCTTCTCCACCTGCACCCCACACTCACAGTCCCCTTCTCCACCTGCACCCCACACTCTCACTCCCTTTCTCCACCTGCACCCCTCCCACTCACATTTCCCTTCTCCACCTGCAACCCCCCACTCACACTACACTTTCTCCACCTGCACACCCCCCACCCTCACTCCCCTTCTCCTTCTGCAACAACACTCACACTCCCTTTCTCCATCTGAGCGCCCCACTCACACGCCCCTTCTCCACCTGACCCCACCCACTCATACTCCCCTTCTCCACCTGCAACCCGCCACTCACACGCCCCTTCTCCACCTGCAACCCCCACTCACACGCTCCTTCTCCACCTTACCGCCCCTACTCACACTCACCATCTCCACCTGCAACCCGCCACTCACACGCCCCTTCTCACCTGACCCCGCCCACGCACACTCTCCTTCACCACCTGCACCCGCCACTCACACACCCCTTCCCCATCTGCACCCCCCCACTCACACTCCCCTTCTCCCTCTGCAGTGCCCCACTCACACTCGCCTTCTCCCCCGCAACCCCACTCTCACACTCCCCTTCTCCACCTGCACCCCCCACTCACACGCCCCTTCTCCAACTGCAACCCCGTCACTCACACTCTCTCCTCCCCCTCCAACCACCCACTCACACACCCCTTCTCCTCCTGTAGCCCCGCACTCACATTCACCTTCTCCCCCTGCACCCTCCCACTCTCACTCCCCTTCTCCATCTACAACCCACCACTCACACGCCCCTTCTCCACCTGCCCACCCCCCTCTCACACACCCCTTTTCCTCCTGCAGCCCCGCACTCACACACCCCTTTTCCCCCTGCAGCCCCCCACTCACACGCCCCTTCTCCACATCCAGCCCCCACTTACACACCCCATCTGCCCCTGCACCCCACACTCACACTCCCATTCTCCATCTGCACCCCCCACTCACACTCCCCTTCTCCATCTGCACCCCCCACTCACAATCCCCTTCACCATGTGCACCTACCCACTCACACTCCCCTTCTCCATCTGCACCCACCACTCACACTCCCCTTCTCCACCTGCTCCCCCACTCACACTCCCCTTCTCCACCTGCAGCCCCGCCACTAACACTCCCCCTCTCGACCTGCAACTTCCACTCACACTCCCCTTTTCCACCTGCTGCCCCCACTCACACTCCCTTTCTCCACCTGCCCCCCACACTCACACTCCCCTTCTCCACCTGCACCCCTCCCACTCACACTTCCCTTCTCCACCTGCAACCCCGCAGTTAGTCTACACCTTCTCCACCTGCACACACCCACTCACGCTCCACTTCTCCAGCTGCACCCCCCCCACTCACACTTCCATTTCTCCACCTGCAACCCCCACTCACACTCCCCTTCTCTACCTTCACCCCATCAATCACAGTCCCCATCTCCACCTGCACCCCCCCACTCTCGCTCCCCTTCTCCATCTGCACCCACCACTCACACGCCCCTTCACCCCCTGACCCCCCCCACTCATATTCCCCTTCTCCACCTGCAGTCCCCACTCACACTCCACTTGTCCACATGCACCTGCCACTCACAGACCCCTTCTCCTCTTGCACCCCACACTCCCAGTCCCCTTCTACAACTGCACCCCACACTCACACTCCCCTTCTCCACCTGCACCCCTCCCACTCACACTTCCCTTCTCCACCTGCAACTCCCCACTCACACTACACCTTCTCCACCTGCACACCCCCAACTCACACTCCGCTTCTCCATCTGCACCCACCATTAACATGCCCCTTCTCCACCTGACCGCACCCACGCACAATCCCCTTCTCCACCTGCACCCCCCCACTCACACTCCCCTTCCCCATCTGCACCCCCCAACTCACACTCCCCTTCTCCCGCTGCATCCACCCACTCACACTTTCCTTCTCCCCCTGCAACCGCACTCTCACACTCCCCTTCTCCACCTGCACCCCCCTAGTCACACACACCTTCTCCACCTGCAGCCCCGCACTCACAATCCCCTTCTCCAACTGCAACCCCCTGACTCACACTCCCCTTCTCTCCCTGCACCCCCCTAATCACACACCCCTTCTCCACCTGCCTCCACACTCACTTTCCTTTTCTCCACCTGCACCGTCCACTCACACTCCCCTTCTCCAACTGCAACCCCCTCACTCACACTCTCTTCTCCCCCTTCAACCCCCACTCACACACCCCTTCTCCTCCTGCAGCCCCGCACTCACATTCACCTTCTCCCCCTGCACCCTCCCACTCAAACTCCCCTTCTCCATCTACAACTCACCACTCACACGCCCTTTCTCCACCTGCCCACCCCCCTCTCACACACCCCTTCTCCTCCTGCAGCCCCGCACTCACACTCCCCTTCTCCCCCTGCAACTCCCCACTCACACTCCCCTTCTCCACCTGCCTCCCCACTCACTTTCCTTTTCTCCATCTGCATCCCCCACTCACACTCCTCTTCTCCAACTGCAACCCCCTCACTCACACTCCCCTTCTCCCCTTGCAACCCCCCACTCACACACCCTTTCTCCTCCTGCAGCCCCGCACTCACATTCCCCTTCTCCCCCTGCACCCTCCCACTCACACTCCCCTTCTCCCCCTGCACCCCCCCACTCACACGCCCTTTCTCCACCTCCAGCCCCCACTTACACACCCCTTCTGCCCCTGCACCACCCACTCACACTCCCCTTCTCCACCCGCAGCTCCGCCACTAACACTGCCCCTCTCGACCTGCAACTCCCACTCACACGCCCTTTTTCCAACTGCTGCCCCCACTCACAGACCCCTTCTCCACCTGCCCCCCCCACACTCACACTCCCTTTCTCCACCTGCACGCCACACTCACACTCCCCTTCTCCACCTGCACCCCTCCCACTCACACTCCCCTTGTCCACCTGCAACCCCCCCCTCACACTTGCATTTCTCCACCTGCAACCCCGCCACTAACACTCCCCCTCTCGACCTGCAACTCCCAGTCACACTCCCCTTTTCCACCTGCTTTCCCCACTCACAGTCCACTTCTCCACCTGCCCCCCCGATTCACACTCCCCTTCTCCACCTGCACCCCTCGCACTCACACTCCCCTTCTCCACCTGCAACCCCCAACTCACACTTTCATTTTTCTACCTGCACCCCCCCCTCACACTCCCCATCTCCACCTGCACACCCCCACTCTCGCTGCCCTTCTCCATCTGCACCCCACAATCACACGCCCCTTAACCCCCTGAACCCCCCCCACTCATAATCCCCTTCTCCACCTGCAAACCCCACTCACACGCCCCTTCACCACCTGACCCCCCCCTCTCATACTCCCATTCTCCACCTGCATCCCCTCACTCACACTCCCCTTCTCCACCTGCATCCCCTCACTCACACTCCCCTTCTCCAACTGCCCCCCCCACTCACACTCCCCTCCTCTACTTGTATCCCCTCACTCACACTCCCCTTCTCCAACTGCCCGCCCCTCTCACACTCCCCTCCTCCACCTGCACCCCCTCACTCACACTCCACTTCTCCACCTGACCCCCCATACTAACACTCCCCTTCTCCACCTGCACCCCCCCACTCACACTCCCCTTCTCCACCTGCGCTCCCCCACTCACACTCACCTTCTCCACCTGCACCCACCACTCACACTCCCTTTCTCCAGCTGCGCCCCCCTCACACTCCCATTCTCCAGCTGCAACCCCCCACTCCCATTCCCCTTCTCCATCTGCACCCCCCCACTCACACACCCCTTCTCCTCCTGCCTCCCCCACTCACATTCCTTTTCTCCCCTTGCACCCCCCGACTCACTCTCCAATTCTCCACCTGCCTGCTCCACTCACAAAACTTTTCTCCACCTGCACCCTCCCACACAAACTCCCCTTTTCCCGCTGCAACCCCCACTCACACTCATCTTCTGCAACTGCAACCCCCACTCACACTCCCCTACTCCACCTGCTTCCACCACTTACACTCCCCTTCTCCAACTGCCCCCCTCACTCACATTCCCCTTCTCCACCTGCCCGCCCACTCACAATCCCCTCCTCCACCTGCACCCCCTCACTAACACTCCCCTTCTCCACCTGACCCCCCATACTAACACTCCCCTTCTCCACCTGCACTCCCCTTTCACACTCCCCTTCTCCACCTGCACCCCACCGACTCACACTCACCTTCTCCAGCAGCACCCCCACTCACACTCAGCTTCTCCACCTGCACCCACCACTCACACTTCCTTTCGCCAGCTGCTCCCCCACTCACAATCCCCTTCTTCAGCTGCACACCCCACTCACACTCCCCTTCTCCACTTGCTGACCCCCACTCACACTCCCCTTCTCCACCTGCACCCCCCACTCACACTCCCCTTCTCCACCTGCACCCCACACTCACACTTCCTTTCTCCATCTGCAACCCCGCACTCACACTACAACTTCTCCACCTGCACACCCCCCACTCACACTCCCCTTCTCCACCTGCACCCCCTCCCTCACTCACACTTCCACTTCTGCACCTGCAAACCCCACTCACACTCCCCATCTCCACCTGCACCCCCCCACTCACACTCCCCTTCTCCATCTGCACCCCCCACTCACACGCCCCTTCTCCACCTGACCCCCCCCACTCATACTCCCCTTCTCCACCTGCAACCCCCCACTCACACGCCCCTTCTCCACCTGACCCCCCCCCATACTTCCTTTCTCCACCTGCAAGCCCCCACTCATACTCACCTTCTGCACCTGCAACCCCACTCAGACTCCCTTTCTCCCCCTGCAACCCCCCACCCACACTCCCCTTCTCTACCTGCACCCACAACTCACACTCCAGTTTACCACATGCACCCCCCACTCACACTCCCATTCTCCACCTGCACCACCCTCTCACACTCCCCCTCTCCACCTGACCCCACCATTCACATACCCCGTCTCCATCTGCATTCCCCACTCACACTACCCTTCTCCACCTGCACCCCCCCACTCAACCTCCCCTTCTCCATCTGCACCTACCCACTCACACTGCCCTTCTGCATTTGCAACCCCCCATTCGCACTCCCCTTCTCCATCTGCACCCCCCACTCACACTCCCCTTCTCCACCTGCTCCCCCCACTCACACTCCCCTTCTCCAGCTTCAGCCCCGCCACTAACACTCCCCTTCTCCACCTGCAACTCCCACTCACACTCCCTTTTTCCACCTGCTGCCCCCACTCACAGTCCCCTACTCCACCTGCCCCCCCACTCACACTCCCTTTCTCCACCTGCACCCTGCACTCACACTCCCCTTCTCCACTTGCAGCCCCCCACTCACACTCCCCTTCTCCACCTGCAGTCCCCACTCACACTCCACTTGTCCACATGCACCTGCCACTCACAGTCCCCTACTCCACCTTCACCCCACACTCACACTCCCCTTCTCCACCTGCACCCCTCCCACTCACATTTCCCTTCTCCACCTGCACACCCCCCACTCACACTACACCTTCTCCACCTGCACACCCTCCACTCTCACTCCCCTTCTCCATCTGCACCCACCACTCACACTCCCCTTCTCCATCTGCACCCCACACTCACATGCCCCTTCACCCCCTGACCCCCCCCACTCATACTCCCCTTCTCCACCTGCAACCCCCCACTCACACGCCCCTTCGCCACCTGACCCCCCCCACTCATACTCCCATTCTCCACCTTCATCCCCTCACTCACACTCCCCTTCTCCAACTGCCCCCCCCCACTCACACTCCCTTCCTCCACTTGCATCCCCTCATTCACACTCCCCTTCTCCAACTGCCCGCCCCACTCACACTCCCCTCCTCCACCTGCACCCCCTCACTCACACTCCCCTTCTCCACCTGACCCCCCATACTAACACTCCCCATCTCTACCTGCACCCCCCCACTCACATTCACCTTCTCCACCTGCACCCACCACTCACACACCCTTTCTCCAGCTGCGGCCCCTCACACTCCCATTCTCCAGCTGCAACCCCCCACTCACATTCCCCTTCTCCATCTGCACCCCCCCACTCACACACCCCTTCTCCTCCTGCCTCCCCCACTCAAATCCTTTTCACCCCCTACACCCCGCCACTCACACTCCAATTCTCCACCTGCCTCCTCCACTCACAAAACTTTTCTCCACCTGCACCCTCCCACGCAAATGCCCCTTTTCCCTCTGCAACCTCCAAAAACACTCATCTTCTGCAAGTGCACCCCCCAGTCACACTCCCCTTCTCCATCTGCACCCCCCCACTCACTCTCCCGTACTCCACCTGCTTCCGCCACTCACACTCCCCTTCTCCAACAGCTCCCCCCACTCACATTCCCCTTCTCCACCTGCCCGCCCCACTCAAACTCCCCTCCTCCACCTGCACCCCCTCACTCACACTCCCCTTCTCCACCTGACCCCGCATACTAACACTCCCCTTCTCCAACTGCACCCCCCTTTCACACTTCCCTTCTCCACCTGCACCCCACCGACTCACACTTCCTTCTCCACCTGCACCCCCCCCCCACACTCTCCATTTCCACCTGCTGCTGCCACTCACACTCCCCTTCACCACCTGCCCCCCCGCCCACCACTCACACTCAGCTTCTCCACCTGCACCCACCACTCACACTCCCTTTCGCCAGCTGCTCCCCCACTCACAATCCCCTTCTCCAGCTGCAACCCCCACTCACACTCCCCTTCTCCACCTGCACACCCCACTCACACTCCCCTTCTCCAGTTGCTGACCCCCACTCACACTCCCCTTCTCCACCTGCACACCCCACTCACACTCCCCTTCTCCAGTTGCTGACCCCCACTCACACTCCCTTTCTCCACCTGCACCCTGCACTCACACTCCCCTTCTCCACTTGCAGCCCCCCACTCACACTCCCCTTCTCCACCTGCAGTCCCCACTCACACTCCACTTGTCCACATGCACCTGCCACTCACAGTCCCCTACTCCACCTTCACCCCACACTTACACTCCCCTTCTCCACCTGCACCCCTCCCACTCACATTTCCCTTCTCCACCTGCACACCCCCCACTCACACTACACCTTCTCCACCTGCACACCCTCCACTCTCACTCCCCTTCTCCTTCTGCACCCACCACTCACACTCCCTTTCTCCATCTGAGCGCCCCACTCACACGCCCCTTCTCCACCTGACCCCCCCCACTCATACTCCCCTTCTGCACCTGCAACCCGCCACTCACACCCCCCTTCTCCACTTGCTACCCCCACTCACACGCTCCTTCTCCACCTTACCGCCCCTACTCACACTCACCATCTCCACCTGCAACCCGCCACTCACACGCCCCTTCTCCACCTGACCCCGCCCATGCACAGTCTCCTTCTCCACCTGCACCCGCCACTCACACACCCCTTCCCCATCTGCACCCCCCCACTCACACTCCCCTTCTCCCGCTGCAATGCCCCACTCACACTCGCCTTCTCCCCCTGCAACCCCACTCTCACACTCCCCTTCTCCACCTGCACCCCCCTAATCACACACCCCTTCTCCACCTGCCTCCCCACTCAATTTCCTTTTCTCCACCTGCACCCCGCACTCACACTCCCCTTCTCCAACTGCAACCCCCTCACTCACACTCTCTTCTCCCCCTCCAACTCCCCACTCACACACCCCTTCTCCTCCTGCAGCCCCGCACTCACATTCCCCTTCTCCCCCTGCACCCTCCCACTCACACTCCCCTTCTCCATCTACCTCCGACCACTCACACGCCCCTTCTCCACCTGCCCACCCCCCTCTCACACACCCCTTCACCTCCTGCAGCCCCGCACTCACACTCCCCTTCTCTCCCTGCACCCCCCCACTCACACGCCCCTTCTCCACCTCCAGCCCCCACTTACACACCCCTTCTGCCCCTGCACCCCCCACTCACACTCACCATCTCCACCCGCAGCCCCGCCACTAACACTCCCCCTCTCAACCAGCAACTCCCACTCACACGCCCTTTTTCCAACTGCTGCCCCCACTCACAGTCCCCTTCTCCACCTGCAACCACACTCACGCTCCCCTTCTCCACCTGCACCCCTCCCACTCACACTCCCCTTCTCCACCTGCAACCCCCAACTCACACTTTCATTTTTCTACCTGCAGCCCCCCGACTCACACTCCCCATCTCCACCTGCACCCCCCCATTCTCACTCCCCTTCTCCATCTGCACCCACCACTCACACTCCCCTTCTCCATCTGCACCCCACACTCACACGCCCCTTCGCCACCTGACCCCCCCCACTCATACTCCCATTCTCCACCTTCATCCCCTCACTCACACTCCCCTTCTCCAACTGCCCCCCCCCACTCACACTCCCTTCCTCCACTTGCATCCCCTCATTCACACTCCCCTTCTCCAACTGCCCGCCCCACTCACACTTCCCTCCTCCACCTGCACCCCCTCACTCACACTCCCCTTCTCCACCTGACCCCCCATACTAACACTCCCCATCTCTACCTGCACCCCCCCACTCACATTCACCTTCTCCACCTGCACCCACCACTCACACACCCTTTCTCCAGCTGCGGCCCCTCACACTCCCATTCTCCAGCTGCAACCCTCCACTCACATTCCCCTTCTCCATCTGCACCCCCCCACTCACACACCCCTTCTCCTCCTGCCTCCCCCACTCAAATCCTTTTCACCCCCTACACCCCGCCACTCACACTCCAATTCTCCACCTGCCTCCTCCACTCACAAAACTTTTCTCCACCTGCACCCTCCCACGCAAATGCCCCTTTTCCCTCTGCAACCCCCAAAAACACTCATCTTCTGCAACTGCACCCCCCAGTCACACTCCCCTTCTCCATCTGCACCCCCCCACTCACTCTCCCGTACTCCACCTGCTTCCGCCACTCACACTCCCCTTCTCCAACAGCTCCCCCCACTCACATTCCCCTTCTCCACCTGCCCGCCCCACTCAAACTCCCCTCCTCCACCTGCACCCCCTCACTCACACTCCCCTTCTCCACCTGACCCCGCATACTAACACTCCCCTTCTCCAACTGCACCCCCCTTTCACACTTCCCTTCTCCACCTGCACCCCACCGACTCACACTTCCTTCTCCACCTGCACCCCCCCCTCACACTCTCCATTTCCACCTGCTGCTGCCACTCACACTCCCCTTCACCACCTGCCCCCCCGCCCACCACTCACACTCAGCTTCTCCACCTGCACCCACCACTCACACTCCCTTTCGCCAGCTGCTCCCCCACTCACAATCCCCTTCTCCAGCTGCAACCCCCACTCACACTCCCCTTCTCCACCTGCACACCCCACTCACACTCCCCTTCTCCAGTTGCTGACCCCCACTCACACTCCCCTTCTCCACCTGCACCCCCCACTCACACTCCCCTTCTCCACCTGCACCCCACACTCACACTTCCTTTCTCCATCTGCAACCCCGCAATCACGCTACACCTTCTCCACCTGCACACCCCCCACTCACACTCCCCTTCTCCACCTGCACCCCCTCCCCCACTCACACTTCCAGTTCTGCACCTGCAACGCCCACTCACACTCCCCTTCTCTACCTGCATCCCCCCACTCACAGTCCCCATTTCCATCTGCTCCCCCCCACTCACACTCCCCTTCTCCATCTGCACCCACCACTCACACTCCCTTTCTCCATCTGCACCCCCAACTCACACGCCCCTTCTCCACCTGACCCCCCCCACTCATACTCCCCTTCTCCTCCTGCAACCCCCCACTCACACGCCCCTTCTCCATCTGACCCCCCCCATACTCCCTTTCTCACCCTGCACCCCCCCACCCACACTCCCCTTCTCCACCTGCACCCACAACTCACACTCCAGTTTTCCACATGCACCCCCCACTCACACTCCCATTCTCCACCTGCACACCCCACTCACACTCCCCTTCTCCACTTACACACCCCCATTCACACTCTCATTCTCCAACTGCACGCCAACTCGCACTCCCCATCTCCACCTGCATCCCCCACTCACACTCCCCCTCTCCACCTGACCCCACCATTCACACACCCCGTCTCCATCTGCATCCCCCACTCACACTCCCCTTCTCCACCTGCACCCCCCCACTCACCCTCCCCTTCTCCATCTGCACCTACCCACTCACACTGCCCTTCTGCATTTGCAGCCCCCCACTCACACTCCCCTTCTCCATCTGCACCCCCCACTCACACTCCCCTTCTCCACCTGCTCCCCCCACTCACACACCCCTTCTCCAGCTTCAGCCCCGCCACTAACACTCCGCTTCTCCACCTGCAACTCCCACTCACACTCCCCTTTTCCACCTGCTGCCCCCACCCACACTCCCCTACTCCACCTTCCCACCAACTCATAATCCCTTTCTCCACCTGCACCCTGCACTCACACTCCCCTTCTCCACTTGCAGCCCCCCACTCACACTCCCCTTCTCCACCTGCAGTCCCCACTCACACTCCACTTGTCCACATGCACCTGCCACTCACAGTCCCTTCTCCACCTTCACCCCACACTCACACTCCCCTTCTCCACCTGCACCCCTCCCACTCACATTTCCCTTCTCCACCTGCAACCCCCCACTCACACTACACCTTCTCCACCTGCGCACCCCCCACTCTCACTCCCCTTCTCCTTCTGCACCCACCACTCACACTCCCTTTCTCCATCTGAGCGCCCCACTCACACGCCCCTTCTCCACCTGACCCCCCCAACTCATACTCCCCTTCTCCACCTGCAACCCGCCACTCACACCCCCCTTCTCCACCTGCAACCCCCACTCACACGCTCCTTCTCCACCTTACCGCCCCTACTCACACTCACCATCTCCACCTGCAACCCGCCACTCACACGCCCCTTCTCCACCTGACCCCGCCCACGCACAATCTCCTTCTCCACCTGCACCCCCCACTCACACACCCCTTCCCCATCTGAACCCCCCACTCACACCCGCCTTCTCCCCCTGCAACCCCACACTCACACTCCCCTTTTCCACCTGCACCCCCCTAATCACACACCCCTTCTCCACCTGCCTCCCCACTCACTTTCCTTTTCTCCACCTGCACCCCCCACTCACAATCCCCTTCTCCAACTGCAACCCCCTCACTCAAACTCTCTTCTCCCCATGCAACCCCACACTCACACACCCCTTCTCCTCCTGCAGCCCCACACTCACATTCCCCTTCTCCCCCTGCACCCTCCCACTCACACTCCCCTTCTCCATCTACAACCCACCACTCACACGCCCCTTCTCCACCTGCCCACCCCCCTCTCACACACCCCTTCTCCTCCTGCAGCCCCGCACTCACACTCCCCTTCTCCCCTTGCACCCCCCCCACTCACACGCCCCTTCTCCACATCCAGCCCCCACTTACACACCCCTTCTGCCCCTGCACCCCACACTCACACTCCCATTCTCCATCTGCACCCCCCACTCACACTCCCCTTCTCCAGTTGCTGACCCCCACTCACACTCCCCTTCTCCACCTGCACCCCCCACTCACACTCCCCTTCTCCACCTGCAGTCCCCACTCACACTCCACTTGTCCACATGCACCTGCCACTCACAGTCCCCTTCTCCACCTTCACCCCACACTCACACTCCCCTTCTCCACCTGCACCCCTCCCACTCACATTTCCCTTCTCCACCTGCAACCCCCCACTCACACTACACCTTCTCCACCTGCACACCCCCCACTCTCACTCCCCTTCTCCTTCTGCACCCACCACTCACACTCCCTTTCTCCATCTGAGCGCCCCACTCACACGCCCCTTCTCCACCTGACCCCCCCAACTCATACACCCCTTCTCCACCTGCAACCCGCCACTCACACCCCTCTTCTCCACCTGGAACCCCCACTCACACGCTCCTTCTCCACCTTACCGCCCCTACTCACACTCACCATCTCCACCTGCAACCCACCACTCACACGCTCCTTCTCCACCTGACCCCGCCCACGCACAATCTCCTTCTCCACCTGCACCCCCCACTCACACACCCCTTCCCCATCTGAACCCCCCACTCACACCCGCCTTCTCCCCCTGCAACCCCACACTCACACTCCCCTTCTCCACCTGCACCCCCCTAATCACTCACTTTCCTTTTCTCCACCTGCACCCCCCACTCACAATCCCCTTCTCCAACTGCAACCCCCTCACTCAAACTCTCTTCTCCCCATGCAACCCCCCACTCACACACCCCTTCTCCTCCTGCAGCCCCGCACTCACATTCCCCTTCTCCCCCTGCACCCTCCCACTCACACTCCCCTTCTCCATCTACAACCCACCACTCACACGCCCCTTCTCCACCTGCCCACCCCCCTCTCACACACCCCTTCTCCTCCTGCAGCCCCGCACTCACACTCCCCTTCTCCCCTTGCACCCCCCCCACTCACACGCCCCTTCTCCACATCCAGCCCCCACTTACACACCCCTTCTGCCCCGGCACCCCACACTCACACTCCCATTCTCCATCTGCACCCCCCACTCACACTCCCCTCCTCTACTTGTATCCCCTCACTCACACTCCCCTTCTCCAACTGCCCGCCCCACTCACATTCCCCTCCTCCACCTGCACCCCCTCACTCACACTCCACTTCTCCACCTGACCCCCAATACTAACACTCCCCTTCTCCACCTGCACCCCCCCACTCACACTCCCCTTCTCCGCCTGCGCTCCCCCACTCACACTCACCTTCTCCACCTGCACCCATCACTCACACTCCCTTTCTCCAGCTGCGCCCCCCTCACACTCCCATTCTCCAGCTGCAACCCCCCACTCCCATTCCCCTTTTCCATCTGCACCCCCCCACTCACACACCCCTTCTCCTCCTGCCTCCCCCACTCACATTCCTTTTCTCCCCTTGCACCCCCCGACTCACTCTCCAATTCTCCACCTGCCTGCTCCACTCACAAAACTTTTCTCCACCTGCACCCTCCCACACAAACTCCCCTTTTCCCCGCTGCAACCCCCACTCACACTCATCTTCTGCAACTGCAACCCCCACTCACACTCCCCTACTCCACCTGCTTCCACCACTTACACTCCCCTTCTCCAACTGCCCCCCTCACTCACATTCCCCTTCTCCACCTGCCCGCCCACTCACAATCCCCTCCTCCACCTGCACCCCCTCACTAACACTCCCCTTCTCCACCTGACCCCCCATACTAACACTCCCCTTCTCCACCTGCACTCCCCTTTCACACTCCCCTTCTCCACCTGCACCCCACCGACTCACACTCACCTTCTCCAGCTGCACCCCCACTCACACTCAGCTTCTCCACCTGCACCCACCACTCACACTTCCTTTCGCCAGCTGCTCCCCCACTCACAATCCCCTTCTTCAGCTGCACACCCCACTCACACTCCCCTTCTCCACTTGCTGACCACCACTCACACTCCCCTTCTCCACCTGCACCCCACACTCACACTTCCTTTCTCCATCTGCAACCCCGCACTCACACTACAACTTCTCCACCTGCACACCCCCCACTCACACTCCCCTTCTCCACCTGCACCCCCTCCCCCACTCACACTTCCACTTCTGCACCTGCAACCCCCACTCACACTCCCCATCTCCACCTGCACCCCCCCACTCACACTCCCCTTCTCCATCTGCACCCCCCACTCACACGCCCCTTCTCCACCTGACCCCCCCCACTCATACTCCCCTTCTCCACCTGCAACCCCCCCCATACTTCCTTTCTCCACCTGCAAGCCCCCACTCACACTCACCTTCTGCACCTGCAACCCCACTCACACTCCCTTTCTCCCCCTGCAACCCCCCACCCACACTCCCCTTCTCTACCTGCACCCACAACTCACACTCCAGTTTACCACATGCACCCCCCACTCACACTCCCATTCTCCACCTGCACCCCCCACTCACACTCCCCCTCTCCACCTGACCCCACCATTCACACACCCCGTCTCCATCTGCATTCCCCACTCACACTACCCTTCTCCACCTGCACCCCCCCACTCAACTACCCCTTCTCCATCTGCACCCCCCTAATCACACACCCCTTCTCCACCTGCCTCCCCACTCACTTTCCTTTTCTCCACCTGCACCCCCCACTCACAATCCCCTTCTCCAACTGCAACCCCCTCACTCAAACTCTCTTCTCCCCATGCAACCCCCCACTCACACACCCCTTCTCCTCCTGCAGCCCCGCACTCACATTCCCCTTCTCCCCCTGCACCCTCCCACTCACACTCCCCTTCTCCATCTACAACCCACCACTCACACGCCCCTTCTCCACCTGCCCACCCCCCTCTCACACACCCCTTCTCCTCCTGCAGCCCCGCACTCACACTCCCCTTCTCCACATCCAGCCCCCACTTACACACCCCTTCTGCCCCGGCACCCCACACTCACACTCCCATTCTCCATCTGCACCCCCCACTCACACTCCCCTTCTCCATCTGCACCCCCCACTCACAATCCCCTTCACCATGTGCACCTACCCACTCACACTCCCCTTCTCCATCTGCACCCACCACTCACACTCCCCTTCTCCACCTGCTCCCCCACTCACACTCCCCTTCTCCACCTGCAGCCCCGCCACTAACACTCCCCCTCTCGACCTGCAACTTCCACTCACACTCCCCTTTTCCACCAGCTGCCCCCACTCACCGTTCCCTTCTCCATCTGCACCCACCACTCACACTCCCCTTCTCCACCTGCCCCCCCACTCACACTCCCTTTCTCCACCTGCACCCCACACTCACACTCCCCTTCTCCTCCTGCACCCCTCCCACTCACACTCCCCTTCTCCACCTGCAACCCCGCAGTCACACTACACCTTCTCCACCTGCACACACACACCCACACTCCACTTCTCCACTTGCACCCCCCCCACTCACACTTCCATTTTTCCACCTTCAACCCCCACTCACACTCCCCTTCACTACCTGCACCCCCCTCAATCACAGTCCCCATCTCCACCTGCACCCCCCACTCTCGCTCCCCTTGTCCATCTGCACCCACCACTCACACTCCCCTTCTCCATCTGCACCCCCCACTCACACGCCCCTTCACCCCCTGACCCCCCCACACATATTCCCCTTCTCCACCTGCACCCCCCACTCACACGACGCTTCTCCACCTGCCCACCCCCACTCACACTCCCTTTCTCCACCTGCCTCCCCCACTCATACTTCCATTCTCCACCTGCAACCCCCCACTCACACGTTCCTTCCCCACCTGACCCCCCCCCCCACTCACACTCCCCGTCTCCATCTGCAGCCCCCACTCACACGCCCCTTCTCCACCTGACCCCCTCCACTCACACTTCCCTTCTCCACCTGCAACCCCCCACTCACACTACACCTTCTCCACCTGCACATCCCCAACTCACACTCCCCTTCTCCATCTGCACCCACCATTCACACTCCCCTTCTCCATTTGCACCCCCCACTCACACTCCCCTTCTCCACCTGCACCCCCCACTCACACTCCCCTTCTCCACCTGCACCCCCCCACTCACAGTCCCCTTCTCCGTCTGCACCTACCCACTCTCAATGCCCTTCTCCATTTGCATCCCCCCACTCAAAATGCCCTTCTCCATCTGCACCCCCCACTCACACTCCCCTTCTCCACCTGCTCCCCCCACGCACACTCCCCTTCTCCAGCTGCAGCCCTGCCACTAACACTCCCCTTCTCCACCTGCAACTCCCACTCACACTCCCCTTTTCCACCTGCTGTCCCCACTCACAGTCCCCTTCTCCACCTGCCCCCCCACTCACTCCCTTTCTCCACCTGCACCCCCCACTCACACTCCCCTTCTCCATCTGCACCCCCCACTCACACTCCCCTTCTCCACCTGCTCCCCCCACTCACACACCCCTTCTCCAGCTTCAGCCCCGCCACTAACACTCCGCTTCTCCACCTGCAGCTCCCACTCACACTCCCCTTTTCCACCTGCTGCCCCCACTCACAGTCCCCTACTCCACCTTCCCACCAACTCATAATCCCTTTCTCCACCTGCACCCTGCACTCACACTCCCCTTCTCCACTTGCAGCCCCCCACTCACACTCCCCTTCTCCACCTGCAGTCCCCACTCACACTCCACTTGTCCACATGCACCTGCCACTCACAGTCCCCTTCTCCACCTTCACCCCACACTCACACTCCCCTTCTCCACCTGCACCCCTCCCACTCACATTTCCCTTCTCCACCTGCAACCCCCCACTCACACTACACCTTCTCCACCTGCGCACCCCCCACTCTCACTCCCCTTCTCCTTCTGCACCCACCACTCACACTCCCTTTCTCCATCTGAGCGCCCCACTCACACGCCCCTTCTCCACCTGACCCCCCCAACTCATACACCCCTTCTCCACCTGCAACCCGCCACTCACACCCCTCTTCTCCACCTGGAACCCCCACTCACACGCTCCTTCTCCACCTTACCGCCCCTACTCACACTCACCATCTCCACCTGCAACCCACCACTCACACGCCCCTTCTCCACCTGACCCCGCCCACGCACAATCTCCTTCTCCACCTGCACCCCCCACTCACACACCCCTTCCCCATCTGAACCCCCCACTCACACCCGCCTTCTCCCCCTGCAACCCCACACTCACACTCCCCTTCTCCACCTGCACCCCCCTAATCACACACCCCTTCTCCACCTGCCTCCCCACTCACTTTCCTTTTCTCCACCTGCACCCCCTCCACTCACACTTCCCTTCTCCACCTGCAACCCCCCACTCACACTACACCTTCTCCACCTGCACATCCCCAACTCACACTCCCCTTCTCCATCTGCACCCACCATTCACACTCCCCTTCTCCATTTGCACCCCCCACTCACACTCCCCTTCTCCACCTGCACCCCCCACTCACACTCCCCTTCTCCACCTGCACCCCCCCACTCACAGTCCCCTTCTCCGTCTGCACCTACCCACTCTCAATGCCCTTCTCCATTTGCATCCCCCCACTCAAAATGCCCTTCTCCATCTGCACCCCCCACTCACACTCCCCTTCTCCACCTGCTCCCCCCACGCACACTCCCCTTCTCCAGCTGCAGCCCTGCCACTAACACTCCCCTTCTCCACCTGCAACTCCCACTCACACTCCCCTTTTCCACCTGCTGTCCCCACTCACAGTCCCCTTCTCCACCTGCCCCCCCACTCACTCCCTTTCTCCACCTGCACCCCCCACTCACACTCCCCTTCTCCATCTGCACCCCCCACTCACACTCCCCTTCTCCACCTGCTCCCCCCACTCACACACCCCTTCTCCAGCTTCAGCCCCGCCACTAACACTCCGCTTCTCCACCTGCAGCTCCCACTCACACTCCCCTTTTCCACCTGCTGCCCCCACTCACAGTCCCCTACTCCACCTTCCCACCAACTCATAATCCCTTTCTCCACCTGCACCCTGCACTCACACTCCCCTTCTCCACTTGCAGCCCCCCACTCACACTCCCCTTCTCCACCTGCAGTCCCCACTCACACTCCACTTGTCCACATGCACCTGCCACTCACAGTCCCCTTCTCCACCTTCACCCCACACTCACACTCCCCTTCTCCACCTGCACCCCTCCCACTCACATTTCCCTTCTCCACCTGCAACCCCCCACTCACACTACACCTTCTCCACCTGCGCACCCCCCACTCTCACTCCCCTTCTCCTTCTGCACCCACCACTCACACTCCCTTTCTCCATCTGAGCGCCCCACTCACACGCCCCTTCTCCACCTGACCCCCCCAACTCATACACCCCTTCTCCACCTGCAACCCGCCACTCACACCCCTCTTCTCCACCTGGAACCCCCACTCACACGCTCCTTCTCCACCTTACCGCCCCTACTCACACTCACCATCTCCACCTGCAACCCACCACTCACACGCCCCTTCTCCACCTGACCCCGCCCACGCACAATCTCCTTCTCCACCTGCACCCCCCACTCACACACCCCTTCCCCATCTGAACCCCCCACTCACACCCGCCTTCTCCCCCTGCAACCCCACACTCACACTCCCCTTCTCCACCTGCACCCCCCTAATCACACACCCCTTCTCCACCTGCCTCCCCACTCACTTTCCTTTTCTCCACCTGCACCCCCCACTCACAATCCCCTTCTCCAACTGCAACCCCCTCACTCACACTCTCTTCTCCCCATGCAACCCCCCACTCACACACCCCTTCTCCTCCTGCAGCCCCACACTCACATTCCCCTTCTCCCCCTGCACCCTCCCACTCACACTCCCCTTCTCCATCTACAACCCACCACTCACACGCCCCTTCTCCACCTGCCCACCCCCCTCTCACGCACCCCTTCTCCTCCTGCAGCCCCGCACTCACACTCCCCTTCTCCCCTTGCACCCCTCCCACTCACACGCCCCTTCTCCACATCCAGCCCCCACTTACACACCCCTTCTGCCCCTGCACCCCACACTCACACTCCCATTCTCCATCTGCACCCCCCACTCACACTCCCCTCCTCTACTTGTATCCCCTCACTCACACTCCCCTTCTCCAACTGCCCGCCCCACTCACATTCCCCTCCTCCACCTGTACCCCCTCACTCACACTCCACTTCTCCACCTGACCCCCCATACTAACACTCCCCTTCTCCACCTGCACCCCCCCACCCACACTCCCCTTCTCCGCCTGCGCTCCCCCACTCACACTCACCTTCTCCACCTGCACCCATCACTCACACTCCCTTTCTCCAGCTGCGCCCCCCTCACACTCCCATTCTCCAGCTGCAACCCCCCACTCCCATTCCCCTTTTCCATCTGCACCCCCCCACTCACACACCCCTTCTCCTCCTGCCTCCCCCACTCACATTCCTTTTCTCCCCTTGCACTCCCCGACTCACTCTCCAATTCTCCACCTGCCTGCTCCACTCACAAAACTTTTCTCCACCTGCACCCTCCCACACAAACTCCCCTTTTCCCCCTGCAACCCCCACTCACACTCATCTTCTGCAACTGCAACCCCCACTCACACTCCCCTACTCCACCTGCTTCCGCCACTTACACTCCCCTTCTCCAACTGCCCCCCTCACTCACATTCCCCTTCTCCACCTGCCCGCCCACTCACAATCCCCTCCTCCACCTGCACCCCCTCACGAACACTCCCCTTCTCCACCTGACCCCCCATACTAACACTCCCCTTCTCCACCTGCACTCCCCTTTCACACTCCCCTTCTCCACCTGCACCCCACCGACTCACACTCACCTTCTCCAGCTGCACCCCCACTCACACTCAGCTTCTCCACCTGCACCCACCACTCACACTTCCTTTCGCCAGCTGCTCCCCCACTCACAATCCCCTTCTTCAGCTGCACAACCCACTCACACTCCCCTTCTCCACTTGCTGACCCCCACTCACACTCCCCTTCTCCACCTGCACCCCCCACTCACACTCCCCTTCTCCACCTGCACCCCACACTCACACTTCCTTTCTCCATCTGCAACCCCGCACTCACACTACAACTTCTCCACCTGCACACCCCCCACTCACACTCCCCTTCTCCACCTGCACCCCCTCCCCCACTCACACTTCCACTTCTGCACCTGCAACCCCCACTCACACTCCCCATCTCCACCTGCACCCCCCCACTCACATTCCCCTTCTCCATCTGCACCCCCCACTCACACGCCCCTTCTCCACCTGACCCCCCCCACTCATACTTCCCTTCTCCACCTGCAACCCCCCCCATACTTCCTTTCTCCACCTGCAAGCCCCCACTCATACTCACCTTCTGCACCTGCAACCCCACTCACACTCCCTTTCTCCCCCTGCAACCCCCCACCCACACTCCCCTTCTCTACCTGCACCTACAACTCACACTCCAGTTTACCACATGCACCCCCCACTCACACTCCCATTCTCCACCTGCACCCCCCACTCACACTCCCCCTCTCCACCTGACCCCACCATTCACACACCCCGTCTCCATCTGCATTCCCCACTCACACTACCCTTCTCCACCTGCACCCCCCCACTCAACCTCCCCTTCTCCATCTGCACCCCCCTAATCACACACCCCTTCTCCACCTGCCTCCCCACTCACTTTCCGTTTCTCCACCTGCACCCCCCACTCACAATCCCCTTCTCCAACTGCAACCCCCTCACTCAAACTCTCTTCTCCCCATGCAACCCCCCACTCACACACCCCTTCTCCTCCTGCAGCCCCGCACTCACATTCCCCTTCTCCCCCTGCACCCTCCCACTCACACTCCCCTTCTCCATCTACAACCCACCACTCACACTCCCCTTCTCCACCTGCTCCCCCACTCACACTCCCCTTCTCCATCTGCACCCACCACTCACACTCCCCTTCTCCACCTGCTCCCCCACTCACACTCCCCTTCTCCACCTGCAGCCCCACCACTAACACTCCCCCTCTCGACCTGCAACTTCCACTCACACACCCCTTTTCCACCAGCTGCCCCCACTCACCGTTCCCTTCTCCATCTGCACCCACCACTCACACTCCCCTTCTCCACCTGCCCCCCCACTCACACTCCCTTTCTCCACCTGCACCCCACACTCACACTCCCCTTCTCCTCCTGCACCCCTCCCACTCACACTCCCCTTCTCCACCTGCAACCCCGCAGTCACACTACACCTTCTCCACCTGCACACACACACCCACACTCCACTTCTCCACTTGCACCCCCCCCACTCACACTTCCATTTTTCCACCTTCAACCCCCACTCACACTCCCCTTCACTACCTGCACCCCCCTCACTCACAGTCCCCATCTCCACCTGCACCCCCCACTCTCGCTCCCCTTGTCCATCTGCACCCACCACTCACACTCCCCTTCTCCATCTGCACCCCCCACTCACACGCCCCTTCACCCCCTGACCCTCCCACACATATTCCCCTTCTCCACCTGCACCCCCCACTCACACGACGCTTCTCCACCTGCCCACCCCCACTCACACTCCCTTTCTCCACCTGCCTCCCCCACTCATACTTCCATTCTCCACCTGCAACCCCCCACTCACACGTTCCTTCCCCACCTGACCCCCCCCCCACTCACACTCCCCGTCTCCATCTGCAGCCCCCACTCACACGCCCCTTCTCCACCTGACCCCCTCCACTCACACTTCCCTTCTCCACCTGCAACCCCCCACTCACACTACACCTTCTCCACCAGACCGGCCCTACTCACTCTCCCCGTCTCCACCTGCAACCCGCCAATCACACGCCCCTTCTCCACCTGACCCCACCCATTCACACTCCCCTTCTCCACCTGCACCCCCCACTCACACTCCCCTTCCCCATCTGCACCCCCCATCTCACACTCCCCTTTTCCCACTGCAACCCCCCACTCACACTCTCCTTCTCCCCCTGCAACCCCACTCTCACACTCCCCTTCTCCACCTGCACCCCCCTAGTCACACACACCTTCTCCACCTGCAGCCCCGCACTCACACTCCCCTTCTCCAACTGCAACCCCCTCACTCACACTCCCCTTCTCCACTTGCAGCCCCCCACTCACACTCCCCTTCTCCACCTGCAGTCCCCACTCACACTCCAATTGTCCACATGCACCTGCCACTCACAGTCCCCTTCTCCTATTGCACTCCTCACTCCCAGTCGCCTTCTACAACTGCACCCCACACTCACACTCCCCTTCTCCACCTGCACCCCTCCCACTCACACTCCCCTTCTCCCCTGCACCCCCCCACTCACAGTCCCCTTCTCCGTCTGCACCTACCCACTCTCACTGCCCTTCTACATTTGCATCCCCCCACTCACAATGCCCTTCTCCATCTGCACCCCCCACTCACACTCCCCTTCTCCACCTGCTCCCCCCACACACACTCCCCTTCTCCAGCTGCAGCCCTGCCACTAACACTCCCCTTCTCCTCCTGCAACTCCCACTCACACTCCCCTTTTCCACCTGCTGCCCCCACTCACAGTCCCCTTCTCCACCTGCCCCCCCACTCACTCCCTTTCTCCACCTGCACCCCCCTCTCACACTCCCCTTCTCCACTTGCAGCCCCCCACTCACACTCCCCTTCTGCACCTGCAGTCCCCACTCACACTCCACTTGTCCACATGCACCTGCCACTCACAGTCCCCTTCTCCTCTTGCACCCCACACTCCCAGTCGCCTTCTACAACTGCACCCTCCACTCACACGACACCTTCTGCACCTGCACACCCCCAACTCACACTCCCCTTCTCCCCCTGCAACACCCCACTCACACACCTTCTCCACCTGCCTCCCCACTCACTTTCCTTTTCTCCACCTGCACCCCCCACTCACAATCCCCTTCTCCAACTGCAACCCCCTCACTCACACTCTCTTCTCCCCATGCAACCCCCCACTCACACACCCCTTCTCCTCCTGCAGCCCCACACTCACATTCCCCTTCTCCCCCTGCACCCTCCCACTCACACTCCCCTTCTCCATCTACAACCCACCACTCACACGCCCCTTCTCCACCTGCCCACCCCCCTCTCACGCACCCCTTCTCCTCCTGCAGCCCCGCACTCACACTCCCCTTCTCCCCTTGCACCCCTCCCACTCACACGCCCCTTCTCCACATCCAGCCCCCACTTACACACCCCTTCTGCCCCTGCACCCCACACTCACACTCCCATTCTCCATCTGCACCCCCCACTCACACTCCCCTCCTCTACTTGTATCCCCTCACTCACACTCCCCTTCTCCAACTGCCCGCCCCACTCACATTCCCCTCCTCCACCTGTACCCCCTCACTCACACTCCACTTCTCCACCTGACCCCCCATACTAACACTCCCCTTCTCCACCTGCACCCCCCCACCCACACTCCCCTTCTCCGCCTGCGCTCCCCCACTCACACTCACCTTCTCCACCTGCACCCATCACTCACACTCCCTTTCTCCAGCTGCGCCCCCCTCACACTCCCATTCTCCAGCTGCAACCCCCCACTCCCATTCCCCTTTTCCATCTGCACCCCCCCACTCACACACCCCTTCTCCTCCTGCCTCCCCCACTCACATTCCTTTTCTCCCCTTGCACTCCCCGACTCACTCTCCAATTCTCCACCTGCCTGCTCCACTCACAAAACTTTTCTCCACCTGCACCCTCCCACACAAACTCCCCTTTTCCCCCTGCAACCCCCACTCACACTCATCTTCTGCAACTGCAACCCCCACTCACACTCCCCTACTCCACCTGCTTCCGCCACTTACACTCCCCTTCTCCAACTGCCCCCCTCACTCACATTCCCCTTCTCCACCTGCCCGCCCACTCACAATCCCCTCCTCCACCTGCACCCCCTCACGAACACTCCCCTTCTCCACCTGACCCCCCATACTAACACTCCCCTTCTCCACCTGCACTCCCCTTTCACACTCCCCTTCTCCACCTGCACCCCACCGACTCACACTCACCTTCTCCAGCTGCACCCCCACTCACACTCAGCTTCTCCACCTGCACCCACCACTCACACTTCCTTTCGCCAGCTGCTCCCCCACTCACAATCCCCTTCTTCAGCTGCACAACCCACTCACACTCCCCTTCTCCACTTGCTGACCCCCACTCACACTCCCCTTCTCCACCTGCACCCCCCACTCACACTCCCCTTCTCCACCTGCACCCCACACTCACACTTCCTTTCTCCATCTGCAACCCCGCACTCACACTACAACTTCTCCACCTGCACACCCCCCACTCACACTCCCCTTCTCCACCTGCACCCCCTCCCCCACTCACACTTCCACTTCTGCACCTGCAACCCCCACTCACACTCCCCATCTCCACCTGCACCCCCCCACTCACATTCCCCTTCTCCATCTGCACCCCCCACTCACACGCCCCTTCTCCACCTGACCCCCCCCACTCATACTTCCCTTCTCCACCTGCAACCCCCCCCATACTTCCTTTCTCCACCTGCAAGCCCCCACTCATACTCACCTTCTGCACCTGCAACCCCACTCACACTCCCTTTCTCCCCCTGCAACCCCCCACCCACACTCCCCTTCTCTACCTGCACCTACAACTCACACTCCAGTTTACCACATGCACCCCCCACTCACACTCCCATTCTCCACCTGCACCCCCCACTCACACTCCCCCTCTCCACCTGACCCCACCATTCACACACCCCGTCTCCATCTGCATTCCCCACTCACACTACCCTTCTCCACCTGCACCCCCCCACTCAACCTCCCCTTCTCCATCTGCACCCCCCTAATCACACACCCCTTCTCCACCTGCCTCCCCACTCACTTTCCGTTTCTCCACCTGCACCCCCCACTCACAATCCCCTTCTCCAACTGCAACCCCCTCACTCAAACTCTCTTCTCCCCATGCAACCCCCCACTCACACACCCCTTCTCCTCCTGCAGCCCCGCACTCACATTCCCCTTCTCCCCCTGCACCCTCCCACTCACACTCCCCTTCTCCATCTACAACCCACCACTCACACTCCCCTTCTCCACCTGCTCCCCCACTCACACTCCCCTTCTCCATCTGCACCCACCACTCACACTCCCCTTCTCCACCTGCTCCCCCACTCACACTCCCCTTCTCCACCTGCAGCCCCACCACTAACACTCCCCCTCTCGACCTGCAACTTCCACTCACACACCCCTTTTCCACCAGCTGCCCCCACTCACCGTTCCCTTCTCCATCTGCACCCACCACTCACACTCCCCTTCTCCACCTGCCCCCCCACTCACACTCCCTTTCTCCACCTGCACCCCACACTCACACTCCCCTTCTCCTCCTGCACCCCTCCCACTCACACTCCCCTTCTCCACCTGCAACCCCGCAGTCACACTACACCTTCTCCACCTGCACACACACACCCACACTCCACTTCTCCACTTGCACCCCCCCCACTCACACTTCCATTTTTCCACCTTCAACCCCCACTCACACTCCCCTTCACTACCTGCACCCCCCTCACTCACAGTCCCCATCTCCACCTGCACCCCCCACTCTCGCTCCCCTTGTCCATCTGCACCCACCACTCACACTCCCCTTCTCCATCTGCACCCCCCACTCACACGCCCCTTCACCCCCTGACCCTCCCACACATATTCCCCTTCTCCACCTGCACCCCCCACTCACACGACGCTTCTCCACCTGCCCACCCCCACTCACACTCCCTTTCTCCACCTGCCTCCCCCACTCATACTTCCATTCTCCACCTGCAACCCCCCACTCACACGTTCCTTCCCCACCTGACCCCCCCCCCACTCACACTCCCCGTCTCCATCTGCAGCCCCCACTCACACGCCCCTTCTCCACCTGACCCCCTCCACTCACACTTCCCTTCTCCACCTGCAACCCCCCACTCACACTACACCTTCTCCACCAGACCGGCCCTACTCACTCTCCCCGTCTCCACCTGCAACCCGCCAATCACACGCCCCTTCTCCACCTGACCCCACCCATTCACACTCCCCTTCTCCACCTGCACCCCCCACTCACACTCCCCTTCCCCATCTGCACCCCCCATCTCACACTCCCCTTTTCCCACTGCAACCCCCCACTCACACTCTCCTTCTCCCCCTGCAACCCCACTCTCACACTCCCCTTCTCCACCTGCACCCCCCTAGTCACACACACCTTCTCCACCTGCAGCCCCGCACTCACACTCCCCTTCTCCAACTGCAACCCCCTCACTCACACTCCCCTTCTCCACTTGCAGCCCCCCACTCACACTCCCCTTCTCCACCTGCAGTCCCCACTCACACTCCAATTGTCCACATGCACCTGCCACTCACAGTCCCCTTCTCCTATTGCACTCCTCACTCCCAGTCGCCTTCTACAACTGCACCCCACACTCACACTCCCCTTCTCCACCTGCACCCCTCCCACTCACACTCCCCTTCTCCCCTGCACCCCCCCACTCACAGTCCCCTTCTCCGTCTGCACCTACCCACTCTCACTGCCCTTCTACATTTGCATCCCCCCACTCACAATGCCCTTCTCCATCTGCACCCCCCACTCACACTCCCCTTCTCCACCTGCTCCCCCCACACACACTCCCCTTCTCCAGCTGCAGCCCTGCCACTAACACTCCCCTTCTCCTCCTGCAACTCCCACTCACACTCCCCTTTTCCACCTGCTGCCCCCACTCACAGTCCCCTTCTCCACCTGCCCCCCCACTCACTCCCTTTCTCCACCTGCACCCCCCTCTCACACTCCCCTTCTCCACTTGCAGCCCCCCACTCACACTCCCCTTCTGCACCTGCAGTCCCCACTCACACTCCACTTGTCCACATGCACCTGCCACTCACAGTCCCCTTCTCCTCTTGCACCCCACACTCCCAGTCGCCTTCTACAACTGCACCCTCCACTCACACGACACCTTCTGCACCTGCACACCCCCAACTCACACTCCCCTTCTCCCCCTGCAACACCCCACTCACACACCTTCTCCACCTGCCTCCCCACTCACTTTCCTTTTCTCCACCTGCACCCCCGACTCACCATCCCCTTCTCCAACTGCAACCCCCTCACTCACACTCTCTTCTCCCCATGCAACCCCCCACTCACACACCCCTTCTCCTCCTGCAGCCCCGCACTCACATTCACCTTCTCCCCCTGCACTTTCCCACTCACACTCCCCTTCTCCATCTACAACCCACCACTCACACGCCCCTTCTCCACCTGCCCACCCCCCTCTCACACACCCCTTCTCCTCCTGCATCCCCGCACTCACACTCCCCTTCTCCCCCTGAACCCCCCCCACTCACACGCCCCTTCTCCACCTCCAGCCCCCACTTACACACCCCTTCTGCCCCTGCACCCCACACTCACACTCCCATTCTCCATCTGCACCCCCCACTCACACTCCCCTTCTCCATCTGCACACCCCACTCATAATCCCCTTCACCATGTGCACCTACCCACTCACACTCCCCTTCTCCATCTGCACCCACCACTCACACTCCCCTTCTCCACCTGCTCCCCCACTCACACTCCCCTTCTCCACCTGCTGCCCCGCCACTAACACTCCCCCTCTCGACCTGCAACTTCCACTCACACTCCCCTTTTTCACCTGCTGCCCCCACTCACCGTCCCCTTCTCCATCTGCACCCACCACTCACACTCCCCTTCTCCACCTGCCCCCCCACTCACACTCCCTTTCTCCACCTGCACCCCACACTCACTCTCCCCTTCTCCACCTTCACCCCTCCCACTCACACTTCCCTTCTCCACCTGCAACCCCGCAGTCACACTACACCTTCTCCACCTGCACACACCCACTCACACTCCACTTCTCCACTTGCACCCCCCCCCACTCACACTTCCATTTTTCCACCTTCAACCCCCACTCACACTCCCCTTCTCTACCTGCACCCCCTCACTCACAGTCCCCATCTCCACCTGCACCCCCCCACTATCGCTCCCCTTCTCCATCTGCACCCACCACTCACACTCCCCTTCTCCATCTGCACCCCCCACTCACACGCCCCTTCACCCCCTAACCCCCTCCACACATATTCCCCTTCTCCACCTGCACCCCCCACTCACACAACGCTTCTCCACCTGCCCACCCCCACTCACACTCCCTTTCTCCACCTGCCTCCCCCACTCATACTTCCATTCACCACCTGCAACCCCCCACTCACACGCTCCTTCCCCACCTGACCCCCCCCCACTCACACTCCCCGTCTCCATCTGCAGCCCCCACTCACACGCCCCTTCTCCACCTGACCCCCTCCACTCACACTTCCCTTCTCCACCTGCAACCCCCCACTCACACTACACCTTCTCCACCAGACCGGCCCTACTCACTCTCCCCGTCTCCACCTGCAACCCGCCAATCACACGCCCCTGCTCCACCTGACCCCACCCATTCACACTCCCCTTCTCCACCTGCACCCCCCACTCACACTCCCCTTCCCCATCTGCACCCCCCATCTCACACTCCCCTTTTCCCACTGCAACCCCCCACTCACACTCTCCTTCTCCCCCTGCAACCCCACTCTCACACTCCCCTTCTCCACCTGCACCCCCCTAGTCACACACACCTTCTCCACCTGCAGCCCCGCACTCACACTCCCCTTCTCCAACTGCAACCCCCTCACTCACACTCCCCTTCTCCACTTGCAGCCCCCCACTCACACTCCCCTTCTCCACCTGCAGTCCCCACTCACACTCCAATTGTCCACATGCACCTGCCACTCACAGTCCCCTTCTCCTATTGCACTCCTCACTCCCAGTCGCCTTCTACAACTGCACCCCACACTCACACTCCCCTTCTCCACCTGCACCCCTCCCACTCACACTCCCCTTCTCCCCTGCACCCCCCCACTCACAGTCCCCTTCACCGTCTGCACCTACCCACTCTCACTGCCCTTCTACATTTGCATCCCCCCACTCACAATGCCCTTCTCCATCTGCACCCCCCACTCACACTCCCCTTCTCCACCTGCTCCCCCCACACACACTCCCCTTCTCCAGCTGCAGCCCTGCCACTAACACTCCCCTTCTCCTCCTGCAACTCCCACTCACACTCCCCTTTTCCACCTGCTGCCCCCACTCACAGTCCCCTTCTCCACCTGCCCCCCCACTCACTCCCTTTCTCCACCTGCACCCCCCACTCACACTCCCCTTCTCCACTTGCAGCCCCCCACTCACACTCCCCTTCTGCACCTGCAGTCCCCACTCACACTCCACTTGTCCACATGCACCTGCCACTCACAGTCCCCTTCTCCTCTTGCACCCCACACTCCCAGTCGCCTTCTACAACTGCACCCTCCACTCACACTACACCTTCTGCACCTGCACACCCCCAACTCACACTCCCCTTCTCCCCCTGCAACCCCCCACTCACACACCCCTTCTCCTCCTGCAGCCCCGCACTCACATTCCCCTTCTCCCCCTGCACTCTCCCACTCATACTCCCCTTCTACATCTGCACCCACCACTCACACTCCCCTTCTCCACCTGCTCCCCCACTCACACTCCCCTTCTCCACCTGCAACCCCGCCACTAACACTCCCCCTCTCGACCTGCAACTTCCACTCACACTCCCCTTTTCCACCTGCTGACCCACTCACACTCCCTTTCTCCACCTGCACCTCACACTCACACTCCCCTTCTCCACCTGCACCCCACACCCTCACACTTCCCTTCTCCACCTGCAACCCCGCAGTCACACTACACCTTCTCTACCTGCACACACCCACTCACACTCCACTTCTCCACTTGACACCCCCACTCACACTTCCATTTCTCCACCTTCAACCCCCACTCACACTCCCCTTCTCTACCTGCACCCCTCTCACTCACAGTCCCCATCTCCACCTGCACCCCCCCACTCTCGCTCCCCTTCTCCATCTGCACCCACCACTCACACTCCCCTTCTCCATCTGCACCCCCCACTCACACGCCTCTTCACCCCCTGACTCCCCCCACACATATTCCCCTTCTCCACCTGCACCCCCCACTCACACGACGCTTCTCCACCTGCCCACCCCCACTCACACTCCACTTCTCCACTTGCAGCCCCCCACTCACACTCCCCTTCTCCACCTGCAGTCCCCACTCACACTCCACTTGTCCACATGCACCTGCCACTCACAGTCCCCTTCTCCTCTTGCACCCCTCACTCCCAGTCGCCTTCTACAACTGCACCCCACACTCACACACCCCTTCTCCACCTGCACCCCTCCCACTCACACTTCCCTTCTCCACCTGCAACTCCCCACTCACACTACACCTTCTCCACCTGCACACCCCCAACTCACACTCCGCTTCTCCATCTGCACCCACCATTAACACTCCCCTTCTCCATCTGCACCCCCACTCACACGCCCCTTCTTGACCCTCCCCCACTCATACTCCTCTTCTCCACCTGCAACTCCTACTCACACGCTCCTTCTCCACCAGACCGCCCCTAGTCTCTCTCCCCGTCTCCACCTGCAACCCGCCACTCACACGCCCCTTCTCCACCTGACCCCACCCACGCACACTCCCCTTCTCCACCTGCACCCCCCACTCACACTCCCCTTCCCCATCTGCACCCCCCATCTCACACTCCCCTTCAACCGCTGCAACCCCCCACTCACACTCTCCTTCTCACCCTGCAAACCCACTCTCACACTGCCCTTCTCCACCTGCTCCCCCCTAGTCACACACACCTTCTCCACCTGCCTCCCCCACTCATACTTCCATTCTCCACCTGCAACTCCCCACTCACACGCTCCTTCCCCACCTGACCGCCCCCCCACTCACACTCCCCGTCTCCATCTGCAGCCCCCACTCACACGCCCCTTCTCCACCTGACCCCCTCCACTCACACTCCCATTCTCCACCTGCACCCCTCCCACTCACACTTCCTTCTCCACCTGCAACCCCCCACTCACACTACACCTTCTCCACCTGCACACCCCCAACTCACACTCCCCTTCTCCATCTGCACCCACCATTCACACTCCCCTTCTCCATTTGCAACCCCCACTCACACTCCCCTTCTCCACCTGCACCCGCCACTCACACTCCCCTTCTCCACCTGCACCCCCCCACTCACAGTCCCCTTCTCCGTCTGCACCTACCCACTCTCACTGCCCTTCTCCATTTGCAACCCCCCACTCACAATGCCCTTCTCCATCTGCACCCCCCACTCACACTCCCCTTCTCCACCTGCTCCCCCCACTCACACTCCCCTTCTCCAGCTGCCCCCCCACTCACTCCCTTTCTCCACCTGCACCCCCCACTCACACTCCCCTTCTCCACTTGCAGCCCCCCACTCACACTCCCCTTCTCCACCTGCAGTCCCCACTCACACTCCACTTGTCCACATGCACCTGCCACTCACAGTCCCCTTCTCCTCTTACACCCCTCACTCCCAGTCGCCTTCTACACGTGCACCCCACATTCACACTCCCCTTCTCCACCTGCACCCCTCCCACTCACACTTCCCTTCTCCACCTGCAACTCCCCACTCACACTACACCTTCTCCACCTGCACACCCCCAACTCACACTCCGCTTCTCCATCTGCACCCACCATTAACACTCCCCTTCTCCATCTGCACCCCCACTCACACGCCCCTTCTTGACCCTCCTCCGCTCATACTCCCCTTCTCCAGCTGCAACCCCCACTCACACGCTCCTTCTCCACCAGACCGCCCCTACTCACTCTCCCCGTCTCCACCTGCAACCCGCCACTCACACGCCCCTTCTCCACCTGACCCCACCCACTCACACTCCCCTTCTCCACCTGCACCCCCCTCTCATACTCCCCTTCCCCATCTGCACCCCCCATCTCACACTCCCCTTTTCCCACTGCAACCCCCCACTCACACTCTCCTTCTCCCCCTGCAACCCCACTCTCACACTCCCCTTCTCCACCTGCACCCCCCTAGTCACACACACCTTCTCCACCTGCAGCCCCGCAAAAACACTCCCCTTCTCCAACTGCAACCCCCTCACTCACACTCCCCTTCTCCCCCTGCAACCCCCCACACACACACCCCTTCTCCTCCTGCAGCCCCGAACTCACATACCCCTTCTCCCCCTGCACCCTCCCACTCACACTCCCCTTCTCCACCTGCAGCCCCGCCACTAACACTCCCCCTCTCGACCTGCAACTTCCACTCACACACCCCTTTTCCACCTGCTGCCCCCACTCACCGTCCCCTTCTCCACCTGCCCCCCCACTCACACTCCCTTTCTCCACCTGCACTCCACACTCACACTCCCCTACTCCACCTGCACCCCTCCCACTCACACTTCCCTTCTCCACCTCCAACCCCGCAGTCACACTACACCTTCTCCACCTGCACACACCCACTCACACTCCACTTCTCCACTTGCACCCCCCCCACTCACACTTCCATTTCTCCACCTTCAACCCCCACTCACACTCCCCTTCTCTACCTGCACCCCCTCACTCACAGTCCCCATCTCCAGCTGCACCGCCCCACTCTCGATCCCCTTCTCCATCTGCACCCACCACTCACACTCCCCTTCTCCATCTGCATCCCCCACTGACACGACCCTTCACCCCCTGACCCCCCCCACACATATTCCCCTTCTCCACCTGCACCCCCCACTCACACGACGCTTCTCCACCTGCCCACCCCCACTCACACTCCCTTTCTCCTCCTGCCTCCCCCACTCATACTTCCATTCTCCACCTGCAACCCCCCACTCACACGCTCCTTCCCCACCTGACCCCCCCCACTCACACTCCCCCTCTCCATCTGCAGCCCCCACTCACACGCCCCTTCTCCACCTGACCCCCTCCACTCACACTCCCCTTCTCCACCTGCACCCCTCCCACTCACACTTCCCTTCTCCACCTGCAACCCCCCACTCACACTACACCTTCTCCACCTGCACACCCCCAACTCACACTCCCCTTCTCCATCTGCACCCACCATTCACACACCCCTTCTCCATTTTCACCCCCCACTCACACTCCCCTTCTCCACCTGCACCCCCCACTCACACTCCCCTTCTCCACCTGCACACCCCCACTCACAGTCCCCTTCTCCGTCTGCACCCACCCACTCTCACTGCCCTTCTCCATTTGCATCCCCCCACTCACAATGTCCTTCTCCATCTGCACCCCCCACTCACACTCCCCTTCTCCACCTGCTCCCCCTTACTCACACTCCCCTTCTCCAGCTGCAGCCCTCCCACTAACACTCCCCTTCTCCTCCTGCAACTCCCACTCACACTCCTCTTTTCCACCTGCTGCCCCCACTCACAGTCCCTTTCTCCACCTGCACCCCTCCCACTCACACTTCCCTTCTCCACCTGCAACACCCCACTCACACTACACCTTCTCCACCTGCACACCCCCAACTCACACTCCGCTTCTCCATCTGCACCCACCATTAACACTCCCCTTCTCCATCTGCACCCCCACTCACACGCCCCTTCTTGACCCTCCTCCACTCATACTCCCCTTCTCCACCTGCAACCCCCACTCACACGCTCCTTCTCCACCAGACCGCCCCTACTCACTCTCCCCGTCTCCACCTGCATCCCGCCACTCACACGCCCCTTCTCTACCTGACCCCACCCACTCACACTCCCCTTCTCCACCTGCACCCCCCTCTCATACTCCCCTTCCCCATCAGCAGCCCCCATCTCACACTCCCCTTTTCCCACTGCAACCCCCCACTCACACACTCCTTCTCCCCCTGCAACCCCACTCTCACACTCCCCTTCTCCACCTGCACCCCCCTAGTCACACACACCTTCTCCTCCTGCAGCCCCGCACTCACACTCCCCTTCTCCAACTGCAACCCCCTCACTCACACTCCCCTTCTCCCCCTGCAACACCCCACACACACACCCCTTCTCCTCCTGCAGCCCCGAACTCACATACCCCTTCTCCCCCTGCACCCTCCCACTCACACTCCCCTTCTCCATCTGCACCCACCACTCACTCTCCCCTTCTCCACCTGCTCCCCCACTCACACTCCCCTTCTCCACCTGCAGCCCCGCCAGTAACACTCCCCCTCTCGACCTGCAACTTCCACTCACACTCCCCTTTTCCACCTGCTGCCCCCACTCACCGTCCCCGTCTCCACCTGCCCCCCCCACTCACACTCCCTTTCTCCACCTGCACTCCACATTCACACTCCCCTTCTCCACCTGCACCCCTCCCACTCACACTTCCCTTCTCCACCTGCAACCCCGCAGTCACACTACACCTTCTCCACCTGCACACACCCACTCACACTCCACTTCTCCACTTGCACCACCCCCACTCACACTTCCATTTCTCCACCTTCAACCCCCACTCACACTCCCCTTCTCTACCTGCACCCCCCTCACTCATAGTCCCCATCTCCACCTGCACCCCCCCACTCTCAATCCCCTTCTCCATCTGCACCCACCACTCACACTCCCCTTCTCCATCTGCATCCCCCACTGACACGCCCCTTCTCACCCTGAAACCCCCCACACATATTCCCCTTCTCCACCTGCACTCCCCACTCACACGACGCTTCTCCACCTGCCCACCCCCACTCACACTCCCTTTCTCCACCTGCCTCCCCCACTCATACTTCCATTCTCCACCTGCAACCCCCCACTCACACGCTCCTTTCCCACCTGACCCCCCCCCACTCACACTCCCCGTCTCCATCTGCAGCCCCCACTCACACGCCCCTTCTCCACCTGACCCCCTCCACTCACACTCCCCTTCTCCACCTGCACCCCTCCCACTCTCACTTCCCTTCTCCACCTGCAACCCAGCAGTCACACTACACCTTCTCCACCTGAACACACCCACTCACACTCCACTTTCCACTTGCACCCCCCCCACTCACACTTCCATTTCTCTACCTTCAACCCCCACTCACACTCCCCTTCTCTACCTGCACCCCCCTCACTCACAGTCCCCATCTCCACCTGCACCCCCCCACACACGCTCCCCTTCTCCATCTGCACCCACCACTCACACTCCCCTTCTCCATCTGCACCCCCCACTCACACGCCCCTTCACCCCCTGACCCCCCCCACACATATTCCCCTTCTCCACCTGCACCCCCCACTCACACGACGCTTCTCCACCTGCCCACCCCCACTCAGACTCCATTTCTCCACCTGCCTCCCCCACTCATACATCCATTCTCCACCTGCAACCCCCCACTCACACGCTCCTTCCCCACCTAACCCCCCCCCCACTCACACTCCACGTCTCCATCTGCAGCCCCCACTCACACGCCCCTTCTCCACCTGACCCCCTCCACTCACGCTCCCCTTCTTCACCTGCACCCCTCCCACTCACACTTCCCTTCTCCAACTGCAACCCCCCACTCACACTACACCTTCTCCACCTGCACACCCCCAACTCACACTCCCCTTCTCCATCTGCACCCACCATTCACACTCCCCTTCTCCATTTGCACCCCCCACTCACACTCCCCTTCTCCACCTGCACCCCCCACTCATACTCCCCTTCTCCACCTGCAACCCCCCACTCACACTACACCTTCTCCACCTGCACACCCCCAACTCACACTCCCTTTCTCCATCGGCACCCACCATTCACACTCCCCTTCTCCATTTGCACCCCCCAATCACACTCCCCTTCTCCACCTGCACCCCCCACTCACACTCCCCTTCTCCACCTGCACCCCTCCACTCACAGTCCCCTTCTCCGTCTGCACCTACCCACTCTCACTGCCCTTCTCCATTTGCATCCCCCCACTCACAATGCCCTTCTCCATCTGCACCCCCCACTCACACTCCCCTTCTCCACCTGCTCCCCCCACTCACACTCCCCTTCTCCAGCTGCAGCCCTGCCACTAACACTCCCCTTCTCCTCCTGCAACTCCCACTCACACTCCCCTTTTCCACCTGCTGCCCGCACTCACGGTCCCCTTCTCCACCTGCCCCCCCACTCACTCCCTTTCTCCACCTGCACCCCCCACTCACACTCCCCTTCTCCACTTGCAGCCCCCCACTCACACTCCCCTTCTCCACCTGCAGTCCCCACTCACACTCCACTTGTCCACATGCACCTGCCACTCACAGTACCCTTCTCCTCTTGCACCCCTCACTCCCAGTCGCCTTCTACAACTGCACCCCACACTCACACTCCCCTTCTCCACCTGCCCCCCTCCCACTCACACTTCCCTTCTCCACCTGCAACTCCCCACTCACACTACACCTTCTCCACCTGCACACCCCCAACTCACACTCTGCTTCTCCATCTGCACCCACCATTAACACTCCCCTTCTCCATCTGCACCCCCACTCACACGCCCCTTCTTGACCCTCCCCCACTCATACTCCCCTTCTCCACCTGCAGTCCACACTCACACGCCCCTTCTCCACCTGCACCCCTCCCACTCACACTTCCCTTCTCCACCTGCAACCCAGCAGTCACACTACACCTTCACCACCTGCACACACCCACTCACACTCCACTTCTCCACTCGCACCGCCCCCACTCACACTTCCATTTCTCCACTTTCAACCCCCACTCACACTCCCCTTCTCTACCTGCACCCCCCTCACTCACAGTCCCCATCTCCACCTGCACCCCCCCACTCTCGCTCCCATTCTCCACCTGACCCCCTCCACTCACACTCCCCTTCTCCACCTGCACCCCTCCTACTCACACTTCCCTTCTCCACCTGCAACCCCCCACTCACAGTACACCTTCTCCACCTGCACCGCCCTAACTCACACTCCCCTTCTCCATCTGCTCCCACCATTCACACTCCCCTTCTCCATTTGCACCCCGCACTCACAGTCCCCTTCTCCACCTGCACCCCCCACTCACACTCCCCTTCTCCACCTGCACCCCCCCACTCACAGTCCCCTTCTCCGTCTGCACCTACCCACTCTCACTGCCCTTCTCCATTTCCATCCCCCCACTCACAATGCCCTTCTCCATCTGCACCCCCCGCTCACACCCCCCTTCTCCACCTGCTCCCCCCACTGACACTCCCCTTCTCCAGCTGCAGCCCTGCCACTAACACTTCCCTTCTCCTCCTGCAACTCCCACTCACACTCCCCTTTTCCACCTGCTGCCCCCACTCACAGTCCCCTTCTCCACCTGCTCCCCCACTCACTCCCTTTCTCCACCTGCACCCTGCACTCACACTCCCCTTCTCCACTTGCAGCCCCCCACTCATACTCCCCTTCTCCACCTGCAACTCCCACTCACACGCTCCTTCTCCACCAGACCGCCCCTACTCACTCTCCCCGTCTCCACCTGCAACCCTAGTCACACACACCTTCTGCACCTGCCACCCCCACTCACACTTCCATTCTCCACCTGCAACCCCCCACTCACACGCTCCTTCCCCACCTGACCCCCCCCGCTCACACTCCCCTTCTCCATCTGCAGCCCCCACTCACACGCCCCTTCTCCACCTGACCCCCTCCACTCACACTCCCCTTCTCCACCTGCACCCCTCCCACTCACACTTGATTCTCCACCTGCAACCCCCCACGCACACTACACCTTCTCCACCTGCACACCCCCAACTCACACTCCCCTTCTCCATCCGCACCCACCATTCACACTCCCCTTCTCCATTTCCACCCCCCACGCACACTCCCCTGCTCCACCTGCACCCCCCACTCACACTCCCCCTCTCCACCTGGACCCCCCCACTCACAGTCCCCTTCTCCGTCTGCACCTACCCACTCTCACTGCCCTTCTCCATTTCCATCCCCCCACACAATGCCCTTCTCCATCTGCACCCCCCACTCACACTCCCCTTCTCCACCTGCTCCCCCCACTCACACTCCCCTTCTCCAGCTGCAGCCATGCCAGTAACACTCCCCTTCTCCACCTGCAACTCCCACTCACACTCCCCTTTTTTACCTGCTGCCCCCACTCACAGTCCCCTTCTCCACCTGCCCCCCCACTCACTCCCTTTCTCCACCTGCACCCCCCACTCACACTCCCCTACTCCACTTGCAGCCCCCCACTCACACTCCCCTTCTCCACCTGCAGTCCCCACTCACACTCCACTTGTCCACATGCACCTGCCACTCACAGTCCCCTTCTCCTCTTGCACCCCTCACTCCCAGTCGCCTTCTACAACTGCACCCCACACTCACACTCCCCTTCTCCACCAGACCGCCCCTACTCACTCTCCCCGTCTCCACCTGCAACCCGCCACTCACACGCCCCTTCTCCACCTGACCCCACCCACTCACACTCCCCTTCTCCACCTGCACCCCCCTCTCATACTCCCCTTCCCCATCTGCACCCCCCATCTCACACTCCCCTTTTCCCACTGCAACCCCCCACTCACACTCTCCTTCTCCCCCTGCAACCCCACTCTCACACTCCCCTTCTCCACCTGCACCCCCCTAGTCACACACACCTTCTCCACCTGCAGCTCCGCACTCACACTCCACTTCTCCAACTGCAATCCCCTCACTCACACTCCCCTTCTCCCCCTGCAACCCCCCACTCACACAGCCCTTCTCCTCCTGCAGCCCCGCACTCACATACCCCTTCTCCCCCTGCACCCTCCCACTCACACTCCCCTTCTCCATCTGCACCCACCACTTACACTCCCCTTCTCCACCTGCTCCCCCACTCACACTCCCCTTCTCCACCTGCAGCCCGGCAACTAACACTCCCCCTCTTGACCTGCAACTTCCACTCACACTCCCCTTTTCCACCGGCTGCCCCCACTCACCGTCCCCTTCTCCACCTGCCCCCCCACTCACACTCCCTTTCTCCACCTGCACTCCACACTCACACTCCCCTTCTCCACCTGCACCCCTCCCACTCACACTTCCCTTCTCCACCTGCAACCCCGCAGTCACACTACACCTTCTCCACCTGCACACACCCACTCACACTCCCCTTCTCCACTTGCACGCCCCTAGTCACACACACCTTCTCCACCTGCCTCCCCCACTCATCCTTCCATTCTCCACCTGCAACCCCCCACTCACACGCTCCTTTTCCACCTGACCCCCCCCCACTCACACTCCCCGTCTCCATCTGCAGCCCCCACTCACACGCCCCTTCTCCACCTGACCCCCTCCACTCACACTCCCCTTCTCCACCTGCACCCCTCCCACTCACACTTCCCTTCTCCACCTGCAACCCAGCAGTCACACTACACCTTCTCCATCTGAACACACCCACTCACACTCCACTTCTCCACATGCACCCCCCCACTCACACTTCCATTTCTCCACCTTCAACCCCCACTCACACTCCCCTTCTCTACCTGCACCCCCCTCACTCACAGTCCCCATCTCCACCTGCACCCCCCCACGCTCGCTCCCCTTCTCCATCTGCACCCACCACTCACACTCCCCTTCTCCATCTGCACCCCCCACTCACACGCCCCTTCACCCCCTGACCCCCCCCACACATATTCCCCTTCTCCACCTGCACCCCCCACTCACACGCTCCTTCCCCACCTGACCCCCCCCCACTCACAATCCCCGTCTCCATCTGCAGCCCCCACTCACACGCCCCTTCTCCACCTGACCCCCTCCACTCACACTCCCCTTCTCCCCCTGCACCCCTCCCACTCACACTTCCCTTCTCCACCTGCAACCCCCCACTCACACTACACCTTCTCCACATGCACACCCCCAACTCACACTCCCCTTCTCCATCTGTACCCACCATTCACACTCCCCTTCTCCATTTTCACCCCCCACTCACACTCCCCTTCTCCACCTGCACCCCCCACTCACACTCCCCTTCTCCACCTGCAGTCCCCACTCACACTCCACTTGTCCACATGCACCTGCCACTCACAGTCCCCTTCTCCTCTTGCACCCCTCACTCCCAGTCGCCTTCTACAACTGCACCCCACACTCACACTCCCCTTCACCACCTGCACCCCTCCCACTCACACTTCCCTTCTCCACCTGCAACTCCCCACTCACACTACACCTTCTCCACCTGCACACCCCCAACTCACACTCTGCTTCTCCATCTGCACCCACCATTAACACTCCCCTTCTCCATCTGCACCCCCACTCACACGCCCCTTCTTGACCCTCCCCCACTCATACTCCCCTTCTCCACCTGCAACTCCCACTCACACGCCCCTTTCCCATCTGCACCCCCCATCTCACACTCCCCTTCTCCCGCTGCAATCCCCCACTCACACTCTCCTTCTCCCCCTGCAACCCTACTCTCACACTCCCCTTCTCCACCTGCACCCCCCTAGTCACACACACCTTCTCCACCTGCCTCCCCCACTCATACTTCCATTCTCCACCTGCAACCCCCCAATCACACGCTCCTTCCCCACCTGACCCCCCCCCACTCACACTCCCCGTCTCCATCTGCAGCCCCCACTCACACGCCCCTTCTCCACCTGACCCCCTCCACTCACACTCCCCTTCTCCACCTGCACCCCTCCCACTCACACTTCCTTCTCCACCTGCAACCCCCCACTCACACTACACCTTCTCCAGCTGCACACCCCCAACTCACACTCCCCTTCTCCATCTGCACCCACCATTCACACTCCCCTTCTCCATTTGCACCCCCCACTCACACTCCCCTTCTCCACCTGCACCCCCCACTCACACTCCCCTTCTCCACCTGCACCCCCCCACTCACAGTCCCTTTCTACGTCTGCACCTACCCACTCTAACTGCCCTTCTCCATTTCCATCCCCCCACTCACAATGCCCTTCTCCATCTGCACCCCCCACTCACACTCCCCTTCCCCACCTGCTTCCCCCACTCACACTCCCCTTCTCCAGCTGCTGCCCTGCCACTAACACTCCCCTTCTCCACCTGCAACTCCCACTCACACTCCCCTTTTCCACCTGCTGCCCCCACTCACAGTCCCCTTCTCCACCTGCCCCCCCACTCACTCCCTTTCTCCACCTGCACCCCCCACTCACACTCCCCTTCTCCACTTACAGCCCCCCACTCACACTCCCCTTCTCCACCTGCAGTCCCCACTCACACTCCACTTGTCCACATGCACCTGCCACTCACAGTCCCCTTCTCCTCTTGCACCCCTCACTCCCAGTCGCCTTCTACAACTGCACCCCACACTCACACTCCCCTTCTCCACCTGCACCCCTCCCACTCACACTTCCCTTCTCCACCTGCATCTCCCCACTCACACTACACCTTCTCCACCTGCACACCCCCAACTCACACTCCGCTTCTCCATCTGCACCCACCATTAACACTCCCCTTCTCCATCTGCACCCCCACTCACACGCCCCTTCTTGACCCTCCTCCGCTCATACTCCCCTTCTCCAGCTGCAACCCCCACTCACACGCTCCTTCTCCACCAGACCGCCCCTACTCACTCTCCCCGTCTCCACCTGCAACCCGCCACTCACACGCCCCTTCTCCACCTGACCCCACCCACTCACACTCCCCTTCTCCACCTGCACCCCCCTCTCATACTCCCCTTCCCCATCTGCACCCCCCATCTCACACTCCCCTTTTCCCACTGCAACCCCCCACTCACACTCTCCTTCTCCCCCTGCAACCCCACTCTCACACTCCCCTTCTCCACCTGCACACCCCTAGTCACACACACCTTCTCCACCTGCAGCCCCGCACTCACACTCCCCTTCTCCAACTGCAAACCCCTCACTCACACTCCCCTTCTCCCCCTGCAACCCCCCACTCACACACGCCTTCTCCTCCTGCAGCCCCGCACTCACATACCCCTTCTCCCCCTGCACCCTCCCACTCACACTCCCCTTCTCCATCTGCTCCCACCACTCACACTCCCCTTCTCCACCTGCTCCCCCACTCACACTCCCCTTCTCCACCTGCAGCCCCGCCACTAACACTCCCCCTCTTGACCTGCAACTTCCACTCACACTCCCCTTTTCCACCTGCTGCCCCCACTCACCGTCCCCTTCTCCACCTGCCCCCCCACTCACACTCCCTTTCTCCACCTGCACTCCACACTCACACTCCCCTTCTCCACCTGCACCCCTCCCACTCACACTTCCCTTCTCCACCTGCAACCCAGCAGTCACACTACACCTTCTCCACCTGCACACACCCACTCACACTCCACTTCTCCACTCGCACCGCCCCCACTCACACTTCCATTTCTCCACCTTAAACCCCCACTCACACTCCCCTTCTCTACCTGCACCCTCCTCTCTCACAGTCCCCATCTCCACCTGCACCTCCCCACTCTCGCTCCCCTTCTCCATCTGCACCCACCACTCACACTCACCTTCTCCATCTGCACCCCCCACTCACACGCCCCTTCACCCCCTGACCCCCCCACACATATTCCCCTTCTCCACCTGCACCCCCCACTCACACGACACTTCTCCACCTGCCCACCCCCACTCACAATCCATTTCTCCACCTGCCTCCCCCACTCATACTTCCATTCTCCAACTGCAACCCCCCACTTACACGCTCCTTCCCCACCTGACCCCCACCCCACTCACACTCCCCGTCTCCATCTGCAGCCCCCACTCACACGCCCTTTCTCCACCTGACCCCCTCCACTCACACTCCCCTTCTCCACCTGCACCCCTCCTACTCACACTTCCCTTCTCCACCTGCAACCCCCCACTCACACTACACCTTCTCCACCTGCACACCCCCAACTCACACTCCCCTTCTCCATTTGAACCCCCCACTCACACTCCCCTTCTCCACCTGCACCCCCCACTCACACTCCCCTTCTCCACCTGCACCCCCCCACTCACAGTCCCCTCCTCCGTCTGCACCTACCCACTCTCACTGCCCTTCTCCATTTCCATCCCCCCACTCACAATGCCCTTCTCCATCTGCACCCCCCGCTCACACTCCCCTTCTCCACCTGCACCCCCTCTCATACTCCCCTTCCCCATCTGCACCACCCATCTCGCACTCCCTTTTTCCCACTGCAACCCCCCACTCACACTCTCCTTCTCCCTTTGCAACCCCACTCTCACACACCCCTTCTCCTCCTGCAACCCCCCACTCACACTACACCTTCTCCACCTGCACACCCCCAACTCACACTCCCCTTCTCCATCTGCACCCACCATTCACACTCACCTTCTCCATTTGCACCCCCCACTCACACTCCCCTTCTCCACCTGCACCCCCCACTCACTCCCCTTCTCCACCTGCACGCCCCCACAAACAGTCCCCTTCTCCGTCTGCACCTACCCACTCTCACTGCCCTTCTCCATTTCCATCCCCCCACTCACAATACCCTTCTCCATCTGCAGCCCCCGCTCACACTCCCCTTCTCCACCTGCTCCCCCCACTGACACTCCCCTTCTCCTGCTGCAGCCCTGCCACTAACACTCCCCTTCTCCTCCTGCAACTCCCACTCACACTCCCCTTTTCCACCTGCTGCCCCCACTCACAGTCCCCTTCTCCACCTGCCCCCCCACTCACTCCCTTTCTCCACCTGCACCCTGCACTCACACTCCCCTTCTCCACTTGCAGCCCCCCACTCACACTCCCCTTCTCCACCTGCAGTCCCCAGTCACACTACACTTGTCCACATGCACCTGCCACTCACAGTCCCCTTCTCCTCTTGCGCCCCTCACTCCCAGTCGCCTTCTACAACTGCACCCCACACTCACACTCCCCTTCTCCACCTGCACCCCTCCCACTCACACTTCCTTCTCCACCTGCAACCCCCCACTCACACTACACCTTCTCCACCTGCACACCCCCAACTCACACTCCCCTTCTCCATCTGCACCCACCATTCACACTCCCCTTCTCCATTTGCACCCCCCACTCACACTCCCCTTCTCCACCTGCACCCCCCACTCACACTCCCCTTCTCCACCTGCACCCCCCCACTCACAGTCCCCTTCTCCGTCTGCACCTACCCACTCTCACTGTCCTTCTCCATTTCCATCCCCCCACTCACAATGCCCTTCTCCATCTGCACCCCCCACTCACACTCCCCTTCTCCACCTGCTTCCCCCACTCACACTCCCCTTCTCCAGCTGCAGCCCTGCCACTAACACTCCCCTTCGCCACCTGCAACTCCCACTCACACTCCCCTTTTCTACCTGCTGCCCCCACTCACAGTCCCCTTCTCCACCTGCCCCCCCACTCATTCCCTTTCTCCACCTGCACCCCCCACTCACACTCCCCTTCTCCACTTGCAGCCCCCCACTCACACTCCCCTTCTCCACCTGCACCCCTCCCACTCACACTTCCCTTCTCCACCTGCAACCCCCCACTCACACTACACCTTCTCCACCTGCACACCCCCAACTCACACTCCGCTTCTCCATCTGCACCCACCATTAACACTCCCCTTCTCCATCTGCACCCCCACTCACACGCCCCTTCTTGACCCTCCCCCACTCATACTCCCCTTCTCCACCTGCAACTCCCACTCACACGCTCCTTCTCCACCAGACCGCCCCTACTCACTCTCCCCGTCTCCACCTGCAACCCTAGTCACACACACCTTCTGCACCTGCCTCCCCCACTCATACTTCCATTCTCCACCTGCAACCCCCCACTCACATGCTCCTTCCCCACCTGACCCCCCCCCCCACTCACACTCCCCTTCTCCATCTGCAGCCCCCACTCACACGCCCCTTTTCCACCTGACCCCCTCCACTCACACTCCCCTTCTCCACCTGCACCCCTCCCACTCACACTTGATTCTCCACCTGCAACCCCCCACTCACACTACACCTTCTCCACCTGCACACCCCCAACTCACACTCCCCTTCTCCATCCGCACCCACCATTCACACTCCCCTTCTCCATTTGCACCCCCCACTCACACTCCCCTTCTCCCTCTGCACCCCCCACTCACACTCCCCTTCTCCACCTGCACCCTCCCACTCACAGTCCCCTTCTCCGTCTGCACCTGCCCACTCTCACTGCCCTTCTCCATTTCCATCCCCCCACTCACTTTCCCCTTCTCCAGCTGCAGCCCTGCCACTAACACTCCCCTTCTCCACCTGCAACTCCCACTCACACTCCCCTTTTTCACCTGCTGCCCCCACTCACAGTCCCCTTCTCCACCTGCCCCCCCACTCACTCCCTTTCTCCACCTGCACCCCCCACTCACACTCCCCTTCTCCACTTACAGCCCCCCACTCACACTCCCCTTCTCCACCTGCAGTCCCCACTCACACTCCACTTGTCCACATGCACCTGCCACTCACAGTCCCCTTCTCCTCTTGCACCCCTCACTCCCAGTCGCCTTCTACAACTGCACCCCACACTCACACTCCCCTTCTCCACCTGCACCCCTCCCACTCACACTTCCCTTCTCCACCTGCAACTCCCCACTCACACTACACCTTCTCCACCTGCACACCCCCAACTCACACTCCGCTTCTCCATCTGCACCCACCATTAACACTCCCCTTCTCCATCTGCACCCCCAATCACACGCCCCTTCTTGACCCTCCTCCGCTCATACTCCCCTTCTCCAGCTGCAACCCCCACTCACACGCTCCTTCTCCACCAGACCGCCCCTACTCACTCTCCCCGTCTCCACCTGCATCCCGCCACTCACACGCCCCTTCTCCACCTGACCTCACCCACTCACACTTCCCTTCTCCACCTGCACCCCCCTCTCATACTCCCCTTCCCCATCTGCACCCCCCATCTCACACTCCCCTTTTCCCCCTGCAACCCCCCACTCACACTCTCCTTCTCCCCCTGCAACCCCACACTCACACTCCCCTTCTCTACCTGCACCCCCCACTCACACTCCCCTTCTCCACCTGCACCCCGCCACTCACAGTCCCCTTCTCCGTCTGCACCTACCCACTCTCACTTCCCTTCTCCATTTCCATCCCCCCACTCACAATGCCCTTCTCCATCTGCACCCCCCACTCACACTCCCCTTCTCCACCTGCTCCCCCACTCACACTCCCCTTCTCCAGCTGCAGCCCTGCCACTAACACTCCCCTTCTCCACCTGCAACTCCCACTCACACTCCCCTTTTTCACCTGCTGCCCCCACTCACAGTCCCCTTCTCCACCTGCCCCGTCACTCATTCCCTTTCTCCACCTGCACCCCCCACTCACACTCCCCTTCTCCACTTGCAGCCCCCCACTCACACTCCCCTTCTCCACCTGCAGTCCCCACTCACACTCCACTTGTCCACATGCACCTGCCACTCACAGTCCCCTTCTCCTCTTGCACCCCTCACTCCCAGTCGCCTTCTACAACTGCACCCCACACTCACACTCCCCTTCTCCACCTGCACCCCTCCCACTCACACTTCCCTTCTCCACCTGCAACTCCCCACTCACACTACACCTTCTCCACCTGCAACCCCCACTCACACGCTCCTTCTCCACCAGACCGCCCTTACTCACTCTCCCCGTCTCCACCTGCAACCCGCCACTCACACGCCCCTTCTCCACCTGACCTCACCCACTCACACTCCCCTTCTCCACCTGCACACCCCTCTCATACTCCCCTTCCCCATCTGCACCACCCATCTCACACTCCCCTTTTCCCACTGCAACCCCCCACTCACACTCTCCTTCTCCCCCTGCATCCCCACTCTCACACTCCCCTTCTCCACCTGCACCCCCCTAGTCACACACACCTTCTCCACCTGCAGCTCCGCACTCACACTCCCCTTCTCCAACTGCAACCCCCTCACTCACACTCCCCTTCTCCCCCTGCAACCCCCCACTCACACACCCCTTCTCCTCCTGCAGCCCCGCACTCACAAACCCCTTCTCCCCCTGCACCCTCCCACTCACACTCCCCTTCTCCATCTGCACCCACCACTCACACGCCCCTTCTCCACCTGACCTGACCCACTCACACTCCCCTTCTCCACCTTCACCCCCCTCTCATACTCCCCTTCCCCATCTGCACCCCCCATCTCACACTCCCCTTTTCCCACTGCAACCCCCCACTCTCACTCTCCTTCTCCCCCTGCAACCCCACTCTCACACTCCCCTTCTCCACCTTCACCCCCCTAGTCACACACACCTTCTCCACCTGCAGCTCCGCACTCACACTCCCCTTCTCCAACTGCAACCCCCTCACTCACACTCCCCTTCTCCCCCTGCAACCCCCCACTCACACACCCCTTCTCCTCCTGCAGCCCCGCACTCACATACCCCTTCTCCCCCTGCACCCTCCCACTCACACTCCCCTTCTCCATCTGCACCCACCACTCACACTCCCCTTCTCCACCTGCTCCCCCACTCACACTCCCCTTCTCCACCTGCAGCCCCGCCACTAACACTCCCCCGCTCGACCTGCAACTTCCTCTCACACTCCCCTTTTCCACCTGCTGCCCCCACTCACCGTCCCCTTCTCCACCTGCCCCCCCACTCACACTCCCTTTCTCCACCTGCACTCCACACTCACACTCCCCTTCTCCACCTGCACCCCTCCCACTCACACTTCCCTTCTCCACCTGCAACCCCGCAGTCACACTATACCTTCTCCACCTGCACACACCCACTCACACTCCACTTCTCCACTTGCACCCCCCCCACTCACACTTCCATTTCTCCACCTTCAACCCCCACTCACACTCCCCTTCTCTACCTGCACCCCCCTCACTCACAGTCCCCATCTCCACCTGCACCCCCCCACTATCGCTCCCCTTCTCCATCTGCACCCACCACTCACACTCCCCTTCTCCATCTGCACCCCCCACTGACACGCCCCTTTACCCCCTGACCTCCCACACATATTCCCCTTCTCCACCTGCACCCCCCACTCACACGACGCTTCTCCACCTGCCCACCCCCACTCACACTCCCTTTCTCCACCTGCCTCCCCAACTCATACTTCCATTCTCCACCTGCAACCCCCCACTCACACGCTCCTTCCCCACCTGACCCCCCCCCACTCACACTCCCCGTCTCCATCTGCAGCGCCCACTCACACGCCCCTTCTCCACCTGACCCCCTCCACTCACACTCCTCTTCTCCACCTGCACCCCTCCCACTCACACTTCCCTTCTCCACCTGCAACCCCCCACTCACACTACACCTTCTCCTCCTGCACACCCCCAACTCACACTCCGCTTCTCCATCTGCACCCACCATTAACACTCCCCTTCTCCATCTGCACCCCCACTCACACGCCCCTTCTTGACCCTCCCCCACTCATACTCCCTTTCTCCTCCTGCAACTCCCACTCACACGCTCCTTCTCCACCAGACCGCCCCTACTCACTCTCCCCGTCTCCACCTGCAACCCTAGTCACACACACCTTCTGCACCTGCCTACCCCACTCATACTTCCATTCTCCACCTGCAACCCCCCACTCACACGCTCCTTCCCCACCTGACCCCCCCCCACTCACACTCCCCGTCTCCATCTGCAGCGCCCACTCACACGCCCCTTCTCCACCTGACCCCCTCCACTCACACTCCCCTTCTCCACCTGCACCCCTCCCACTCACACTTCCCTTCTCCACCTGCAACCCCCCACTCACACTACACCTTCTCCACCTGCACACCCCCAACTCACACTCCGCTTCTCCATCTGCACCCACCATTAACACTCCCCTTCTCCATCTGCACCCCCACTCACATGCCCCTTCTTGACCCTCCCCCACTCATACTCCCCTTCTCCACCTGCAACTCCCACTCACACGCTCCTTCTCCACCAGACCGCCCCTACTCACTCTCCCCGTCTCCACCTGCAACCCTAGTCACACACACCTTCTGCACCTGCCTCCCCCACTCATACTTCCATTCTCCACCTGCAACCCCCCACTCACATGCTCCTTCCCCACCTGACCCCCCCCCCCCACTCACACTCCCCTTCTCCATCTGCAGCCCCCACTCACACGCCCCTTTTCCACCTGACCCCCTCCACTCACACTCCCCTTCTCCACCTGCATCCCTCCCACTCACACTTGATTCTCCACCTGCAACCCCCCACTCACACTACACCTTCTCCACCTGCACACCCCCAACTCACACTCCCCTTCTCCATCCGCACCCACCATTCACACTCCCCTTCTCCATTTGCACCCCCCACTCACACTCCCCTTCTCCACCTGCACCCCCCACTCACACTCCCCTTCTCCACCTGCACCCCCCCACTCACAGTCCCCTCCTCCGTCTGCACCTCCCCACTCTCACTGCCCTTCTCCATTTCCATCCCCCCACTCACAATGCCCTTCTCCATCTGCACCCCCCGCTCACACTCCCCTTCTCCACCTGCACCCCCTCTCATACTCTCCTTCCCCATCTGCACCACCCATCTCGCACTCCCTTTTTCCCACTGCAACCCCCCACTCACACTCTCCTTCTCCCTTTGCAACCCCACTCTCACACACCCCTTCTCCTCCTGCAACCCCCCACTCACACTACACCTTCTCCACCTGCACACCCCCAACTCACACTCCCCTTCTCCATCTGCACCCACCATTCACACTCACCTTCTCCATTTGCACCCCCCACTCACACTCCCCTTCTCCACCTGCACCCCCCACTCACTCCCCTTCTCCACCTGCACGCCCCCACAAACAGTCCCCTTCTCCGTCTGCACCTACCCACTCTCACTGCCCTTCTCCATTTCCATCCCCCCACTCACAATACCCTTCTCCATCTGCAGCCCCCGCTCACACTCCCCTTCTCCACCTGCTCCCCCCACTGACACTCCCCTTCTCCTGCTGCAGCCCTGCCACTAACACTCCCCTTCTCCTCCTGCAACTCCCACTCACACTCCCCTTTTCCACCTGCTGCCCCCACTCACAGTCCCCTTCTCCACCTGCCCCCCCACTCACTCCCTTTCTCCACCTGCACCCTGCACTCACACTCCCCTTCTCCACTTGCAGCCCCCCACTCACACTCCCCTTCTCCACCTGCAGTCCCCAGTCACACTACACTTGTCCACATGCACCTGCCACTCACAGTCCCCTTCTCCTCTTGCGCCCCTCACTCCCAGTCGCCTTCTACAACTGCACCCCACACTCACACTCCCCTTCTCCACCTGCACCCCTCCCACTCACACTTCCTTCTCCACCTGCAACCCCCCACTCACACTACACCTTCTCCACCTGCACACCCCCAACTCACACTCCCCTTCTCCATCTGCACCCACCATTCACACTCCCCTTCTCCATTTGCACCCCCCACTCACACTCCCCTTCTCCACCTGCACCCCCCACTCACACTCCCCTTCTCCACCTGCACCCCCCCACTCACAGTCCCCTTCTCCGTCTGCACCTACCCACTCTCACTGTCCTTCTCCATTTCCATCCCCCCACTCACAATGCCCTTCTCCATCTGCACCCCCCACTCACACTCCCCTTCTCCACCTGCTTCCCCCACTCACACTCCCCTTCTCCAGCTGCAGCCCTGCCACTAACACTCCCCTTCGCCACCTGCAACTCCCACTCACACTCCCCTTTTCCACCTGCTGCCCCCACTCACAGTCCCCTTCTCCACCTGCCCCCCCACTCATTCCCTTTCTCCACCTGCACCCCCCACTCACACTCCCCTTCTCCACTTGCAGCCCCCCACTCACACTCCCCTTCTCCACCTGCACCCCACCCACTCACACTTCCCTTCTCCACCTGCAACTCCCCACTCACACTACACCTTCTCCACCTGCAAGCCCCCAACTCACACTCCGCTTCTCCATCTACACCCACCATTAACACTCCCCTTCTCCATCTGCACCCCCACTCACACGCCCCTTCTTGACCCTCCTCCGCTCATACTCACCTTCTCCACCTGCAACCCCCACTCACACGCTCCTTCTCCACCAGACCGCCCCTACTCACTCTCCCCGTCTCCACCTGCAACCCGCCACTCACACGCCCCTTCTCCACCTGACCTCACCCACTCACACTCCCCTTCTCCCCCTGCACCCCCCTCTCATACTCCCCTTCCCCATCTGCACCACCCATCTCACAGTCCCCTTTTCCCACTGCAACCCCCCACTCACACTCTCCTTCTCCCCCTGCAACCCCACTCTCACACTCGCCTTCTCCACCTGCACCCCCCCTAGTCACACACACCTTCTCCACCTGCAGCTCCGCACTCACACTCCCCTTCTCCAACTGCAACCCCCTCACTCACACTCCCCTTCTCCCCCTGCAACCCCCCACTCACACACCCCTTCTCCTCCTGCAGCCCCGCACTCACAAACCCCTTCTCCCCCTGCACCCTCCCACTCACACTCCCCTTCTCCATCTGCACCCACCACTCACACGCCCCTTCTCCACCTGACCTGACCCACTCACACTCCCCTTCTCCACCTTCACCCCCCTCTCATACTCCCCTTCCCCATCTGCACCCCCCATCTCACACTCCCCTTTTCCCACTGCAACCCCCCACTCTCACTCTCCTTCTCCCCCTGCAACCCCACTCTCACACTCCCCTTCTCCACCTTCACCCCCCTAGTCACACACACCTTCTCCACCTGCAGCTCCGCACTCACACTCCCCTTCTCCAACTGCAACCCCCTCACTCACACTCCCCTTCTCCCCCTGCAACCCCCCACTCACACACCCCTTCTCCTCCTGCAGCCCCGCACTCACATACCCTTTCTCCCCCTGCACCCTCCCACTCACACTCCCCTTCTCCATCTGCACCCACCACTCACACTCCCCTTCTCCACCTGCTCCCCCACTCACACTCCCCTTCTCCACCTGCAGCCCCGCCACTAACACTCCCCCGCTCGACCTGCAACTTCCTCTCACACTCCCCTTTTCCACCTGCTGCCCCCACTCACCGTCCCCTTCTCCACCTGCCCCCCCACTCACACTCCCTTTCTCCACCTGCACTCCACACTCACACTCCCCTTCTCCACCTGCACCCCTCCCACTCACACTTCCCTTCTCCACCTGCAACCCCGCAGTCACACTATACCTTCTCCACCTGCACACACCCACTCACACTCCACTTCTCCACTTGCACCCCCCCCACTCACACTTCCATTTCTCCACCTTCAACCCCCACTCACACTCCCCTTCTCTACCTGCACCCCCCTCACTCACAGTCCCCATCTCCACCTGCACCCCCCCACTATCGCTCCCCTTCTCCATCTGCACCCACCACTCACACTCCCCTTCTCCATCTGCACCCCCCACTGACACGCCCCTTTACCCCCTGACCTCCCACACATATTCCCCTTCTCCACCTGCACCCCCCACTCACACGACGCTTCTCCACCTGCCCACCCCCACTCACACTCCCTTTCTCCACCTGCCTCCCCAACTCATACTTCCATTCTCCACCTGCAACCCCCCACTCACACGCTCCTTCCCCACCTGACCCCCCCCCACTCACACTCCCCGTCTCCATCTGCAGCGCCACTCACACGCCCCTTCTCCACCTGACCCCCTCCACTCACACTCCCCTTCTCCACCTGCACCCCTCCCACTCACACTTCCCTTCTCCACCTGCAACCCCCCACTCACACTACACCTTCTCCACCTGCACACCCCCAACTCACACTCCGCTTCTCCATCTGCACCCACCATTAACACTCCCCTTCTCCATCTGCACCCCCACTCACACGCCCCTTCTTGACCCTCCCCCACTCATACTCCCCTTCTCCACCTGCAACTCCCACTCACACGCTCCTTCTCCACCAGACCGCCCCTACTCACTCTCCCCGTCTCCACCTGCAACCCTAGTCACACACACCTTCTGCACCTGCCTCCCCCACTCATACTTCCATTCTCCACCTGCAACCCCCCACTCACATGCTCCTTCCCCACCTGACCCCCCCCCCCCACTCACACTCCCCTTCTCCATCTGCAGCCCCCACTCACACGCCCCTTTTCCACCTGACCCCCTCCACTCACACTCCCCTTCTCCACCTGCACCCCTCCCACTCACACTTGATTCTCCACCTGCAACCCCCCACTCACACTACACCTTCTCCACCTGCACACCCCCAACTCACACTCCCCTTCTCCATCCGCACCCACCATTCACACTCCCCTTCTCCATTTGCACCCCCCACTCACACTCACCTTCTCCCTCTGCACCCCCCACTCACACTCCCCTTCTCCACCTGCACCCCCCCACTCACAGTCCCCTTCTCCGTCTGCACCTGCCCACTCTCACTGCCCTTCTCCATTTCCATCCCCCCACTCACAATGCCCTTCTCCATCTGCACCCCCCACTCACACTCCCCTTCTCCATCTGCAGCCCCCACTCACACGCCCCTTTTCCACCTGACCCCCTCCACTCACACTCCCCTTCTCCACCTGCACCCCTCCCACTCACACTTGATTCTCCACCTGCAACCCCCCACTCACACTACACCTTCTCCACCTGCACACCCCCAACTCACACTCCCCTTCTCCATCCGCACCCACCATTCACACTCCCCTTCTCCATTTGCACCCCCCACTCACACTCCCCTTCTCCACCTGCACCCCCCACTCACACTCCCCTTCTCCACCTGCACCCCCCCACTCACAGTCCCCTCCTCCGTCTGCACCTACCCACTCTCACTGCCCTTCTCCATTTCCATCCCCCCACTCACAATGCCCTTCTCCATCTGCACCCCCCGCTCACACTCCCCTTCTCCACCTGCACCCCCTCTCATACTCCCCTTCCCCATCTGCACCACCCATCTCGCACTCCCTTTTTCCCACTGCAACCCCCCACTCACACTCTCCTTCTCCCTTTGCAACCCCACTCTCACACACCCCTTCTCCTCCTGCAACCCCCCACTCACACTACACCTTCTCCACCTGCACACCCCCAACTCACACTCCCCTTCTCCATCTGCACCCACCATTCACACTCACCTTCTCCATTTGCACCCCCCACTCACACTCCCCTTCTCCACCTGCACCCCCCACTCACTCCCCTTCTCCACCTGCACGCCCCCACAAACAGTCCCCTTCTCCGTCTGCACCTACCCACTCTCACTGCCCTTCTCCATTTCCATCCCCCCACTCACAATACCCTTCTCCATCTGCAGCCCCCGCTCACACTCCCCTTCTCCACCTGCTCCCCCCACTGACACTCCCCTTCTCCTGCTGCAGCCCTGCCACTAACACTCCCCTTCTCCTCCTGCAACTCCCACTCACACTCCCCTTTTCCACCTGCTGCCCCCACTCACAGTCCCCTTCTCCACCTGCCCCCCCACTCACTCCCTTTCTCCACCTGCACCCTGCACTCACACTCCCCTTCTCCACTTGCAGCCCCCCACTCACACTCCCCTTCTCCACCTGCAGTCCCCAGTCACACTACACTTGTCCACATGCACCTGCCACTCACAGTCCCCTTCTCCTCTTGCGCCCCTCACTCCCAGTCGCCTTCTACAACTGCACCCCACACTCACACTCCCCTTCTCCACCTGCACCCCTCCCACTCACACTTCCTTCTCCACCTGCAACCCCCCACTCACACTACACCTTCTCCACCTGCACACCCCCAACTCACACTCCCCTTCTCCATCTGCACCCACCATTCACACTTCCCTTCTCCATTTGCACCCCCCACTCACACTCCCCTTCTCCACCTGCACCCCCCACTCACACTCCCCTTCTCCACCTGCACCCCCCCACTCACAGTCCCCTTCTCCGTCTGCACCTACCCACTCTCACTGTCCTTCTCCATTTCCATCCCCCCACTCACAATGCCCTTCTCCATCTGCACCCCCCACTCACACTCCCCTTCTCCACCTGCTTCCCCCACTCACACTCCCCTTCTCCAGCTGCAGCCCTGCCACTAACACTCCCCTTCGCCACCTGCAACTCCCACTCACACTCCCCTTTTCCACCTGCTGCCCCCACTCACAGTCCCCTTCTCCACCTGCCCCCCCACTCATTCCCTTTCTCCATCTGCACCCCCCACTCACACTCCCCTTCTCCACTTGCAGCCCCCCACTCACACTCCCCTTCTCCACCTGCACCCCACCCACTCACACTTCCCTTCTCCACCTGCAACTCCCCACTCACACTACACCTTCTCCACCTGCACGCCCCCAACTCACACTCCGCTTCTCCATCTACACCCACCATTAACACTCCCCTTCTCCATCTGCACCCCCACTCACACGCCCCTTCTTGACCCTCCTCCGCTCATACTCACCTTCTCCACCTGCAACCCCCACTCACACGCTCCTTCTCCACCAGACCGCCCCTACTCACTCTCCCCGTCTCCACCTGCAACCCGCCACTCACACGCCCCTTCTCCACCTGACCTCACCCACTCACACTCCCCTTCTCCCCCTGCACCCCCCTCTCATACTCCCCTTCCCCATCTGCACCACCCATCTCACAGTCCCCTTTTCCCACTGCAACCCCCCACTCTCACTCTCCTTCTCCCCCTGCAACCCCACTCTCACACTCCCCTTCTCCACCTTCACCCCCCTAGTCACACACACCTTCTCCACCTGCAGCTCCGCACTCACACTCCCCTTCTCCAACTGCAACCCCCTCACTCACACTCCCCTTCTCCCCCTGCAACCCCCCACTCACACACCCCTTCTCCTCCTGCAGCCCCGCACTCACATACCCCTTCTCCCCCTGCACCCTCCCACTCACACTCCCCTTCTCCATCTGCACCCACCACTCACACTCCCCTTCTCCACCTGCTCCCCCACTCACACTCCCCTTCTCCACCTGCAGCCCCGCCACTAACACTCCCCCGCTCGACCTGCAACTACCTCTCACACTCCCCTTTTCCACCTGCTGCCCCCACTCACCGTCCCCTTCTCCACCTGCCCCCCCACTCACACTCCCTTTCTCCACCTGCACTCCACACTCACACTCCCCTTCTCCACCTGCACCCCTCCCACTCACACTTCCCTTCTCCACCTGCAACCCCGCAGTCACACTATACCTTCTCCACCTGCACACACCCACTCACACTCCACTTCTCCACTTGCACCCCCCCCACTCACACTTCCATTTCTCCACCTTCAACCCCCACTCACACTCCCCTTCTCTACCTGCACCCCCCTCACTCACAGTCCCCATCTCCACCTGCACCCCCCCACTATCGCTCCCCTTCTCCATCTGCACCCACCACTCACACTCCCCTTCTCCATCTGCACCCCCCACTGACACGCCCCTTTACCCCCTGACCTCCCACACATATTCCCCTTCTCCACCTGCACCCCCCACTCACACGACGCTTCTCCACCTGCCCACCCCCACTCACACTCCCTTTCTCCACCTGCCTCCCCAACTCATACTTCCATTCTCCACCTGCAACCCCCCACTCACACGCTCCTTCCCCACCTGACCCCCCCCCACTCACACTCCCCGTCTCCATCTGCAGCGCCCACTCACACGCCCCTTCTCCACCTGACCCCCTCCACTCACACTCCCCTTCTCCACCTGCACCCCTCCCACTCACACTTCCCTTCTCCACCTGCAACCCCCCACTCACACTACACCTTCTCCACCTGCACACCCCCAACTCACACTCCGCTTCTCCATCTGCACCCACCATTAACACTCCCCTTCTCCATCTGCACCCCCACTCACACGCCCCTTCTTGACCCTCCCCCACTCATACTCCCCTTCTCCACCTGCAACTCCCACTCACACGCTCCTTCTCCACCAGACCGCCCCTACTCACTCTCCCCGTCTCCACCTGCAACCCTAGTCACACACACCTTCTGCACCTGCCTCCCCCACTCATACTTCCATTCTCCACCTGCAACCCCCCACTCACATGCTCCTTCCCCACCTGACCCCCCCCCCCCACTCACACTCCCCTTCTCCATCTGCAGCCCCCACTCACACGCCCCTTTTCCACCTGACCCCCTCCACTCACAGTCCCCTTCTCCACCTGCACCCCTCCCACTCACACTTGATTCTCCACCTGCAACCCCCCACTCACACTACACCTTCTCCACCTGCACACCCCCAACTCACACTCCCCTTCTCCATCCGCACCCACCATTCACACTCCCCTTCTCCATTTGCACCCCCCACTCACACTCCCCTTCTCCCTCTGCACCCCCCACTCACACTCCCCTTCTCCACCTGCACCCCCCCACTCACAGTCCCCTTCTCCATCTGCACCTGCCCACTCTCACTGCCCTTCTCCATTTCCATCCCCCCACTCACAATGCCCTTCTCCATCTGCACCCCCCACTCACACTCCCCTTCTCCACCTGCTCCCCCCACTCACATTCCCCTTCTCCAGCTGCAGCCCTGCCACTAACACTCCCCTTCTCCACCTGCAACTCCCACTCACACTCCCCTTTTTCACCTGCTGCCCCCACTCACAGTCCCCTTCTCCACCTGCCCCCCCACTCACTCCCTTTCTCCACCTGCACCCCCCACTCACACTCCCCTTCTCCACTTACAGCCCCCCACTCACACTCCCCTTCTCCACCTGCAGTCCCCACTCACACTCCACTTGTCCACATGCACCTGCCACTCACAGTCCCCTTCTCCTCTTGCACCCCTCACTCCCAGTCGCCTTCTACAACTGCACCTCACACTCACACTCCCCTTCTCCACCTGCACCCCTCCCACTCACACTTCCCTTCTCCACCTGCAACTCCCCACTCACACTACACCTTCTCCACCTGCACACCCCCAACTCACACTCCGCTTCTCCATCTGCACCCACCATTAACACTCCCCTTCTCCATCTGCACCCCCAATCACACGCCCCTTCTTGACCCTCCTCCGCTCATACTCCCCTTCTCCAGCTGCAACCCCCACTCACACGCTCCTTCTCCACCAGACCGCCCCTACTCACTCTCCCCGTCTCCACCTGCATCCCGCCACTCACACGCCCCTTCTCCACCTGACCTCACCCACTCACACTTCCCTTCTCCACCTGCACCCCCCTCTCATACTCCCCTTCCCCATCTGCACCCCCCATCTCACACTCCCCTTTTCCCCCTGCAACCCCCCACTCACACTCTCCTTCTCCCCCTGCAACCCCACACTCACACTCCCCTTCTCTACCTGCACCCCCCACTCACACTCCCCTTCTCCACCTGCACCCCGCCACTCACAGTCCCCTTCTCCGTCTGCACCTACCCACTCTCACTTCCCTTCTCCATTTCCATCCCCCCACTCACAATGCCCTTCTCCATCTGCACCCCCCACTCACACTCCCCTTCTCCACCTGCTCCCCCCACTCACAGCTCCCCTTCTCCAGCTGCAGCCCTGCCACTAACACTCCCCTTCTCCACCTGCAACTCCCACTCACACTCCCCTTTTTCACCTGCTGCCCCCACTCACAGTCCCCTTCTCCACCTGCCCCGTCACTCATTCCCTTTCTCCACCTGCACCCCCCACTCACACTCCCCTTCTCCACTTGCAGCCCCCCACTCACACTCCCCTTCTCCACCTGCAGTCCCCACTCACACTCCACTTGTCCACATGCACCTGCCACTCACAGTCCCCTTCTCCTCTTGCACCCCTCACTCCCAGTCGCCTTCTACAACTGCACCCCACACTCACACTCCCCTTCTCCACCTGCACCCCTCCCACTCACACTTCCCTTCTCCACCTGCAACTCCCCACTCACACTACACCTTCTCCACCTGCAACCCCCACTCACACGCTCCTTCTCCACCAGACCGCCCTTACTCACTCTCCCCGTCTCCACCTGCAACCCGCCACTCACACGCCCCTTCTCCACCTGACCTCACCCACTCACACTCCCCTTCTCCACCTGCACACCCCTCTCATACTCCCCTTCTCCACCTGCACCCCCCTAGTCACACACACCTTCTCCACCTGCAGCTCCGCACTCACACTCCCCTTCTCCAACTGCAACCCCCTCACTCACACTCCCCTTCTCCCCCTGCAACCCCCCACTCACACACCCCTTCTCCTCCTGCAGCCCCGCACTCACAAACCCCTTCTCCCCCTGCACCCTCCCACTCACACTCCCCTTCTCCATCTGCACCCACCACTCACACGCCCCTTCTCCACCTGACCTGACCCACTCACACTCCCCTTCTCCACCTTCACCCCCCTCTCATACACCCCTTCCCCATCTGCACCCCCCCATCTCACACTCCCCTTTTCCCAATGCAACCCCCCACTCTCACTCTCCTTCTCCCCCTGCAACCCCACTCTCACACTCCCCTTCTCCACCTTCACCCCCCTAGTCACACACACCTTCTCCACCTGCAGCTCCGCACTCACACTCCCCTTCTCCAACTGCAACCCCCTCACTCACACTCCCCTTCTCCCCCTGCAACCCCCCACTCACACACCCCTTCTCCTCCTGCAGCCCCGCACTCACATACCCCTTCTCCCCCTGCACCCTCCCACTCACACTCCCCGTCTCCATCTGCAGCGCCCACTCACACGCCCCTTCTCCACCTGACCCCCTCCACTCACACTCCTCTTCTCCACCTGCACCCCTCCCACTCACACTTCCCTTCTCCACCTGCAACCCCCCACTCACACTACACCTTCTCCTCCTGCACACCCCCAACTCACACTCCGCTTCTCCATCTGCACCCACCATTAACACTCCCCTTCTCCATCTGCACCCCCACTCACACGCCCCTTCTTGACCCTCCCCCACTCATACTCCCTTTCTCCTCCTGCAACTCCCACTCACACGCTCCTTCTCCACCAGACCGCCCCTACTCACTCTCCCCGTCTCCACCTGCAACCCTAGTCACACACACCTTCTGCACCTGCCTACCCCACTCATACTTCCATTCTCCACCTGCAACCCCCCACTCACACGCTCCTTCCCCACCTGACCCCCCCCCACTCACACTCCCCGTCTCCATCTGCAGCGCCCACTCACACGCCCCTTCTCCACCTGACCCCCTCCACTCACACTCCCCTTCTCCACCTGCACCCCTCCCACTCACACTTCCCTTCTCCACCTGCAACCCCCCACTCACACTACACCTTCTCCACCTGCACACCCCCAACTCACACTCCGCTTCTCCATCTGCACCCACCATTAACACTCCCCTTCTCCATCTGCACCCCCACTCACACGCCCCTTCTTGACCCTCCCCCACTCATACTCCCCTTCTCCACCTGCAACTCCCACTCACACGCTCCTTCTCCACCAGACCGCCCCTACTCACTCTCCCCGTCTCCACCTGCAACCCTAGTCACACACACCTTCTGCACCTGCCTCCCCCACTCATACTTCCATTCTCCACCTGCAACCCCCCACTCACATGCTCCTTCCCCACCTGACCCCCCCCCCCCACTCACACTCCCCTTCTCCATCTGCAGCCCCCACTCACACGCCCCTTTTCCACCTGACCCCCTCCACTCACACTCCCCTTCTCCACCTGCACCCCTCCCACTCACACTTGATTCTCCACCTGCAACCCCCCACTCACACTACACCTTCTCCACCTGCACACCCCCAACTCACACTCCCCTTCTCCATCCGCACCCACCATTCACACTCCCCTTCTCCATTTGCACCCCCCACTCACACTCCCCTTCTCCCTCTGCACCCCCCACTCACACTCCCCTTCTCCACCTGCACCCCCCCACTCACAGTCCCCTTCTCCGTCTGCACCTGCCCACTCTCACTGCCCTTCTCCATTTCCATCCCCCCACTCACAATGCCCTTCTCCATCTGCACCCCCCACTCACACTCCCCTTCTCCACCTGCTCCCCCCACTCACATTCCCCTTCTCCAGCTGCAGCCCTGCCACTAACACTCCCCTTCTCCACCTGCAACTCCCACTCACACTCCCCTTTTTCACCTGCTGCCCCCACTCACAGTCCCCTTCTCCACCTGCCCCCCCACTCACTCCCTTTCTCCACCTGCACCCCCCACTCACAGTCCCCTTCTCCACTTACAGCCCACCACTCACACTCCCCTTCTCCACCTGCAGTCCCCACTCACACTCCACTTGTCCACATGCACCTGCCACTCACAGTCCCCTTCTCCTCTTGCACCCCTCACTCCCAGTCGCCTTCTACAACTGCACCCCACACTCACACTCCCCTTCTCCACCTGCACCCCTCCCACTCACACTTCCCTTCTCCACCTGCAACTCCCCACTCACACTACACCTTCTCCACCTGCACACCCCCAACTCACACTCCGCTTCTCCATCTGCACCCACCATTAACACTCCCCTTCTCCATCTGCACCCCCAATCACACGCCCCTTCTTGACCCTCCTCCGCTCATACTCCCCTTCTCCAGCTGCAACCCCCACTCACACGCTCCTTCTCCACCAGACCGCCCCTACTCACTCTCCCCGTCTCCACCTGCATCCCCCACTCACACGCCCCTTCTCCACCTGACCTCACCCACTCACACTTCCCTTCTCCACCTGCACCCCCCTCTCATACTCCCCTTCCCCATCTGCACCCCCCATCTCACACTCCCCTTTTCCCCCTGCAACCCCCCACTCACACTCTCCTTCTCCCCCTGCAACCCCACACTCACACTCCCCTTCTCTACCTGCACCCCCCACTCACACTCCCCTTCTCCACCTGCACCCCGCCACTCACAGTCCCCTTCTCCGTCTGCACCTACCCACTCTCACTTCCCTTCTCCATTTCCATCCCCCCACTCACAATGCCCTTCTCCATCTGCACCCCCCACTCACACTCCCCTTCTCCACCTGCTCCCCCCACTCACACTCCCCTTCTCCAGCTGCAGCCCTGCCACTAACACTCCCCTTCTCCACCTGCAACTCCCACTCACACTCCCCTTTTTCACCTGCTGCCCCCACTCACAGTCCCCTTCTCCACCTGCCCCGTCACTCATTCCCTTTCTCCACCTGCACCCCCCACTCACACACCCCTTCTCCACTTGCAGCCCCCCACTCACACTCCCCTTCTCCACCTGCAGTCCCCACTCACACTCCACTTGTCCACATGCACCTGCCACTCACAGTCCCCTTCTCCTCTTGCACCCCTCACTCCCAGTCGCCTTCTACAACTGCACCCCACACTCACACTCCCCTTCTCCACCTGCACCCCTCCCACTCACACTTCCCTTCTCCACCTGCAACTCCCCACTCACACTACACCTTCTCCACCTGCAACCCCCACTCACACGCTCCTTCTCCACCAGACCGCCCTTACTCACTCTCCCCGTCTCCACCTGCAACCCGCCACTCACACGCCCCTTCTCCACCTGACCTCACCCACTCACACTCCCCTTCTCCACCTGCACACCCCTCTCATACTCCCCTTCCCCATCTGCACCACCCATCTCACACTCCCCTTTTCCCACTGCAACCCCCCACTCACACTCTCCTTCTCCCCCTGCATCCCCACTCTCACACTCCCCTTCTCCACCTGCACCCCCCTAGTCACACACACCTTCTCCACCTGCAGCTCCGCACTCACACTCCCCTTCTCCAACTGCAACCCCCTCACTCACACTCCCCTTCTCCCCCTGCAACCCCCCACTCACACACCCCTTCTCCTCCTGCAGCCCCGCACTCACAAACCCCTTCTCCCCCTGCACCCTCCCACTCACACTCCCCTTCTCCATCTGCACCCACCACTCACACGCCCCTTCTCCACCTGACCTGACCCACTCACACTCCCCTTCTCCACATTCACCCCCCTCTCATACTCCCCTTCCCCATTTGCACCCCCCATCTCACACTCCCCTTTTCCCACTGCAACCTCCCACTCTCACTCTCCTTCTCCCCCTGCAACCCCACTCTCACACTCCCCTTCTCCACCTGCACCCCCCTAGTCACACACACCTTCTCCACCTGCAGCTCCGCACTCACACTCCCCTTCTCCAACTGCAACCCCCTCACTCACACTCCCCTTCTCCCCCTGCAACCCCCCACTCACACACCCCTTCTCCTCCTGCAGCCCCGCACTCACATACCCCTTCTCCCCCTGCACCCTCCCACTCACACTCCCCTTCTCCATCTGCACCCACCACTCACACGCCCCTTCTCCACCTGCTCCCCCACTCACACTCCCCTTCTCCACCTGCAGCCCCGCCACTAACACTCCCCCTCTCGACCTGCAACTTCCACTCACACTCCCCTTTTCCACCTGCTGCCCCCACTCACCGTCCCCTTCTCCACCTGCCCCCCCACTCACACTCCCTTTCTCCACCTGCATTCCACACTCACACTCCCCTTCTCCACCTGCACCCCTCCCACTCACACTTCCCTTCTCCACCTGCAACCCCGCAGTCACACTATACCTTCTCCACCTGCACACACCCACTCACACTCCACTTCTCCACTTGCACCCCCCCCACTCACACTTCCATTTCTCCACCTTCAACCCCCACTCACACTCCCCTTCTCTACCTGCACCCCCCTCACTCACAGTCCCCATCTCCCCCTGCACCCCCCCACTCTCGCTCCCCTTCTCCATCTGCACCCACCTCTCACACTCCCCTTCTCCATCTGCACCCCCCACTGACACGCCCCTTTACCCCCTGACCCCCCACACATATTCCCCTTCTCCACCTGCACCCCCCACTCACACGACGCTTCTCCACCTGCCCACCCCCACTCACACTCCCTTTCTCCACCTGCCTCCCCAACTCATACTTCCATTCTCCACCTGCAACCCCCCACTCACACGCTCCTTCCCCACCTGACCCCCCCCCACTCACACTCCCCTCTCCATCTGCAGCGCCCACTCACACGCCCCTTCTCCACCTGACCCCCTCCACTCACACTCCCCTTCTCCACCTGCACCCCTCCCACTCACACTTCCCTTCTCCACCTGCAACCCCCCACTCACACTACACCTTCTCCACCTGCACACCCCCAACTCACACTCCCCTTCTCCATCTGCACCCACCATTCACACTCCCCTTCTCCATTTGCACCCCCCACTCACACTCCCCTTCTCCACCTGCGCCCCCAAATCACACTCCCCTTCTCCACCTGCACCCCCCCACTCACAGTCCCCTTCTCCGTCTGCACCTACCCACTCTCACTGCCCTTCTCCATTTGCATCCCCCCACTCACAATGCCCTTCTCCATCTGCACCCCCCACTCACACTCCCCTTCTCCACCTGCTCCCCCCACTCACACTCCCCTTCTCCAGCTGCAGCCCTGCCACTAACACTCCCCTTCTCCACCTGCAACTCCCACTCACACCCCCCTTTTCCACCTGCTGCCCCCACTCACAGTCCCCTTCTCCACCTGCCCCCCCACTCACTCCCTTTCTCCACCTGCACCCCCCACTCACACTCCCCTACTCCACTTGCAGCACCCCACTCACACTCCCCTTCTCCACCTGCAGTCCCCACTCACACTCCACTTGTCCACATGCACCTGCCACTCACAGTCCCCTTCTCCTCTTGCACCCCACACTCCCAGTCGCCTTCTCCACCTGCACCCCTCCCACTCACACTTCCCTTCTCCGCCAGCAACTCACACTCACACTACAACTTCTCCACCTGCACACCCCCAACTCACACTCCGCTTCTCCATCTGCACCCACCATTAACACTCCCCTTCTCCATCTGCACCCCCACTCACACGCCCCTTCTTGACCCTCCCCCACTCATACTCCCCTTCACCACCTGCAACCCCCACTCACACGCTCCTTCTCCACCAGACCGCCCCTACCCCCTCTCCCCGTCTCCACCTGCAACCCACCACTCACACGCACCTTCTCCACCTGACCCCACCCACGCACACTCCCCTTCTCCACCTGCACCCCCCATCTCACACTCCCCTTCCCCATCTGCACCCCCCATCTTACACTCCCCTTCTCCATCTGCTCCCCCCACTGACACTCCCCTTCTCCAGCTGCAGCCCTGCCACTAACACTCCCCTTCTCCTCCTGCAACTCCCACTCACACTCCCCTTTTCCACCTGCTGCCCCCACTCACAGTCCCCTTCTCCACCTGCCCCCCTACTCACTCCCTTTCTCCACCTGCACCCCCCACTCACACTCCCCTTCTCCACTTGCAGCCCCCCACTCACACTCCCCTTCTCCACCTGCAGTCCCCACTCACACTCCACTTGTCCACATGCACCTGCCACTCACAGTCCCCTTCTCCTCTTGCACCCCTCACTCCCAGTCGCCTTCTACAACTGCACCCCACACTCACACTCCCCTTCTCCACCTGCACCCCTCCCACTCACACTTCCCGTCTCCACCTGCAACTCCCCACTCACACTACACCTTCTCCACCTGCACACCCCCAACTCACACTCCGCTTCTCCATCTGCACCCACCATTAACACTCCCCTTCTCCATCTGCACCCCCACTCACACGCCCCTTCTTGACCCTCCCCCACTCATACTCCCCTTCTCCACCTGCAACTCCCACTCACACGCTCCTTCTCCACCAGACCGCCCCTACTCACTCTCCCCGTCTCCACCTGCAACCCTAGTCACACACACCTTCTCCACCTGCCTCCCCCACTCATACTTCCATTCTCCACCTGCAACCCCCCACTCACATGCTCCTTCCCCACCTGACCCCCCCCCACTCACACTCCCCTTCTCCATCCGCAGCCCCCACTCACACGCCCCTTCTCCACCTGACCCCCTCCACTCACACTCCCCTTCTCCACCTGCACCCCTCCCACTCACACTTCCTTCTCCACCTGCAACCCCCCACTCACACTACACCTTCTCCACCTGCACACCCCCAACTCACACTCCCCTTCTCCACCTGCACCCCCCACTCACACTCCCCTTCTCCACCTGCACCCCCCCACTCACAGTCCCCTTCTCCGTCTGCACCTACCCACTCTCACTGCCCTTCTCCATTTCCATCCCCCCACTCACAATGCCCTTCTCCATCTGCACCCCCCCTCACACTCCCCTTCTCCACCTGCTCCCCCCACTCACACTCCCCTTCTCCAGCTGCAGCCCTGCCACTAACACTCCCCTTCTCCACCTGCAACTCCCACTCACACTCCCCTTTTCCACCTGCTGCCCCCACTCACAGTCCCCTTCTCCACCTGCCCCCCCACTCACTCCCTTTCTCCACCTGCACCCCCCACTCACACTCCCCTTCTCCACTTGCAGCCCCCCATTCACACTCCCCTTCTCCACCTGCAGTCCCCACTCACACTCCACTTGTCCACATGCACCTGCCACTCACAGTCCCCTTCTCCTCTTGCACCCCACACTCCCAGTCGCCTTCTACAACTGCACCCCACACTCACACTCCCCTTCTCCACCTGCACCCCTCCCACTCACACTTCCCTTCTCCACCTGCAACTCCCCACTCACACTACACCTTCTCCACCTGCACACCCCCAACACACTCCGCTTCTCCATCTGCACCCACCATTAACACTCCCCTTCTCCATCTGCACCCCCACTCACACGCCCCTTCTTGACCCTCCCCCACTCATACTCCCCTTCACCACCTGCAACCCTCACTCACACGCTCCTTCTCCACCAGACCGCCCCTACCCCCACTCCCCGTCTCCACCTGCAACCCACCACTCACACGCACCTTCTCCACCTGACCCCACCCACGCACACTCCCCTTCTCCACCTGCACCCCCCACACACACTCCCCTTCCCCATCTGCACCCCCCATCTCACACTCCCCTTCTCCCACTGCAGCCCCCCACTCACACTCTCCTTCTCCCCCTGCAACCCCACTCTCACACTTCCCTTCTCCACCTGCAGCCCCGCACTCACACTCCCCTTATCCAACTGCAACCCCCTCACTCACACTCCCCTTCTCCCCCTGCAACCCTCCACTCACACACCCCTTCTCCTCCTGCAGCCCCGCACTCACATTCCCCTTCTCCCCCTGCACCCTCCCACTCACACTCCCCTTCTCCAGCTGCAATTCCCCACTCACACTCCCCTTCTCCACTTTCCTCCCCACTCACTTTCCTTTTCTCCACCTGCACCCCCCACTCACACTCCCCTTCTCCAACTGCAACCCCCTCACCCACACACCCCTTCTCCCCCTGCAACCCCCCACTCACCCACCCTTTCTCCTCCTGCAGCCCGGCACTCACATTCCCCTTCTGCCCCTGCACCCTCCCACTCACACTCCCCTTCTCCACCTGCACCCCCACTCACATCCCCTTCTCCTCCTGCATCCCCGCTCTCACACTCACCTTCTCCCCCTGCACCCCCCCACTCACACGCCCCTTCTCCTTCTGCAGCCCCTCACTCACACTCCCCTGCTCCCCCTGCACCCCCCCACTCACACGCCCTTTCTCCACCTCCAGCCCCCACTTACACACCCCTTCTGCCCCTGCACCCCCCACTCACACTCCCCTTCTCCACCCGCAGCCCCGCCACTAACACTCCCCCTCTCGACCTGCAACTCCCACTCACAGTCCCCTTCTCCACCTGCCCCCCCCCACTCACACTCCCTTTCTCCACCTGCACCCCACCCTCACACTCCCCTTCTCCACCTGCACCCCTCCCACTCACACTCCCCTTGTCCACCTGCAACCCCCCACTCACACTTGCATTTCGCCACCTGCAACCCCGCTACTAACACTCCCCCTCTCGACCTGCAACTCCCACTCACACTCCCCTTTTCCACCTGCTGCCCCCACTCACACTCCCCTTCTCCACTTGCCCCCCCGACTCTCACTCCCTTTTTCCCCAGCAACCACGCTCACGCTCCCCTTCTCCACCTGTACACCTCCCACTCACACTCCCCTTCTCCACCTGCAACGCCCAACTCACACTTTCATTTTTCTACCTGCACCCCCTCCACTCATACTCCCCACCTCCACCTGCACCCCCCCACTCTCGCTCCCCTTCTCCATCTGCACCCACCACTCCACTCCCCTTCTCCATCTGCACCCCACACTCACACGCCCCTTCACCCCCTGACCCCCCCCACTCATACTCCCCTTCTCCACCTGCAACCCCCCACTCACACGCCCCTTCGCCACCTGACCCCCCCCACTCATACTCCCATTCTCCACCTGCATCCCGTCACTCACACTCCCTTTCTCCAACTGCCCCCCCCACTCACACTCCCCTTCTCCACCTGCATCCCCTCACTCACACTCCCCTTCTCCAATTGCCCCTCCCACTCACACTCCCCTCCTCCACTTGCATCCCCTCACTCACACTCCCCTCCTCCACCTGCACCCCCTCACTCACACTCCCCTTCTCCACCTGACCCCCCATACTAACACTCCCCTTCTCCACCTGCTGACCCCCACTCACACTCCCCTTCTCCACCTGCGCCCCCCACTCACACTCACCTTCTCCACCTGCACCCACCACTCACACTCCCTTTCTCCAGCTGCGCCCCCCTCATACACCCATTCTCCAGCTGCAACCCCCCACTCCCATTCCCCTTCTCCATCTGCACCCCCCCACTCACACACCCCTTTTCCTCCTGCCTCCCCCACTCACTTTCCTTTTCTCCCCCTGCACCCCCCCACTCACACTCCAATTCTCCACCTGCCTTCTCCACTCACAAAACTTTGCTCCACCTGCACCCTCCTACACAAACTCCCCTTTTCCCGCTGCAACCCCCACTCACACTCATCTTCTGCAACTGCACCCCCCCACTCACACTCCCCTACTCCACCTGCTTCCGCCACTCACACTCCCCTTCTCCAACTGCCGCCCTCACTCACATTCCCCTTCTCCACCTGACCCCCCATACTAACACTCCCCTTCTCCACCTGCACTCCCCTTTTACACTCCCCTTCTCCACCTGCGCCCCACCAACTCACACTCTCCTTCTCCACCTGCACCCCCCCCTCACAGTCTCCTTTTCCACGTGCTGCTGCCACTCACACTCCCTTTCGCCTGCTGCTCCCCCACTCACAATCCCCTTCTCCAGCTGCACACCCCACTCACACTCCTCTTCTCCACTTGCTGACCCCCACTCACACTCCCCTTCTCCACCTGCACCCCCCACTCACACTCCCCTTCTCCACCTGTACCCCACACTCGCACTTCCTTTCTCCATTTGCAACCCTGCACTCACACTACACTTCCTCCACCTGCACACCCCCCACTCACACTCCCCTTCTCTACCTGCAACCCCCCGCTCACACGCCCCTTCTCCACCTGACCACCCCCCCTTACTCCCTTTCTCCACCTGCAAGCCCCCACTCACACTGACCTTCTGCACCTGCAACCCCACTCACACTCCCTTTCTCCCCCTGCAACCCCCCCACCCACACTTCCTTCTCCACCTGCAACCCCCCACTCACACTACACCTTCTCCACCTGCACACCCCCAACTCACACTCCCCTTCTCCACCTGCACCCCCCACTCACACTCCCCTTCTCCACCTGCACCCCCCCACTCACAGTCCCCTTCTCCGTCTGCACCTACCCACTCTCACTGCCCTTCTCCATTTCCATCCCCCCACTCACAATGCCCTTCTCCATCTGCACCCCCCACTCACACTCCCCTTCTCCACCTGCTCCCCCCACTCACACTCCCCTTCTCCAGCTGCAGCCCTGCCACTAACACTCCCCTTCTCCACCTGCAACTCCCACTCACACTCCCCTTTTCCACCTGCTGCCCCCACTCACAGTCCCCTTCTCCACCTGCCCCCCCACTCACTCCCTTTCTCCACCTGCACCCCCCACTCACACTCCCCTACTCCACTTGCAGCCCCCCATTCACACTCCCCTTCTCCACCTGCAGTCCCCACTCACACTCCACTTGTCCACATGCACCTGCCACTCACAGTCCCCTTCTCCTCTTGCACCCCACACTCCCAGTCGCCTTCTACAACTGCACCCCACACTCACACTCCCCTTCTCCACCTGCACCCCTCCCACTCACACTTCCCTTCTCCACCTGCAACTCCCCACTCACACTACACCTTCTCCACCTGCACACCCCCAACTCACACTCCGCTTCTCCATCTGCACCCACCATTAACACTCCCCTTCTCCATCTGCACCGCCACTCACACGCCCCTTCTTGACCCTCCCCCACTCATACTCCCCTTCACCACCTGCAACCCTCACTCACACGCTCCTTCTCCACCAGACCGCCCCTACCCCCTCTCCCCGTCTCCACCTGCAACCCACCACTCACACGCACCTTCTCCACCTGACCCCACCCACGCACACTCCCCTTCTCCACCTGCACCCCCCACACACACTCCCCTTCCCCATCTGCACCCCCCATCTCACACTCCCCTTCTCCCACTGCAGCCCCCCACTCACACTTCCTTCTCCCCCTGCAACCCCACTCTCACACTTCCCTTCTCCACCTGCAGCCCCGCACTCACACTCCCCTTATCCAACTGCAACCCCCTCACTCACACTCCCCTTCTCCCCCTGCAACCCTCCACTCACACACCCCTTCTCCTCCTGCAGCCCCGCACTCACATTCCCCTTCTCCCCCTGCACCCTCCCACTCACACTCCCCTTCTCCAGCTGCAATTCCCCACTCACACTCCCCTTCTCCACTTTCCTCCCCACTCACTTTCCTTTTCTCCACCTGCACCCCCCACTCACACTCCCCTTCTCCAACTGCAACCCCCTCACCCACACACCCCTTCTCCCCCTGCAACCCCCCACTCACCCACCCTTTCTCCTCCTGCAGCCCCGCACTCACATTCCCCTTCTGCCCCTGCACCCTCCCACTCACACTCCCCTTCTCCACCTGCACCCCCACTCACATCCCCTTCTCCTCCTGCATCCCCGCTCTCACACTCACCTTCTCCCCCTGCACCCCCCCACTCACACGCCCCTTCTCCTTCTGCAGCCCCTCACTCACACTCCCGTGCTCCCCCTGCACCCCCCCACTCACACGCCCTTTCTCCACCTCCAGCCCCCACTTACACACCCCTTCTGCCCCTGCACCCCCCACTCACACTCCCCTTCTCCACCCGCAGCCCCGCCACAAACACTCCCCCTCTCGACCTGCAACTCCCACTCACAGTCCCCTTCTCCACCTGCCCCCCCCCACTCACACTCCCTTTCTCCACCTGCACCCCACCCTCACACTCCCCTTCTCCACCTGCACCCCTCCCACTCACACTCCCCTTGTCCACCTGCAACCCCCCACTCACACTTGCATTTCGCCACCTGCAACCCCGCCACTAACACTCCCCCTCTCGACCTGCAACTCCCACTCACACTCCCCTTTTCCACCTGCTGCCCCCACTCACACTCCCCTTCTCCACTTGCCCCCCCGACTCTCACTCCCTTTTTCCCCAGCAACCACGCTCACGCTCCCCTTCTCCACCTGTACACCTCCCACTCACACTCCCCTTCTCCACCTGCAACGCCCAACTCACACTTTCATTTTTCTACCTGCACCCCCTCCACTCATACTCCCCACCTCCACCTGCACCCCCCCACTCTCGCTCCCCTTCTCCATCTGCACCCACCACTCCACTCCCCTTCTCCATCTGCACCCCACACTCACACGCCCCTTCACCCCCTGACCCCCCCCACTCACACTCCCTTTCTCCCCCTGCAACCCCCCCACCCACACTTCCTTCTCCACCTGCACCCACAACTCACACTCCAGTTTTCCACATGCACCCCCCACTCACACTCCCATTCTCCACCTGCACCCCCCACTCACACTCCCCTTCTCCACTTACACACCCCCATTCACACTCCCATTCTCTACCTGCACGCCAACTCGCACTCCCCTTCTCCACCTGCAGCCCCCACTCACAGTCCCCCTCTCCACCTGACCCCACCATTCACACACCCCATCTCCATCTGCATCCCCCACTCACACTCCCCTTCTCCACCTGCACCCCCCCACTCACACTCCCCTTCTCCATCTTCACCTACCCACTCACACTGCCCTTCTGCATTTGCACCCCCCCACTCGCACTCCCCTTCTCCATCTGCACCCCCCACTCACACTCCCCTTCTCCACCTGCTCCCCCCACTCACACTCCCCTACTCCAGCTTCAGCCCCGCCACTAACACTCCCCTTCTCCACCTGCAACTCCCACTCACACTCCCCTTTTCCACCTGCTGCCCCCACTCACAGTCCCCTACTCCACCTGCCTCCTCACTCACACTCCGTTTCTCCACCTGCACCCTGCACTCACACTCCCCTTCTCCACTTGCAGCCCCCCACTCACACTCCCCTTCTCCACCTGCAGTCCCCACTCACACTCCACTTGTCCACATGCACCTGCCACTCACATTCCCCTTCTCCACCTGCACCCCACACTCACACTCCCCTTCTCCACCTGCACCCCTCCCACTCACATTTCCCTTCTCCACCTGCAACCCCCCACTCACACTACACCTTCTCCACCTGCACACCCCCCACTCTCACTCCCCTTCTCCTTCTGCACCCACCACTCACACTCCCTTTCTCCATCTGAGCGCCCCACTCACACGCCCCTTCTCCACCTGAACTCCCCACTCATACTCCCCTTCTCCACCTGCAACCCGCCACTCACACGCCCCTTCTCCACCTGCACCCAACTCTCACACGCTCCTTCTCCACCTTACCGCCCCTACTCACACTCACCATCTCCACCTGCAACCCGCCACTCACCCGCCCCTTCTCCACCTGACCCCGCCCACGCACACTCTCCATCTCCACCTGCACCCAGCACTCACACACCCCTTCCCCATCTGCACCCCCCCACTCACACTCCCCTTCTCCCGCCGCAACCCCACTCTCACACTCCCCTTCTCCACCTGCGCCCCCCTAATCACACACCCCTTTTCCACCTGCCTCCCCACTCACTTTCCTTTTCTCCGCCTGCACCCCCCACTCACACTCCCCTTCTCCAACTGCAACCCCCTCACACACTCTCTTCTCCCCCTCCAACCCCACACTCACACACCCCTTCTCCTCCTGCAGCCACGCACTCACATTCCCCTTCTCCCCCTGAACCCTCCCACTCACACTCCCCTTCTCCATCTACAACCCACCACTCACACGCACCTTCTCCACCTCCAGCCCCCACTTACACACCACTTCTGCCCCTGCACCCCCCACTCACACTCCCTATCTCCACCCGCAGCCCCGCCACTAACACTCCCCCTCTCGACCTGCAACTCCCACTCACAGTCCCCTTCTCCACCTGCCCCCCCCCCCACTCACACTCCCTTTCTCCACCTGCACCCCACACTCACACTCCCCTTCTCCACCTGCACCCCTCCCACTCACACTCCCCTTGTCCACCTGCAACCCCCCACTCACACTGCATTTCTCCACCTGCAACCCCGCCACTAACACTCCCCCTCTCGACCTGCAACTCCCACTCACACTCCCCTTTTCCACCTGCTGCCCCCACTCACAGTCCCGTTCTCCACCTGCCCACCCGACTCACACTCCCTTTCTCCACCTGCAACCACACTCACGCTCCCCTTCTCCACCTCCACCCCTCCCACTCACACTCCCCTTCTCTACCTGCAACCCCCAACTCACACTTTCATTTTGCTACCTGCACCCCCCCCACTCACACTCCCCATCTCCACCTGCACCCCCCCACTCTCGCTCCCCTTCTCCATCTGCACCCATCGCTCACACTCCCCTTCTCCATCTGCACCCCACACTCACACGCCCCTTCACCCCCTGACCCCTCCCCACTCATACTCCCCTTCTCCACCTGCAACCCCCCACTCACACACCCCTTCGCCACCTGACCACCCCCACTCATACTCCCATTCTTCACCTGCATCCCCTCACTCACACTCCCCTTCTCCAACTGCCCCCCCATCACACTCCTTTCCTCCACTTGCATCCCCTCATTCACACTTCCCTTCTCCAACTGCCCGCCCCACTCATACTCCCCTCCTCCACTTGCATCCCCTCATTCACACTCCCCTTCTCCAACTGTCCCCCCAACTCACACTCCCTTCCTCCACTTGCATCCCCTCATTCACACTCCCCTTCTCCAACTGCCCGCCCCACTCACACTCCCCTCCTCCACCTGCCCCCCCTCACTCACACACCCCTTCTACAACTGCCTGCCCCACTCACACTCCCCTCCTCCACCTGCACCCCCTCACTCACACTCCCCTTCTCCACCTGACTCCCCATACTAACACTCCCCTTCTCCACCTGCAGCCCCCCACTCACACTCCCCTTCTCCTCCTGCACCCCGCACTCACACTCACCTTCTCCACCTGCACCCACCACTCACACTCCCTTTCTCCAGCTGCGCCCCCCTCACACTCCCATTCTCCAGCTGCAACCCCCCACTCCCACTCCCCTTCTCCATCTGCACCCCCCACTCATACACCCCTTCTCCTCCTGCCTCCCCCACTCACATTCCTTTTCTCCCCCTGCACCCCCCCACTCACACTCCAATTCTCCACCTGCCTGCTCCACTCACAAAACTTTTCTCCACCTGCACCCTCCCACACAAACTCCCCTTTTCCCGCTGCAACCCCCACTCACACTCATCTTCTGCTACTGCACCCCCCCACTCACACTCCCCTTCTCCACCTGCAACCCCCCACTCACACTCCCCTACTCCACCTGCTTCCACCACTCACACTCCCCTTCTCCAACTGACCCCCCACTCACATTCCCCTTCTCCACCTTCCCGCCCCACTCATACTCCCCTTCTCCACCTGACCCCCCATATTAACACTCCCCTTCTCTACCTGCACCCCCCTTTCACACTCCCCTTCTCCACCTGCACCCCCCCCCACACTCTCCTTTTCCACCTGCTGCTGCCACTCACACTCTCCTTCACCACCTGCCCCCCCCGCCCACCACTCACCTTCTCCAGCTGCACCCCCACTCACACTCAGCTTCTCCACCTGCACCCACCACTCACACTCCCTTTCGCCAGCTGCTCCCCCACTCACAATCCCCTTCTCCAGCTGCACACCCCACTCACACTCCCCTTCTCCACTTGCTGACCCCCACTCACACTCCCCTTCTCCACCTGCACCCCCCACTCACACTCCCCTTCTCCACCTGCACCCCACACTCACACTTCCTTTCTCCATCTGCAACGCCGCACTCACACTACACCTTCTCCACCTGCACACCCCCCACTCACATTCCCCTTCTCCACCTGCACCCCCTCCCCCACTCACACTTCCACTTCTGCACCTGCAACCCCCACTCACACTCCCCTTCTCTACCTGCATCCCCCCGCTCACACTCCCCATCTCCACCTGCACCCCCCCCACTCACACTCCCCTTCACCATCTGCACCCACCACTCACACTCCCTTTCTCCATCTGCACCCCGCACTCACATGCCCCTTCTCCACCTGACCCCCCCCCCACTCATACTCCCCTTCTCCTCCTGCAATCCCCCACTCACACGCCCCTTCTTCACCTGATCCCCCCCATACTCCCTTTCTCCCCCTGCACTCCCCCACCCACACTCCCCTTCTCCACCTGCACCCACAACTCACACTCCAGTTTTCCACATGCACCCCCCACTCACACTCCCATTCTCCACCTGCACCCCCCACTCACACTCCCCTTCTCCACTTACACATCCCCATTCTCACTCCCATTCTCTACCTGCACCCCAACTCACACTCCCCTTCTCCACCTGCAGCCCCTACTCACACTCCCCCTCTCCACCTGACCCCACCATTCACACACCCCATCTCCATCTGCATCCCCCACTCACACTCCCCTTCTGCACCTGCACCCCCCCACTCACATTCCCCTTCTCCATCTGCACCCCCCACTCACACTCACCTTCTCCACCTGCTCCCCCCACTCACACTCCCCTTCTCCAGCTTCAGCCCCACCACTAACACTCCCCTTCTCCACCTGCAACTCCCACTCACACTCCCCTTTTCCACCTGCTGCGCCCACTCACAGTCCCCTACTCCACCTGCCCCCCCACTCACACTCCCTTTCTCCACCTGCACCCCGCACTCACACTCCCCTTCTCCGCTTGCAGCCCCCCACTCACACTCCCCTTCTCCACCTGCAGTCCCCACTCACACTCCACTTGTGCACATGCACCTGCCACTCACAGTCCCCTTCTCCACCTGCACCCCACACTCACACTCCCCTTCTCCACCTGCACCCCTCCCACTCACATTTCCCTTCTCCACCTGCAACCCCCCACTCACACTACACCTTCTTCACCTGCACACCCCCCACTCTCCCTCCCCTTCTTCTTCTGCACCCACCACTCACACTCCCTTTCTCCATCTGAGCGCCCCACTCACACGCCCCTTCTCCACCTCACCCCACCAACTCATACTCCCCTTCTCCACCTGCAACCCGCCACTCACACGCCCCTTCTCCACCTGCAACCCCCACTCACAAGCTCCTTCTCCACCTTACCGCCCCTACTCACACTCACCATCTCCACCTGAAACCCGCCACTCACACGCCCCTTCTCCACCTGACCCCGCCCACGCACACTCTCCTTCTCCACCTGCACCCCCCACTCACATACCCCTTCCCCATCTGAACCCCCCACTCACACTCCCCTTCTCCCGCTGCAATGCCCCACTCACACTCACCTTCTCCCCCTGCAACCCCACTCTCACACTCCCCTTCTTAACCTGCACCCCCCTAATCACACACCCCTTCTCCACCTGCCTCCCCACTCACTTTCCTTTTCTCCACCTGCACTCCCCACTCACACTCCCCTTCTCCAACTGCAACCCCCTCACTCACACTCTCTTCTCCCCCTCCAACCCCCCACTCACACACCCCTTCTCTTCCTGCAGCCCCGCCCTCACATTCCCCTTCTCCCCCTCACCCTCCCAATCACACTCCCCTTCTCCATCTACAACCCACCACTCTCACGTCCCTTCTCCACCTGCCCACCCCCCTCTCACACACCACTTCTCCTCCTGCAGCCCCGCACTCACACTCCCCTTCTCCCCCTGCACCCCCCCACTCACATACCCCTTCTCCACCTCCAGCCCCCACTTACACACCCCTTCTGCCCCTGCACCCCACACTCACACTCCCCTTCTCCATCTGCACTCACCACTCACACTCCCCTTCTCCATCTGCACCCCCCACTCACACGCCCCTTCACCCCCTGAGCCCCCCCCACTCATATTCCCCTTCTCCACCTGCACCCCCCACTTACACGACGCTTCTCCACCTGCCCACCCCCACTCACACTCCCTTTCTCCACCTTCCTCCCCCACTCATACTTCCATTCTCCACCTGCAACCCCCCCACTCACACGCTCCTTCCCCACCTGACCCCCCCCCCACTCACACTCCCCGTCTCCATCTGCAGCCCCCACTCACACGCCCCTTCTCCACCTGACCCCCTCCACTCATACTCCCCTTCTCCATCTGCAACCCCCCACTCATACTCCCCATCTCCAACTGCAACCCCCTCACTCGCACTCTCTTCTCCCCCTCCAACCCCCCACTCACACACCCCTTCTCCTCCTGCAGCCCCGCACTCACATTCCCCTTCTCCCCCTGCACCCTCCCACTCACACTTCCCTTCTCCATCTACAACCCACCACTCACACGCCCCTTCTCCACCTGCCCACCCCCCTCTCACACACCCCTTCTCCACCTGCACCCCTCCCACTCACACTCCCCTTCTCATCCTGCAACCCCCCCTCACACTTTCATTTTTCTACCCGCACGCCCCCAACTTACACTCCCCATCTCCACCTGCACCCCCCCACTCTCGCTCCCCTTCTTCATCTGCACCCACCAATCACACTCCCCTTCTCCACCTGCAACCCCCCACTCACACGCCCCTTTGCCACCTGACCCCCCCCACTCATACTCCCATTCTCCACCTGCATCCCCTCACTCACACTCCCCTTCTCCAACTGCCCCCCCCAATCACACTACCCTTCTCCACCTGCATCCCCTCACTCACACTCCCCTTTTCCAACTGCCCCCCCCACTCACACTCCCCTCATCCACTTTCATCCCCTCACTCACACACCCCTTTTCCAACTGCCAGCCCCACTCACACTCCCCTCCTCCACCTGCACACCCTCATTCACACTCCCCTTCTCCACCTGACCCCCCATACTAACACTCCCCTTCTCCACCTGCACCCACCACTCACACTCCCTTTCTCCAGCTGCGCCCCCCTCACACTCCCACCCTCCAGCTGCAACCCCCCACTCACACACCCCTTTCTTCCTGCCTCCCCCACTCACATTTCTTTTCTCCCCCTGCACCCCGCCACTCACACTCCAATTCTCCACATGCCTCCTCCAGTCACAAAGCTTTTCTCCACCTGCAGCCTCCCACACAAACTCCCCTTTTCCCTCTGCAACCCCCACTCACACTCATCTTCTGCAACTGCACCCCCCACTCACACTCCCCTTCTCCACCTGCAACACCCCACTCACACTCCCCTACTCCACCTGCTTCCGCCACTCACACTCCCCTTCTCCAACTGCCCCCCCCACTCACACTCCCCTTCTCCACCTGCAACCTCCACTCACACTCCCCTTCTCCACCTGCATCCCCCACTCACACTCCACTTGTCTACATGCACCCCTCCCACTCACACTTCCGTTCTCCACCTGCAACTCCCCATTCACACTTTCCCTTCTCCACCTGCACACCCCGCAAACAAACTCCCCTTCTCCACCTGCACCCCCCCCCTCACACTACTACTTTTGCACCTGCACCCCCCACTCACACTCCCCTTCTCTATCTGCATCCCCCCAACTCACACTCACCATCTCCACCTGCACCCCCCCAATCACACTCCCCTTCTCCAACGGCATCTTCCCCACTCACTCTCCCCTTCTCTCCCTGCACAACCCACTCATACTCCCCATCTCCAAATGACCCCCCATACTAACACTCCCCTTCTCCACCTGCAGCCCCCAGTCACACTCCCCTTCTCCAGGTGCACACACCCCCACTCACACTCCCCTTCTCCACCTGCACCAGCCCACTCACACTCCCCTTCTCCACCTGCACCCCCCCACTCACACTCCGCTTCTCCACTTGCACCCCCCAATCACACAACCCTTCTCCACCTGCAGCCCCACTCACATTCACCTTCTCCACCGGCACCCCCTACTCACACTCCCCTTCTCCACTTGCAACCCCCACTCACACTCCCCTTCTCCACCTGCACCCACCACTCACACTCACCTTCTCCACCTGCACCCACCACTCACACTCCCCTTCTCCAGCTGCACCCCACCACTCACACACCCCTTCTCCACTTGCACCCCCCCCACTCACACTTCCCTTCTCCATCTGCAGCCCCCACTCACACTGCACTTGTCCACATGCACCCCCAATCACACTCGCCTTCTCCTCCTGCACCCCCACTCACACTCCCTTTCTGCACCAGCAACTCCCAGTCATACTCACCTGCTCCACCTGCACCCCCTGACACACACTTTTACACCTGCTGCCCCCACTCACACTCCCCTTCTCCCCCTGCAGCAACACTCAATTACACTTCTCAACCTGCCTCCCCCACTCACACTCACCTTCTCTCCCTGCACATCCCACTCATACTCCCCTTCTCCACATGACTCCCCATACTCACACTCCCCTTCTCCACCTGCAGCCCCCACTCACTCCCTTTCTCCACCTGCTCGCACCACTCACACTCCCCTTCTCCAGCTGCAACCTCCCCACTCACACTCCCCTTCTCCACCTGCACCCCCCTACTCACTCTCCCATTCTCCACCTGCACCCACCACTCGCACTACCCTTCTCCACGTGCAGCCCCCACTCACACTCCCCTTCTCCACGTGCACCCCCCACTCACACTCCCCTTCTCCACCTGCACTCCCCACTCACACTCACCTTCTCCAGCTGCAAGCCCCCACTCACCCTCCCCTTCTCCACTTGCACCCCACCTCTCACACTCCACTTCTCCACCTGCAGCCCCCACTCACACTCCCTTTCTCCACCTGCTCCCACCACTCACACTCCCCTTCTCCAGCTGCAACCTCCCCACTCACACTCCCCTTCTCCACCTGCACCCCCCTACTCACTCTCCCATTCTCCACCTGCACCCACCACTCGCAATATCCTTCTCCACGTGCACCCCCCACTCACACTCCCCTTCTCCACGTGCACCCCCCACTCACACTCACCTTCTCCAGCTGCAAGCCCCCACTCACCCTCCCCTTCTCCACTTGCACCCCACCGCTCACACTCCACTTCTCCACCTGCAGCCGCCACTCACACTCCCATTCTCCAACTGCACGCCCCCACTCACACTCACTTTCTCCCCCTGCACCCCCCCACTCACACTTGCCTTCTCCCCCTGCAACCCCACTCGCACACTCCCCTTCTCCACCTGCAACCCCCTAATCACACACCCCTTCTCCACCTGCCTCCCCACTCACTTTCCTTTTCTCCACCTGCACTCCCCACTCACACTCCCCTTCTCCAACTGCAACCCCCTCACTCACACTCTCTTCTCCCCATGCAACCCCCCACTCACACACCCCTTCTCCTCCTGCAGCTCCGCACTCACATTCCCCTTCTCCCCCTGCACCCTCCCACTCACACTCCCCTTCTCCAGCTACAAGCCCCACTCACACGCCCCTTCACCACCTGCCCACCCCCACTCACACACCCCTTTTCCACCTGCAGCCCCGCTCTCACACTCCCCTTCTCCCCCTGCACCCCGCTACTCACACTCCCCTTCTCCACCTCCAGCCCGCACTCACACTCCCCTTCTCTTCCGGCACCCAACCATTCACACTCCCCTTCTCCATCTGCAACCCCACTCACACTCCCCTTCCCAACCTGCACCCACCCACTCACATTCCCCTTCTCTGCCCGCACCCACACATTCACACTCCCCTTTTCTACCTGCACCCCCCTTCACACTCCCCTTCTCCACCTGACCACACCATTCACACACCCCGTCTCCATCTGCACCCTCAACTCACACTCGCCTTTTCCACCTGCAACCCCACTCACAGTTCCCTTCTCCATCTGCACCTACCCACTCTCACTGCCCTTCTCCATTTGCACCCCCCCACTCACAATGCCCTTCTCCATCTGCACCCCCGCACTCACACTCCCCTTCTCCACCTGCTCCCCCCACTCACACTCCCCTTCTCCAGCTGCAGCCCTGCCACTAACACGCCCCTTCTCCACCTGCAACTCCCACTCACACTCCCCTTTTCCACCTGCTGCCCCCACTCACACTCCCCTTCTCCACCTGCCCCCCCACTCACACTCCCCTTCTCCACTTGCAGCCCCCCACTCACACTCCCCTTTTACACCTGCACCCCACACTCACACTCCCCTTCTCCACCTGCACCCCTCCCTCTCACACTTCCCTTCTCCATCTGCACCCACCATTCACACTCCCCTTCTCCATCTGCACCCCCACTCACACGCCCCTTCTTGACCCCCCCCGACTCATACTCCCCTTTTCCACCTGCAACCCCCACTCACACTCTCCTTCTCCACCAGACCGCCCTTCTCACACTCCCCGTCTCCACCTGCAACCCGCCACTCACACGCCCCTTCTCCACCTGACCCCACCCACGCACACTCCCCTTCTCCACCTGCACCCCCCCACTAACACTCCCCTTCCCCATCTGCACCCCCAACTCACACTCCCCTTCTCCCGCTGCAACCCGCCACTCACACTCTCCTTCTCCCCCTGCAACCCCACTCTCACACTCCCCTTCTCCAACTGCAACCCCCTCACTCACACTTCCCTTCTCCCCCTGCAACCCCCCACTCACACTCCCCTTCTCCAGCTGCAACCTCCCCACTCACACTCCCCTTCTCCACCTGCACCCCCCTACTCACTCTCCCATTCTCCACCTGCACCCACCACTCGCAATACCCTTCTCCACGTGCACCCCCCACTCACACTCCCCTTCTCCACGTGCACCCCCCACTCACACTCACCTTCTCCAGCTGCAAGCCCCCACTCACCCTCCCCTTCTCCACTTGCACCCCACCGCTCACACTCCACTTCTCCACCTGCAGCCGCCACTCACACTCCCATTCTCCAACTGCACGCCCCCACTCACACTCACTTTCTCCCCCTGCACCCCCCCACTCACACTTGCCTTCTCCCCCTGCAACCCCACTCGCACACCCCTTCTCCTCCTGCAGCCCAGCACTCACATTCCCCTTCTCCCCCTGCACCCTCCCACTCACACTCCCCTTCTCCAGCTGCAACCCCCCACTCACACTCCCCTTCTCCACCTGCCTCCCCATTCAATTTCCTTTTCTCCTCCTGCACCCCCCACTCACACTCCCCTTCTCCAATTGCAAACACCTCCCTCACACTCCCCTTCTCCCCCTGCAACCCCCCACTCCCACACCCCTTCTCCTCCTGCAGCCCCGCACTCACATTCCCCTTCTCCCCCTGCACCCTCCCACTCACACTCCCCTTTCCAGCTGCAACCCCCCACTCACACTCCCCTTCTCCACCTGCACCCCCACTCACACTCCCCTTCTCCTCCTGCAGCCCCGCACTCACACTCCCCTTCTCCCCCTGCACCCCCCACTCACACGCCCCTTCTCCTCCTGCAGCCCCGCACTCACACTCCCCTTCTCCCCCTGCACCCCCCCACTCACACGCCCCTCCTCCACCTCCAGCCCCCACTTACACACCCCTTCTGCCACTGCACCCCCCACTCACACTCCCCTTCTCAATCTGCACCCCCCCACTTGCACTCCCCTTCTCCACCCGTAGCCCCGCCACTAACACTCCCCCTCTCGACCTGCAACTCCCACCCACACTCCCCTTTTCCAACTGCTGCCCCCACTCACAGTCCCATTCTCCATCTGCCACCCCCACTCACACTCCCTTTCTCCACATGCACCCCACACTCACACTCCCCTGCTCCACCTGCACCCCTCAGACTCACACTCCCCTTCTCCACCTGCATCCCCCCACCCACACTTGCATTTCTCCACCTGCTACCCCGCCACTAACACTCCCCCTCTCGAACTGCAACTCCCACTCACACTCCCCTTTTCCACCTGCTGCCCCCACTCACAGTCCCCTTCTCCACCTGCAACCACACTCACACTCCCTTTCTCCACCTGCAACCACACTCACGGTTCCCTTCTCCACCTGCACCCCTCCCACTCACACTCCCCTTCTCCACCTGCAACCCCCCACTTACACTTTCATTTTTCTACCTGCACCCCCCCACTCACACTCCCCATCTCCACCTGCACTCCCCCACTCTCGCTCCCCTTCTCCATCTGCACGCACCACTCACACTCCCCTTCTCCATCTGCACCCCCCGCTCACACGCCCCTTCGCCACCTGACCCACCCCACTCATACTCCCATTCTCCACCTGCATCCCCTCACTCACACTCCCCTTCTCCACCTGCATCCCCTCACTCAGACTCCCCTTCTCCAACTGCCCCCCCCACTCACACTCCCCTCCTCCACTTGCATCCCCTCACTCACACTCCCCTTCTCCAACTGCCCGCCCCACTCACAATCCCCTTCTCCACCTGACCCCCCATACTAACACTCCCCTTCTCCACCTGCACCCCCCCACTCACACTCCCTTTCTCCACCTTCACCCCCCTCTCACACTCACCTTCTTCACCTGCACCCACCACTCACACTCCCTTTCTCCAGCTGCGCTCCCCTCATACTCCCATTCTCCAGCTACAACCCCCCACTCCCATTCCCCTTCTCCATCTGCACCGCCCCAATCACACACCCCTTCTCCTCCTGCCTCCCCCACTCACATTCCTTTTCTCCCCCTGCACCCCCCCACTCACACTCCAATTCACCACCTGCCTCCTCCACTCACAAAACTTTTCTCCACCTGCACCCTCCCACACAAACTCCCCTTTTCCCTCTGCAACCCCCTCTCACACTCCTCTACTCCACCTGCTTCCGCCACTCACACTCCCCTTCTCCAACTGCCCCCCCCTCTCACACTCCCCTTCTCCCCTTGCACCCCCCCACTCACACTCCCCTTCTCCACCTGCACACCCCACTCGCTCTCCCCTTCTCCACCTGCACCCCCCCACTCACACTCCCCTTCTCCCCTTGCATCCCCCCACTCACACTCCCCTTCTCCACCTGCATCCCCCACTCACACTCCCCTTCTCCTCCTGCACCCCCACTCACACTCACTTTCTGCACCAGCAACTCCCAGTCATACTCACCTGCTCCACCTGCACCCCCCGACACACACTTTTACACCTGCTGCCCCCACTCACACTCCCCTTCTCCCCCTGCAGCAACACTCAATTACACTTCTCAACCTGCCTCCCCCTCTCACACTCACCTTCTCTCCCCGCACATCCCACTCATACTCCCCTTCTCCACATGACTCCCCATACTCACACTCCCCTTCTCCACCTGCACCCCCCACTCATACTCCCCTTCTCCAGCTGCAAGCCCCCACTCACCCTCCCCATCTCCACTTGCACCCCACCGCTCACACTCCCCTTCTCCACCTGCAGCCCCCACTCACACTCCCATTCTCCAACTGCACGCCCCCACTCACATCCCTTTCTCCCCCTGCACCCCCCTACTCACACTCACCTCCTCCACCTGCACCCCCCACTCACACTCCCCTTCTCCCCTTGCACCCCCCCACCCACACTCCCCTTCTCCACCTTCAACCCCCCACTCACACTTCCCCTTCTCCACCTGCACCACCCCACTCACACTCCCCTTCTCCCCTTGCACCCCCCCACTGACACTCCCCTTCACCACCTGCACCTCCCCATCACACTTCCACTTCTCCAACTGCACCACCCACTCACACTCCCCTTCTCCACCTGCACCTCCCCATCAAACTTCCACTTCTCCAACTGCACCCCCCACTCACACTCCCCTTCTCCACCTGCACCTCCCCATCACACTTCCACTTCTCCAACTGCACCCCCCACTCACACTCCCCTTCTCCACCTGCACCCCCCCACTCCCACTTCACTTCTCCACCTGCCCCCCCCCACTTACACACCCTACTCTCCCTGCACACACCTCTCACACTCCCCATCTCCAAATGCACCACCCACTCCCCCTCCCCTTCTCCACCTGCACCCCTGCCACTCACCCTCCCCTTCTCCATCTGCAGCCCCCCACTCACCCTCCCCTTTTCCATCTGCACCCACCATTCACACTCCCCTTCTCCATCTGCACCCCCCGCTCAAACTCCCCTTCTCCCTTCTCCACCTGCAACCCCCCACTCACGCTCCAATTCTCCACCTGCCACCCCCACTCAGAAAACTTTTCTCCACCTACACCCTTCCACTCACACTCCCCTTCTCCAATTGCCCCCCCCCACTCACACTCCCCTTCTCCACCTGACCCCCCATACTCACACTCCCCTTCTCTAGCTGCACCCCGCACTCACACTCCCCTTCTCCAACTGCACCCCCCACTCACACTCGCCTTCTCCACCTTTTGCCCCCAGTCACACTCCTGTTCAGCACCTGTCCCCACTCACACTCCCCTTCTCCACCTGCACCCACCACTCACACTCCCCTACTCCAGCTGCACCCCCCACTCACACTCCCCTTCTCCACCTGCACCCCCCACTCACAATCCCCTTCTCCACCTGCACCCACCACTCACACTCCCCTTCTCCAGCTGCACCCCACCACTCACACACCCCTTCTCCACTTGCACCCCGCCCACTCACACTTCCCTTCTCCATCTGCAGCCCCCACTCACACTGCACTTGTCCACATGCACCCCCCACTCACACTCCCCTTCTCCTCCTGCACCCCCACTCACACTCCCTTTCTGCACCAGCAACTCCCAGTCATACTCACCTGCTCCACCTGAACCCCTTGACACACACTTTTACACCTGATGCCCCCACTCACACTCCCCTTCTCCCCCTGCAGCAACACTCAATTACACTTCTCAACCTGCCTCCCCCACTCACACTCACCTTCTCTCCCTGCACATCCCACTCATACTCCCCTTCTCCACATGACTCCCCATACTCACACTCCCCTTCTCCACCTGCAGCCCCCACTCACACTCCCTTTCTCCACCTGCTTCCACCACTCACACTCCCTTTCTCCAGCTGCAACCTCCCCACTCACACTCCCCTTCTCCACCTGCACCACCCACTCACTCTCCCATTGTCCACCTGCACCCACCACTCGCACTACCCTTCTCCACGTGCACCCCCCACTCACACTCCCCTTCTCCACGTGCACCCCCCACTCACACTCCCCTTCTCCAGCTGCAAGCCCCCACTCACCCTCCCCTTCTCCACTTGCACCCGACCGCTCACACTCACCATCTCCACCTGCAGCCCCCACTCACACTCCCATTCTCCAACTGCACGCCCCCACTCACATCCCTTTCTCCCCCTGCACCCCCTACTCACACTCCCCTCCTCCACCTGTACCCCCCACTCACACTCCCCATCTCCACCTGCACACCCCACTCAAACTCCCCTTCACCACCTGCTGCTCCCAGTCACACTCCCCTTCACCACCTGCCCCACCCCCACACACCGCTTCTCACCTGCACCCCCCACTCACATTCCCCTTCTCCTGCTGCACCCCCCCCACTCACTCACCCTTTCTCCACTTGCACCCCCCCACTCACACTCCCCTTCTCCACCTGCAACCCCCCACTCACACTTCCCCTTCTCCACCTGCACCACCCCACTCACCCTCCCCTTCTCCATCTGCACCCCCCCACTCACACTCCCCTTTTCCATCTGCACCCACCATTCACACTCCCCTTCTCCATCTGCACCCCCCGCTCAAACTCCCCTTCTCCCTTCTCCACCTGCAACACCCCACTCACACGCCCCTTCTCCACTTGACCCCCCCCCCACTCATACTCTCCTTATCCACCTTCAAACCGCCACTTACATGCCCCTTCTCCATCTGATCCCCTTCCCACACTCCCCGTCTCCACCTGCAACCCCCCACTCATGCCCCTACTCCACCTGACCCTCCCACTCACACTCCCCTTCTCCACCTGCACGCCCCACTCACACTCCCCTTCTCCACCTGCTCCCTACTCACACTCCACCAACTGCAACACCCCCATTCACACTCCCCTTCAACACCTGCACCCCCCCACACACAATCCCTTTCTCCTCCTGCTCCCCACACTCACACTCCCCTTCTCCACCTGCACCCCCCACTCACACTCCCCTTATCCACCTGCACCCCTCACTCACACTCCCCTTCTCCACCTCCACCCACCACTCACACTCCCCTCCTCCACTTGCACCCCCCACTCACACTCCCCTTCTCCACCTGCAACCCCACTCACACTCCACTTCTCCACCTGCACCCCTCACTCACATTACCCTTCTCCACTTGTAACCCCCCACTCATATTCCCCTTCTCCACGTGCACTCCTGCCCACTCACACTCCCCTTCTCCACCTCCACCCACCACTCACACTCCCCTCCTCCACTTGCACCCCCACTCTCACTCCCCTTATCCACCTGCACCCCTCACTCACACTCCCCTTCTCCACCTCTACCCACCACTCACACTCCCCTCCTCCACTTGCACCCCCCACTCACACTCCCCTTCTCCACCTGCACCCCCCACTCACACTCCCCTTATCCACCTGCACCCCATCTTACATTCCCCTTCTCCACTTGCCCCCCCCCACTCACACTCCCCTTCTCCACCTGCAAACCTTCTCACACTCCACGTCTCCACCTGCACCTCCCACTCACACAACCCTTCTCCACCTGCCTGTCCCACTCACATTCCTTTTCTCCCCCTGCTTCCCCCCCCACTCACAGTCCCCTTCTCCACATGCAACCCCCTCACTCACACTCCCCTTTTCCCCCTGCAACTCCCCCCTCACACTCCAATTCTCCACCTGCCTCCCCCACTCACAAAACTTTTCTCCACCTGCACCCTCCCATACAAACTACCCTTTTCCAGTTGCAACCCCCACTCACACTCACCTTCTGCAACTGCACCCCCCCACTCACTGTCCCCTTCTCCAACTGCAACCCCCTCACTCACACTCCTCTTCTCCACCTGCAACCCCCCACTCACGCTCCAATTTTCCACCTGCCACCCCCACTCAGAAAACTTTTCTCCACCTACACCCTTCCACTCACACTCCCCTTCTCCAATTGCCCCCCCCACTCACACTCCCCTTCTCCACCTGACCCCCCATACTCACACTCCCCTTCTCTAGCTGCACCCCGCACTCAAACTCCCCTTCGCCAACTGCACCCCCCACTCACACTCGCCTTCTCCACCTTTTGCCCCCAGTCACACTCCTGTTCAGCACCTGTCCCCACTCACACTCCCCTTCCCCACCTGCACCCACCACACACACTCCCCTACTCCAGCTGCACCCCCCACTCACACTCCCCTTCTCCACCTGCACTCCCCACTCACACTCCCCTTCTCCAGCTGCACCCCACCACTCACACACCCCTTCTCCACTTGCACCCCCCCCACTCACACTTCCCCTTCTCCACCTGCACCACCCCACTCACCCTCCCCTTCTCCATCTCCACCCCCCCACTCACACTCCCCTTTTCCATCTGCACCCACCATTCACACTCCCCTTCTCCATCTGCACCCCCCGCTCAAACTCCCCTTCTCCCTTCTCCACCTGCAACACCCCACTCACACGCCCCTTCTCCACTTGACCCCCCCCCCCACTCATACTCTCCTTATCCACCTTCAAACCCCCACTTACATGCCCCTTCTCCATCTGATCCCCTTCCCACACTCCCCGTCTCCACCTGCAACCCCCCACTCATGCCCCTACTCCACCTGACCCTCCCACTCACACTCCCCTTCTCCACCTGCACGCCCCACTCACACTCCCCTTCTCCACCTGCTCCCTACTCACACTCCACCAACTGCAACACCCCCATTCACACTCCCCTTCAACACCTGCACCCCCCACACACAATCCCTTTCTCCTCCTGCTCCCCACACTCACACTCCCCTTCTCCACCTGCACCCCCCACTCACACTCCCCTTATCCACCTGCACCCCTCACTCACACTCCCCTTCTCCACCTCCACCCACCACTCACACTCCCCTCCTCCACTTGCACCCCCCACTCACACTCCCCTTCTCCAGCTGCAACCCCACTCACACTCCACTTCTCCACCTGCACCCCTCACTCACATTACCCTTCTCCACTTGTAACCCCCCACTCATATTCCCCTTCTCCACGTGCACTCCTGCCCACTCACACTCCCCTTCTCCACCTCCACCCACCACTCACACTCCCCTCCTCCACTTGCACCCCCACTCTCACTCCCCTTATCCACCTGCACCCCTCACTCACACTCCCCTTCTCCACCTCTACCCACCACTCACACTCCCCTCCTCCACTTGCACCCCCCACTCACACTCCCCTTCTCCACCTGCACCCCCCACTCACACTCCCCTTATCCACCTGCACCCCATCTTACATTCCCCTTCTCCACTTGCCCCCCCCCACTCACACTCCCCTTCTCCACCTGCAACCCTTCTCACACTCCACGTCTCCACCTGCACCCCCCACTCACACAACCCTTCTCCACCTGCCTGTCCCACTCACATTCCTTTTCTCCCCCTGCTTCCCCCCCACTCACACTCCCCTTCTCCACATGCAACCCCCTCACTCACACTCCCCTTTTCCCCCTGCAACTCCCCCCTCACACTCCAATTCTCCACCTGCCTCCCCCACTCACAAAACTTTTCTCCACCTGCACCCTCCCACACAAACTACCCTTTTCCAGTTGCAACCCCCACTCACACTCACCTTCTGCAACTGCACCCCCCCACTCACTGTCCCCTTCTCCAACTGCAACCCCCTCACTCACACTCCTCTTCTCCACCTGCAACCCCCCACTCACGCTCCAATTTTCCACCTGCCACCCCCACTCAGAAAACTTTTCTCCACCTACACCCTTCCACTCACACTCCCCTTCTCCAATTGCCCCCCCCACTCACACTCCCCTTCTCCACCTGACCCCCCATACTCACACTCCCCTTCTCTAGCTGCACCCCGCACTCAAACTCCCCTTCGCCAACTGCACCCCCCCACTCACACTCGCCTTCTCCACCTTTTGCCCCCAGTCACACTCCTGTTCAGCACCTGTCCCCACTCACACTCCCCTTCCCCACCTGCACCCACCACACACACTCCCCTACTCCAGCTGCACCCCCCACTCACACTCCCCTTCTCCACCTGCACTCCCCACTCACACTCCCCTTCTCCAGCTGCACCCCACCACTCACACACCCCTTCTCCACTTGCACCCCCCCCACTCACACTTCCCTTCTCCATCTGCAGCCCCCACTCACACTGCACTTGTCCACATGCACCCCCCACTCACACTCCCCTTCTCCTCCTGCACCCCCACTCACACTCCCTTTCTGCACCAGCAACTCCCAGTCATACACACCTGCTCCACCTGCACCCCCCGACACACACTTTTACACCTGCTGCCCCCCTCACACTCCCCTTCTCCCCCTGCAGCAAAACCCAATTACACTTCTCAACCTGCCTCCCCCACTCACACTCACCTTCCCTCCCTGCACATCCCACTCATACTCCCCTTCTCCACATGACTCCCCATACTCACACTCCCCTTCTCCACCTGCAGCCCCCACTCACACTCCCTTTCTCCACCTGCTCCCACCACTCACACTCCCTTTCTCCAGCTGCAACCTCCCCACTCACACTCCCCTTCTCCACCTGCACCACCCACTCACTCTCCCATTGTCCACCTGCACCCACCACTCGCACTACCCTTCTCCACGTGCACCCCCCACTCACACTCCCCTTCTCCACGTGCACCCCCCACTCACACTCCCCTTCTCCAGCTGCAAGCCCCACTCACCCTCCCCTTCTCCACTTGCACCCGACCGCTCACACTCACCATCTCCACCTGCAGCCCCCACTCACACTCCCATTCTCCAACTGCACGCCCCCACTCACATCCCTTTCTCCCCCTGCACCCCCTACTCACACTCCCCTCCTCCACCTGTACCCCCCACTCACACTCCCCATCTCCACCTGCACACCCCACTCAAACTCCCCTTCACCACCTGCTGCTCCCAGTCACACTCCCCTTCACCACCTGCCCCACCCCCACACACCGCTTCTCACCTGCACCCCCCACTCACACTCCCCTTCTCCTGCTGCACCCCCCCCACTCACTCACCCTTTCTCCACTTGCACCCCCCCACTCACACTCCCCTTCTCCACCTGCAACCCCCCACTCACACTTCCCCTTCTCCACCTGCACCACCCCACTCACCCTCCCCTTCTCCATCTGCACCCCCCCACTCACACTCCCCTTTTCCATCTGCACCCACCATTCACACACCCCTTCTCCATCTGCACCCCCCGCTCAAACTCCCCTTCTCCCTTCTCCACCTGCAACACCCCACTCACACGCCCCTTCTCCACTTGACCCCCCCCCACTCATACTCTCCTTATCCACCTTCAAAGCCCCACTTACATGCCCCTTCTCCATCTGATCCCCTTCCCACACTCCCCGTCTCCACCTGCAACCCCCCACTCATGCCCCTACTCCACCTGACCCTCCCACTCACACTCCCCTTCTCCACCTGCACGCCCCACTCACACTGCCCTTCTCCACCTGCTCCCTACTCACACTCCACCAACTGCAACACCCCCATTCACACTCCCCTTCAACACCTGCACCCCCCACACACAATCCCTTTCTCCTCCTGCTCCCCACACTCACACTCCCCTTCTCCACCTGCACCCCCCACTCACACTCCCCTTATCCACCTGCACCCCTCACTCACACTCCCCTTCTCCACCTCCACCCACCACTCACACTCCCCTCCTCCACTTGCACCCCCCACTCACACTCCCCTTCTCCACCTGCAACCCCACTCACACTCCACTTCTCCACCTGCACCCCTCACTCACATTACCCTTCTCCACTTGTAACCCCCCACTCATATTCCCCTTCTCCACGTGCACTCCTGCCCACTCACACTCCCCTTCTCCACCTCCACCCACCACTCACACTCCCCTCCTCCACTTGCACCCCCACTCTCACTCCCCTTATCCACCTGCACCCCTCACTCACACTCCCCTTCTCCACCTCTACCCACCACTCACACTCCCCTCCTCCACTTGCACCCCCCACTCACACTCCCCTTCTCCACCTGCACCCCCCACTCACACTCCCCTTATCCACCTGCACCCCATCTTACATTCCCCTTCTCCACTTGCCCCCCCCCACTCACACTCCCCTTCTCCACCTGCAACCCCTCTCACACTCCACGTCTCCACCTGCACCCCCCACTCACACAACCCTTCTCCACCTGCCTGTCCCACTCACATTCCTTTTCTCCCCCTGCTTCCCCCCCACTCACACTCCCCTTCTCCACATGCAACCCCCTCACTCACACTCCCCTTTTCCCCCTGCAACTCCCCCCTCACACTCCAATTCTCCACCTGCCTCCCCCACTCACAAAACTTTTCTCCACCTGCACCCTCCCACACAAACTACCCTTTTCCAGTTGCAACCCCCACTCACACTCACCTTCTGCAACTGCACCCCCCCACTCACTGTCCCCTTCTCCAACTGCAACCCCCTCACTCACACTCCTCTTCTCCACCTGCAACCCCCCACTCACGCTCCAATTTTCCACCTGCCACCCCCACTCAGAAAACTTTTCTCCACCTACACCCTTCCACTCACACTCCCCTTCTCCAATTGCCCCCCCCACTCACACTCCCCTTCTCCACCTGACCCCCCATACTCACACTCCCCTTCTCTAGCTGCACCCCGCACTCAAACTCCCCTTCGCCAACTGCACCCCCCACTCACACTCGCCTTCTCCACCTTTTGCCCCCAGTCACACTCCTGTTCAGCACCTGTCCCCACTCACACTCCCCTTCCCCACCTGCACCCACCACACACACTCCCCTACTCCAGCTGCACCCCCCACTCACACTCCCCTTTTCCACCTGCACCCACCACTCACACTCCCCTTCTCCAGCTGCACCCCACCACTCACACACCCCTTCTCCACTTGCACCCCCCCCACTCACACTTCCCTTCTCCATCTGCAGCCCCCACTCACACTGCACTTGTCCACATGCACCCCCCACTCACACTCCCCTTCTCCTCCTGCACCCCCACTCACACTCCCTTTCTGCACCAGCAACTCCCAGTCATACACACCTGCTCCACCTGCACCCCCCGACACACACTTTTACACCTGCTGCCCCCCTCACACTCCCCTTCTCCCCCTGCAGCAACACCCAATTACACTTCTCAACCTGCCTCCCCCACTCACACTCACCTTCTCTCCCTGCACATCCCACTCATACTCCCCTTCTCCACATGACTCCCCATACTCACACTCCCCTTCTCCACCTGCAGCCCCCACTCACACTCCCTTTCTCCACCTGCTCCCACCACTCACACTCCCTTTCTCCAGCTGCAACCTCCCCACTCACACTCCCCTTCTCCACCTGCACCCCCCACTCACTCTCCCATTGTCCACCTGCACCCACCACTCGCACTACCCTTCTCCACGTGCACCCCCCACTCACACTCCCCTTCTCCACGTGCACCCCCCACTCACACTCCCCTTCTCCAGCTGCAAGCCCCCACTCACCCTCCCCATCTCCACTTGCACCCGACCGCTCACACTCACCTTCTCCATCTGCAGCCCCCAATCACACTCCCATTCTCTAACTGCACGCCCCCACTCACATCCCTTTCTTCCCCTACTCCCCCCTACTCACACTCCCCTCTTCCACCTGTACCCCCCACTCACACTCCCCATCTCCGCCTGCACACCCCACTCACACTCCCCTTCACCACCTGCTGCTCCCAGTCACACTCCCCTTCACCACCTGCCCCCCCCCCACACACCCCTTCTCACCTGCACCCCCCACTCACACTCCCCTTCTCCAGCTGCACCCCCCCACTCACTCACCCTTTCTCCAAATGCACCCCCCCACTCACACTCCCCTTCTCCACCTGCAACCCCCCACTCACACTCCCCATCTCCACCTGCACACCCCACTCACAATCCCCTTCACCACCTGCTGCTCCCAGTCACACTCCCCTTCACCACCTGCACCCCCCCCACACACCCCTTCTCACCTGCACCCCCCACTCACACTCGCCTTCTCCAGCTGCACCCCCCCACTCACTCACCCTTTCTCCACTTGCACCCCCCCACTCACACTCCCCTTCTCCACCTGCAACCCCCCACTCACACTTCCCCTTCTCCACCTGCACCACCCCACTCACCCTCCCCTTCTCCATCTGCACCCCCCCACTCACACTCCCCTTTTCCATCTGCACCCACCATTCACACTCCCCTTCTCCATCTGCACCCCCCGCTCAAACTCCCCTTCTCCCTTCTCCACCTGCAACACCCCACTCACACGCCCCTTCTCCACCTGACCCTCCCCCCCACTCATACTCTCCTTATCCACCTTCAAACCCCCACTTACATGCCCCTTCTCCATCTGATCCCCTTCCCACACTCCCCGTCTCCACCTGCAACCCCCCACTCATGCCCCTACTCCACCTGACCCTCCCACTCACACTCCCCTTCTCCACCTCCACCCACCACTCACACTCCCCTCCTCCACTTGCACCCCCCACTCACACTCCCCTTCTCCACCTGCACCCCCCACTCACACTCCCCTTATCCACCTGCACCCCTCACTCACATTCCCCTTCTCCACTTGCCCCCCACCACTCACACTCCCCTTCAACACCTGCACCCCCCACACACAATCCCTTTCTCCTCCTGCTCCCCACACTCACACTCCCCTTCTCCACCTGCACCCCTCACTCACACTCCCCTTCTCCACCTCCACCCCCCACTCACACTCCCCTCCTCCACTTGCAACCCCCACTCACACTCCACTTCTCCACCTGCACCCCCCACTCACACTCCACTTCTCCACCTGCACCCCTCAGTCACATTACCCTTCTCCACTTGTACCCCCCCACTCACATTCCCCTTCTCCACGTGCACTCCGGCCCACTCACGCTCCCCTTCTCCACCTCCACCCACCACTCACACTCCCCTCCTCCACTTGCACCCCCCACTCTCACTCCCCTTATCCACGTGCACCCCTCACTCGCACTCCCCTTCTCCACCTCCACCCACCACTCACACTCCCCTCCTCCACTTGCACCCCCCACTCACACTCCCCTTCTCCACCTGCACCCCCCACTCACACTCCCCTTATCCACCTGTACCCCTCACTCACATTCCCCTTCTCCACTTGCCCCCCACCACTCACACTGCCCTTCTCCACCTGCAACCCCACTCACACTCCACGTCTCCACCTGCACCCACCACTCACACTCCCCTTCTCCAGCTGCACCCCACCACTCACACACCCCTTCTCCACTTGCACCCCGCCCACTCACACTTCCCTTCTCCATCTGCAGCCCCCACTCACACTGCACTTGTCCACATGCACCCCCCACTCACACTCCCCTTCTCCTGCACCCCCACTCACACTCCCTTTCTGCACCAGCAACTCCCAGTCATACTCACCTGCTCCACCTGCACCCCCCGACACACACTTTTACAACTGCTACCCCCACTCACACTCCCCTTCTCCCCCTGCAGCAACACTCAATTACACTTCTCAACCTGCCTTCCCCACTCACACTCACGTTCTCTCCCTGCACATCCCACTCATACTCCCCTTCTCCACATGACTCCCCATACTCACACTCCCCTTCTCCACCTTCAGCCCCCACTCACACTCCCTTTCTCCACCTGCTCCCACCACTCACACTTCGTTTCTCCAGCTGCAACCTCCCCACTCACACTCCCCTTCTCCACCTGCACCCCCCACTCACTCTCCAATCTCCACCTGCACCCACCACTCGCACTACCCTTCTCCACGTGAATCCCCCACTCACACTCCCCTTCTCCACGTGCGCCCCCCACTCACACTCCCCTTCTCCAGCTGCATGCCCCCACTCACCCTTCCCATATCCACTTGCACCCAACCGCTCACACTCCCCTTCTCCACCTGCAGACCCCACTCACACTCCCCTTCTCCACCTGCACCCCCCCACTCACACGCCCCTTCTCCACCTGACCCCCCCCCACTCATACTCTCCTTATCCACCTTCAAACCCCCACTTACATGCCCCTTCTCCCTCTGATCCCCTTCCCACCCTCCCCGCCTCCACCTGCAACCCCCCACTCGTGCCCCTACTCCACCTGACCCTCCCACTCACACTCTCCTTCTCCACCTGCACGCCCTACTCTCACTCCCCTTCTCCACCTGCTCCCTACTCGCACTCCACCAACTGCAACACCCCCATTCACACTCCCCTTCAACACCTGCACCTCCCACACACAATCCCTTTCTCCTCCTGCTCCCCACACTCACACTCCCCTTCTCCACCTGCACCCCTCACTCACACTCCCTTTTTCCACCTCCACCCACCACTCACACTCCCCTCCTCCACTTGCACCCCCCACTCACACTCCCCTTCTCCACCTGCACCCCCCACTCACACTCCACTTCTCCACCTGCACCCCTCACTCTCATTACCCTTCTCCACTTGTGCCCCCCACTCACATTCCCCTTCTCCACGTGCACTCCTGCCCACTCACACTCCCCTTCTCCACCTCCACCCACCACTCACACTCCCCTCCTCCACTTGCACCCCCCACTCTCACTCCCCTTATCCACCTGCACCCCTCACTCACACTCCCCTTCTCCACCTCCACCCATCACTCACACTCCCCTCCTCCACTTGCACCCCCCACTCACACTCCCCTTCTCCACCTGCACCCCCCACTCACACTCCCCTTATCCACCTGCACCCCTCACTCACATTCCCCTTCTCCACTTGCAACCCCACTCACACTTCACGTCTCCACCTGCACCCACCACTCACACTTCCCTTCTCCAGCTGCACCCCACTACTCACACACCCCTTCTCCACTTGCACCCCCCCCACTCACACTTCCCTTCTCCAGACCAAATTTATTAGCGCCATGCAATCCGCCATTGGCCCAATTTGACATATTTGACAATTTGACTCCCCATACTCACACTCCCCTTTTCCACCTGCAGCCCCCACTCACACTCCCTTTCTCCACCTGCTCCCACCACTTACACTCCGTTTCTCCAGCTGCAACCTCCCCACTCACACTCCCCTTCTCCACCTGCACCCCTCCACTCACTCTCCCATTCTCCTCCTGCTCCCCACACTCACACTCCCCTTCTCCTCCTGCACCCCTCACTCACACTCCCCTTCTCCACCTCCACCCACCACTCACACTCACCTCCTCCACTTGCACCCCCCACTCACACTCCCCTTCTCCACCTGCACCCCCCACTCACACTCTACTTCTCCACCTGCACCCCTCAGTCACATTACCCTTCTCCAATTGTACCCCCCCACTCACATTCCCCTTCTCCACGTGCACTCCTGCCCACTCACACTCGCCTTCTCCACCTCCACCCACCACTCACACTCCCCTCCTCCACTTGCACCCCCCACTCTCACTCCCCTTATCCACCTGCACCCCTCACTCACACTCCCCTTCTCCACCTCCACCCACCACTCACACTCCCCTCCTCCACTTGCACCCCCCACTCACACTCCCCTTCTCCACCTGCACCCCCGCACTCACACTCCCCTTATCCACCTGCACCCCTCACTCACATTCCCCTTCTCCACTTGCCCCCCACCACTCACACTCCCCTTCTCCACCTGCAACCCCACTCACACTCCACGTCTCCACCTGCACCCACCACTCACACTCCCCTTCTCCAGCTGCACCCCACCACTCACACACCCCTTCTCCACTTGCACCCCCCCCACTCACACTTCCCTTCTCCATCTGCAGCCCCCACTCACACTGCACTTGTCCACATGCACCCCCCACTCACACTCCACTTCTCCTCCTGCACCCCCACTCACACTCCCTTTCTGCACCAGCAACTCCCAGTCATACTCACCTGCTCCACCTGCACCCCCCAACACACTTTTACACCTGCTGCCCCCACTCACACTCCCCTTCTCCCCCTGCAGCAACACTCAATTACAATTCTCAACCTGCCTCCCCCACTCACACTCACCTTCTCTCCCTGCACATCCCACTCATACTCCCCCTCTCCACATGACCCCCCATACTCACACTCCCCTTCTCCACCTGCAGCCCCCACTCACACTCCCTTTCTCCACCTGCTCCCACCACTCACACTCCCTTTCTCCAGCTGCAACCTCCCCACTCACACTCCCCTTCTCCACCTGCACCCCCCACTCACTCTCCCATTGTCCACCTGCACCCACCACTCGCACTACCCTTCTCCACGTGCACCCCCCACTCACACTCCCCTTCTCCACGTGCACCCCCCACTCACACTCCCCTTCTCCAGCTGCAAGCCCCCACTCACCCTCCCCATCTCCACTTGCACCCAACCGCTCACACTCCCCTTCTCCACCTGCAGCCCCCACTCACACTCCCATTCTGCAACTGCACGCCCCCACTCACATCCCTTTCTCCCCCTGCACCCCCCTACTCACACTCCCCTCCTCCACCTGCACCCCCCACTGACACTCCCCATCTCCACCTGCACACCCCACTCACACTCCCCTTCACCACCTGCTGCTCCCAGTCACACTCCCCTTCACCACCTGCCCCCCCCCCACACACCCCTTCTCACCTGCACCCCCCACTCACATTCCCCTTCTCCAGCTGCACCCCCCCACTCACACACCCTTTCTCCACTTGCACCCCCCCACTCACACTCCCCTTCTCCACCTGCAACCCCCCACTCACACTTCCCCTTCTCCACCTGCACCTCCCCACTCACACACCCCTTCTCCACCTGCACCTCCCCATCACACTTCCACTTCTCCAACTGCACCCCCCACTCACACTCCCCTTCTCTACCTGCAGCCCCCCCACCCACTCTCCACTTCTCCACCTGCACCCCCCCACTCCCACTTCACTTCTCCACCTGCCCCCCCCCCACTTACACACCCTACTCTCCCTGCACACACCTCTCACACTCCCCATCTCCAAATGCACCACCCACTCCCCCTCCCCTTCTCCACCTGCACCCCCGCCACTCACCCTCCCCTTCTCCATCTGCATCCCCCCACTCACACTCCACTTTTCCATCTGTACCCACCATTCACATTCCCCTTCTCCATCTGCAACCCCGCTCAAACTCCCCTTCTCCCTTCTCCACCTGCAACACCCCACTCACACGCCCCTTCTCCACCTGACCCCCCCCCACTCATACTCTCCTTATCCACCTTCAAACCCCCACTTACATGCCCCTTCTCCATCTGATCCCCTTCCCACACTCCCCGTCTCCACCTGCAACCCCCCACTCATGCCCCTACTCCACCTGCACCCCCCCACTCACACTCCCCTTCTCCACCTGCACCCCCCACTCACACTCCCCTTATCCACCTGCCCCCCTCACCCACATTCCCCTTCTCCACTTGCCCCCCCCCACTCACACTCCCCTTCTCCACCTGCAACCCCACTCACACTCCACTTCTCCACCTGCACCCCTCACTCACATTACCCTCTCCACTTGTACCCCCCCACTCACATTCCCCTTCTCCACGTGCACTCCTGCCCACTCACACTCCCCTTCTCCACCTCCACCCACCACTCACACTCCCCTCCTCCACTTGCACCTCCCACTCTCACACCCTTATCCACCTGCACCCCTCACTCACACTCCCCTTCTCCACCTCTACCCACCACTCACACTCCCCTCCTCCACTTGCACCCCCCACTCACACTCCCCTTCTCCACCTGCACCCCCCACTCACACTCCACGTCTCCACCTGCACCCCCCACTCACACAACCCTTCTCCCCCTGCCTCCCCCACTCACATTCCTTTTCTCCCCCTGCTTCCCCCCCACTCACACTCCCCTTTTCCCCCTGCAACTCCCCCCTCGCACTTCAATTCTCCATCTGCCTCCCCATTCACAAAACTTTTCTCCACCTGCACCCTCCCACACAAACTACCCTTTTCCAGTTGCAACCCCCACTCACACTCACCTTCTGCAACTGCACACCCCCACTCACTGTCCCCTTCTCCAACTGCAACCCCCTCACTCACACTCCTCTTCTCCACCTGCAACCCCCCACTCACGCTCCAATTCTCCACCTGCCACCCCCACTCAGAAAACTTTTCTCCACCTACACACTTCCACTCACACTCCCCTTCTCCAATTGCCCACCCCACTCACACTCCCCTTTTCCACCTGACCCCCCATACTCACACTCCCCTTCTCTAGCTGCACCCCGCACTCACACTCCCCTTCTCCAACTGCACCCCCCACTCACACTCGCCTTCTCCACCTTTTGCCCCGAGTCATACTCCTGTTCAGCACCTGTCCCCACTCACACTCCCCTTCTCCACCTGCACCCACCACTCACACTCCCCTACTCCAGCTGCACCCCCCACTCACACTCCCCTTTTCCACCTGCACCCACCACTCACACTCCCCTTCTCCAGCTGCACCCCACCACTCACACACCCCTTCTCCACTTGCACCCCCCCCACTCACACTTCCCTTCTCCATCTGCAGCCCCCACTCACACTGCACTTGTCCACATGCACCCCCCACTCACACTCCACTTCTCCTCCTGCACCCCCACTCATACTCCCTTTCTACACCAGCAACTCCCAGTCATACTCACCTGCTCCACCTGCACCCCCCAACACACTTTTACACCTGCTGCCCCCACTCACACTCCCCTTCTCCCCCTGCAGCAACACTCAATTACAATTCTCAACCTGCCTCCCCCACTCACACTCACCTTCTCTCCCTGCACATCCCACTCATAGTCCCCCTCTCCACATGACCCCCCATACTCACACTCCCCTTCTCCACCTGCAGCCCCCACTCACACTCCCTTTCTCCACCTGCTCCCACCACTCACACTTCGTTTCTCCAGCTGCAACCTCCCCACTCACACTCCCCTTCTCCACCTGCACCCCCCACTCACTCTCCCATTCTCCACCTGCACCCACCACTCGCACTACCCTTCTCCACGTGCACCCCCCACTCACACTCCCCTTCTCCACGTGCACCCCCCACTCACACTCCCATTCTCCAGCTGCAAGCCCCCACTCACCCTCCCCATCTCCACTTGCACCCAACTGCTCACACTCCCCTTCTCCACCTGCAGCCCCCACTCACACTCCCATTCTGCAACTGCACGCCCCCACTCACATCCCTTTCTCCCCCTGCACCCCCCTACTCACACTCCCCTCGTCCACCTGCACCCCCCACTGACACTCCCCATCTCCACCTGCACACCCCACTCACACTCCCCTTCAACACCTGCTGCTCCCAGTCACACTCCCCTTCACCACCTGCCCCCCCCCACACACCCCTTCTCACCTGCACCCTCCACTCACACTCCCCTTCTCCAGCTGCACCCCCCCACTCACACACCCTTTCTCCACTTGCACCCCCCCACTCACACTCCCCTTCTCCACCTGCAACCCCCCACTCACACTTCCCCTTCTCCACCTGCACCTCCCCACTCACACACCCCTTCTCCACCTGCACCTCCCCATCACACTTCCACTTCTCCAACTGCACCCCCCACTCACACTCCCCTTCTCTACCTGCAGCCCCCCCACCCACTCTCCACTTCTCCACCTGCACCCCCCCACTCCCACTTCACTTCTCCACCTGTCCCCCCCCCACTTACACACCCTACTCTCCCTGCACACACCTCTCACACTCCCCATCTCCAAATGCACCACCCACTCCCCCTCCCCTTCTCCACCTGCACCCCCGCCACTCACCCTCCCCTTCTCCATCTGCATCCCCCAACTCACACTCCACTTTTCCATCTGTACCCACCATTCACATTCCCCTTCTCCATCTGCACCCCCCGCTCAAACTCCCCTTCTCCCTTCTCCACCTGCAACACCCCACTCACACGCCCCTTCTCCACCTGACCCTCCCCCCCACTCATACTCTCCTTATCCACCTTCAAACCCCCACTTACATGCCCCTTCTCCATCTGATCCCCTTCCCACACTCCCCGTCTCCACCTGCAACCCCCCACTCATGCCCCTACTCCACCTGCACCCCCCACTCACACTCCCCTTCTCCACCTGCATCCCCCACTCACACTCCCCTTATCCACCTGCCCCCCTCACTCACATTCCCCTTCTCCACTTGCCCCCCCCCACTCACACTCCCCTTCTCCACCTGCAACCCCACTCACACTCCACTTCTCCACCTGCACCCCTCACTCACATTACCCTCTCCACTTGTACCCCCCCACTCACATTCCCCTTCTCCACGTGCACTCCTGCCCATTCACTCTCCCCTTCTCCACCTCCACCCACCACTCACACTCCCCTCCTCCACTTGCACCCCCCACTCTCACACCCTTATCCACCTGCACCTCTCACTCACACTCCCCTTCTCCACCTGTACCCACCACTCACACTCCCCTCCTCCACTTGCACCCCCCATTCACACTCCCCTTCTCCACCTGCACCCCCTACTCACACTCCACGTCTCCACCTGCACCCCCCACTCACACAACCCTTCTCCCCCTGCCTCCCCCACTCACATTCCTTTTCTCCCCCTGCTTCCCCCCCACTCACACTCCCCTTTTCCCCCTGCAACTCCCCCCTCACACTTCAATTCTCCATCTGCCTCCCCCACTCACAAAACTTTTCTCCACCTGCACCCTCCCACACAAACTCCCCTTTTCCAGTTGCAACCCCCACTCACACTCACCTTCTGCAACTGCACCCCCCCACTCACTGTCCCCTTCTCCAACTGCAACCCCCTAACTCACACTCGTCTTCTCCACCTGCAACCCCCCACTCACGCTCCAATTCTCCACCTGCCACCCCCACTCAGAAAACTTTTCTCCACCTACACCCTTCCACTCACACTCCCCTTCTCCAATTGCCCCCCCCACTCACACTCCCCTTTTCCACCTGACCCCCCATACTCACACTCCCCTTCTCTAGCTGCACCCCGCACTCACACTCCCCTTCTCCAACTGCACCCCCCACTCACACTCGCCTTCTCCACCTTTTGCCCCGAGTCACACTCCTGTTCAGCACCTGTCCCCACTCACACTCCCCTTCTCCACCTGCACCCACCACTCACACTCCCCTACTCCAGCTGCACCCCCCACTCACACTCCCCTTCTCCACCTGCACCACCCACTCACACTCCCCTTCTCCACCTGCACCCACCACTCACACTCCCATTCTCCAGCTGCACCCCACCACTCACACACCCCTTCTCCACTTGCACCCCCCCCACTCACACTTCCCTTCTCCATCTGCAGCCCCCACTCACACTGCACTTGTCCACATGCACTCCCCACTCACACTCCACTTCTCCTCCTGCACCCCCACTCATACTCCCTTTCTACACCAGCAACTCCCAGTCATACTCACCTGCTCCACCTGCACCCCCCAACACACTTTTACACCTGCTGCCCCCACTCACACTCCCCTTCTCCCCCTGCAGCAACACTCAATTACAATTCTCAACCTGCCTCCCCCACTCACACTCACCTTCTCTCCCTGCACATCCCACTCATAGTCCCCCTCTCCACATGACCCCCCATACTCACACTCCCTTTCTCCACCTGCAGCCCCCACTCACACTCCCTTTCTCCACCTGCTCCCACCACTCACACTTCGTTTCTCCAGCTGCAACCTCCCCACTCACACTCCCCTTCTCCACCTGCACCCCCCACTCACTCTCCCATTCTCCACCTGCACCCACCACTCGCACTACCCTTCTCCACGTGCACCCCCCACTCACACTCCCCTTCTCCACGTGCACCCCCCACTCACACTCCCCTTCTCCAGCTGCAAGCCCCCACTCACCCTCCCCATCTCCACTTGCACCCAACTGCTCACACTCCCCTTCTCCACCTGCAGCCCCCACTCACACTCCCATTCTGCAACTGCACGCCCCCACTCACATCCCTTTCTCCCCCTGCAACCCCTACTCACACTCCCCTCCTCCACCTGCACCCCCCACTGACACTCCCCATCTCCACCTGCACACCCCACTCACACTCCCCTTCACCACCTGCTGCTCCCAGTCACACTCCCCTTCACCACCTGCCCCCCCCCACACACCCCTTCTCACCTGCACCCCCCACTCACACTCCCCTTCTCCAGCTGCACCCCCCCACTCACACACCCTTTCTCCACTTGCACCCCCCCACTCACACTCCCCTTCGCCACCTGCAACCCCCCACTCACACTTCCCCTTCTCCACCTGCACCTCCCCACTCACACACCCCTTCTCCACCTGCACCTCCCCATCACACTTCCACTTCTCCAACTGCACCCCCCACTCACACTCCCCTTCTCTACCTGCACCCCCCTCACCCAATCTCCACTTCTCCACCTGCACCCCCCCACTCCCACTTCACTTCTCCACCTGCCCCCCCCCCACTTACACACACTACTCTCCCTGCACACACCTCTCACACTCCCCATCTCCAAATGCACCACCCACTCCCCCTCCCCTTCTCCACCTGCACCCCCGCCACTCACCCTCCCCTTCTCCATCTGCATCCCCCAACTCACACTCCACTTTTCCATCTGTACCCACCATTCACATTCCCCTTCTCCATCTGCACCCCCCGCTCAAACTCCCCTTCTCCCTTCTCCACCTGCAACACCCCACTCACACGCCCCTTCTCCACCTGACCCCCCCCCCACTCATACTCTCCCTATCCACCTTCAAACCCCCACTTACATGCCACTTCTCCATCTGATCCCCTTCCCACACTCCCCGTCTCCACCTGCAACCCCCCACTCATGCCCCTACTCCACCTGCACCCCCCACTCACACTCCCCTTCTCCACCTGCACCCCCCACTCACACTCCCCTTATCCACCTGCCCCCCTCACTCACATTCCCCTTCTCCACTTGCCCCCCCCACTCACACTCCCCTTCTCCACCTGCAACCCCACTCACACTCCACTTCACCACCTGCACCCCTCACTCACATTACCCTCTCCACTTGTACCCCCCCACTCACATTCCCCTTCTCCACGTGCACTCCTGCCCACTCACTCTCCCCTTCTCCACCTCCACCCACCACTCACACTCCCCTCCTCCACTTGCACCCCCCACTCTCACACCCTTATCCACCTGCACCTCTCACTCACACTCCCCTTCTCCACCTGTACCCACCACTCACACTCCCCTCCTCCACTTGCACCCCCCATTCACACTCCCCTTCTCCACCTGCACCCCCTACTCACACTCCACGTCTCCACCTGCACCCCCCACTCACACAGCCCTTCTCCCCCTGCCTCCCCCACTCACATTCCTTTTCTCCCCCTGCTTCCCCCCCACTCACACTCCCCTTTTCCCCCTGCAACTCCCCCCTCACACTTCAATTCTCCATCTGCCTCCCCCACTCACAAAACTTTTCTCCACCTGCACCCTCCCACACAAACTCCCCTTTTCCAGTTGCAACCCCCACTCACACTCACCTTCTGCAACTGCACCCCCCCACTCACTGTCCCCTTCTCCAACTGCAACCCCCTAACTCACACTCGTCTTCTCCACCTGCAACCCCCCACTCACGCTCCAATTCTCCACCTGCCACCCCCACTCAGAAAACTTTTCTCCACCTACACCCTTCCACTCACACTCCCCTTCTCCAATTGCCCCCCCCACTCACACTCCCCTTTTCCACCTGACCCCCCATACTCACACTCCCCTTCTCTAGCTGCACCCCGCACTCACACTCCCCTTCTCCAACTGCACCCCCCACTCACACTCGCCTTCTCCACCTTTTGCCCCGAGTCACACTCCTGTTCAGCACCTGTCCCCACTCACACTCCCCTTCTCCACCTGCACCCACCACTCACACTCCCCTACTCCAGCTGCAACCCCCACTCACACTCCCCTTCTCCACCTGCACCACCCACTCACACTCCCCTTCTCCACCTGCACCCACCACTCACACTCCCATTCTCCAGCTGCACCCACCACTCACACTCCCCTACTCCAGCTGCACCCCCCACTCACACTCCCCTTCTCCACCTGCACCACCCACTCACACTCCCCTTCTCCACCTGCACCCACCACTCACACTCCCATTCTCCAGCTGCACCCCACCACTCACACACCCCTTCTCCACTTGCACCCCCCCCACTCACACTTCCCTTCTCCATCTGCAGCCCCCACTCACACTGCACTTGTCCACATGCACCCCCCACTCACACTCCCCTTCTCCTCCTGCACCCCCACTCACACTCCCTTTCTGCACCAGCAACTCCCAGTCATACTCACCTGCTCCACCTGCACCCCCCGACACACACTTTTACACCTGCTGCCCCCACTCACACTCCCCTTCTCCCCCTGCAGCAACACTCAATTACACTTCTCAACCTGCCTCCCCCACTCACACTCACCTTCTCTCCCTGCACATCCCACTCATACTCCCCTTCTCCACATGACTCCCCATACTCACACTCCCCTTCTCCACCTGCAGCCCCCACTCACACTCCCTTTCTCCACCTGCTCCCACCACTCACACTCCCTTTCTCCAGCTGCAACCGCCCCACTCACACTCCCCTTCTCCACCTGCACCCCCCACTCACTCTCCCATTCTCCACCTGCACCCACCACTCGCACTACCCTTCTCCACGTGCACCCCCCACTCACACTCCCCTTCTCCACGTGCACCCCCCACTCACACTCCCCTTCTCCAGCTGCAAGCCCCCACTCACCCTCCCCATCTCCACTTGCACCCGACCGCTCACACTCCCCTTCTCCACCTGCAGCCCCCACTCAAACTCCCATTCTCCAACTGCACGCCCCCACTCACATCCCTTTCTCCCCCTGCACCCCCTACTCACACTCCCCTCCTCCACCTGTACCCCCCACTCACACTCCCCATCTCCACCTGCACACCCCACTCACACTCCCCTTCACCACCTGCCCCCCCCCACACACCCCTTCTCACCTGCACCCCCCACTCACTCTCCCCTTCTCCAGCTGCACCCCCCCACTCACACCCTTTCTCCACTTGCACCCCCCCACTCACACTCCCCTTCTCCACCTGCAACCCCACACTCACACTTCCCCTTCTTCTCCTGCACCACCCCACTCACCCTCCCCTTCTCCATCTGCACCCCCCCACTCACACTCCCCTTCTCCACCTGCGACCCCACTCACACTCCACGTCTCCACCTGCACCCACCACTCACACTTCCCTTCTCCAGCTGCACCCCACCACTCACACACCCCTTCTCCACTTGCACCCCGCCCACTCACACTTCCCTTCTCCATCTTCAGCCCCCACTCACACTGCACTTGTCCACATGCACCCCCCACTCACACTCCCCTTCTCCTCCTGCACCCCCACTCACACTCCCTTTCTGCACCAGCAACTCCCAGTCATACTCACCTGCTCCACCTGCACCCCTCAAGACACACTTTTACACCTGCTACCCCCACTCACACTCCCCTTCTCCCCCTGCAGCAACACTCAATTACACTTCTCAACCTGCCTTCCCCACTCACACTCACGTTCTCTCCCTGCACATCCCACTCATACTCCCCTTCTCCACATGACTCCCCATACTCACACTCCCCTTCTCCACCTTCAGCCCCCACTCACACTCCCTTTCTCCACCTGCTCCCACCACTCACACTCCCTTTCTCCAGCTGCAACCTCCCCACTCACACTCCCCTTCTCCACCTGCACCCCCCACTCACTCTCCCATTCTCCACCTGCACCCACCACTCGCACTACCCTTCTCCACGTGCACCCCCAACTCACACTCCCCTTCTCCACGTGCACCCCCCACTCACACTCCCCTTCTCCAGCTGCAAGCCCCCACTCACCCTCCCCATCTCCACTTGCACCCAACCGCTCACACTCCCCTTCTCCACCTGCAGCCCCCACTCACACTCCCCTTCTCCACCTGCAACACCCCACTCACACGCCCCTTCTCCACCTGACCCCCCCCCCACTCATACTCTCCTTATCCACCTTCAAACTCCCACTTACATGCCCCTTCTCCATCTGATCCCCTTCCCACCCTCCCCGCCTTCACCTGCAACCCCCCACTCATGCCCCTACTCCACCTGAGCCTCCCACTCACACTCCCCTTCTCCACCTGCACGCCCCACTCACACTCCCCTTCTCCACCTGCTCCCTACTCATACTCCACCAACTGCAACACCCCCATTCACACTCCCCTTCAACACCTGCACCCCCCACACACAATCCCCTTCTCCTCCTGCTCCCCACACTCACACTCCCCTTCTCCACCTGCACCCCTCACTCACACTCCCCTTCTCCACCTCCACCCACCACTCACACTCCCCTCCTCCACTTGCACCCCCCACTCACACTCCCCTTCTCCACCTGCACCCCCCACTCACACTCCACTTCTCCACCTGCACCCCTCACTCACATTACCCTTCTCCACTTGTACCCCCCCACTCACATTCCCCTTCTCCACGTGCACTCCTGCCCACTCACACTCCCCTTCTCCACCTCCACCCACCACTAACACTCCCCTCCTCCACTTGCACCCCCCACTCTCACTCCCCTTATCCACCTGCACCCCTCACTCACACTCCCCTTCTCCACCTCCGCCCACCACTCACACTCCCCTCCTCCACTTGCACCCCCCACTCACACTCCCCTTCTCCAACTGCACCCCCCACTCACACTCCCCTTATCCACCTGCACCCCTCCCTCACATTCCCCTTCTCCACTTGCAACCCCACTCACACTCCACGTCTCCACCTGCACCCACCACTCACACTCCCCTTCTCCAGCTGCACCCCACCACTCACACACCCCTTCTCCACTTGCACCCCCCCCACTCACACTTCCCTTCTCCATCTGCAGCCCCCACTCACACTGCACTTGTCCACATGCACCCCCCACTCACACTCCCCTTCTCCTCCTGCACCCCCACTCACTCTCCCTTTCTGCACCAGCAACTCCCAGTCATACTCACCTGCTCCACCTGCAACCCCCAACACACACTTTTACACATGCTGCCCCCACTCACACTCCCCTTCTCCCCCTGCAGCAACACTCAATTACACTTCTCAACCTGCCTCCCCCACTCACACTCACCTTCTCTCCCTGCACATCCCACTCATACTCCCCCTCTCCGCATGACTCCCCATACTCACACTCCCCTTCTCCACCTGCAGCCCCCACTCACACTCCCTTTCTCCACCTGCTCCCACCACTCACAGTCCGTTTCTCCAGCTGCAACCTCCCCACTCACACTCCCCTTCTCCACCTGCACCCCTCCACTCACTCTCCCATTCTCCTCCTGCTCCCCACACTCACACTCCCCTTCTCCTCCTGCACCCCTCACTCACACTCCCCTTCTCCACCTCCACCCACCACTCACACTCACCTCCTCCACTTGCACCCCCCACTCACACTCCCCTTCTCCACCTGCACCCCCCACTCACACTCTACTTCTCCACCTGCACCCCTCAGTCACATTACCCTTCTCCACTTGTACCCCCCCACTCACATTCCCCTTCTCCACGTGCACTCCTGCCCACTCACACTCGCCTTCTCCACCTCCACCCACCACTCACACTCCCCTCCTCCACTTGCACCCCCCACTCTCACTCCCCTTATCCACCTGCACCCCTCACTCACACTCCCCTTCTCCACCTCCACCCACCACTCACATTCCCCTCCTCCACTTGCACCCCCCACTCACACTCCCCTTCTCCACCTGCACCCCTCCACTCACACTCCCCTTATCCACCTGCACCCCTCACTCACATTCCCCTTCTCCACTTGCCCCCCACCACTCACACTCCCCTTCTCCACCTGCAACCCCACTCACACTCCACGTCTCCACCTGCACCCACCACTCACACTACCCTTCTCCAGCTGCACCCCCCCACTCACACTTCCCTTCTCCATCTTCAGCCCCCACTCACACTGCACTTGTCCACATGCACCCCCCACTCACACTCCCCTTCTCCTCCTGCACCCCCACTCACTCTCCCATTCTCCACCTGCACCCACCACTCGCACTAACCTTCTCCACGTGCACCCCCCACTCACACTCCCCTTCTCCACGTGCAGCCCCCACTCACACTCCCCTTCTCCAGCTGCAAGCCCCCACTCACCCACCCCATCTCCACTTGCACCCAACCGCTCACACTCCCCTTCTCCACCTGCAGCCCCCACTCACACTCCCATTCTGCAACTGCACGCCCCCACTCACATCCCTTTCTCCCCCTGTACCCCCCGACTCACACTCCCCTCTTCCACCTGCACCCCCCACTGACACTCCCCATCTCCACCTGCACACCCCACTCACACTCCCCTTCACCACCTGCTGCTCCCAGTCACACTCCCCTTCACCACCTGCCCCCGCCCACACACCCCTTCTCACCTGCACCCCCCACTCACACTCCCCTTCTCCAGCTGCACCCCCCCACTCACACACCCTTTCTCCACTTGCACCCCCCCACTCACACTCCCCTTCTCCACCTGCAACCCCCCACTCACACTTCCCCTTCTCCACCTGCACCTCCCCACTCACACACCCGTTCTCCACCTGCACCTCCCCATCACACTTCCACTTCTCCAACTGCACCCCCCACTCACACTCCCCTTCTCTACCTGCACCCCCCCCACCCAATCTCCACTTCTCCACCTGCACCCCCCCCACTCCCATTTCACTTCTCCACCTGCCCCCCCCCCCCCACTTACACACCCTACTCTCCCTGCACACACCTCTCACACTCCCCTTCTCCAAATGCACCACCCACTCCCCCTCCCCTTCTCCACCTGCACCCCCGCCACTCACCCTCCCCTTCTCCATCTGCATCCCCCCACTCACACTCCACTTTTCCATCTGTACCCACCATTCACATTCCCCTTCTCCATCTGCACCCCCCGCTCAAACTCCCCTTCTCCCTTCTCCACCTGCAACACCCCACTCACACGCCCCTTCTCCACCTGACCCCCCCCCCGCTCATACTCTCCTTATCCACCTTCAAACCCCCACTTACATGCCCCTTCTCCCTCTGATCCCCTTCCCACACTCCCCGTTTCCACCTGCAACCCCCCACTCATGCCCCTACTCCACCTGCACCCCCCACTCACACTCCCCTTCTCCACCTGCACCCCCCACTCACACTCCCCTTATCCACCTGCCCCCCTCACTCACATTCCCCTTCTCCACTTGCCCCCCCCCACTCACAGTCCCCTTCTCCACCTGCAACCCCACTCACACTCCACTTATCCACCTGCACCCCTCACTCACATTACCCTCTCCACTTGTACCCCCCCACTCACATTCCCCTTCTCCACGTGCACTCCTGCCCACTCACAGTCCCCTTCTCCACCTCCACCCACCACTCACACTCCCCTCCTCCACTTGCACCCCCCACTCTCACACCCTTATCCACCTGCACCCCTCACTCACACTCCCCTTCTCCACCTCTACCCACTACTCACACTCCCCTGCTCCACTTGCACCCCCCACTCACACTCCACGTCTCCACCTGCACCCCCCACTCACACAACCCTTCTCCCCCTGCCTCCCCCACTCACATTCCTTTTCTCCCCCTGCTTCCCCCCCACTCACACTCCCCTTTTCCCCCTGCAACTCCCCCCTCACACTTCAATTCTCCATCTGCCTCCCCCACTCACAAAACTTTTCTCCACCTGCACCCTCCCACACAAACTCCCCTTTTCCAGTTGCAACCCCCACTCACACTCACCTTCTGCAACTGCACCCCCCACTCACTGTCCCCTTCTCCAACTGCAACCCCCTCACTCACACTCCTCTTCTCCACCTGCAACCCCCCACTCACGCTCCAATTCTCCACCTGCCACCCCCACTCAGAAAACAGTTCTCCACCTACACCCTTCCACTCACACTCCCCTTCTCCAATTGCCCCCCCCACTCACACTCCCCTTTTCCACCTGACCCCCCATACTCACACTCCCCTTCTCTAGCTGCACCCCGCACTCACACTCCCCTTCTCCAACTGCACCCCCCACTCACACTCGCCTTCTCCACCTTTTGCCCCGAGTCACACTCCTGTTCAGCACCTGTCCCCACTCACACTCCCCTTCTCCACCTGCACCCACCACTCACACTCCCCTACTCCAGCTGCACCCCCCACTCACACTCCCCTTCTCCACCTGCACCCCCCACTCACACTCCCCTTCTCCACCTGCACCCACCACTCACACTCCCATTCTCCAGCTGCACCCCACCACTCACACACCCCTTCTCCACTTGCACCGCCCCCACTCACACTTCCCTTCTCCATCTGCAGCCCCCACTAACACTGCACTTGTCCACATGCACCCCCCACTCACACTCCCCTTCTCCTCCTGCACCCCCACTCACACTCCCTTTCTGCACCAGCAACTCCCAGTCATACTCACCTGCTCCACCTGCACCCCCCGACACACACTTTTACACCTGCTGCCCCCACTCACACTCCTCTTCTCCCCCTGCAGCAACACTCAATTACACTTCTCAACCTGCCTCCCCCACTCACACTCACCTTCTCTCCCTGCACATCCCACTCATACTCCCCTTCTCCACATGACTCCCCATACTCACACTCCCCTTCTCCACCTGCATCCCCCACTCACACGCCCTTTCTCCACCTGCTCCCACCACTCACACTCCCTTTCTCCAGCTGCAACCGCCCCACTCACACTCCCCTTCTCCACTTGCACCCCCCACTCACTCTCCCATTCTCCACCTGCACCCACCACTCGCACTACCCTTCTCCACGTGCACCCCCCACTCACACTCCCCTTCTCCACGTGCACCCCCCACTCACACTCCCCTTCTCCAGCTGCAAGCCCCCACTCACCCTCCCCATCTCCACTTGCACCCGACCGCTCACACTCCCCTTCTCCACCTGCAGCCCCCACTCACACTCCCATTCTCCAACTGCACGCTCCCACTCACATCCCTTTCTCCCCCTGCACCCCCCTACTCACACTCCCCTCCTCCACCTGTACCCCCCACTCACACTCCCCATCTCCACCTGCACACCCCACTCACACTCCCCTTCACCACCTGCCCCCCCCACACACCCCTTCTCACCTGCACCCCCCACTCACACTCCCCTTCTCCAGCTGCACCCCCCCACTCACTCACCCTTTCTCCACTTGCACCCCCCCACTCACACTCCCCTTCTCCACCTGCAACCCCCCACTCACACTTCCCCTTCTCCACCTGCACCACCCCACTCACCCTCCCCTTCTCCATCTGCACCCCCCCACTCACACTCCCCTTCTCCACCTGCAACCCCACTCACACTCCACGTATCCACCTGCACCCACCACTCACACTGCACTTGTCCACATGCACCCCCCACTCACACTCCCCTTATCCACCTGCACCCCTCACTCACACTCCCCTTCTCCACCTGCACCCACCACTCACACTCCCCTCCTCCACTTGCACCCCCCACTCACACTCCCCTCCTCCACCTGCACCCCCCACTCACACTCCCCTTATCCACCTGCACCCCTCACTCACATTCCCCTTCTCCACTTGCCCCCCCACTCACACTCCCCTTCTCCACCTGCAAACCCACTCACACTCCACTTCTCCACCTGCACCCCTCACTCACATTACCCCTCTACAGGTCCCCCCCCCCACTTACATTCCCCTTCTCCACGTTCACTCCTGTCCACTCACACTCCCCTTCTCCACCTCCACCCACCACTCACACTCCCCTCCTCCACTTGCACCCCCCACTGACACTCCCCTTATCCACCTGCACCCCTCACACACTCCCCTTCTCCACCTCCACCCATCACTCACACTCCCCTCCTCCTCCTGCACCCCCCACTCACACAACCCTTCTCCACCTGCCTCCCCCACTCACATTCCTTTTCTCGCCCTGCTTGCCCTCCACTCACACTCCCCTTCTCCACATGCAACCCCCTCACTCACACTCCTCTTCTCCACCTGCAACCCCCCACTCACGCTCCAATTCTCCACCTGCCACCTCCACTCAGATAATTTTCTCCACCTACACCCTTCCACTCACACTCCCCTTCTCCAATTGCCTCCCCCACTCACACTCCCCTTCTCCACCTGACCCCCCATACTCACACTCCCCTTCTCTACCTGCACCCCGCACTCACACTCCCCTTCTCCAACTGCACCTGTCCCCACTCACACTCCCCTTCTCCACCTGCACCCACCACTCACACTCCCCTTCTCCAGCTGCACCCCACCACTCACACACCCCTTCTCCACTTGCACCCCCCCCACTCACACTTCCCTTCTCCATCTGCAGCCCCCACTCACACTGCACTTGTCCACATGCACCCCCCACTCACACTCCCCTTCTCCTCCTGCACCCCCACTCACACTCCCTTTCTGCACCAGCAACTCCCAGTCATACTCACCTGCTCCACCTGCACCCCCCGACACACACTTTTACACCTGCTGCCCCCACTCACACTCCCCTTCTCCCCCTGCAGCAACACTCAATTACACTTCTCAACCTGCCTCCCCCACTCACACTCACCTTCTCTCCCTGCACATCCCACTCATACTCCCCTTCTCCACATGACTCCCCATACTCACACTCTCCTTCTCCACCTGCAGCCCCCACTCACACTCCCTTTCTCCACCTGCTCCCACCACTCACACTCCCTTTCTCCAGCTGCAACCTCCCCACTCACACTCCCCTTCTCCACCTGCACCCCCCACTCACTCTCCCATTCTCCACCTGCACCCACCACTCGCACTACCCTTCTCCACGTGCACCCCCCACTCACACTCCCCTTCTCCACGTGCACCCCCCACTCACACTCCCCTTCTCCAGCTGCAAGCCCCCACTCACCCTCCCCATCTCCACTTGCACCCCACCGCTCACACTCCCCTCCTCCAACTGCACGCCCCCACTCACATCCCTTTCTCCCCCTGCACCCCCCTACTCACACTCCCCTCCTCCACCTGCACCCCCCACTGACACTCCCCATCTCCACCTGCACACCCCACTCACACTCCCCTTCACCACCTGCTGCTCCCACTCACACTCCCCTTCACCACCTGCTGCTCCCAGTCACACTCCCCTTCACCACCTGCCCCCCCCCCCCACACACCCCTTCTCACCTGCACCCCCCACTCACACTCCCCTTCTCCAGCTGCACCCCCCCACTCACACACCCTTTCTCCACTTGCACCCCCCCACTCACACTCCCCTTCTCCACCTGCAACCCCCCACTCACACTTCCCCTTCTCCACCTGCACCTCCCCACTCACACACCCCTTCTCCACCTGCACCTCCCCATCACACTTCCACTTCTCCAACTGCACCCCCCACTCACACTCCCCTTCTCTACCTGCATCCCCCCACCCACTCTCCACTTCTCCACCTGCACCCCCCCACTCCCACTTCACTTCTCCACCTGCCCCCCGCCCACTTACACACCCTACTCTCCCTGCACACACCTCTCACACTCCCCATCTCCAAATGCACCACCCACTCCCCCTCCACTTCTCCACCTGCACCACCGCCACTCACCTTCCCCTTCTCCATCTGCACCCTCCCACTCACACTCCCCTTTTCCATCTGCACCCACCATTCACACTCCCCTTCTCCATCTGCACCCCCCGCTCAAACTCCCCTTCTCCCTTCTCCACCTGACCCCCCACCCACTCATACTCTCCTTATCCACCTTCTAACCCCCACTTACATGCCCCTTCTCCATCTGATCCCCTTCCCACACTCCCCGTCTCCACCTGCAACCCCCCACTCATGCCCCTACTCCACCTGACCCTCCCACTCACACTCCCCTTCTCCATCTGCCCGCCCCACTCACACTCCCCTTCTCCACCTGCTCCCTACTCACACTCCACCAACTTCAACACCCCCATTCACACTCCCTTTCAACACCTGCACCCCCCACACACAATCCCTGTCTCCTCCTGCTCCCCACACTCACACTCCCCTTCTCCACCTGCACCCCCCACTCACACTCCCCTTATCCACCTGCACCCCTCACTTACACTCCCCTTCTCCACCTCCACCCACCACTCACACTCCCCTCCTCCACTTGCACCCCCCACTCACACTCCCCTTCTCCACCTGCTCCCCCCACTCACACTCCCCTTATCCACCTGCACCCCTCACTCACATTCCCCTTCTCCACTTGCCCCCCCCACTCACACTCCCCTTCTCCAGCTGCAACTCCCACTCACACTCGCCTTCTCCAGCTGCACCCCGCACTCACACTCCCCTTCTCCACCTGCAACCCCCCACTCACATGCACCTTCTCCACCTGACCCCCCCCCACTCATACTCTCCTTATCCACCTGCAATCCCCTACTCACACGCCCCTTCTCCACCTGACCCCCCCCACTCACACTACCCGTCTCCACCTGCAACCCCCCACTCACGTCCCTTCTCCACCTGACCCCTCCCACTCACACTCCCCTACTCCACCTGCTCCCTACTCACACTCCACTTAACCATCTGCAACCCCCCCATTCACACTCACCTTCAACACCTGCACCCCCCCCACACAATCCCTTTCTTCACCTGCTCCCCACACTCACACTGCCCTTCTCCACCTGCACCCCCCACGCACATTCCACTTGTCTACCTGCACCCACCACTCACACTCCCCTTCTCCACCTGCACCCACCACTCACACTCCCCTTCTCCACCTGCACCCCCTACTCACACTCCCCTTCTCCAACTGCACCCCCCACTCACACTCCCCTTCTCCAACTGCACCCCCCACTCACACTCCCTTTCTGCACCTGCAACTCCCAGTCATACCCAACTGCTCCACCTGCACCCCCCAACACACTCTCCCCTTTTCCACCTGCAGCAACACTCACACTACCTTTCTCCACCTGCGTCCCCCACTCATACTCCCCTTGTCTCCCTGCACATCCCACTCACACTCCCCTTCTCCACCTGCACCCCCTCACTCACACTCCCCTTACCCACCTGCACCCCCCGCTCATACTCCCCTTCTCCACCTGCACCTCACAGTCACACTCCCCTTCTCCACCTGCATCTCTCCCACTCACACTTCCCTTCTCCACCTGCAACACCCCACTCATACATCCCCTTCTCCAACTGCACCCCCCAATCACACTCTCCTTTTCCATCTGCTGCCCCCAGTCACACTCCTGTTCAGCACCTGCCCCCCCCCTCACTCACACTCCCCTTCTCCACCTGCACCCCTCCCACTCACACTCCCCTTCTCCACTTGCACCCCCCCCCACTCACACTTCCACTTCTCCAACTGCACCCCTCACTCACGCTCCCCTTCTCTACCTGCATCCCCCCAACCACACTCCCCATCTCCACCTGCACCCTCCACTCACACACCCTACTCTCCCTGCACACCCCACTTACACTCGCCATGTCCAAATGCACCACCCACTCCCCCTCCCCTTCTCCACCTGCACCCCCCCACTCACACTCCCCTTCTCCATTTGCACCCCCCACTCACACGCCCCTTCTCCATCTGCACCCACCACTCACACTCCCCTTCTCCATCTGCACCCCCCACTCACACTCCGCTTCTCCATCTGCACCCCCCACTCACAGTCCCCTTCTCCACCTGCAACCCCCCACTCACATGCAGCTTCTCCACCTGACCCCCCCCACTCATACGCTCCTTATCCACCTGCAATCCCCCACTCACACGCCCCTTCTCCACCTGAACCCCCCCCACTCACACTCCCCGTCTCCCCCTGCAACCCCCCACTCACGTCCCTTCTCCACCTGACCCCTCCCACTCACACTCCCCTTCTCCACCTACATCCCGCACTCACACTCCCCTACTCCACCTGCTCCCTACTCACACTCCACTTAACCATCTGCAACCCCCCCATTCACACTCCCCTTCAACACCTGCACCCCGCCCACACAATCCCTTTCTCCACCTGCTCCCCCCCACTCACACTCCCTTTCTCCAGCTGCAACCCCCGACTCACAGTCCCCTTCTCCACCTGCTGCCCCCACTCGCAGTCCTCTTCTCCACCTGCAGCCCTCACTCACACTCCCCTTCTCCACCTGCGCCCCCCACTCACACTCTACTTGTCCACCTGCACCCCACACTCACACTCACCTGATCCACCTTCACCCGCCCATTCACACTCTGCTTTTACACCTGCTGACCCCACTCACACTCCCCTTCTCCAGCTGCACCTCCACTCACACTTCCCTTCTCCACCTGCACCCACCATTCACACTCCTTCTCCAGCTGCACCCCCCCACTCACATTCCCCTTCTCCACGTGCACTCCTGCCCAGTAACACTCCCCTTCTCCACCTGCATCCGCCACTCACACTCGCCTTCTCCAGCTGCAACCCCCACTCACACTGCACTTGTCCACATGCACCCCCCACTCACACTCCCCTTCTCCACCTGCACCCCCCGCTCATACTCCCCTTCTCCACCTGCACCCCACAGTCACACTCCCCTTCTCCACCTGCATCTCTCCCACTCACACTTCCCTTCTCCACCTGCAACACCCCACTCATACATCCCCTTCTCCACTTGCACACACCCCACTCACGCTTCCACTTTTCCACCTGCACCCCCCCACTCACACTCCCCTTCTCTACTTGCACCACCCCAATCACACTCCCCATCTCCACCTGCACCCCCCACTCACACTCCCTTTCTCCAACTGCACCCCTCCCACTCACACTTCCCTTCTCCACCTGCAACCCCACACTCACACTACACCTTCTCCACCTGCACCCCCCACTCACACTCCCCTTCTCTACCTGCACCCCCCCACTAACACTCCCCATCTCCACCTGCATCCCCCACTCACACTCCCCTTGTCTCCCTGCACACCCCTCACACTCCCCTTCTCGAAATGCACACCCCACTTCCCCAACACTTCTCCACATGCACCCCCCAACTCACACTCCACTTCTTCATCAGCACCCCCCCCCCACTCACACTCCCCTTCTCCACCTGACCCCTCATACTCACACTCCCCTTCTCCACCTGCACCCCCCACTCACACCCCCCTTCTCCACCTGCACCCCCCACTCACACTCCACTTGTCCACCTGCAGCCCCACTCACACTCCCCTTATCCCCCTGCAACCCCCCCACTTACACACCCCTTCTCCACCTGCCTCCCCCACTAATAAAACTTTTCTCCACCTGCACCCTGCCACTCGCACTCCCCTTCTCCAACTGCACCCCCCAATCACACTCCCCATCTCCAACTGCAGCCCCACTCACACTCCCCTTCTCCACCTTCTCCCCCCACTCACACTCTCTTTTTCCACCTGCTGCCCCCACTCACACTCCCCCTTTCCACGTGCACCCCAACAACTCACACTCCCCTTCTCCACCTGCCCGCCCCCACTCCCACTCTCCTTCAACACCTGCACCCCCCCACACACAATCCCCTTCTCCAGCTGCTCCCCCCCACTCAAACTCTCCTTCTCCACATGCCCCTCCCACTCACACTCCCCTTCTCCACTTGCACTCCCCATTCACACTCCCCTACTCCACCTGCACCCCTCACTCACACTCCCCTTCTCCACCTGCCTTCCCCACTCACATTCCTTTTCTCCACCTGCACCACCTCACTCGCACTCCCCTTCTCCAATTGCAAGCCCCTCACTCAAACTTCCACTTCTCCACCTGCAACCTCCACTCACACTTCCCTTCTCTACCTGACCCCCCATAGTCACACTCTACTTCTCCACCAAACCCCCCACTCACACCCCCTTCTCCACCTGCACTATCCCACTCACACTCCACTTGTCCACCTGCAGCCCCACTCACACTCACCTTCTCCACCTGCACCCCCCCACTCACACTCTCCTTTTCCACCTGCTGCCCCCACTCACACTCCCCTTCACTACCTGCCCCCCCCGACTCACAGTCCCCTTCTCCACATGCACCCACCACTCTCACTCCCCTTCTCCACCTGCACCCCCCACTCACACTCCCCTTCTCTACCTGCACCACCCCACCCACACTCCCCATCTCCACCTGCAACCCCCCACTCACACTCCCCTTCTCCAACTGCACCCCCCAGTCACGCTCCCCATTTCCACCTGCACCCCCCACTCACGCTCCCCTTCTCCACCTGCCCTCCCCACTCAAACTCCCCTTCTCTCCCTGCACACCACACTCACATCACTTCTCCAATTGCAGCCCCACTCCCCCTCCCCTTCTCCACCTGATCCCTATACTCACACTCCCGTTCTCCACCTGCACCCCCCACTCACACTCCCCTTCTCCACCTGCACCCCCCACTCACACTCGCCTTCTCCACCTGCACCCCCTACTCACACTCCCCTTCTCCACCTGCACCCCCCACTCACACTCCCCTTCCCCACCTGCACCCCCCACTCACACTCACCTTCTCTCACTGCAGCCCCCTACTCACACTCACCTTTTCCACCTGCTGCCCCAACTCACACTCCCCTTCAACACTGCCCCCCCAACTCACATTCCCCTTCTCCACCTGCACCCCCCACTCACACTCCCCTTCTCCAGCTGCACCCCCCCACTCACACTCCTCTTCTCCAGCTCCACCCCACACTCAGACTCCCCTTCTCCACCTGCACCCCCCCACTCACACTCCCCTACTCCACCTGACCCCCAATACTGACACTCCCCTTCTCCACCTGCAGCCCCCACTCATACTCCACTTGTCCACCTGCACCCCCGCACTCACACTCCCCTTCTCCACCTGCACCCCACACTCAGACTCCCCTTCTCCACCTGCACCCCTCCCACTCACACTTCCCTTCTCCACCTGCAACCCCCCACTCACACTCCCCGTCTCCACCTGCACCCCCCCACTCACACTCCCCTTCTCCATCTGCACTCTCCACTCACACTCCCCTTCCCAACCTGCACCCACCCACTCACACTCCCCTTCTCCATCTGCACAGCCACTCACACTCCCCTTCCCCATCTGCACTCCCCACTCACACTCCCCTTCTCCACCTGCAGCCCCGCCACTAACACTCCCCCTCTCGACCTGCACCGACCCACTCACACTCCCCTTTTCTACCTGCCCCCCCCACTCACACTCCCCTTCTGCACCAGCATCACCCCATCACACTCCTCTTCTCCACGTGTGCTCCCTGCACTCACACTCCTCCTCTCCACCTGCAACCCCCCACTCACACTCCCTTTCTCCACCAGCACCCCCCACTCGCACTCCCTTTCTCCATCTGCACCCACCCACTCACACTCCTCTTCTCCATCTGCACCCACCCACTCACACTCCCTTTCTCCACCTGCACCCCATCTACTCACACTCCCCTTACCCACCTGCACCCCCCCACTCACACTCCCCTTTTCACCTGCACCCACCACTCACACCCCCATTCTCCGCCTGCACCCCCCACTCACACTCCCCTCTCCACCTGCACCCTCCCACTCACACTCCCTTTCTCCACCTGCACTCACCCACTCACAATCCCCTTCTCCACGTGCACCCCCCACTCACACTCCCCTTTTCCACGTGCACCCCCCACTCACACTCCCCTTCTCCACCTGCACCCCCCCACTCATACTCCCCTTCTCCACATGCATCCCCCCACGCACACTCCCCTTCTCCACCTGCACACCCCTACTCACACTCCCGTTCTCTACCTGCAGCCCCTCCACTAACACTCCCCCTCTCGACCTGCACCTACCCACTCACACTCCCCTTTTCCACCTGCCCCCCCCACTCACACTCCCCTTCTCCACCTGCCCCCCCCACTCACACTCCCCTTCTCCACTTGCACTCCCCATTCACACTCCCCTACTCCACCTGCACCCCTCACTCACACTCCCCTTCTCCACCTGCCTTCCCCACTCACATTCCTTTTCTCCACCTGCACCACCTCACTCGCACTCCCCTTCTCCAATTGCAAGCCCCTCACTCAAACTTCCACTTCTCCACCTGCAACCTCCACTCACACTTCCCTTCTCTACCTGACCCCCCATAGTCACACTCTACTTCTCCACCAAACCCCCCACTCACACCCCCTTCTCCACCTGCACTATCCCACTCACACTCCACTTGTCCACCTGCAGCCCCACTCACACTCACCTTCTCCACCTGCACCCCCCCACTCACACTCTCCTTTTCCACCTGCTGCCCCCACTCACACTCCCCTTCACTACCTGCCCCCCCGACTCACAGTCCCCTTCTCCACATGCACCCACCACTCTCACTCCCCTTCTCCACCTGCACCCCCCACTCACACTCCCCATCTCTACCTGCACCACCCCACCCACACTCCCCATCTCCACCTGCAACCCCCCACTCACACTCCCCTTCTCCAACTGCACCCCCCAGTCACGCTCCCCATTTCCACCTGCACCCCCCACTCACGCTCCCCTTCTCCACCTGCCCTCCCCACTCAAACTCCCCTTCTCTCCCTGCACACCACACTCACATCCCTTCTCCAATTGCAGCCCCACTCCCCCTCCCCTTCTCCACCTGATCCCTATACTCACACTCCCGTTCTCCACCTGCACCCCCCACTCACACTCCCCTTCTCCATCTGCACCCCCCACTCACACTCGCCTTCTCCACCTGCACCCCCTATTCACACTCCCCTTCTCCACCTGCACCCCCCACTCACACTCCCCTTCCCCACCTGCACCCCCCACTCACACTCCCCTTCTCCACCTGCACCCCCCACTCACACTCCCCTTCCCCACCTGCACCCCCCACTCACTCTCACCTTCTCTCACTGCAGCCCCCTACTCACACTCACCTTTTCCACCTGCTGCCCCAACTCAATTTCCCCTTCAACACTGTCCCCCCAACTCACATTCCCCTTCTCCACCTGCACCCCCTACTCACACTTCCCTTCTCCAGCTGCACCCCCCCACTCACACTCCTCTTCTCCAGCTGCACCCCACACTCAGACTCCCCTTTTCCACCTGCACCCCCCCACTCACACTCCCCTACTCCACCTGACCCCCAATACTGACACTCCCCTTCTCCACCTGCACCCCCCACTCATACTCCACTTGTCCACCTGCACCCCCCCACTCACACTCCCCTTCTCCACCTGCACCCCACACTCAGACTCCCCTTCTCCACCTGCACCCCTCCCACTCACACTTCCCTTCTCCACCTGCAACCCCCCACTCACACTACATCTTCTCCACCTGCACACCCCCACCCACATTCCCCTTCTCCATCTGCAACCCCTCCCCACTCACACTTCCTTTCTCTACCTGCACTCCCCTTCTCTACCTGCACCCCCCACTCACACTCCCCGTCTCCACCTGCACCCCCCCACTCACACTCCCCTTCTCCATCTGCACTCCCCACTCACACTCCCCTTCCCAACCTGCACCCACCCACTCACACTCCCCTTCTCCATCTGCACAGCCCACTCACACTCCCCTTCCCCATCTGCACCCCCCACTCACACTCCCCTTCTCCACCTGCAGCTCCGCCACTAACACTCCCCCTCTCGACCTGCACCGACCCACTCACACTCCCCTTTTCTACCTGCCCCCCCCACTCACACTCCCCTTCTGCACCAGCATCACCCCATCACACTCCTCTTCTCCACGTGCACTCCCTGCACTCACACTCCTCCTCTCCACCTGCAACCCCCGACTCACACTCCCTTTCTCCACCAGCACCCCCCACTCGCACTCCCTTTCTCCATCTGCACCCACCCACTCACACTCCTCTTCTCCATCTGCACCCACCCACTCACACTCCCTTTCTCCACCTGCACCCCATCTACTCACACTCCCCTTACCCACCTGCACCCCCCCACTCACACTCCCCTTTTCACCTGCACCCACCACTCACACCCCCCTCCTCCGCCTGCACCCCCCACTCACACTCCCCTCTCCACCTGCACCCCCCCACTCATACTCCCCTTCTCCACATGCACCCCCCCACGCACACTCCCCTTCTCCACCTGCACCCCCCTACTCACACTCCCCCTCTCCACGTGCACCCCAACAACTCACACTCCCCTTCTGCATCTGCACCCACCCACTCACACTCCCTTTCTCCACCTGCACTCACCCACTCACACTCCCCTTCTCCACGTGCACCCCCCACTCACACTCCCCTTTTCCACGTGCACCCCCCACTCACACTCCCCTTCTCCACCTGCACCCCCCCACTCATACTCCCCTTCTCCACATGCATCCCCCCACGCACACTCCCCTTCTCCACCTGCACACCCCTACTCACACTCCCCTTCTCTACCTGCAGCCCCTCCACTAACACTCCCCCTCTCGACCTGCACCTACCCACTCACACTCCCCTTTTCCACCTGCCCCCCCCACTCACACTCCCCTTCTCCACCTGCCTTCCCCACTCAAATTCCTTTTCTCCACCTGCACCCCCACTCACACTCCCCTTCTCCAACTGCAACCCCCTCACTCACACTCCCCTTCTCCCCCTGCAACCCCCCACTCACACACCCCTTCTCCACCTGCCTCCCCCACTAACAAAACTTTTCTCCACCTGCACCCTGCCACTCGCACTCCCCTTCTCCAGCTGCAAACCCCCCACACACGCTCCCCTTCTCCACCTGCCCCCCCCACCACTCACACTCCCCTTCTCCACCTGCCTCCCCCACTAACAAAACTTTTCTCCACCTGCACCCTCCCACTCACACTTTCCCTTCTCCACCTGCACACCCCCACTCACACTCCCCTTCTCCACTTGCATCCCCCACTCACCCTTCCACTTCTCCACCTGCACCCACCCACTCACACTCCCCATCTCCCCCTGCACCCCCCCACTCATACTCCCCTTCTCCACATGCATCCCCCCATGCACACTCCCTTTCTCCACCTGCACTCACCCACTCACACTCCCCTTCTCCACGTGCACCCCCCACTCACACTCCCCTTTTCCACGTGCACCCCCCACTCACACTCCCCTTCTCCACCTGCACCCACCCACTCATACTCCCCTTCTCCACATGCATCCCCCCACGCACACTCCCCTTCTCCACCTGCACACCCCTACTCACACTCCCCTTCTCTACCTGCAGCCCCTCCACTAACACTCCCCCTCTCGACCTGCACCTACCCACTCACACTCCCCTTTTCCACCTGCCCCCCCCACTCACACTCCCCTTCTCCACCTGCCTTCCCCACTCAAATTCCTTTTCTCCACCTGCACCCCCACTCACACTCCCCTTCTCCAACTGCAACACCCTCACTCACACTCCCCTTCTCCCCCTGCAACCCCCCACTCACACACCCCTTCTCCACCTGCCTCCCCCACTAACAAAACTTTTCTCCACCTGCACCCTGCCACTCGCACTCCCCTTCTCCAGCTGCAACCCCCCCACACACGCTCCCCTTCTCCACCTGCCCCCCCACCACTCACACTCCCCTTCTCCACCTGCCTCCCCCACTAACAAAACTTTTCTCCACCTGCACCCTCCCACTCACACTTTCCCTTCTCCACCTGCACACCCCCACTCACACTCCCCTTCTCCACTTGCACCCCCCACTCACCCTTCCACTTCTCCACCTGCACCCCCCCACTCACACTCCCCATCTCCCCCTGCCCCCCCCCACTCACACTCCCCATCTCCCCCTGCACCCCCCCACTCACACTCCCCTTCCCTCGCTGCACACCCCCTCACACTCCCCTTCTCGAAATGCGCCCCGCACTCCCCTCCGCTTCTCCACCTGCACCCCCCCACTCACACTCCCATTCTCCATCTGCACCCACCACTCACACTCCCCTTCTCCACCTGACCCCCCATTCCTAATCCCCTTCTCCACCTGCAACCCCCCACTCATACGCCCCTTCTCCACCTGACACCCCCCACTCACACTCCCCGTCTCCACCTGCAACCCCCCACTCACACGCCCCTTCTCTACCTGACCCCCCCACTCACTCTTCACCTTCTCCATCTGCACCCCCAGCTCACACTCCCCTTCTCCACCTGCAACCCCACACTCACACGCCCCTTCTTCACCTGATGCCCCCACTCACTCTCCCCCTCTCCACCTGACCCCCCATACTCACACTCCCCTTTTCTACCTGCACACCCCACTCACACTCCACTTGTCCATCTGCACCCCGCCTCACATTCCCCTTTTCTGCCTGCTGCCCCCACTCACACTCCCCTTCTCCACCTGCAGCGCCACTCACACTACCCTTCTCCGCCTGCTGCCCCCACTCACACTCCCCTTCTCTACCTGCCCCCCTCCACTCAGTCTCCACTTCTCCACCTGCCACCCCCACTCACACTCCCCTTCTCTACCTGCTCCCCAACCACTCACTCTCCCCTTCTTCACCTGCCCCCCCACTCACACCTCCCTACTCTACCTGCCCCCTCCACTCCCTCTCCCCTTCTCCACCTGCCCCCCTCCACTCACACTCCCATTCTCCTCCTGCACTGCCCCCACTCACACTCCCCTTCTCCACCTGCTCCCCGCCCATTCAAACTCCCCTTCTCCACCTGCATCCCCCCCTACACTCCCTTTACTCCATCTGCACCACCCCACTCACACTCCCCTTCTCCACCTGCAACACCCCCATTCACACTCCCCTTCCCCACCTGCCACCCCCCCACTCACACTCCCCTTCTCCACCTACACCCCCCCCCACCCACAGTCCCCTTCTCCACCTACACCACCCCCACACCCCCCATTCACACTCCCCATTTCCACCTGCGCTAACCCCTCCTCCCACCCGCTCTCTCCTTGTTAACCATCTGCCCAAGGGTCCACAATCTGATCCAGACCTCTATTCAGCTCAGTCCTGATATGTTTGTCCTGACGTCTTTTGGACTGGTGTGAAATCCCGCTAGCAGTGGTGGGATGTGGTGGTGTGCGTGTGGGGGGTGGGTGTGGTGGGAGTGAAAATTCTGGTTGGTTTTTCATTTGAATTCCGACAATGATATGCAAACAGTTTCCTGACTTCGTTTGGGCGGATTGGAGACTCACCGTTCTCCTGTCATGATTGTTGGGTCTGCACGTTCCCACTGTCATTTCCCCCTGTTGAGAAATGAATTTTTCAGCTCCTGCCATATTGTCCATCCCTGCCCGCCACGAACCCCACTACTGGTGGAAGTGGACGATTCTGCCCACTGTTTATAGTGTGATTACACACAATCACATTCTGGGGATTGCACATACACAAATTAGTGTCACTGCAAATGCATAGTTTATATTGTAATTACACACAAGCAGTTTACAGTGTGACTACAGACAAACAATCTACAATGTGATACACACTTTTTGTGGACTGCTTGTATAAGCAGTCCGATTACACTGGAAAATGGGAACAAGAGAATACTCAATAAACGGGAGGATATTGGGAGGGGTTGAGGAAGTGGGAGACCTTGGAGTGCATGTCCACAGGCCCCTGAAAGTGGCAGGACAGGTGGATAAGGTGGTAAAGAAAGCATATGGAATGCTTTCCTTTATTGGATGAGGTATAGAATACAAAAGCAGGGATGTAATGGTGGAACTGTATAAAATGCTGGTTAGGCCACAGCTGGAATTTTGTGTACAGTTCTGGTCATCACATTACAGGAAGGACAGAATTACTCTGGAGAGAGTGCAGAGGAGATTTACAAGAATGTTGCCAGGGCTTGAAAAATTGCAGCTATGTGGAAGGATTGGATAGCCTGGGGTTGTTTTCCTTGGAACAGAGGAGGCTGAGGGGTGACCTGATTGAGATGTACAAAATTATGACGGCCCTACATAGGGTAGACAGGAAAGACTTGTTTCCCCTGGCGGAGAGGTCACTTACTAGAGGGCATAGGTTTAAGGTGATTGGTAGAAAGATTAGAAAGGACGTTAGGAAAAACGTTTTCACCCAGAGGGTAGTGGGTGCCTGAAATTCGCTGCCTAGATCAGTGGGTGAGGCAGAAACCCTCAACTCATTTAAAAGGCACCTGGTTCTGCAGCTAAAGTGCTGCAACCTGCAAGGCTACAGACCAGGTGAGGAAGGTGGGATTAGAATGGGCAGCATTTTTAAATTTTTCTTTTGTGGCCAGTGAAACACAATGGGCTGAATGGCCTCTGATGGCCAGGAGCTCTCTAGTCCTTTTTTAAAATTCTTTCATGGGATGTGACCTCGCTGGCTGGGCCAGCATTTATTGTCCATCCTTAACTGTCCTTGAAAAGGTGGTGGTGAGCTGCCTTATGCAGCGGTTCAGGGAGGCAGCTCACCACCGCCTTTTCAAGGGCAATTAGGGATGGGCAGTAAATGCTGGCCTAGCCAACGAAGCCCACATCCCATGAGTGAATAAAAAAAGAAGAAATGCAGGAAGACGTTGGAACTTAAATCCATGCAACAGAGGTCCAGGTAAGATCAAGGGGTCCCAGGTTGGAGAGGGTGGGTAAGGGCTGGGAGTGATCTGGATCTCGGAGGGACGGAGGCCACTGAACCTTAAGGGGGTGGAGGAGGGGGGCTGCCCGACTTCAGAAGGGGCTTCTGATGGAGGTGCACACCTCCTTCCCGCCCAAGATATAACTCTGCTCTTTCTTCGGGCTTCCCCCACAGAAGTTCAATTCTCCCGCCAGCCTAAAATTTGAGGCAGGGCAGGAAATGGTCTTTCAGTGGCCAATTATTGGGACAAGGACCCATCTGAGGCCTTGCCCACCCCAGTGTAAAATCACAGGGTAGGTGCAAACCTGGAGAGAAATCCCTTCCTTCAATTTCACACTTCCCCCCACCTTAAAACCCACCGGTGGGGGAGCATAAAATTCTGGCCATTGAGTTTACCATGTGAAAACACACACATACGCAGTTTACAGGTTAATCACACATACAATTTACTGTGTGATCACTCGTATTATTTCCAGAGTGATTACACACACAAGAACACAGTTACAGTGTGTTCACAAACATAGTTAGTGTGATTACAAGGACACAGTTACATTATGATTACACATACACAGTTACAGTGTGATGACATACACATTAGTGTGATTACGCACACATTTGTTTATGAAGTGATTACACACAGTTTACAGAGTGCTAATGCACACAGATCAGTGTGTTAGTCTAACTGTTTACAGTGTGATTACACACACACGGTTTTCAGTGTAATTAGACACAGTTAGAGGGTGATGATATGCATACACTTGCATTGTGTTAACAGGGTATACAATTGATTGCACACAACCTTTTTATGAAGTATTACACACACACTTACTTCACACATACAATTTAAAGTGTGATTACACACAAGTTACAGCATTTGCAGAGTGATCAGACAGTTTACAGTGTGATTACACAAACATTTTAACACAAACACACACAGATTACAGTGTGGTTACACACATACAGTTTATAGTCTGATTTACAGACAGACTCTTTCTGGAGTGAAGTGGCTGGAATCTTCTGTTCTGGAGTCTCAGTTTGTTGGCGGGTGTGGAAGTGGGAATGATTTCCGCTGGGGGGGCCAGTGGGGGGGTGGGGTGGGATGACTGACCACGTGCAATTGTGTGCTGTTCAGCTCATTACATATGCATCTGCAAGGAGCACAGCGAATCTTGCAGCATGGCAGGCAAGAATTCGCCATTCCCAACGTTACTTCATGGCATCAAAGGTCTGGGCGCTGTAATCAAATAAATCCTGGACAGCCATCTACTCACTGCAGGCGAGGAGCATCAGTCTGGCTGTCATTCAGTATTCTCATGACACCAGTATGTCCCAGACCAGACAACGTGTGGCCCTGCGGTTCAGCAAAGCCTCCTGGGAGACTCTCCTCCAGGCCGACCAGGGAAGGCGGGAGGTGCTGTTTCTCTGCATGGCAGCAGGAGGCTCTCCCATCTGACCACAGTGGCCTGGACAGGAGAAATAGCCAGCAGTGCAGGAAGAGGATGAACGATCAGCTGCATTCCGCCAGGGTAAGTGGCTTCATCTACTCACTGCAAAGTGACACTCATAAGGGCATCAGGCAGTGTAAGTGTGCGAGGGCACAGGGATGTCAGACAGGAGTTTGGGTTATAGGACTCACCAGCAGATGGGACATGGGCACTGAATGTGTGCCAGCCACTTCATGCTGTCAATCTTCTGTTAGTTGCAGGACATCCTGCTTGTTAATCACTTACTGAGGAGGGCTCAGCAGCTGCCATAGACATGCATGCTCCTAGCACAGTGCTTTAATAAGGGAGCCTGCTTAGACTTCCATTAAGTCTTTTGTTTCTCCTTTCCAAGTAACAGCAAGAAAAGGGGGAGGAACAAGCCCCACATCTGAGGAGGATGCATCATCACAGTGTTCACCTGCACCCTCCATCAGTGCAGATACAGTCACCTCAGTGGGTGGGTAGGAGGGGATTTTAACTACTCCAATATTAACTGGGATAGTTTTATTATTAAAGGAATGGAGGGAACAGAATTCTTAAGGTGCATTCAGAACTTTTTTGGTCAGTATGTAGCAAGTCCAACAAGAGAGGGCACGGTTCTGGACTTAGTTTTAAGAAATGAAGGTGGGCAGGTAGTAGGAGTGACAGTGAGAGAGCATTTTGGTGATAGTGTTCATAATTCAGTTAGTTTTAACATAATTATGGAAAAGGACAAAGATAGAACAGGAGTTAAAGTTCTAAATTGGGGCAAGGCCGATTTTCCTAAGCTGAGGAGTGATTTAGCGAAAGTGGACTGGAAACAGCTAGTTGAAGGCAAATCAGTGTCAGAGCAGTGGGAGGCATTCAAAGGGTAGATTCAGGAGGTTCAGAGTAAACTTGTTCCCACAAAGAAAAAGGGTGGGCTGGCTAAATATAGAGCCCCCTGGATGCTAAGGAGCTTTCAGGGGAAGAAAAGACAGAAAAGGAAAGCTTATGTCAGACACTGAGAACTCAATACTACAGAAAGCTGAGAGGAGTATAGGAAGAAACCAGAAGTGAAATTAGGAAAGCAAAGAGAGGGCATAAAAGAACATTAGCAAGCAAAATGGGAGAAGCCATGTTAGTGTCTAATAGGTTCTGCTGATGGATGTTAAATGCCCAGTAGTTTGAGGTAATAAGGTGAACAGGTGTTGGGTATTGATTAGTTAATTATACTCAGAAGTGTATATAAAGAAGAGTTAGCCAGCACTGGGTGGGGATTGTGTTAGAGTGGAGAAGTAAATTCTGTGGTAAGCCATAAACGGTTTCCACTAAAGTATCCTGCACTGATATTTGGTAGCAGAAAATTGTTGCCTGAAAGTGAAGATTGGAGACTAAGATTTACTTTAGGCAGAAGGCTAGTATTGGAGTTAATTTATTTTTGAGAGAGGTCTGTAATTGGAGACTCTGGACAAAGATGTCTGAAAGCAGGTATAAGATGATAGGATATGATTTTCCACCACTGTTTTGTGACATGGAGCCTTATGATCAATGGAAAAATAAAGTTGATGTATGGACACAGGTTACATCTCTACTGAAAAGAAAGCAAGGGATAGCTTCCTGACAGGAGCAAGATCAGCTGCAAAGCATTCTTGGAACTAGATGCTCAGGAAGTGGCAATGAAGAAGATTTGGACATTCTCTTGGGATTCATGGATAAAATTTATATGAAAGGTGACATACTGAATGCCTATGAAGCTTGGTCGAGCTTTGATAAATTTAGAAAAATGCATAATTCTTTCGTAGAAGAATACATCATGGAGTTGAACCAACTTGGAAATTCCTAAATCCTTTATTGGGCTGTGCTTAGACATCGAACATGGATAGGCTCTTGGTTTTAACAGGAGTTAGATTCAAAGAGAAAGAAATGCTTATGGATCAAATTCCGAAGACTTTAAAAAAAAGTTCTGGGAAAGCATTCAGTTCTGGCTGCTTTTATGGCACAAATATCTCTTCAGCACTGACACCAAAGATGGAGAATACAACGCTAGCAGCATTTTGAGACCGTTCTAATATCAGGCCAAAACCTCTGTCCAAACAAAAGTACAAGGACAGAGACCCTTTTGGGAGCTATAACCAGTGGCAGGAGTTGGGCAATTATGGAAGGAGAATGAACCTCAGGGATAAACAAGGGGTCAACCGGTAAAATCAAAATACTGTGGATGCTGCAAATCTGAAATAAAAACAGAAAATGCTGGAAAAACGCAGCAGGTTGGACAGCATCTGTGGAGAGAGAAACAAAGTTAATGTTTCCAGTCCATATGACTGGCCAACAGTGCTTCAAATAAGACTCTAAGTATTATTATGCGCTGAGTTGCCCAAAAATGTAAAACTGGGTTCTTGAGACAACACACGAGATGGAAGGTATGGAATGCAAGGAGGACAATACTGATCAGTCAGAAGGAATTGTGTTGATCACCAGAAGGTTCAGTCCGGTAATGAGTGTCCCAGTTGCAGATTAATTCAGTTGCGCAGTTTTAGATAGTGGGTGTACGTCCATGGTATGTGGAGTGGACTGGCTAAAACATTATACGGATTCTTTAAGCAAGGAAGACCGAAGTAAAGTCAAAGAATATAACAGTTCTATTGTTTCAGTGATGATAACATATTGGAAACATTAAAAAGAATAGTAACTCCATGTAAAATAGCAGGGGTGAATCACTTTATCAGTACTGATGTTGTATCGAGTGAAACACCTATTATTAAGGAAGCCTTCAATGAAAAAGACCCAAATGAAATTGGACATGGAGCATTTGTTTTTGGCAGATCTGTAGAGTTGCAATTTACACAGTTGGGACATTATTGTATTCCTTTAAGGCCTATAATCACTAGACAGAATGCTAAAGAGGGATTAATGGCAGCTGGCAATAGGGATTTAAAGGAGAAGCAGTAAATTATTATCAAAGTACATTGTCAATTTGCAGATCCCTCTGGTGATATAGGTTGAATATTCTGTTAAACGATGCAGGGGTAATGGGTGTGGAATACACTAGACTTGTCGAAGATATTGTAGCAATGCACACAGCAGCAGAAAGTCCTTTTAGCAATGGTTTATGAGAGAGAAATCATGCCGTGATTGACGAAATGCTCTGAACGTTTTTAGCTGACCAACTGAATTGTAAATTGACAATTGCTCTAGTTTGGGCAATACATGCAAAAAACGCTCTAGAAGGTTGGGGGCTACAGCCCTATCAGTTAGTTAATGGCAGGAATCCAAAGATACCTTCAACAATATAGGATCATCCACTGGCTTTGGAGAGAATTACCATTGGCTCAGTTTTTGCAGAACATTTGAATGCTATGCATGCAGGGAGGAGAGCATTTATTAAGGGTGGGGGTTTCAGAAAAATCAGGAGAGCTTTGAAGTATTGAATCAGGGTGTCAGAAATTAATCTTAAGCTCATGGACATGGCTTGTTATAAAAGAGAAAGGCAGAAAGAATGGAGAGGCCCAGGAAAGGGTATATGATGACAAAACAATAATCTTGCAACATGGTAACCAAACTGTTAAGAGTATTCCACGTGGCTTACTGGCAGCGATTACACATTGACGGAACCTGAACAGAGGATGGAAACTGAAGATGCACCAGGCACTCCATACATGTATATGCTGGACTGGTATGAACAACAGGTTGTGACAGATAACAGGCTGAGAGTAGACCAAGTGATAGTGACGATCAAGATAGGGCCATTTCTTACAAAACCAATTACTGAAAGTTGGAACTAGGGTAGCATATATGCCAGAAGGGGCTAGTGAGTGGAGGGAATGCACCATTGTAGAAAGGGCAGGAAAGGCCACAGGGAAATTCAAAAACTGGCTGAACATACTGGACAGGAGGCAGGATATTAGATCTACAGATTAGCAGAGGAAGTGAAAATGTGGAAAGCCAGGAAATGTAACATAAGTTCAGTTGGTGGATGTACTCGTGACCACAGCCCAAGGAAAAGATCAAGAACTTGCAAAAGGAAGTCCAGTTGCAGGAAGGACAGATTGCGCAGTAATAATCCAGATACGGACAGGAGATCTAGCAGGGGACATAGTGTAATGAGCAAGAACCAAAGAACAGTGAGGAGCGACACAGAAAGTGGGAGCTCCAATGATAGAGAAGCTCTAGAGACTCCTCACAAGTTACATGGTTACTAACATGTTGACAGTTGGAGAGATTTTGGCGTGTACACAAAGGTGCCAGAGAAAGGACAGCCAGCGTTGTCTCATGGATGGAAATTCCAAATAAAGGATTCCAAATTAGAAGTCGGGCTTCTGGAGCTGGTAAGTTTATAGGTTTGGTCATGAGAGGGAGATATATTTTCAGCTTGCTCTCAGATTGAAAAGACCAAATTTGAAGAGTTAAAATAGAGCTGGAAGAGTTGCCTTGCTTGTCCAAACAGGTGGATCTCCAGTAATATTTTCACTGAGAAGGACAATTCTAGAATTAGAAGTTAATAGACTGAGAAAGGAAAAGAATGGAGGTAAACATTAGACAAGAATTGTTTTGGCCTGATTCTGGGAGAATTGAATGTCTACCTAAAGTACAGTGTCATGTATACTTTTTTTTGGTTTTGTTAAAAATGAGCAGGAGGTATTGTATTCTGTGGTTTAAAGTATAAGTTGCCTACAAAGATAATATTTAGTCAATAGATCTTTCAGTCTTTTGTTACAGTAAATGCCTTAAAATGTGAAATCTTGATGAGTCATTCTTTCAGCCATTAACTGGAAGTTCAACATTCTTTTTAAAAATTATTGCTCTCAATGGGGATTGTGAAGCCTGGCTGGGTAAATTGCAGATCCACTGACTTTTCAAAAATAATTGCTTTACTATGCTCCATGTCAAGTTTCATTTGTGCCTTTTTCATCAAAGGTTTACTCAGCATCATACCGATCTCATTAGAGACTACATTGGGAATTATAAAATGGATCACTCCAGCCATTTTACATATAATTACAACTCATTTTAGTGACCTCAATGTGTTGTCATCACCAAATCTAAAACAAATAGTAATTAGATATTCCATAACCTTGCATTGATCCTCACTACTTAATGCATGAAGGTAAGATTTCAAACTATCTGTTCCACATACTGTTCAAATGCAAACACTAGTACTGCACAGTTAAAGCAGGTGGTCACTAATACATTAAGCACAGGACTAAAATTCCTTATGACCAGTATATTTTCTTCAGGTTCATCATTATCTTTCTCATCTTTAGAATTCTCTGCATCATCTGTCATTTCAAGGACCCTACCTCTCCACTTTGGGCAGTTTGTGTGATACTTCTAGACAAGCCTTGAAGTGCTAAACTTGGACATTCTTGGAGTTAATTCATCTACAATTGTCATTCCAATTCTGTCTTCTGCTGTAATACACAGATCTTCTAATGGTGCTTTCAATCTCATTCTGCCTGTCTTTAATCCCTTCATTATATTGATGCCTGTATCCAGTATCTGGGCCATTTCAAAATCTGGCAATCATTGAGTCCTCCATTCTTTATGTCACCATGGAATGTCTCACAGGTTTCACAGAGGCTGGAGGAAATGACTTTACCCAGGCAGCAGACATCTGACCCAATAGGGTCTCCCTGTCCGAGAACTGAACACCAGTTGGAACCAGTAGCTGATCCATTTGAGGCACCCTAGCACAATCCAGCAATCTAAATGCGAACACTGATACAAAGCTCCCCAAGTTGAATTTCATCATTCTCTTATACAATCTATTAAAGCCCATTGTATATTTTTCCATAGTTTGGACATCTGTTTTCCCAAATCTATAAAGCCTGACCGTACCATTTAGGCATTTAACAAATCATCTTACTTGAAAATTTCACCCAAGAAGGTCTCCACCTTCATCACTATCCAACTGAGAGGCACCCACATCACAAAGTCCTTCTGATCTTGCAGCATCTAGGAACTGACAATGACAAGGCCATACCTTGCTTTGTCTTTGATAGGGGGAGGTGGTGGTATAGTGGTCGTGTAATTGGAGTAAGGATCTAGAGGTGCAAACTGATGTCCCGGGAACATGGGTTCAAATCCCACCATGGCAGCTGGTGGAATTTAAACTCAATTATTAAAATCTGGAATTAAAAGCTAGTCTTAGTAATGGTGACCATGAAACCATTGTTGATTGTTTAATGCACTTTAGGGAAGGAAATCTGTTGTCCTTACCTGGTCTGGCCTACATATGACTCCAGACCCACAGCAATGTGGTTGACTATGAAATGGCTTAAGTAAGCCAATCATTTGTAACATGGACTGCAGCAGCTCAAGAAGGTGGTTTACCACCACCACCATCTTCTCAAGGGCAATTAGGGATAGGCAATAAATGCTGGCCCAGCCAGCGATGCCCACATCCTGTGAATGAATAAAAAAAATAGGGACGTACCCCATCATCACAATACCCACTACATTTTTCCAATGGTCATATGGTTCAGACTTTAAGAACATGGTAAACATACCCTGATAATTTGTACTAGCTTTGTGCCATTTTCCACAATTTCCACTAGGATAGTAGTTTTTCTGTCTGAAAAATGTTTTCTTAGCTTCCAGTCTTCACCTACAGGCAATTTTCTTGTGATACAATGTCATATTCCAGAAAGCCAGTTTGTGAAAGATAGAACTGGAGCCAATCTTTACACGCTTTATGAACATTTATTTACAAGGTTTCAGATTTCAAGCAAGCACCCCTACTGCAGTTTCAGTCTGTTTCTAGTTCTGGAGGTACAAGTGAATTCCCAGTTAATCCCCACCACCTGCCTACAATTAAACACAATTGCTGTCCAACTAGCGAATGGTGGATATGCCTTCAGCTACCCTGGAATTCCAGGCTTGGCCTAAATAGCCAAGTGGTTATGGTACTGGGTTTGTAACCCCAAGATCAAGAGTTCAAATCTCACAATGGCAAACTATGAAACAATGTAACTTCATCTGAAACAGATGGAAACGGGTTTGTACTCGAAAGAGTTACCCTGGAATTCCGCTTGGCCTAAATAGCCAAGTGGTTATGGTACTGGGTTTGTAACCCTAAGATCAAGAGTTCAAATCTCACAATGGCAAATTATGAAACAATGTAACTTCATCTGAAACAGATGAAAATGGATTTATACTCGAAAGAGTTACCCTGGAATTCCCTAACCTTTCCACTTGTCTACCTCTCTCCTCCTTGAAATCATTGATAAAACTTTTGGTCATCTGTGCTGTTATCTATCTGTTGCTTGGTGTTGGGTTTTTTTGTGATGCACTTTGAGGCGTTTTATAATGTTAAAGATGCTATATAAATTTTCATTGGCTGTCCCCTCAATTTGAGGATGACATCTACTCAAAGTTGTGAGTTCTGGTATGGGTCTTCGTGTGACTGAACCGGCTGATTCTCAACCCACAGATCTTTGGGCACATGAGGCAGGACATCCCATGAGATAGTGGGATCCAGAATGCAGGTCCAGAGTGCAGGATTTGCTTCCTTTTCTTTCCTTCTCTGCTGCCGCTCTGCTTCATCACCAAGAAACCATTTTGAACAATTGTTAGCAAGCTCCTCCCAGTCATTAATGTCAATGCTGCTTCACTTCAAGAAGAGCTTCAGTGTCTTTGGAGCGATTTCTTTGTCCTCCCCGGAATGTGGGCCATTTATGAGTTCAGAAAACAGATCCTGGCGAGTGAGATTCTTTTTGGCCATCTGGACAGAGCATCCAGTCCATCATAATGTATTTCGCAGGAGTTTTCCCTGAATGATTGTTGAGCTGCCTTCAAGAAGGATGCTAGCATTTGTTCAATCGTCCACCCATTGAATCTAGAGGACTCAGTAGAGAAATTGCTGACGGAATTTCTCTAGTGCTCTTATTTGTTGCTGATACACAGTCCAGGTCTCACTGCAGTACAGCAGTGTGGTGAAGACAACTACTCTCAACATTAGGACTTTTGTTGATTTGCAGAGTTCTATAAATAGAAGCTGTTGTTATGGAAACCCAAGCTGTGAGTCAGTCCTCTACACTTTGAGAGTAGATCTTCAAAACTGTACATCCCTAACTGTGCAAAGTAGCCAGATTAATGAAGATTTGTCTAAAATATTTTGACAAATGGAATCCTTAACAGCAAAATACCAATTGACCGGTACTATAAGCATGTGATCATTTCAAATGTTGAACCTTGCTGTTCATGCTTTGACCTGCAATCCATTAGAATTGTTCCAACGCACTGACATTTGGCGTGGTCAATAAAATCATTTAGAAGACACATACGTTAAGAAACATCTCCAAAATGAGGACAATTTAGGCAGACATAATTCTTCACTTGTTTCTTCCCCCTTTCTGAATCTCTCAAGTTTTAAAACAGATGGTGCTTAATTGTTGAATAATTAAAAAAAATCATTTTTGCATGCATCTCTAACTGATGAATATTCGTGACCCTGCCTTATTTACAGTATCTCCAGAGTCTCAAATTCAGAGAATGGCTGTAACAGTATGCAGCTTGAATATTGCTCTTCACTCGTCTGACTCCCCATCACTGATTGAACCTCCCTTCCCCACAGTAGATGCTCTGACACCTCTTGGATTTGGAGCATCTTCAAACAATAAAAATCTATTCAGTTTACAAACATCATTTGCTAAAACACTGTTTCAGTGACCTCTACTCCGTAACAGTCAGGTAGTGATGTTCCTTGAAGCAGTTACCTCTCTCTAACAGTTACTTGTTTCTCACGGATCCTGTAGCAAATCTATTCTTCATGTGAGGTCAACTGTGAATGAAACAGCGCTCTCCATCTTTATATTGAAAGCAGCCCAATTTTACTCGGTTCAAAGAGTAACTTAATGTAGGTTTACATTATTAATGCAGCATCAGGGGAATATTTCTGGGTGATAGAAATCTGAGTAGCTGGCCTCCTTTTTATTCTTTCCTTGTAGTTATATTGATTTTCTGTCTCCGTAATGCACACATCTCAATCTACTGTGTAAGAAATACATGGAGAAGTTGACCCAAGAGATGGATTTGATAAATCTCACTGGGTGATCATCCAGAAACCTAAGTTACCATTTTGGCAGTTGTTACATGAAGGCTTTTGGGTTAACTGCACTTTTCAATGGCTTGGATGAAATCATTAACCGTTTGGTAACCAACAAACAACTTTTCTTCAAGGTAATTGTTATTGCTGGACATGTTTGAGGTATTTCATTGCTTGGTGTGTCAGAACAAGATGTTGCATTTCTATAATGTCTTAAAAAAAAGTGTAATTAGGCAGAACTGAAAATGAGTCAAAGAATATATTAGAATGATTATTAAAAGCTTGGACAGAGACATTGGTTTTAAAGGAGAAATAGGTGGAGATGTTTAGGGAGGGATGTCCAAAGTACTGGCTGAGATGACTAAAGGCAAGATCAATAAAAGTGTCATGAAACAGATGGAGGAACAAAACTCCAGAGGCCTTTAAAATGGCATATGTGACCTGATTCTACGATTCCTGCACCCATTCCCAGCCCTGGCAATTTTCTCCGGCACAGGATCAGGATGCGGGTAGTGAGCTCCTCACACTGCACTCCCGACCTAGCCTGTTCCATTTCACACACCCTGCATCCCCCAGCAGGGACAGCTTCCCAAGCACTCATGGTTCATAGCCCTTCAGAGGAGTTGTAAAACATAGGGCAGGATTTTGCCTTTAGCAGGGCTGCTCGGCGGGTGTGGGCGGGCTGTTGGGAAGCCGCTGGCCGTCTGCGATCGGCTCCGCACCTCGATTTCATGTGGGCGGGCCAATTAAGAGCCACCCAGCATGGATCAAGACGGGCAGCGCTGGAGGGAGAGCCGGGCCTGGGGTGCAGTTCATGCATGTGCGAGAAAGAGTGCTTTAATCTCCCTGAGGCACGGAGCTACCTCAGGGAGATGAAGCGCTGTTTAAAACAAAATAGAGGAGAATAAAAATATAATAAAACATTTCCCCTCGTGACTCAGTATCATGAGCTGGGACATGTTTTTAATTCAAAAATAAAGTTTTTTTTTCATGTTCATTTGCTTTAGGAAACCTCATCCCACCTGTGGAAGAGGTTTCCTAAAAAATGTTAAGGCCGTTTGGCCATTTCGCCTGCCTGCCAACTGGAAGGTTGGATGAGCAACGTAAATTTGAATTTAATTAGATTGTTAATGGCCTTACTAGGCGTTTTAATTATCGGCAGGCTCACAGCCAATTCTGGCACACCCGCCAAATGAAATATCACAAGACAGAGCGATGATGTCAAGACGCACACCTGACAACATCCCGCATCATTTTACACTCGGGCGTGTTGGACACGTGCCTGGATGCTGAGCGTAATATTCTGCCCACAGTCTGGACGCTGAAGCTTTTGAAAGTTACCTTTAAAGTTCTTACCCTTGCCCCTCCATGCTCATCAAGTCTCCTCTATGCCCCCATCGCCATCTCCAAACCCCCTTCATGCCCAGTCACCCAGAATGCACTATAGGACCAATGAGTCTTGAAATGCACTTAAAAAAAAACACCCATTCAAAAATTTCCTTTGAAAAAACTGCTGCTGTTACAACCCTATAAAAATGTCAATCAGACACAGCCATTATAGTATCAACATGAGAAGCTTTACCTCACTTTGCACCTCTTAATCTTGTCCAAATTAACAATGCAGACATTGAAAAAAAACAGATCAAAGAAAAAATAATTTATAATTTCATGAATATGTCAATCAATCAAAACAAATACTCCACTTCAGCCTATGTAAACTTGCTGAGCTAATCCATTAGCAAGTCTTGAAGTTTAGCCAAACATTCATAATGAGGACACCTTGGAACTGTAGTAACAGAAACATATGGCCAGACATCTATATCTGCAGCCCTTACCACCACAGTGAGAAACTGAAGAGCAAGAATCTGGGGAAGAGGAGACGGAAGTGGAGGAGCGGGAAGACGGAGGAACACTACAATGCAGACAGCCTCTTACTGCCCTGACTCTATGTGATGAAATCATTGAGTGATACCAATAACCTCAACTACACCTCCCCATTGAGCAACAGTCCCATACTCCTTACCTTTCCTCTATCACTGATCAGCACATCTTTTACACAACACAAAAATATAACTACCAGGAAATGCATTCTAATCTAATTTCATTTGTTAAATAATGCATACAAAATTAAACCAATCACACTTGTGCGTTCCTTTAGTCCCTGTCTTCCATGTACCTCCTGCTCCCATGAGCTGCATCCCCAGTGGCTGCAGCCTGGCTGGAATGCTGCTGACCTTCAATTGAGGAGACTGCAGGTAGCCTTGGAGAGTGTCCTTGAGCAGCTCTGGGCCTAGGAAGCCTGGCTTCAGACTGCACCATCTGAGCCTGGGCTGCTGCAGTTTGGGCTGGCTGACAGGCAACAGCAAGGACAGTGGTAACATGGCAAGGCGGGAGCAGGAATGCTGTTATCCAGAGAAAGGACAGTAGGTTCGTGCTCTGTGGAGTCACTACCACCCTCCTGGGGCAGCACCTCAGCAATCTTACTGGCTTGTTGGGGAATAGACGGGTGGGCTGCTGTGACCTCCTGGAGGCCATTTGAACAGGATATCCAGAACCACAATGACAGCAGTATGTGCTTTCACAGCCAGGAGTCTGGGATTCAAGGCTATAATTGGAGCTTCCACTACAGCACTCAGACCTTTGGAAGCTGTTTGTGCTGCAATGGAAGCTGTGATAATGGCCAATCAGATGCTGCATCATGGTGGGTTTCACAGATTTGCAGTTGGAGGTTATAACTCATCCTATGTTGGAAAGGACGGGCTCCAAGCTCTCCCTAAAGGCTGGTGCCAAGTTGGTGCTGGGCTCTGCCATGCTTCCTGATATTCAGTTCAGGCTTTCCACTGGAACAAGTATTGGTTGTGTGGACCCATCAATGGGTATGCCCTGTCCCACTGGCAGGACAGACCCACCAGCAGTGGTGGCACAGTGGTATACAGTCAGGATGAAAAGGTCTGGGAGCCCTTAACATTGACTCCAGACTTCACAAAGTCTCAAGGCATCAGGTCAAACATGGGCAAGGAAACCTCCAGTTGACTATTGCCCCACCCCACCCCCCTCAGTTGATGAATCAGTGCACCTCTATATTGAACACCATTTGGAGGAAGCACAGGGTGGCAAGGGCACAGAATGTACTCTGGGTGGGGGACTTCAATGTCCATCACCAAGAGTGGCTCAGTAGCACCACCACTGACCAAGCTGGCCGAATCCTGAAGGGCATAGTTACTAGGCTGGGGGTGGAATCGTCCCAGATTTGCACTAAGTGCGGTTGCAGGCGGGTAAATCGACATTCTACCCGCCGGCCGCAATGGCGGCTTTTCACCCCGTATTGCCCCAAACTGACCATATTAATTTTCATTCCTAGGAAACAAGCCATTTCAGTGGTGGGCGGGCTCTCATTTGCCTGCCCGCAAATGCACCTCTCAGTGCTTCCAACCCAGGACTGCCGCAAAAGACAAAAAACTCAGCCCCTCACTTCAGTGATGTGACCCTCAAGTGCCTTTTGAATACTGTGGAGGCTCGCTGTGATGTCCCCAACCCAACTCTGACCGCAGGATGGGCAGCAGCATCACCAATCCAGCACGGGAGGCAATGGCAACGGTGGTCAGCGCCAATGCCCTGCAAAAGAGAACAGCCACCCAGTGCCATTGCAGGATGAATGGTCTCATCTGTTCCGCAAGGGTAACTCATTCTTCTCATCACTTTCAATTCACACACTCACAAACCCATCACACATCCACAGGGATCTCACACCTCAAGGGACAACACCATGAACTCTCACACACATCCTCACATCTTTCTCAGGCTCATATCCTTTTGAGCTCACATCCTCATTCTGTCCATGGCTCCGCTCACCATACAAACATTCCATGCAGTGCCATGTGTCCTGTTCATACTCTCCATCTGTTTTCATGCAGGAGAAGCTGGCTCACATCAGCAGGCAGAGGTGCCAGACCTCTAATGCATCACATTAGGCCCAGCACTCACTTTGAGGAACGTGCCATCGCACTGACTGGTGAGCACGTGGACCCTCATGAGGATCCTGCACCACATCATCCCTTTCTCAAGGCAACTGTGAGTGCTCTCCCTCCTGCTTTTGACTCTGCTGCCATGCACTAATTATCTCTACTTTGGTTCACAAGGAGCTCTGCCAAGTGACCAACACTCTCAGCCAGCCAGTCCCTCAGCTCCAGCCGGGTCCTCATCTCCAGCCAAGAGGACACCTCCTCCATTGGAGAGCTGGAAATAAGTAGCTTGGAAGTCCTGTTACAGCGCTTATCCACACCCTGCACCAGTGCAGAGTCACACTTCAGTGGGACCTAGATCTAGAGCAGACTCGGGTTCACAATCTGGTGGTCACCACATGGACACATGTCCACAGCAGCAGGAAGCAGGTTCGTGTGAGCTATATAACACTCGGAGGACTGCTGGGGAAGAGGCACCTGTGACGTCCGAGTCAGGTGATGAGCCTCTGGATTCTGCCTTCCAACTCATCATGAAGAGTCAGCAGAAGGCTGGGGAACATCACGCAGAGCTGTTGGAAGCCTTCAACAGTGTGGCACACAATTTGGAGGAGTTGATCCTCCTGCTCTCTGATGAACTGGTGCCCACATGTGTGTGTATGGAGGTCTCCATGGGGAGGATGGCAGATGGCATGGAGACCCTGGTCCAACAGAATGCAGAGATGTGTGCAAACCTGCACTCCACTGCGGTAACCATGGGTGAGTCCTTGCAGTGGCAACGCGAGAGGGAAGCGGGGCACTTCGACGTGCCTCCAGGTGCTCCTTCCCCTCAAGGAGTCAGGCCGGGGCCCTTGGGTACACAAAGGGAGGAGGAGTGGCAGCTGGACACCCCTGGGTCATCCATTCAGGAATCTCAGAGGCTGTTCTCTCCCTCTGAGTCCCCTTTGCCTGTGAGCTCCTCAACCTCGTCCTCTGTCACTTCAGAGGGAGCAGCTGGCCCATGAGTGATTCTGGAAGGAGAAGTATGTGTGTGGCAGGACCTTTTGGAGTCTCGTCCGAGCACTCTTCCACACACACAGACCCTTCACATAATATACTCACCTTAATGTCTTGAGCATTTTGAATGATGCCTGCTGGGGTTTGCTTTCAGTTGACCATCTGAGCTGACTTGCATCTCCGCCCACACACTGACCTCACTCCCATGCAGCACCTGATCTCACCCACCACGACTCTCATGTCACTTTTGATTTAGGCAGCATGGTCTGGATTTCCTTTTTCATCAGCTCCCTTCTGTAACCTAGCAGTCACAACCTTTTCCTTCGGGAATGTCCAGGTGAACATGTAGGTTCCCTTCCTTTCCGAAAATCCCACCTGCATCCACAGGCACCTCCCTGACCTCCTCCTTCCCACCCCTAGGATCTGTGTCTGCCTCCAAGTCCCCACCAACCACCCTCACCGTCCCTTCTATTGACACTGTCTCACCCTCACCCTCCCACCCTACTGCCTCACTTTGCCCTTGGTCATTTTCTCCATTCCCTCGTTCCACACCCACCCTCAGTTCCATGCCCGGGAGGCAGTCAGGGACGCATTACAGCCCTCCCTTGCTCATTCACCTGGACATTCACCACCCCCCCCCAACCCAACACTTGGTCCTCCCCCCTGGACTCCACCCCCCGTTTCCCCCTTCCTGACTCCTTCAGACACCCTTACTTCTTCCTCCAGCCTCTCCACACTCCTTCCCCCCCCAAACCCCTTCTCTTACACCTTCCAGGCCCCCCTTATACGTACCTCCCCAGTTGCTGTCTTCTCCCGTTACCCTCTCCTCACCCGTACTTCCTCCCCCCCAACCTGCCCCATCCCAACACCTTAATTTCCCCCCTCCCAATCTCACCCCATCCCAACACCTTCATTTCCCCCCTCCCAATCTCACCCCATCCCAACACCTTCCTTCCCCCCTCCCAATCTCACCTCAGCCCAACACCTGCTTTTCCCCCCTCCCAACCTCATCCCATCCCGACACCTTCATTTCCCCTCTCCCATCCTCACCCCATCCCGACACCTTCATTCCCCCTCTCCCATCCTCACCCATCCTGACACCTCTTCCTCTCCCAGTTAATCCTAGATCTTCTGACTCCCACCCCCTGGTACATCTTTCTCTCCCAAACACAGCTGGACCTTCCTCTCCACCCCCTTGACCATCATCTGTTGTGAGCAGACCCTCAACGGTGACTTTCCAACTTCTGTGAGCTGCTTCATGGCAGAGCCATATCCATGAGAATGGCTCATATGATGAGGATGTTACTGCAGGGTCCCATTGCTTTTGGGCTCCAGCATCTTCTGCTCCTCGGATGGTCAGGATGTGAGCAAGGCCCTGGCAGTAAGTCCTGACTTCTGCACATCACACTTGTCAAGACATGTTCTGCGCCGGCATGCAATCACACCAATGTGGACAGATGAGCCAGTGGTCGGGGGCAGGGGGGATGAGTCTGGCGGGCTGGCCCTATAATGACATGCAGACATATTACAATGAGGTTCACGGCATATTGAAACCGATTTTTGGCCTTCACACCATATTGGGTGCTCATAATGCCCAGCACACCCGATGCCAGCGGCATGGATGATTCCGCCCTGGGTCTGCGGTGAAGAAATCAATAAGAGGGAAAAACCAATCTACCTGTTGCAAATGCATCTTACCATGACAGTATTGGTAGGAACTGTGCATCCAGTCCTGGTGCACAAAGATAATGCTCCAACAGCCCACTAGGTAAAAGCACTGCCTCCTATAATGACCAATGACCAGAAAGGCCCAGATTTATTCTCCACTTTGTTCTCACCTGACTGTCATTAGAATACTCGTGTTGGCCTCAGTAAACTGAAGTTAAGGAGAGTAAAAATGAGCCCAGCTTCCTGCTCCTGATGCATTGGAGCTCTACTGGAAAGGATGTGTTTGCTCATTGGGTGACAATACAATGCTGCTTCATGCTGCTGCCTTTCACATTTAGACCTTAGCTGCACAACATGTAGAACAATTGCCTTGGGAAGCTCCATCATTCCTGTTGAATGATTTACCATGGAAGTGTGGAAATTTATAATATAAATTAACAAAAGAAAAATCAAATAATACTTTTAACAGTTTTATTTCTACATGAATGCAATAAAAGAGATTAACACAAGGCTGCCCTGAAATCCCAGCCCAACAATGCAGCATTTCCAAAAATTGAAGTCAGAGTCAACTTTCTCCCACAGGAAGCAATTCCCTGGAGTTCTCACAGAGTGAGTTTGTTTTGCATTTCTCCTCATGTAAATTAAGAATTTATATTGAATTTTTAAACTTCAATTCAGTCATTAATTATTCAGTTACATGGAAATGAATTTCTTTAAAAATACACTTAATTTGCATAATACATGTTTGAAATATTTTTAGTGTTTTATTTCTAAAAGAATTAACTATGTGAAAATTGCAATGTGAGACTTTCAGAGTGAGGTCAGACAATGAATTAGTTCCTTGTCCCACACGTTTACACACATTCAATCTTAATTCACTGGATACCTCAATTAATTTTCTGATTATCGGATACCCTAATAACTTCCTGGGGAATTTGGGATACAGAGTTGTACAAGTGGATACAAGCTTGGCTTGTATCTCTTGTCTGTGCTGAGGTAGCTACTGCTGTGCATAAAATACGCTGCATTAGGAGACACATAATCAAGTGCATTGGGAGAATGGACTGGGATGTGGAAGAAAGGCTGAGAAGAGACCATGTACATTGAATAGCACAATTTTAAAGGGGATGCAGGAACAAAGAAATTTGGGGGGGATCAGATACATAAATCTTTCAAGGAATGCCAGGACAATTTAAGAAGGTGCTTAAAAATGTTTATGGGATCACCAGCTTTATAAATAGCTGTATAGAGTACAAATTCAAGGAATTAATGATAAACCCCATAAAACACTGGTTAGGCATCAGCTAGAGTATTGAATCCAATTCTGAGCACCTCACTTTAGGAAGAATGTCAATGCCTTGGAAAGGATGAAAAGATGATTTACTGAAGCTCAGCTACGTGGAGAGGTGAGAAAGCTGAGATTGTTCTCTTTAGAGCAGAAAGGATGAAGGGGCATCGAATAAGAGTGCTCGAAATCGTGAGGAGTTTGGATAGGATAGATGGGGAGAAACTTCTTCCAGTGACAGAAGTGTTGGTAAGAAGGGGACACAGAATTGAGGTGATTGGCAATAAAAACAGTTTTGTGGAGAGTTGTTCTGGTCTGAGTGCACAACCCAAAAGGGTGGTGGAAGCAGATTCAACAGGAACTTTCAAGAGAAAATTGGATAAATATTGAAGGGGGAAAATTTGCAGCGGTACTGGAAAGAGCAGGGGAGTGAGGCTTATTGGATAGCTCTCTCTGAGAATGGCACGAGGCACGATGGGGCGAATGGCTTTTTTTAATTCATTCATGGGATGTGGGAGTTGCTGGCTAGGCCAGTACTTGTTGCCCATCCCTAATTGCCCTTGAGTAGCTGCTGATGAGCCGCATTCTTAAACGGCTGCAGTCCATGTGGTGTAGGTATACCCACAGTGCTGTTAATGAGGGAGTTCCAGGATTTTGATCCAGCGACAGTGAAGGAACGGTGATATATTTCCAAGTCAGGATGATGTGTGATTTAGAGGGGAACTTGCAGGTGGTGGTGTTCCCATGTATCTGCTGCCCATGTCCTCCTAGATGGTAGTGGTCGTGGGTTTGGAAGGTGCTGTCAAAGGAGGCTTGGTGACTTGCTGCAGTGCATCTTGTAGATGATACACACTGCTGCTACTGTTTGTCAGTGGTGGAGGGAGTGAATGTTAAAGGTGGTGGATGGGTTTCCAATCAAGTGGGATGCTTTCTTCTGGATGGTGTTGAGCTTCTTGAGAATTGTTGGAGCTGCACTCATCCAGGCAAATGGGGAGTATTCCATCAATGCTCCTGACTTGTGCTTTGTAGATGGTGGCCAGGCTTTGGGGAGTCAGGAGGTGAGTTACTCATCGCAGAATTCTTCGCCTCTGACCTGACAGTATTTATGTGGCTGGTCCGGTTCAGTTTCTGGAATACCCACCCTTCTATCTCGTCTTCCTCTCTTAAGACATCCCTTAAAACCTACTTCTTTGACCGAGCTTTTAGCATCTGATCTAATACCTTCTTATATGAATTCCTTGTTTAATAATGCTCCTGTGAAGCACCTTGTTAATGAAGTTAAAGGTATTATATCAATTTAAGTTGTCATTATTGTCACTGTTGTCTCCCAAATTCATCGAATCAGAGAATCATTACAGTGCAAAAGAAGGTCATTTGGCCCATTGTGTCCATGTTGGCTCTCCCAAGGAGCAATTCACGTTCTGCCACTCCCATGGCCTCTCTCTACATCCCTGCACATTCCTCCTTTTAAGATATTTAGAAAATGTAGAAAACTTTAGGGCACAGAAAGAGCCACTTGGCCATTGTGTCTGCACCGACTGAAAAACGAGCCACCCAGCCTAATTCCACTTTCCAGCATTTGACCCATAGCTAATAAGTTCCAGACACCCACAACCCTCTGGGTGAAAAAGTTTTTCCTCATCTCCCCTCTAATCTTCTTAGCAATCATTTTAACTCTATGCCCCCAGTCACTGGCTTCTCTGCTAAAGTAAAAAGGCCTTTCCCATCCACTCTATCCAGGCCACTCACAACTTTATACATCTCAATATAATCTCCCTTCAGCCTCCTCTGTTCCAAGGAGAACAACCTGAGTCTATCCAATCTTTCCTCACAGCTGCAATTTTCCAGTTCTGGCAACATCCTTGTAAATCCCTCTACCCTCTCTAGTGCAATTACACCCTTCCTGTAATGAGGTGGCCAAAACTGCACACAGAACTCAAGTTGTGACCAAACAAATGTTTTGTAGTTCCAGCATAACCTCCCTGTCTCATACTTTATAGGCAGAACTTTGCTGTGGTCGGGCGGGCTTGGCGAGGGCAAGTGGGGGAGTTCGGGAATGCGACTGCTGCCTGCGATCGGGCCGCGATTGCGATTTCATGCTGGCAGGTCAGTTAAGACCTGCCCAGCGCGAAGCGATTGCTGCAGCACTCAGTGCTGCCTGTATGGCAGGGGGAAGTAGGAAGGGGAGCGTGCAAATTCGCGCATGCACGCGGGTGCGCACAGGTAAAGCTTCCTAAGGCACAGAGCTGCCTCAGGGAGATGAAGAGTTTTGAAAATGAAAAATAAAGAATTGTAAAATGTTAAAAAAAACATGTCCCTTCATTTGACTGTGTCACATGATCAGGGACATGTTATGAATGAAATGATAAAATTGATATTTTATTTTTATTTGCTGTTGGAAACCTCATCCCACCCATGGATGAGGTATCCTAAAAAATCCAAAGGCCACTTGGCCTTTTCGCCTGCCCGCCAACCGTAAGGTGGGTTGGGCAGCAAAAAATTACATTTAATTGTGACTTTAATAGGCCTGTTAATTGTTGGTGGGTGCAATTGAAATATCGCATGAGTGCATGGTGACTTCGGGATGCTTGCCTGATGTCATCGCGCCTCATTTTACACTTTTCAGGTTGGGCGCGTGCCCGCCTCGGCCAATAAAGGATTTTAGAATTTATTTTTTCATGGGATGTGGATGTCGTTGGCAAGGCCAGCATTTGTTGCCCATCTCTAATTGCCCTTAAACTGAGTGGCTTGCTAGGCCATTTCAGAGGGCAGTTAAGAGTCAACCACATTGGTAGAGTCACTTCTCCCCTTTCCCCAAGCAAGCCTTAACCCTGCAGCCATTGAAAAGCCGCCCCCACCTTACAGCTAGTCTGGTAGGTAGAGACCCCTGCCCATGAGCCCCCCGAGGCACTGCCTGCGAAGCCTGGTGCTGATGACCGCGAGTGCTGCCCAAAGAAAGGCAAACAAACCTCAAAGTGCTGAGCGAAGTGAAGCTTGCCTGGTGCACGTTGCTTATGTTCAGTTCTGAAACACGTCGACGTGCCTGGATGATCCAGTGTAAGGGTATGATTCTAATGAGCAGGGCTTATAATGAGATGCTAAGGTATTGAAATTAGGTTCCCACCGTGCAGCAGCAGCAATTGCGGCCCACCACTGACGGGTGGAGTGGATGATCACAAACTGGTTTCATGACAGCATGAAACCGATTTTTGGCCCTCTGACCATATTGTCCCCCCCTCCCGCTATGACGCCTAATGCCAGCGGAGCCAGAAAACTCTGCCCCAGGTTTATATTCCAGGTTTATTAATTGAGCTTAAATTCACCAGCTGCCATGGTGTGATTTGAACCCATAACCCCAGAGTTTAGCCTCTAGTCCAATGACATTACCACTGGTCACCATTTCCTCCCAACTTTTCTGTAACTCCATGTTTGAATCCCTCCAATCAGGTTTTTGCCCCACAACATTACCGAAACAGCTCTTATCAAAGCACAATGACATTCTATGTGACTGTGACAAAGGTAAATGTTCCTTCCTCATCCATCTTGACCCATCTTTAAGCTTTGACACAGTTGACCACACCGTCATCCTCAAACACCTCTCCACTGTTGTCCAACTGGGTGGGACAGCTCTCACCTGCTTCCATATTTATCGACTTAATCGGAACGAAAGAATCACCTGTATTGACCGTTCTTCCTGCTCCTATACTTTTAACTCGGGTGTGCCCCAGTGATCTATCCTTGGCTTTTTTTATTTCTCATATACATATTGCCCATTGGTGAAATCATCCAGAAGCAGTGTTAATTTTCAGACCCAGTCTGATGCACCCAGCTTTACCTCACCACCATCTCTCACAACCTCTCCACCATCTCTGAATTATCAGACTGTTTATTATTATCAGAGGTCGTGTCTCACTAACTTGATCAAGTTTTTTGAGGAAGTGACAATGATGATTGACAATGGAAGGGCAGTGGATGTTATCTACATGGATTTCAGTAAGGCCTTTGACAAGGTCCCTCATGGCAGACTAGTACAGAAGGTAAAGTCGCATGGGATCAGAGGTGAGCTGGCAAGATGGATACAGAATTGGCTTGGTCATGGAAGACAGAGGGTAGCAGTGGAAGGGTGCTTTTCTGAATGGAGAGCTGTGACTAGTGGTGTTCTGCAGGGATCAGTGCTGGGACCTTTGCTGTTTGTAGCATACATAAATGATTTGGAGGAAAATGTAACTGGGCTAATTAGTAAGTTTACAGACGACACTAAGGTTGGAGGAGTTGCAGATAATGAAGAGGATTGTCAAAGGATACAATGGGATATAGATCGGTTGGAGACTTGGGCGGAGAAATGGCAGATGGAGTTTAATCCGGACAAATGCGAGGCAATGCGTTTTGGAAGGTCTAATACAGTTAGGAATTATACAGTAAATGGCAGAACCCTTAAGTGCATCGATGGGCAGCGGGATCTGGGTGTACAGGTCCACAGGTTACTGAAAGTGGCAACGCAGATGGATAAGGTAGTCAGGAAGGCATATGGCATGCTTGCCTTCATTGGCAGGGGTATTGAGTATAAAAGCTGGGAAGTCATGCTGCAGCTGTATAGAACCTTGGTTAGGCCACACTTGGAATATTGTGTGCAATTTTGGTCGCCACATTACCAGAAGGATATGGAGGTATTGGAGAGGGTGCAGAGGAGGTTTACCAGGATGTTGCTTGGTATGGAGGTTATTATCTATGAGGAGAGGTTGGAGAAACTCGGATTGTTCTCACTAGAGTGACGGAGATTGAGGGGCGACTTGATGTAAGTTTACAAAATTATGAGTGGCATGGACAGAGTAGATAGTCAGAAGCTTTTTCCCAGGGTGGAAGAGTCAATTACTAGGGGACATAGATTTAAGGTGAGAGGAGAAAACTTTAGAAGAGATGTGCGGGGCAAGTTTTTTACGCAGAGGGTAGTGAGTGTCTGAAATTTGCTGCCAGTGGAGGTGGTGGAAGCAGGTACGATAGTGGTGTTTAAGAGGCAGCTTGACAAATACATGAATAGGATGGGAATAGAGGGATCCGGACCCCGGAAGTGCAAAATGTTTTAGTTTGACAGGCAATATGATCGTCGCAGGCTTGGAGGGCCGAAGGGCCTGTTCCTGTGCTGTACTTTTCTTTGTTCTTCCTTTGTTCTTTGTTTGTCCAACATCCAGTATGTGTTCCCCCATTAGCGGATGGCATAAGGACTAGGGGACACAGGTTAAAGGTTTTGGGAAAGAGATAGAGGGGGGATGTGAGGAAGAACATTTTTACGCAGTGAGTGGTGATGAGCTGGAACTCACAGAATCATAGAATCACACAGTGCAGAAGAGGTCCTTCGGCCCATTGAGTCTGCACCGACACTTGAGATCCCATTTACCAACACTAGGCCCATAGCCTTGAATGCTATGCCGTGCCAAGTGCTCATCCAGATACTTTTTAAAGGATGTGAGGCAGTGTAAGGGTATGATTCTAATGAGCAGGGCTTATAATGAGATGCTAAAGTATTGAAATTAGGTTCCCACCATCCTCCCAGGCAGCACATTCCAGACTGTTACCACCCTCTGGGTAAAAAGGTTTTCCCTCAAGTCCCCCCTAAACTTCCTGCCCTTCACCTTGAACTTATGTCCCCTCGTGACTGACCCTTCAACTATGGGGAACAGATGCTCCCTATCCACCCTCTCCATGCCCCTCATAATCTTGTACAGCTCGATCAGGTCGCCTCTCAGTCTTCTCTGCTCCAACGAAAACAACCCAAGTCTATCCAACCTCTCTTCATAACTTAAATGTTTCATCCCAGGCAAAATCCTGGTGAATCTTTGTGTCATCCACAAACTTACTAATCCTACCCCCGCACATAGTCATCTATGTCGTTTATATAAATGACGAATAATAGGGGACCCAGAACAGATCCCTGTGGTATGCCACTGGACACTGGCTCACTGCCCATGAGGTCGATGGAAGAGAAACAATCAATGATTTCAAAAGAAAATTGGGTGAGCACCTGAAGGGAATAAACCTGCAGGGTTACAGGGATAGAGCAGGGGAATGGGACTGACGGATTGCTCCACAGAGAGCCTGCATGGACTTGATGGGTTGAATGGCCTCCTCTGTGCCATGAAGACTTCATGACTTTATGGATGAGCAGACATTTTCTCCAATTAAATATTGGGAAGCCATTGGCCAGAATTTTCCGGCCCCATTGGTGTCGAACTTCATGGCAGGTGGGGGGAGAGCAGTATGTCAAGAAGGCCAAAAATCAGTTTTGCGCTGGTATGAAAGCACAGTGGGATCATCCATTGGTGTCTGCCATGGCGGAACACCAATCCCACTGGAGACTGGCACGAACCCGATAATGGGAAGCAAAGTAAGGCCTGATCGGAATTGTTCCCCCCAGATTTACTATTATGCCGGTGGGAAAACACACTGGCCCAGAACATATCTGGACAAGTCTGATATGCAAAAGTCAAGACTTACTGTTAGGGCCTTGCTCAGATCGCGGACATCTGAGGAGCAGAAGCTGCTGGAGCCCTACAGCTACTGGGCCCTGGAGGAACACGCTGGGTGGATTCTCATGGACATAGCACCACCATGAAGCAGCTCACGGAAGTTGGGAGGTCTCCGGCGATGATCCAGATGTGTTTCGGAACATCACGTTCTTGGCCACAGGCTGCTACGGATATTCGGCAATGGGGGGAGGGGAAGGTCTAGGTGTGAGCAAAAGAGGAAGGTATACCGGAGTGAGGTTGGGAGTGAGGGGGAGAAAGGCGTCAGGAGGTGGTGAGGTTGGGAGGGAAAGAAGAAGGCTGGGGGGGAGAAGTGTGTAATGGGGGAGAATGTGATATGTGGGGAGGTAGGTGTAAGGGGGGAGGAAGGTGTAAAGGAAGGAGTTTGGGGGGGTGGTGGGTGGAGAAGGTGTCTGATGGGAGGAGGGAGTTCAGAGGGGGGAAAGTGTCCTGGGGAGGAGGGAGTTTGGAGGGGGGATGGTGTCTGGGAGGAGGAGGGAGTTTGGAGGGGGGATGGTGTCTGGTGGAGAGGAGGGAGCTTGGAGGGGGGAAAGTGTCCTGGGGTGGAGGGAGTTTGGAGGGGGGATGGTGTCTGGAGGGAGGAGGGAGTTTGGAGAGGGGAAAGTGTCCTGGGGGAGGAGGGAGTTCAGAGGGGCAATGGTGTCTGGGGGAATGGGGGGGAGGGAGTAAGGGTGGAGGAGGGAGTAAGGGGGAGGGGATATCCAGGTGAATGTGCAAGGGAGGAGTCTGTGAAGTCAATGACTGCCTCCTGGGGAGCGAACTGAGGGTGGGTGTGATAGGAAGGAATTGTGAGTATGAGAGGGGGCAGAGGGAGCTGGTAGTGTGGGAGGCTGAGGGCATGATGGTCACGTTAGAAGGGATGGTGAGGATAGTTGGTGAGGACTCAGCAGACACGGACCCCGGGGATGAGAAGGAGGAGGATAGGGAGGTCAATGTGGATGAGGTTGGGATTCTCAGGAAGGTAGGGAATGTTCACCTGGACATCCTGGAAAGGAACCGGTTCGGGTTGGTAGGTGGCAGTGGGGAGGTGGCAGGTGATGCTGCGGGGGGGGGGTTCAGCAGTAATGGGGGAAAGGACATGGGTGACTGGGGGAGGGGAAAGGACGGGGGAGCTGATCAAAAACTTGGCTACGGCCATCGATGTCGAAATCGAAAGTGAGTGGAGCCTCATGTGGGACGGGCACAGGGACTGTGATCAGTGGGTGGGTGGAGATGCAGCTCAGATGGACAACTGAACGAGAACCCCAGCAGGCAGCATTGAAAATGCTCAGTACATTAAGATGAGTGTAATGCAGGAAGGATCCACGTGTGTGGGAGAGTAATTGCACGAGGCTCCAAAAGCCCTGCCAAACAGACACCCCTCCCTTCAGAATCACCCGTGGGCCAGCTGAACTGCTAGTGGGAATGGGTGGGGGGGGGTGGGGGGGTGCTGTAGGGGGAGGACTCATGAAGCCAGTCAATGAAGCTGAAAGACACCATTACACATTATTCAATGAGAGTAAGTATATTTTCAGATTATTAAGTAACAAATTGTGTTCACCCGTGCAGCCATTTGTGATCAGAAATTCTTACATTTTGTAGGCCTTAGACTTCTAGGTGCTGCCCTGACATCTGCAGCAGGGCTGGAGACAGCCTGTGCAATGGTTGGCCCTGTTCCCTCTGATGTTTTGATGTGGGTCCTCTGGAGAGCTGAGTCCTTGGGGGCCCCGGCTTACTTTGGCTGTCCTCCTGTGGGCCAGCTGCTCCCCTCTGTGGTGCCAGAGGTTAAGGTTGAGGGGGTCACAGGCAAAGGGGATTTTGAGGGAGAGGACAGCCTCTGAGATTCCTGAGTGCGTGACCCAGGGGTGTCCAGCTGCCACTCCTCCTCCTTTTGGGTGCCCGAGGGCCCCGGCCTGACTCCTTGAGGGGAAGGAGCATCTGGAGGGATGTCAAGATTTCCCGTTTCCCTCTGCAGGAACTCACCCATGGCTCCTGCGCTAGAGTGCAGGTCTGCGTATATCTCCACGTTCTGCTGGACCAGGGTCTCCATGCCTTCCGCCATCTTTCCCACAGAGACCTCCATACGCACACATGTGGGCACCAGTTCATCAGAGAGCAGGCGGATGCACTCCTCCGACTCATGGGCCACTCTGTTGAGGGCTTCCAATAGCTCTGTGTGATGTTCCCCCGCCTTCTGCTGACTCCGCGATGAGTTGGAAGGCCGAATCCAGAGGCTGATCATCTGACTTGGACGTCACAGGTGCCTCTTCCCCAGCAGCCCTCTGAGTGTCAGGGAGCTCGGCTGAACCTTCCTCCTCCTGCTGAAGACATGTGTCCGTGCGGTGACCACCAGATTGTGAATCCGAGCCTGCTCTAGATCTAGGTCCCACCGAGGTGTGTGTCTCTGCGCTGGTGGAGGGTGTGGATAAGCGCTGTGATGGGTCTTCCACGCTGCTTTTTTCCATCTCTTCAATAGAGAATGTGTTCTCTTGGCTGGAGTTGAGGATGTGGCTGGAGGTGAGGATGTGGATGGAGCTGAGGGACTGGCTGGCTGAGGGTGTCGGTCACTTGGCAGAGCTCCCTGTGAACTGAAATAGAGATAATTAGTGCATGGCAGCAGAGTCAAAAACAGGAGAGGGAGCACTCACAGTTGTGTTGAGAGAGAGATGATGTGGTGCAGGCTGCTTAGGTGGGTGTTCGCCGGCGACCTCAGCGTCGTTGCGGGAACAGTTCATGTCCTTGCCAGACAACGCAATGGCACACTCTTCAAAGTGAGTGAGGGGCCTAATGTGGGCCACTCCACCCCCAGTTTGGGACCTCTCCCTGCTGTTGTGAACCAGCTTCTCCTGCATGAAAACAGGTGAAGAGTGTGTGGGCAGGACACATGGCACTGTATGGAATGTTTGTGTGGTGAGCGGAGCCATGGACAGGATGAGGATGCAAGCTCGAGAGGATATGAACCTGATGGGGATGTGAGGGTGTGTGAGAGAGATAGTGGTGTTGTCCCTTGAGGTGTGAGATCCCTGCGGATGTTTGATGGGTTTGTAAGTGTGTGAGCTGAGAGTGATGAGATGGTTGACTTACCCTGGCAGAAAGAATGAGAACATTCATCCTCTTCCTGCACTGAATGGCTGACCTCCCTTGTGCTCCGGTGGCACTGACCGCTGCTGCCACTGCCTCCCAGGCCGGATTGGTGACTCTGGTGAACCTGCCGTGGCCAGAGCTGGGGTACAGGACATCGCATTTTCACTGCATTCAGCAGGCACCCCACAGAGGTGTCACTAAATTTGAGGTCTGCCATCTTCTTTGCTTTCGATGCTATCTGTCACCTGGAGCTGTCCTGGTCTGCAGACATGAACTACACAGGCGCTCTGGTGAGCTTCAAATATGGCACCCAGAGTGAGGAAACACTGAGCTCACAGCGTGGCAGGCAAATCCGAGCCTGTCTGCCAGTGACCTGGAGTGTTTTTCTGTGAATGCATTATTAATGAGGCGGGACGCGCTGGCAATGGGACATTATGGCGCAAAAACCTGCCATTCCGATTGGCGGGTAAAACAACCTTTTTTTCGCCTGCTACTGCACTTTGTGCAATTTTGGGATGATTCTACCTACTGTCTTCGATTCCTGGTACCAACTCTGCTCTCTCTCTGGCAACAGTCTGAGACTGAATAAGGCTGTTCTTGGTGTCATATTTGATCCTGAGATGACCTTCCAACCAAATATTCTAGCCATCATTAAAATCATCTATTTCCACCTCTGCAACATCCTCCGATTTCGCCCTGCTACAGCTCATTTCCTGCTGAAACACTCATTCATGCCTTTGTGACCCTCACATTGGATTATTCTAACCCACTCTTGGCCAGCTGCCCACATTCTACCCGCCATAAAATTGAGGTCATCCAAAACTCTGCTGCTTGTATCCTTATTTATCGAGTCATAGAGTCATTTATGGCACAGAAGGGGGCCATTCGGCCCACTGAGGGAAAATGTTAGAATCTATTATTATGGAGGATATAATAGGCTTAGAAAATCTTAATGCAATCAGGCAGAGTCAACATGGTTTTATGAAATGGAAATTGTGTTTGACTAATTTATTCGAGCTCTAGTGGATGTAATGAGCATGGTGGATCAAGGGGAACCTGTAGATGTCAATTTCCAAAAGGCATTTGACATAGTACCACATCAAAGGTTACCGGATAAGAGCTCATGGTGTAGGGGGTAACATATTAACATGGTTAGAGGATTGGTTAGGTAACAGAAAACAGAGAGTAGGGATAAATGTGTCATTTTCAGGTTGGCAAACTGTAACTAGTGGAGTGCCACGGGGATCAGTGCTGAGGCTTCAACTATTTACAATTTATATCAATAATATGGATGAAGAGATGGAAGGTATGATTGCTAAATTCGCTGATGACACAAAGATAGGTAGGAAAGTAAGTTGTGAAGAGGACAGGAGTCTGCAAAGGGACATAGACAAGTTAAGTGAATGAGTAAAAACTTGGCAGATGGAGTATAATGTGGGAAATGTGAACTTGCCCACTTTGGCAGCAGGAATAGAAGCAAAACATTATTTAAATCGAGAGAGGTTGCAGAACTGGAGAAGGATTGCTGAACTCTGCGAGACAGAAGGGTCTGGGTGTCCTGCTACATGAAGCACAAAAATTTGGCATGCTGGTACAGCAAATGATTAGGAAGGCAAATGAAATGTTGGCATTTATTGCAAGCAGAAAATTATGGAAGTTTTACTACAATAATATAAAAACAAAATACTACAGATGCTGGAAATCTAAAACAAAAACAGAAAATGTAGGAAAAACATATCAGGTCTAGCAGCATCAGTGGAGAGGAAAACAGTTAATGTTTTGAGTCCGTATGATTCATCAGAGCTAAAGAAGTAAAAATGTGATGAAATTTATACTGTTTAAGGGGGTGGAGCAGGTGAAGCTGGGTAGAAGGTCAGCTATAGGTGGGGGCAAAGGAGAGATTGACAAAGATGTCATAGACAAAAGGACAAAGGGATTTTAAGGGTAGTGGTACTAGCTAAAGGAGGTGCTGATAGTGGCATTAAGATAAGAAAGCAAAACATGATAATAGCAGGTCAAGGGTAAGCACTCTGAAAAGAAAAACATGAACAAGTGACAGATGGCCCTTGTGGGAGTGGGAAGGGGGGAGGGGATGGTGGTGGGGAAAAACATCGAAAATAGGATAAAATGTGGGGATAAAACAATGAATAAATGAATAAAAATGTAAATAAATAAAAATAAAAATAACTGCATAAAACATAAAAATTAAAAAATAAATATTGAAAAAAGGGGTGAGTATAGAGGAGAAAGTTCATGGTCTGAAGTTGTTGAACTCAATGTTAAGTCCGGAAGGCTGTAAAGTGCCTAGTCGGAAGATGAGGTGCTGTTCCTCCAGTTTGTGTTGGGCTTCATTGGAACATTACAGCAGGCCAAGGATGGACATGTGGGCATGAGATCAGGGTGGAGTGTTGAAATGGCAAGCAACAGGAAGGTCTGGATCATGCTTGTAGACAGACCAAAGGTGTTCTGCAAAGCGGTCACCCAGTCTGGGTTTGGTTTCTCCAATGTAGAGGAAACTGCATTGGGAGAAGCGAATGCAGTAGACTAAATAGAAGGGGATGCAAGTGAAGCATTGCTTCACCTGAAAGGGGTGTTTGGGCCCTTGGACAATGGTGACGGAGGAAGTAAAGGGGCAGGTGTTGCACCTTCTGCGATTGCATGGGAAGGGAGATGAGGTGTTGGGGGTGATGGAGGAGTAGACCAGGGTGTCCCGGAGGGAATGGTCCCTAAGGAATGCTGACGGGGGTGAGGGGAAGATATGTTTGGTGGTGGCATCATGCTGGAGTTGGCAGAAATGGCAGAGGATGATCCTTTGAATGTGGAGGCTGGTGGGGTGAAAAGTGAGGACAAGGGGGACCCTACCATGGTTCTGGGAGGGAGAGGAAGGTGTAAAGGCAGAGGCGCGGGAGATGGGTCGGACACAGTTGAGGGCCCTGTCAACCACAGTGGGTGGGAAACCTCGGTTAAGGAAGAAGGAAGACATGTCAGAAGCGCCATTTTGGAAAGTAGCATCATTGGAACAGTTGCGACGGAAGCGAAGGAACTGAGAGAATGGGATGGAGACCTTACAGGAAGCAGGGTGTGAGGAGCTATAGTTGAGGTAGCTGTGGGAGTTGGTGAGCTTATAATGAATATTGGTGGACAGTTTATCACCAGAAATTGAGACAGAGAGGTCAAGGAAGGGAAGGGAAATGTCAGAGATGGACCATGTGAAGGTGATGGAGGGGTGGAAATTGGAAGCAAAATAGATAAATTTTTCCAGGTCCAGATGAGAGCATGAAGTGACACTGAAACAGTCATCAATGTACGAAAGAAAGAGTTGTGGGAGGGGCCCTGAGTAGGACTGGAACAAGGAATGTTCCACGCACCCCATAAAGAGACAGGCATAACTGGGGCTCATGCGGGTTCCCATAGCTACACCTTTTACTTGGAGGAAGTGAAAGGAGTTTAAGGAGAAATTGTTCAGTGAGAGAACAAGTGCAGCCAGACAGAGAGAGTGGTGGTGGATGGAGATTGTTTAGGCCTCTGTTCGAGGAAGAAGCGGGGAGCCCTCAGACCATCCCGGTGGGGGATGGAAGTGTACAGGGGTTGGATGACCATGGTGAAGAGGAGGCGGTTGGGGCCAGGGAACTGGAAATTGTTGATATGATGTAGGGCATCAGAGGAATCATGGATGTAGGTGGGAAGAGACTGGACAAGGGGAGAGAGAATGAAGTCAAGAACGGAGTCACCCCTGTCCCCCCCCCCCCGTCCCACCCCCACAAGGGCCACCTGTCACTTGTTCATGTTGTTCCTTTCAGAGTGCTTTCCCTTGTCCTGCTATTGTCACATTCTGCTTTCTGACCTAAATGCCACCATCAGCACCTTAGACGTTACCACTTCCATCGACACCCACTTTGTTCATGACACCTTTGTCAATCACTGGCCTTCTATCCAGCTTCACCTGCTCCATCCACCTTAAACAGTATAAATTTCATCACATTTCTACTTCTGTATAGCTCTGAAGAAGAGTCATATGGGCTTGAAACATTAACTCTGTTTCTCTCTCCACAGATGTTGCTAGACGTGCTGATTTTTTCCAGCATTTTCTGTTTTTGTGAAGTTTTATTACCGTTGTACAGGGCATGAGTGATACCATATCAACCACACCACCCCCCTCCACTTCTCCCCCCACCCAACCCGCACCCCCCTCCACCCCCCAACACCTTAAACCAGCTTATATTTCACCCCTCTCCTTGGATTAACCTAGTTCTGTTGAAGGGTCATGAGGACTCGAAATGTCAACTCTTCTCTTCTCCGCCGATGCTGCCAGACCTGCTGAGTTTTTCCAGGTAATTCTGTTTTTGTTTTGGATTTCCAGCATCAGCAGTTTTTTGTTTTTATCTCTTGTGTTTAATTGACTGCCACTGCTCTTCAAGAAATGCCTACCTTGAAGAAGTTCTGTTCGTCTCTGCGACAAGATTTCCGTATCTCTCTTTTGCCTTGTTGACCTTCATTGCTTTCCATTTCTCTCCTGCTGTTTGACAAGGTGTTTACTAAAACCCGCTTTCACAGCCATATCTTCTTTCTCAGTGACTGTCTCCATCTCCGACTTACCCCACGTGGATTTCAACTGAAATTCCATCCCTCATGTTTCGAACCCACCCAGGATTACAGGTATCTCCGGGACATAAAATGTTTCTCGGACTGCTGTTCCCGTCACATTCTGAGATCCATACTCAGTGCCATGCGCCGCCATATGAACACACTCGACCTCTCCCTCCAGTAGCACCTCCGTACCCTTTCTCAAAGCTGCACGTGCCCCCAGTTTCATTTTATTCTTCGTCTCATCCGACGCCTCAACAAGAAACTTTTTCTCTTTCTCTCAAGTGCTAAGGATCGTAAGCTCCAACAACTCATCGACACCAACACCCATCTAGGACCCTCCACCCCTGCCTGTCCCTCCGTCCCCACCCCATCTTCCAATCCCAGCCCCAGCCATGTATTCACTATACCCCCTGACTTTCCCCTCTCCGACGCTGAACATTCAGTGCTTAGCAAAGGACTTAGTTTCATACCCTTACGCCCTCACCTCAATGAATTTCGGGCTCGGCATGATGCTGAACTCTTTTTCCGCCGTCTTTGTCTCCGGGCTCACTTCTTTGGGCAGGAGTCCTCTCCCCGTTCAATGGATCCTTTTACCCACCTCCGATATTCTCCCTCCACCTGGACCCTTCCCTCTGGATTCTTACCTTCTCTTGATCTTTTCATTGAGAACTGTCGGCGTGACATTAGTCGTCTCAATTTCTCTGCTCCTCTCACCCATTCTAATCTCTCTCTGAACTTACTGCACTCCGTTCTCTCAGGTCCAACCCTGACATTGTCATCAAACCCGCCAACAAGGGTGGTGCTGTTGTCTGGCGCACTGACCTCTACCTCGCGGAGGCTGAGCGTCAACTTGCAGACACTTCCTCCTATCTCTCCCTGGACCATGACCCCACCACTGAACATCAAGCCATTGTTTCCAGGACTGTCACTGACCTCATCTCCTCTGGGGATCTTCCTCCCACAGCTTCCAACCTGATAGTCGCCCAACCTCGGACGGCCCGCTTCTACCTCCTACCCAAAATCCACAAACAGAACTGTCCTGGTAGACCGATCGTGTCAGCTTACTCCTGCCCCACGGAACTCATTTCTTGTTATCTTGACTCCCTTCTCTCTCCCCTTGTCCAGTCCCTTCCCACCTACATCCGTGATTCCTCTGACACCTTACGTCACATCAACAATTTCCAGTTCCCTGGCCCCAACCATTTCCTCTTCACCATGGACGTCCAATCCCTCTACACCTCCATCCCCCACCAGGATGGTCTGAGGGCCCTTAGCTTTTTCCTCGAACAGAGGCCCGAACAATCCCCATCCACCACTACTCTCCTCCGTCTGGCTGAACTTGTTCTCACACTGAACAATTTCTCCTTCAACTCCTCTCACTTCCTCCAAATAAAAGGTGTGGCTATGGGTACCCGCATGGGCCCCAGCTATGCCTGTCTCTTTATGGGGTATGTGGAACATTCCTTGTTCCAGTCCTACTCAGGCCCCCTTCCACAACTCTTTCTCCGGTACATCGAAGATTACTTCGGTGCTGCTTCATGCTCTTGTCGGGACTTGGAAAAATTTATTAATTTTGCTTCCAATCTCCACCCCTCCATCATTTTCACGTGGTCCATCTCTGACACTTCCTTTCCCTTCCTTGACCTCTCTGTCTCAATCTCTGGTGATAGACTGTCCACCAATATCCGTTACAAACCTACTGACTCCCATAGCTACCTCGACTACAGCTCCTCACACCCCGCTTCCTATAAGGACTCCATCCCATTCTCTCAGTTCCTTCGCCTCCGTCGTATCTGTTCCAATGATGCTACCTTCAAAAACAGTTCCTCTGACATGTCCTCCTTCTTCCTTAACCGAGGTTTTCCACCCACAGTCGTTGACAGGGCCCTCAACTGTGTCCGGCCCATCTCCCGCGCATCCGCCCTCACGCCTTCTCCTCCCTCCCAGAAACATGATAGGGTCCCCCTTGTCCTCACTTATCACCCCACCAGCCTCCGCATTCAAAGGATCATCCTCCGCCATTTCCGCCAACTCTAGCATGATGCCACCACCAAACACATCTTCCCTTCACCCCCACCGTCGGCATTCCGTAGTGATCGTTCCCTCTGGGATGCCCTGGTCCACTCCTCCATCACCCCCTACTCCTCAACCCCCGCCTATGGCACCTCCCCATGCCCACGCAAAGGATGTAATACCTGCCCCTTCACTTCCTCTCTCCTCACCGTCCAAGGGCCCAAACACTCCTTTCAAGTGAAGCAGCATTTCACTTGCATTTCCCCCAACTTAGTGTACTGTACTCGTTGCTCCCAATGCGGTCTCCTCTACTTTGGAGAGACCAAACGTAAACTGGGCGACCGCTTTGCAGAACACCTGCGGTCTGTCCGCCAGAATGACCCAAACCTCCCTGTTGCTTGCCATTTTAATACTCCACCCTGCTCTCTTGCCCACATGTCTGTCCTTGGCTTGCTGCATTGTTCCAGTGAAGCCCAACGCAAACTGGAGGAACAGCACCTCATCTTCCGACTAGGCACTTTACAGCCTTCCGGACTGAATATTGAATTCAACAACTTTAGGTCTTGAACTCCTCCTCTATCCCCACCCCCTTTCTGTTTCTTCCCCCTTCCTTTTGTTTTTTCCAATAATTTATAAAGATTTTTCTTTTCCCACCTATTTCCATTATTTTTAAATATTTTTAAATCTTTTATGCTCCCCCCACCCCCACTAGAGCTATACCTTGGGTGCCCTACCATCCATTCTTAATTAGCATATTCTTTTAGATAATATCACCAACTTCAACACCTCTATGTTCTTTTGTTCTTTTGTCTGTGACATCTTTTGATGATCTGCTCCTATCACTGCTTGCTTGTCCCTACAACCACACCAACCCCCCCCACTTCTCTCCACCCACCCAACACCCCCCCCCCCCCCCCCCCCCCCACCCCCCACACCTTAAACCAGCTTATATTTCACCCCTCTCCTTGGATTCACCTAGTTCTGTTGAAGGGTCATGAGGACTCGAAACATCAACTCTTTTCTTCTCTGCCAATGCTGCCAGACCTGCTGAGTTTTTCCAGGTAATTCTGTTTTTGTTCTGGAGTATAGTGTACAGTTTTGGTCTCCTTACTTAAGAAAGGATATAATTGCATTGGAAGCATTTCAGAGAGAGTTCACTCGATTGATACATGGGATGAGGGGTTATGTTATGTGAAAAGGCTGGACAGGTTGGGCCTGTAACCATTGGAGATTGGAAGAATGAGAGGTGATCTTATTGAAACATCTAAGATCCTGAGCTGACTTGACAGGGTGGATGCTGAAAGGATGTTTCCTCTTGTGGGAGAGACTAGAACTAGGTGGCACAGTTTAAAAATAAGGGGTCTCCCGTTTAAGATGGAGATCAGGAGAATTTCTACTCTCAAAGGGCCATTAGTCTGTGGAATTCACTCCCCCAGAGAGCAGTGGAGGCTGCGTTATTGAATATTTTAAGGCTGAGGTAGTAAGATTTTTGATTTTTGAAGGATATAGAGGGGGAGACAGGAAAGTGGAGTTAAGGCCACAATTGGATCAGCTATGGTCTTATTGAATAGTGAAGTGGGCTTAAGGGGCCGAATGGCCTACTCCTGCTACTAATTTGTATGTTTGGATGATTCAATGTTGATGCTCTGTGGAGCAATCCAGTCAGCCCCATTCCCACACTCTATCCTTGGAGTTCTGCAGGTTTATTTCCTTCAAGTGCCCATCCAATTTCCTTTTGAAATGTTTCATCGTCTCAGCTTTTACCACTTTTGTGGGCAGTGAGTTCTAGGGGATTACCACTCAATGTGTTCCTCATCACATTCCCCTGCATGTCTTGCTGAAAATTTTAATTCTACGTCCCCTACTCTCATCAGCTAAAGGGATGTTTTTTTCTTTGTCTACCTTATCTAAACCTGTCATTATTTTGTACAACTCTATCAAATTTCCCCTCAACCTTCATTGCTCCAAGGAGAACAACCCCAGCTTCTCCAGTCTAACCTTGTATCTAAAACCTCCCCAACCCTGGAACCATTCTGGTAAATCTCCTTTGCACTATCTCAAGGACCTTCACATCCTTCCTAAAGTGTGGTGACCAGGACTGGACACAATAGTCTAGTTGGGCCCTAAGCAGAGTTTTATAAAGCATAGTTTCCTTGCTTTTGTACTCAATACTTCACTGTTTTCTGCACTTAATTTTTTATCCAAGCTAACACTGATTCTGCTATTCCTCGAGCCTCAATTCTGCTAAACAGCCTTTTATGTGGTAATTTGTCAAACACTTGCTTGAAATCCATATAGGCAATATCCACTACATTCCCTTCATCAACCTTCTCTGTTAATCAATCAATTAGATTGGTCAAACACGATCTGCCTTTTACAAACTCGTGCTGGTCCTCCTTAATTAATTCAAACCTCTCCAAGTTCCTGTTGATTTTTGCCCTGGTTATAGATTCCAAAACCTTACCCACCACTGATGTTAATTAAACCACCTGCCCTGTAATCACTGGGACTGTCCTTACATCCTTTCTTGAATAAAGGTGTCACATTTGCCATTCTCCAATTCTCTGGCACCTCCTCCAATATCTAGGGATAACTGAAAGATTATGGCAAGTCCTTCAGTTATCCCCACCCCCACTTCCTTTAGCAACTTGGAATGCAAGCCACCTGGACCAGGTGATTTATCATAAACATAGCCAGCCTTTCCAACATCTCCTCCTTTTCAATTTTTACACCATCCATTGCCACTATCATTTCTGCTTCTATTGATTCTTTGTCAGATTCCTCTTCTTTAGTAAATACCAATACAAAGTATCATTAAATATTCTAGCCGTGCCCTCTGCCTCTAAACATATATCACCCTCTTTATCCCTAATAGGACCCCCCCTCAACCTATTGTATTTGACCTGGTTCTCAGGAAGAATTCACATGACATGCATCATATACCCACCTTTTTCATTTCATCATGATCCCTATCTCCCTCAGCATCCAAGGAGCCCTGTTTTCAGCTCCCTTTGCGTTCACCCTTGCTGAAGTGTACCTAGCAGCAAGCCCCATTCAGCTGTCACCCCTGTGCTTGTTGACCTACATTGGCTCAAACAAAATCTTGATTTTAAAATTCTCACACTTGTTTTCAAATCCCTCAATGGCCTGGCCCCTTCCCATCTCAGTAATATCCTCCAGCCCAATAACCCTCTGGGATATCTGCACTCCTCTAATCCTGGCCTCTTGAGCATCTTTAATTTTAGTTTCTCCAACATTGGTGGCTGTGCCTTCAGCTCCCTGGGCCCTAAGCTCTGAAATGCCTCTGTAAAATTTCTCTACTTCCCTTTCCTCCTTTAAGACATTCCTTGAAATCTACGTCTTTGACCAAGCTTTTAGTCTCTTGATCAAATAACTCCTTATGTAGAAAATGCTGGAAAAACTCAGCAGGTCTAACAGCATTTGTGCAGATCTCCACAGATGCTGTTAGATGTGCTGAGTTTTTCCAGCATTTTCTGTTTTTGTTTCAGATTTCCAGCATCCACAGTATTTTGCTTTTAACTCCTTAAGTAGTTTTGTATCAAATTTTGCTTTTTTTTCATTCATTCACAGGATGTGGGCTTCGCTGGCTGGGCCAGCATTTATTGCCCATCCCTATTTGCCCTTGAGAAGGTGATGGTGAGCTGCCTTCTTGAACCGCTGCAGTTTGCGTGGTGTAGGTACACCTGCAGTACAGTTAGGAAGGGAATTTTGACCCAGCAACAATGAAGGAACAGCGATATATTTGTAAGTCAGGATGGTGAGTGGCTTGGAGAGGAATTTCCAGGTGATGGTGTTCCCATGTATCTACTGCTCACATCCCATGTATGTCCTTCTAGATGGTAGTGGTTGTGGGTTTGGAAGGTGCTGTCTAAGGAGCCTTGATGAGTTCTTGCAGTGCATCTTGTAGATGGTACACACTGCTGCCACTGTGCGTCAGTGGCGGAGGGAGTGAATGTTTGTGGATGAGGTGCCAATCAAGTTGTCTGCTTTGTCCTGGATGGTGTCAAGCTTTTTGAGTGCTGTTGGAGCTGCAATCATCCTCCAAGTGGAGGGTATTCCATTACACTCCTGACTTGTGCCTTGTAGATGATGGACAGGCTTTGGGAAGTTAGGAGGTGAGTTACTTACTGCAGGATTCTTAGCCTCTGATCTGCTCTTATAGCCACAGTATTTATATGGCTAGTCCAGTTCATCTTCTGGTCAGTGGTTACCCCCAGATGTTGATAGTGGAGGATTCAGTGATGGTAATGCCATTGAATGTTAGGGGAGGATAGTTAGATTCTCTCTTGTTGAAGATGTTCATTGCCTGGCACTTGTGTGGCATGAATGTTACTTGCCACTTGTCAGCGCAAGCCTGGATATTGTCCAGGTCTTGCTGCATTTGCACATGGTCTGTTTCAGTATCTGAGGAGTCATGAATGGTGCTGAACATTGTGCAATCATCAGTGAACATCCCCACATCTGACCTTATGATGGAAGGAAAGTCATTGATGAAGCAGCTGAAGATGGTTGGGCCTAGGTCACTATCTTGAGGGACACCTGCAATGATGTCCTGGAACCGAGATGATTGACCTCCAACAATCACAACCATCTTCCTTGGTGCTAGGAATGACTTCAACCAGTGGTGAGTTTTCCCCCGATTCCCATTGACTGCAGTTTTGCTAGGACTCCTTGATGTCACACTCGATCAAATGCTGCCTTGGTGTCAAGGGCAGTCACTCTCACCTCACCTCGGGAGTTCAGCTCTTTTTTCCATGTTTGAACCAAGGCTGTAATGAAGTCAGGAGCTAAATGGCCCTGGTGGAACCCATATTGAATGTCAGTGACCAGGTTATTGCTAAGCAAGTGCCACTTGATAGCACTGTTGATGACCCTTTCCATCACTTTACTGAGTAGACTGATGGACAGGACATACCTGGGCAATTTTCCACATAACCGGGTAGATGCCAGTGTTGTAGTTGTATTGGAACAGCAAGACCATGGGTGCGGCAAATTCTGGAACACAAGTCTTCAGTACTATTGCTGGAGTATTGTCAGGGCCCAAAGCCTTTGCAATATCCAGTGCCTTCAGCCATTTCTTGATATCATCTGGAGTGAATTGAATTGGCTGCAGACTGGCACCTGTGATGCTGGGGACGTCTGGGGGAGGCCGAGATGGATCATCCACTCGGCATTTCTGGTGAGACGTGTAATGCATCTCTCTCCATCCTACAGACATTAATTGTAAAGCCTTCATCATCATTCCGAGTTACCCATGCAAGTGCCTTCATCTAGTCAGACATCTCCACCTACTGGTCGGTACTCACATTGTCATTAAAAATAAATCCAGAGCTGTTTAACAGCAGCTCCAAGTACATTGTATGTTCACTGAAGCAAGTAGTGACTAACTATTAATAAATGATGGATGTTTCAAACTTGTTTCCATCTGCAACGGCCTCAGCATTTATCATTCAGGATTCCTGTTATTTTCCTTTGAACTGTTCCCTACCGCACCACCCCCCCCCCCCCCCCACCCCCCACCACCCACCACCCAAACCCCACATCCCTCAGATTTCATGCTTTCATTTTCTGAGGTGCAGAGTTCTGATGAGATATGGAATAATGGGCAATCTTCAATGGACTCACTCAAATGGAGTTGTTCATCAGTGACCCTGAACAGCAATCATCAGCTGCCTATTTTACCACAGCAGCACCACCAATCAGCACAAAAACAACCTTCCAACTCAATGCACTGGAAAGTCACCAGGTCCAAGGGTTGCAGCTGATCCCTAATAAAGGCTTTGAAAACAATTGCACTTCATCTAATGGTAATTGAGTTGATTCCAAGAATCCAAGGTGCCACCTTCCTGGTCTGTGCCTCAGCACCACATTGGTCTTCTCAACTCCAAATAGAAACGGGGTGGGTAGGGTGGGGGGGCTGGTGGGAGGGGTGCAGGTGGGGTGGGGGGGGGTTGGTGGGAGGGGTGCGGGTGGGTTGGGGGGGCTGGTGGGGTGAGGGTTGTTGGTGGGGTGGGGAGGGGTGCAGGTGGGGTGGGGGTGTTGGTGGAGTGGGGGGCTGGTGGGGAAACCAATCCTTTAGTCCTTGTGTGAGTTCTGAAACATTTAATCATAGTATGAACCTTTTTAGCTTGAATCTCAAGACCTTTATTGGCAGTTTGACTTGAAAAGAACTTTACTCTTAGTGTGCCCGCCTCCCCCAAAGCATTTAATCATAGTGTGAGCCTCAAAAAATTTGGCCAGAATGCAAGCTGTATATGAACAAAATGAAATGGAGTCACAGAAGGAAGGAATATCAGTCATGGTAAGCAGGAATCTGCTGGTGAACTTTTAACTCAAAGAATAAAATATTTATAAAACAAGAAAAATGAACTTTATTACACCAGCCAAAAAGGTTGGAAAGATCTCAGTACAAACACATGATGATGATTCAAATTTCCACTATTCCTTTATCCCAGCAATATCTTTACAGACACATAAACCAGTGAAGAATTGCTACCAGCTTGATACATAGGCTTCTCGCTGAGACTGGCACAGTTACAAATGGTTTTCTTCCAGTCAATTGCTGAGCTTCACTTGATGCTTCTCATCCAAGTTGTATCTCTCCCAGAGACACCAAAAAACCACACTCTAAACTCACTGTTTCTTCAAACTGCAGAGCAAACAAATGAGGTCCCTAAACTCAGTCTTCTAGCCGCACCTCTGCTAAACTGATCACTTTACTGACTTCCATAGCTGATTATTCAATTAACTACTGTCCCAATAGCCTTGTAGTTTTTGTTCTCAGAGAGCTTAACATCCCTGTCTTCCCTCTCTGACACACACTGAACAACCCACAATAAATGATAGGTGAAACCAAACCAGATTCCACGGATTTCTTAACAGCCCATCTAGACATTGTGAACCAACCAATCTCACTGAAACTTTGTCTTTCTCACAAGGGTTTCCAATCTCCACATTTGAAGATCTCACCTTGGAATTCTTTCCAAAAGTTGCTCCCACGCAGGTGGTTTCAACAATGGCCCACCTCGCATGGTTTCAGTCTTGCTTTCCAAGATTCCTTTCCCTTGGATTACTGAGTACACTTGAGATTCATCTTCCAAGCACAATAGCAGATGTTCATCTGTGCCAGGCAGACCACCACTCCTTTAAAGGGGAACCCTTGCCCTAGTGGCCCACAGCACGGAGTCACCAACATTCTTGGATCTTCAGAGCTTTTATCAAGACCACTTCACTTCAAGTCTGCTATTTGCTGCTGTTTCTTTAACTTGGAGTGCCTTTCTCTGCTCCTTTCTATTAGATTAACTTAATGGGAGCTATTCCTGATCCCTGTCTTTGTTCATTACCTGACACTTCCTTCTGGGATCTCTCCCTGTCTCCCTCCCATGTCCTGCTCCCTGGAACAACTACTTGGTAATGGCATTCCAGTTCAGGTCACCCGACTTGCTTTTCATGCCATTTGCCCTTCCTTGCTTCTGTGCAGGGACGCAGGACCAATTCCAGGCATAAGGGGACAGAGGGCCAGCAGGTAGTCCAAGGCGGAAGGGGCCGCAGAAGACACCACTATCCTGCTGCCAGGGTTTGCAGGCAGCGATGCAGCTACCTCAGTATGTACGAGATACATAAGAATATAAGAAATAGGAACAGGAATGGACCATTCGACCCCTGGAGCCTGCTCCGTCATTCAATAAGATCATAGCTAATCATCTTGTGTTTCGATTTCCACATTCCCATCTGACCCTGTTAACCTTTGATTCCCTTGCCTAACAAAGAATCTATCTACCTCTGCCTTAAAAATATTCAATGACCCTGCCTACACAGCCTTCTGAGGCAGAGAATTCCAAAGTTGTACAATCCTCTGAGAGAAAAAAATTCTCCTCAACTCTATCCTAAAAGGGTGACCCCTAATTTTAAAACAGTGCCCCCTAATTCCTGGACTCACCCACAAGAGGAAACATCCTTTCGACGTCCACCTTGTCAAGGCCGTTCAGGATTTTGTACACTTCAATCCAATCATCATCCACTCTTCTAAACTCCAGTAGAAACAAGCCCAGTCTGTCCAACCTTTCCTCATAAGACAACCCACTCGTTCCAGGTATCAATCTAGTAAACCTCCTTTGAACTGCCTCCAATTCACTTACAGTCTTCCTTCTTTAAATAAGGAGACCAAAACTGTATTTGAGGTGCAGTCTCACCAATGCCCTGTATAACTGAAGCATAACATCCTTACTTTTATGTTCAATCCCTCTCGCAATAAAGGATGACATGCCATTAGCCTTCTTAATTACTTGCTTTACCTGCTTACTAACTTTTTGTGACTCATGTACTAAAACACCTAGATCCCTCTGCACCTCAGAATTATGCAGCCATTCTCCATTTAAGTAATACACTGCTTTTTTGTTCTGCCTGCCAAAGTGAACAACTTCACATTTTCCCATATTAAACTCCATTTGCCAGATCTTTGCCCACTCATTCAACCTACCTATATCCATTTTCAACCTCTTCATGTCCTCTTCACAACATACTTTCCTATCTATCTTTGTGTCATGTCTTCACTCCCCTCATCTAAGTCATTGATGTAAATCGTATAAAGTTGAGGCCCCAGTACAGATCCCTGTCGGACTCTACTCATTACACCCTGCCAATCAAAAAAAGATCCATTTATGCATGCTCTCTGCTTTCTGCCAGCCAGTCAGTCTTCTATCCATGCTAATATGTTACCACCTACACCATGTACTTTTATTTTTTGTAATAACCTTTGATCTGGCACCTTATCAAATGCCTTCTGGAAATCGAAGTACAGTACACCTATAGGCTTCCCTTTATCCATTCCGCATGTTACTCCTTCAAAAAATTCCAATAAATTGGTTAAACATGATTTCCTTTCACAAAACCATGCTGACTCTTCCCTATTGCCTTGAGCTCTTCTAAGTGCCCAGCTATAATCTCCTTAATGATTGATTCTAATAGCTTGCCATGACAGATGCCAAGCTAATCGGCCTATAGTTTCCTGTTTTCTGCCTCCCTCCCTTCTTGAGTTAGAGGAGTCATATTTGCTATTTTCCAATCTGATGGAACCTTTCCAGAATTTAGTGAATTTTGGAAAATTAACACCAGCGCATCGACTACCTCAAAACCACCTCTTTTAAGAACCTAGACTGTATTCCATCGGGACCTGGAGACTTGCCAGCCCGCAGCTCCATTAATTTGCTCAGTACCGGTTCCCTAATGATTTCAATTTCACCAAGTACCTTTCTCTCGTTCACCTCCTGATTTGCAGCCATTACTGGAATGTTTTTTATGTCCTCTATAGTGAACACAGGAGCAAAATATTTGTTCATTTCTTCCGCCATTCCTTATTATCTACTATTAACTCCCCACTGTCACTCTCTAGATGACCAACACTCGCTTTACTTACTCTTTTCCTTTTTAAATACCTGTAGAAACTCTTGCTATCAGTTTTTACATTTTCAGCTAGCTTCTTCTCATATTCTAATTTCTTTCTCCTGATTAACCTTTTAGTCATTCTCTGCCATTCTTTATATTCTGTCCAATCATTTGTCCTGCCGCTCATCTTTGCGGAGTTGTATGTTTTTTCCTTAAGTTTGATGCTTTCCTTAACATCTTTAGTTAACCACGGATGGTGGGTCCTCCAATTAGAATTTTTCTTTATAGTTGGAATGCACTTATTCTGAATACTCTGAAATATCCTCTTAAATGTCTGTCTTTGCTTCTCTATTGATCTATCCTCCAATTCACTTCAGCTTTCATACCCACATAGATGCCCTTATTTAAGTTTAAGCTACTGGTCTTAGACCCACTCTTCTCCCTTTGAAATTGGATGTAAAATTGAATACTGCTACCTAGGGGTGCCTTTATTCTGAGGTCATTAATTAATCCTGTCATGTTACATAATACCAAGTCTAATATAGCCTATTCTCTGATAGTTTCTTAGATCAGCATGTTCTGGAACCAATCTCGAAAGCATTCTAAGAATTCCTCATCCAGGCTACTACAGCTAATGTGATTTTTCCAGTTTATGTGTAGATTAAAATCACCCATGATTATTGCCATCCCTTTATCACAAGCACGCAATATTTTCTCTTGAATACTTTGTCCTATACTGTGGCTACTGTTAGGGGGCCTGTAGACCACTCCCACTAATGACTTATTTCTCCTACTATTCCTCATCTCCACCCAAACCGATTCTACATCCTGATCTCCTGAACCAAGTTCATCTCTAACTATTCCGCCATGCCCTCTTTGATTAACAATGCTACTCCATCACCTTTACCTAGCTTCCTATTCTTCTTGAATGTCATGTACCCTTCAATGTTAAGGACCCATTCTTTGTCATCCTGCAGCCACGGCTCTGTAATTGCTATCAGATCATATTTATTTACTTCATTGTGGGCCATCAATTCATTTGCTTTGTTATGAATGGTATGTGCATTCAGATAGAGAGTCTTCAGTTTTGTCTTTTTGTTACCTTTGTAACATCTAGTCTTGACTGTTGACATATTCTTAGGTTTTTTTCTCTCTGTCCCTTCCTGCTATTCTCTAATCGTCATTAAGTATTACTATTTTGTTTCCCTGTCTTGACTCTACACCTTGAATTGCTACTTCTACCCAAGCTTGATCCCTCAGCCATCTTGTTTAGTTTAAAGCCCTCTCTACTTCCCTAATTATGCAATTTGCAAGGACACTCGTCCCAGCATGGCTCAGGTGTAAACTGTCCCAATGGTACAGCCCCCACTTTCCCCAGTACTGATGCCAGTGCCCCACAAACCGGAACCCACTTCTCCCATAACAATCTTTGAGCCACGCATTCATCTCTCTAATCTGATTTCTCCTATGCCAATTTGCACATGGCTCAGGTAATAATCCAGAGATTATTACCTTTGAGGTTCTGCTTCTTAATTTGGTGCCTAGCTCTTCATACAAACTTTGCAAAATCTCTTTCCTAGATCTACCTATGTCATTGGTACCTTCATGGACCATGACAGCTGGATCCTCCCCCTCCCACTGCAAGTTCCTCTCCAGCCCTGAGCAGATGCCCCGAACCCTGGCACGGGGCAGGCAACATAGCCACCTGGACTTGCGCTCTTTGCTGCAGAGAACAATGTCAATCCTCCTCACTATACTATCTCCTACTACCACTACATCTCTTTTTGCTCCTCCCACTTGAACGGCTTCCAGTATCATAGTGCCACGGTCAGCCAGCACATCCACCATGCAGACTTAGCTTTCATCCACACAGGTTGCGAGCACCTCAAACCTGTTTGACAATTGCAAAACCTGAGGCTCCTCTGCTACTGTCAGCCTGGTCCCATTACCTGCCTCACTGACAGTCACATCCTCCTGTCCCTCACTGCTGACCAAAACAGATGAATCTCTTCTAAGAGGTGTGAGGTGTGACTGTCTTCTGGAACAAAGTGTCTAGGTATTTCTCCCCCTCCCTTTTGTTGCGCAGTGTCTGCATTTCAGCTTCCAGGTCAATAATTTTGATCCGGAATTCCTTAAGCTGCTTACACTTGCTGCAGGCATGGATCACCTTGGCATCCAAAAGCTCCCACATCTCACAGCTGCAATGTAACACCTGTCCCGCCATTCTAACTTATGTTATTTAGTTAATTTACTTTAATTACTTTCTTCCTATATGTGCTACAATTTACTGTGTTTATTGAATGCTAGTACCACTGACAACTAAAGGTTATATGCTTCTTAACTACAAGTTATGTGTCTTAGGTATTTGTTTAAATTACTTTATTTTTATTGCTTTTTTATCTTTATTGTTTGATTTTAATTTTAAAGTTTTAAAATTTTGGTTTATTTTAAAGTTTTAGTTTTTATTCTCAATCTACCTTAACTTGCCTGTCCTAAGCTGATTTCTCACACACTGTCCCATAGACTGAACGCTTACTGGCCAATCAACTTATCATCTTCCTGTGACTTCACAGTTCCTTTTTTACCTTCTTCCCCGACTGCAGCCTCACAGCAGTTGAAACAGCGAAATAGCGCGCTCCTCAGCTCCCGACTGTCTCTCGCAGGTCCACTCCGCTCTCAACTCCCAGCAAGGTAGGCCTCACCCGAATCCCCAGTGTGTATTCTCCACTGTCTCCTGCAGGTTCGCTCTGCTTTGACTCCCAGCAAGGTAGGACTTAGCCGAATCCCCAGTCTGTATTTATAGGTGCTTCTCAGCTCCCGACTGTCTCCCGCAGGTCTGCTCCACTCCGACTCCCAGCAAGGGTGCAATGGAGGGGTGCAATGCCGAAGGAGGTTCTGCCTCTCAAGGGAGACAGCTACCTCCATTGTCAGATGATTGGGCCTGAGATCAGCTCTGACTGTGTGGGTGGACACTCCATGCCAGTGGCTCTGCAGGTCACAGTGGCCCTCAACTTCTGTGCCTCTGGTTCTTTCCAGAGGTCAGTGGGGGATCAGTGTGGAGTCTCCCAATCAGCTGTTGTGTCAAGCTAGTGACAGAAGCTCTGTTCAGGCAGGTCCTGACCTTTATTCTTTACCCTATGGTTGAGGCCAGCCCAGCTGAATGAGCCAGAGGCTTTGCAGTGTTTGCTGGGTTCCCCCATGTCCAGGGTGCAATAGACTGCACACATGTGGCCATCAAGGTGCCAGCGGGTCAGCTGGGTGCCTTCATCAACAGGAAGGGCTTCCACTCCATGAATGTGCAGATAGTGTGTGATCACAGGATGCAGATTCTGCAACTCTGTGCAAGGCACTCTGGCAGCTCCCATGACACGTACATCCTCAGACACTTGCAAGGTCTGAGGCTCTTCAGTGCTCCAGTCTGACTGGAGTGACAAGGGCTCTCTGTTGAAGAGGTGGCTCATGATGCCTCTCCACCACCTAGGAAGAGAGGCAGAGAAGCATTACAATACTACCAATGGAGGCATGATGCCTCCACAAGGGCGGTGGTAGAGAGTACCATAGATCTTCTCAAGATGTGTTTTCAATGCCTGGACCGTTCAGGAGGTACACTACAATAACTCCCAGATTGTGTGTCACTGATAGTGGTTGCGTGCTGCGATCTCCACAATCTGGCACTGGCAAGGACAGACCCACTGGAGGAAGATGATCTTGATGCAGCTGCACAGGCCACAGATGATGAGTCCAGTAGTGAGTCCAAAGATGAGCATGGTGAGGAGAACGCTATGAAGGCAGATCTTGGTTACATCCAGGGAGGCAGGGACACCAGAAATGCCTTGATCCAACGCTCCTTCAGCTTGGCTACCAAAGATCAGCTTCAAATGTATGGCAGGACTGCCGCCTCCATCCTGGATGTCTGAAAGGATTCTTTCATTTGAACACAAAGAACATCCAGAGCCTGAGCAATAAAGTTCAGAGTCACCTCCAGCCAGCGTTACATACCGGCATACCCTGCAACAATAAAATAAAAAAGGTGAAGCATACTCAGGCCATGACAACAAAAACACAATTTATCTCATTCTGACAGTTCAATAATATTTACATAAGTGTTTCTGGTCTTCAACCCCAGACCAGTATACATAGAGTCAACATAAATGGACATACCTGTCCATCTTGTGCTCAAGGTGCCTTTAACTTATGTTTGAGAGTGCTATGTCTTGGTGCCCCCTACCCCTTGCTGGCACCAGCATTGGAGACAGCCTGCTGACTCTGCTTTCTTGTTGGCCTTGATGAGCTTGGTGGACGTCCTCTGGCCCGTGGAGCCTGTGCTGGCCCCACCTGGTAGGGAGTGGCCAGTGCCATGGCTGGCATCTACCCAGTCACCTCAGCCTCATCAGATGCCACGGTCACTGGCAGAGGGGTGGAGGAATTACTGCTGTCATCCAGAGCGCCCTGAGAGGAGCCTGCAGAGATGACAGGCAGCTTGTATATCGACATGAGGTCGCTCTAGACCTCCCTGCTCACCATTGATGAACGGGCACCTAGCTTGGATACTGGGTGCCTCGGGACTTCAAGGTTTGTTTGCCTATCTTGCTTTAGGCAGCACTTACAGTCATTAGCACCAGGCTTCACAGGCAGCACCACATCACTTTTAGGAGGGTTCATGGGTGGGTTTCTACCTACCAGACTGGCATATGTGGGTAGCTTTTCAATGGCTACAGGGTTAGGGCTTGCTTGGGGAAGGGGGAGAAGTTGCCTCAGATGCGGGAAGAAGATGCAGGATGAGGGCTGTACTGGGGAAGGGGGGGTATCCCAGGGTGTGTGTGGGGGACACATGTTGATCTGTGCAAGTGGCTTCAAGGTGGTGAGGGCTGAGGAGGCAGTCTCCAGAGGAGATGAGGCCAGATGGACATGTGAGAATATATGTGAGAATGGATGGTGATGTCCCTTGAGCTGGCAGTGTGTGAGTTGCTAGTGAATATGTGAGTGTGTGAGTTTAGAGAGATGAGATGGCTGCCATACCCTGGCTGCATGGATGAGATTATTCATCCTCTATCTGCATTGGATGGCCAACCTCTTTTGTGCAGCATTGGCACTGATCACCACTGCCATCACCTACCATGCTGGAGTGGTGATGTTGCTGCCCCTCCTGTGGCCAGACGGGGGGTAGAGGACATCACATTGGGCTTCCATGGTGCCAAAAAAGCGCTCGAGGACTGCAGCCTTCTTGCCTTTCAGGACCATGTTTTCTTTGCTGCAGTCCTAGGCTGGAAGCACTGAGCGTGGCTGTACTTTAAATCTGGCACGTGGCGTGATGAAGCGACGAAGTGATGGCGTGGCAGGCGAATTGGAGCCCACCCACCATGGAAATGGCGCGTATCCCAGGAATGCATAAATAATGTGGCGGGTTTGCGATGAAATGGCGTGAAAAGCTGCCATTACAGCCGGCGGGTAAAATGTAAAATGGAGGGTCAGGGGGAGGGGATGGCATAGTGGTAATGTTGCTGGACTAGTAATCCAGAGACCCAGGGTAATGCTGGGGACCCAGGTTCAAATCCCACCACGGCAGATGGTGGAATTTGAATTCAATAAAAATCTGGAATTAAAAGTCTAATGATGACCATGAAACCATTGTCGATTATTTAGAAAACCATAGGGTTCACTAATGCCCTTTAGGGAAGGAAATCGGTTGTCCTTACCTGGCCTGGCCTACATGTGACCCCAGCAATGTGGTTGACTCTTTCCTGTCCTCTGAAATGATCTAACAAGCCACTCAGTTGCAACAAATCGCTACAAAGTCACAAAAAAGGAATGAAACTGGATGGACCACTGGGCATTGACCTAGACACCGGAAACAACAAAGGCAAACACAGCCCTGTCCAAAGTCCTCCTTACTAACATCTGGGGGCTTGTGCCAAAATTGGGAGAGCTGTCTCACAGACTAGTCAAGCAATAGCCAATTCATCCTCTCAGAATCATACCTTACATCACCATCCCTGTGTATGTCCTGTCCCACCAGCAGGACAGGCTCAGCAGAGGTGGTGACACAGTGGTATACAGTCAGGAGGGGTTGCCCTGGGAGTCCTCAACATTGACTCTGGACCCCATGAAGTCTCATGGCATCTGGTCAAACATGGGCAAGGAAACCTCCTGCTGATTACCAGCCCTCCCTCAACTGATGAATCAGTGCTCCTCCTTGTTGAATATCATTTGGAGGAAGCACTGAGGGTGGCAAGGGCGCAGAACGTACACTGGGTGGGCTTCAACGTCCATCACCGAGTGGCTCGCTAGCACCACTACTGACCGAGCTGGCCAAGTCCTGAAGGACACAGCTGCTAGACTGGGTCTGCCACAGGTGGTGAGGGAACCAACAAGAGGGAGAATCATACTTGACCTCAGCATCCTGCCTGCTGCAGATGCATCTGTCCATGATAGTATCGATAGGAATGACCATCACACAGTCGTTGTGGAGACAAATTGAGGATATCCTCCATTGTGTTGTGTGGCACTACCACCATGCTAAATGGGATAGATTTCGAACAGATCTAGCAACTCAAGACTGGGCATCCATGAGGTGCTGTGGGCCATCAGCAGCAGCAGAATTGTACTCGAACACAATCTGTAACCTCATGGCCCAGCATATCTCCCACTCTACCATTACCATCAAGCCAGAGGATCAACCCTGATTCAAGGAAGAGTGCAGGAGGGCATACCAGGAGCAGCACCAGGCATACCTAAAAATGAGATGTCAACCTGGTGAAGCTATAACACAGAATTATTTGCGTGCCAACAGCAAAAGCAGCAAGTGATAGACAGAGCTAATCGATCCCACAACCAATGGATCAGATCTAAGCTCTGCAGTCCTGCCACATCCAGTCGTGAATGGTGGTGGACAAGTAAACAACTGACTGGAGGAGGAGGCTCCACAAATATCCCTATCCCCAGTGATGGAGGAGCCCAGCATATCAGTGCAAAAGATAAGGCTGAAGCATTCGCAACAATCTCCAGCCAGAAGTGTTGAGTCGATGATCCATCTCGGCCTTCTCTGGAGGTCCCCAGTCTTCAGCCAATTCGATTCACTCCACGTGATATCAAGAAACGGCTGAAGGCACTGGATACCGCAAAGGCTATGGGTCCTGACAATATTCTGGCAATAGTACTTAAGGCTTGTGCTCCAGAACTTGCTGTGCCCCTAGCCAAGCTGTTCCTGTACAGCTACAACACTGGCATCTACCCCGCCATGTGGAAAATTGCCCAGGTACGTCCTGTACACATAAAGCAGGACAAATCCAACCAGACCAATTACTGCCCCATCAGTCTACTCTCAATCATCAGTAAGTAATGGAAGAGGTCATCAGGCAGCACTTGCTTAGCAATAACCTGCTCACTGATACCCAGTTTGGATTCCGCAAGGGCCACTCATCTCCTGACCTCATTACAGCCTTGGTTCAAACATGGACAAAAGAGCTGAACTCCCAAGGTGAGATGAGAGTCAATGGGAATCAGGGGGAAAACTCTCTGTTGATTGGAGTCATATCTAGCACAAAGGAAGATGGTTGTGGTTGTTGGAGGTCAGTCACCTCAGTACCAGGACAGCTACAAGAGCTGGCCAGAAGCTAAGAATCGTGGGACGAATAACTCGCCTCCTGATTCCCCAAAGCCTGTCCACCATCCACAGGGTGCAAGTCAGGAGTGTGATGGAATACTCTCCGCTTGCCTGGATGAGTGCAGCACTTATAACAATGAAGAAGTGGACACCGTCCAGGACAAAGCAGTCTGATTGATTGGCACCACATCCACAAACATTCACTTCCTTCACCACCGATGCACGGTAGCAGCAGTGTGTACCATCTACAAGATGTATTGCAGGAATTCACCAAGTTTCTTTAGACAGCACCTTCCAAACCCACGACCACTACCACCCAGAAGGCCAAGGACTGCAGTGGTTGAAGAAGGCAGCTCACCACCACCTTCTCAAGGGCAACTAGACACGGGCAATAAATGCTAGCCCAGCCAGTGATTCCCACATCCCATGAATGAATAAAAAAAAATTGTCAATTCCTGATTCATGTAACTTTAATAATGATGTCAGCACTGCGTTTGCTGACTTGGGCTCAGCTATTATTCCTTGTGGACCAGATGGAGCCAGATGGGAGGGGCTTCCGACATCATCAAGCTGCATAGCGATATTATGCTGGGCAGATGTACCTGAGTTTGGCAGCCCATCTGATGTCAATCAAAGGGCCAATTAAGCCAATTGAGGCAGTCCACTGCAATTTTGAGAGGACCGTGCATTTTTGCAGTTAGTGCATGGGAAACATGGGCAGCCGGGGATTGCACATTTTACACTTTCTACATCTAAGGTGGGATATAAGGCTCAGGAGGGATGGAGGTGTGATGGGGTATGAGTTCACATGGTATTGAATAGTTTGGGCAGACCTGTCCCATCAATGAACCATCCTGCTCATTTCTTATGTAAGTTAGGAGGCTTAAATCCATACGTAGGCTTTTACAGACTGGCTACTGCTTCATGAAGGAAAGCAAAATGCAAAGCAAAAGGTGAAAAATGGGGATTGTCATTTCAGCTGGAGGCACTTCCTCAGATGAGGTGGAGAGGGCATGAAGGGAGAGGAGGCCAGCCGACTGCAGACATCATCATAGAATCTGCCCGCAAGACCAAGCAGCACAATCTGAAGGGGTTGAAGGTCAACAAGGCATGCAAGGGAGAAGGGGCAGGAGGAGGCGGCATTACCCAGCTGGACGAGTTTCCAGGGTTAGATCCAGCCATCTTGAGATGACTAAGGTGCAGTGCAGAAGGAGGATCTGCCTCAAGGGAGACAGTAATTTCAATCTGTGAGATGATAGGGCCTGATTTAGCTTCCAGCTGTGTAGGTGGGCACCCAGTGCCAGTGGCGCTAGAAGTGACTGTCGCCCTCACTTTTTATGTCTCAAGTTCCTTCCAGGGTCCTGTGGGAGATCTGTGAGAAGTGCCACAATCCGCAGCACACAGCTGTGTAACGCTTGTGACAGACACACTCTTCAGAAGGGTCAATGCCTTCATACATTTCAAAACAGACGAGGGCAGCTAGGCAGAATGTGCAGGAGGATTTGCAGCTATTGCAAGCTTCCCAAAGATTCAGGAAGCCATTGATTGCACCCAGGTGGTGATCAGGGCACCTGCCAGGAGCCGGGAGCCTTTGTGAATCATAAGGGCTGCCACTCGCTCAGCGCCCAGCTAGTGTGTGATCATCAGCAACAGACCCTCCAGGTCTGTGCAAGGTATCCTGGAAGTTCGCAGAATCACACAGTGCAGAAGAGGCCCTTCGGCCCATCGAGTCTGCACCGACACATGAGAAACACCTGACCTACCTACCTAATCCCATTTACCAGCACTTGGCCCATAGCCTTGAATGTTATGACGTGCCAAGTGCTCCTCCAGGTACTTTTTAAAGGATGTAAGGCAACTCACCTCCACCACCCTCCCTGGCAGTGCATTCCAGACTGTCACCACCCTCTGGGTAAAAAAGTTTTTCCTCACATCCCCTCTAAAACTCTTGCCCCTCACCTTGAACTTATGTCCCCTTGTGACTGACCCTTCAACTAAGGGGAACAGCTGCTTCCTATCCACCCTGTCCATGCCCCTCATAATCTTGTACACCTCGATCAGGTCGCCCCTCAGTCTTCTCTGCTCCAACGAAAACAACCCAAGTCTATCCAACCTCTTCATAACTTAAATGTTATCCCAGGCAACATCCTGGTGAATCTCCTCTGCACCCCCTCCAGTGCAATCACATCCTTCCTATAATGTGGTGACCAGAACAGCACACAGTACTCCAGCTCTGGCCTCACTAAGGTTCTATACAACTTCAACATGACTTCCCTACTTTTGTAATCTATGCCTCAATTAATAAAGGCAAGTGTGCCATATGCCTTTTTCACCACCGCACTAACATGACCCTCTGCCTTCAGAGATCTATGGACACACACGCCAAGGTCCCTTTGTTCCTCAGAACTTCCTAGTGTCATGCCGTTCATTGAATACTTTCTTGTCAAATTACTCCTTCCAAAGTGTATCACCTCACACTTTTCAGGGTTAAATTCCATCTGCCACTTATCTGCCCATTTGACCATCCCGTCTATATCTTCCTGTAGCCCAAGACACTCAACCTCACTGTTAACCACCCGGCCAATCTTTGTGTCATCTGAAAACTTACTAATCCTACCCCCATATAGTCATCTATGTCATTTATATAAATGACAAATAATAGGGGACCCAGCACAGATCCCTGTGGTACGCCATTGGACACTGGCTTCCAGTCACTAAAGCATCTTCTGTCATCACCCTCTGTCTTCTACAACTAAGCCAATTTTGAATCCACCTTATCAAATTACCTTGTATCCCATGTGCCTTTGCCTTCTTTATAAGTCTCCCATGTGGGACCTTGTCAAAGGCTTTGCTGAAATTCATATAAACCAAATCAGCTGCACTACCCTCATCTACACACCTGGTCACCTCCTCAAAAAATTCTGTCACATTTGTTAAGCATGACCTCCCTCTGACAAAGCAATGCTGACTATCCCTGATCAAACTTTGCCTCTCCAAGTGGAGATAGATACTCTCCTTCAGAAATTTCTCCAATAGTTTCCCTACCACTCTTGCCATGACTCCTATATTCTCCACCATTCCAGGGTTCCAAGGCTTTTCATCACCCTTGCATGTTTGGATAGCTGGTTGCTGGAGGAGGTGGCTTTTTCCTCACCTGAAAAAGGTGGCTGATGACACCAAGAACCAGACATCCAAGAACTCCCACAGAGGAGAGGTCCAACAGAAGCTGTGCCTCCATGAAGGCCATCATCGAGAAGGCGATAAGCCTCCTCAGAATGAGGTTCCATTGCCTGGACTGGTGTGGAGGCTCTCCTCAATCTCCTCTGGAATGCGGGTGACTCATTGTGGCTGTTTGCTGTGCATGCACAGTCTGGCTCTCTCGGTGAGATCAGTTGGAGGGTGAAACTTCCACTGAGGCAAAATCCAGCACAGACTCTGAGGAGGAACCTGCTCAGCCACAGGATCATGATGATGACCTAGCTATGAGGCAGCTTTTGGGAGACAGGGAGACCTAGGAGGCTTCGATTCAAAGGAGCTTCCAGTAGGCTCCAAAGTCAACACTCCAAGTCATTGGGCAGCTGCAGTTATGTTAATGTTGGAGCTGACACAGCTCCTGAAAGTCTCTTTCTCTTGTGCCTCCTCCTGAAATAAACTACCCTGCCCAATCACTGTTTAGTTTTGAGTTGAAGGCCTCCGATCTTACTGGCACAGAAAGCATAGAAGGACATGTGACATAAGGTTACATTTTAATACAGTGGTGTGACAGCAAAATAAAACATGAGACAAGTAACAACAATAAAGATCTCACCCGTGAGAGCCCTTGTGTTTTATAATGATTTCGTGAGCTGTTTACGAGTGCTCCGTCTTGGTGCTCCCACATCGCTGGCTGCTGCATTGAAGGCAGGCTGCTCTGATGCCCTGTCGGCCTTGATGACTTTGGTGGCTGTCCTGTGGTTGCTTGGGCCTGTGAGGGGCCTGACTAGGTGGGAGACTTCAGCCTAATGGCTGGGCACTCCTTATTCGTTGTGGTTTCCTCAGATGCAATGATCACTGGCTGAGAGGTAGAGGAGCTGCTGCCATCATCAGGAGTGCCCTGAGAGGAGCCCCAGGTGCATGGAGCTGCAGGTCATCTGCCAAAATGAGGTTTGTTTGAACCTCCCCGTTCACCATAGATGGACGAGCAGCTAGCAGAGTCACTAGGTGCCTCATCCATCTCTCACATTGGCAGTGCCCTGCTGAGGTCACATTGCATGAGCTCACAGATCTGAACACAACCCCCAGAAACCCTTGATTGAGCTCGTGGAGCTGGTGCTCCATGAGGGTTGCCAATCTCTCTAAGGATGATGCTGCGTTTTCAGAGTTAAGGGTCAATGCAGTGCCCATACTCGGCATGGACTCCTCCATTCTACGAACCATGGCATGCAGTCCCTCAGGAATGTCTGCCAGATTTCTATGTACATCCCACTAGATATCCAAGGCTGCACTGGCATGCTGGTTTGGGCTGCAGTAGAGTGCTTCAGTTGGAGTTTGGTGACTGTGGGAGTTCAGTGAGGACGGAGGAGGTAATCCTTTCCTTTTCTACCTTTCCTCAGAAAGAAGAGCGATGGCCTTGGTAAGTAATTGGTGAATAAATTAGAAAAGTGTAATATTTTTAAACAAATAGCTCTACTTGGATTTAGCTGAGAAGCACCAGGAATAAGGAAAATTTATGGCCAATAGAAATAAAGTAATATAAATAATTCAAAGCAGAAAAAATTTAACATAAGGGAAGTAGAGTTAAGACATGGCAGGGCAGTTGAGTGGAATGTGTGTCCTGCAATATGTCTGAAGTCATGGACACTACCATGATCCAATGACCACATGTGCAGGAAGTGCTGCCAGCTGCAGAAACTTCAGCTCTGGTTTTCAGAGCTCAAGCGGCGGCTGGAGTTACCGTGGGACATCCGCGAGGCTGAGAACTACATGGATAGCACATTAAGAAAAGTGGTCACACCGCAGCTTAAGGGCCTGGAGGCAGAGAGGGAATGAGTGACCACCATGCAGGCCAAGAGAAGCCAACAGGTAGTGCAGGAGTCCCATGGGGTCTCACTCACAAATTGGTTTTCTGTTTTGGAAGCTGGTGAGGGCGCTGGTTCTTCAGAGGAGTGCAGTCAGAGCCAAGTTTGTGAGCCTTGAGCAGCTTGACTGTACAGGAGGGGAGGAAGAAGAAAGGAAGAGCTATAGTGATAGGGGATTCATTGGTTTCTGTGGCAGTAGACGTGACTCCAGAATGGTATGTTGCCTCCCTGGTGCCAGGCTCAAGGATGACACAGAGCGGCTGCAGGGCATTCTTCTGGGGGAGGGTGATCAGCCAGAGCTCATGGTCCACATTGATACCAATGACTTAAGTAGGAAGGGGGATGTGGTTCCGCAATCAGAATTTAGGGACCTCGGTAGAAAATTAGCAAGCAGGACCTCTAATGTAGTAATCTCCAGATTGCTCCCAGTGCAACGTGCCATTGAGTACAGAAATAGGGGGATAAGGCAGGTGAATGTGTGGCTGGAAAGATGATGCAGGAGGGATGGCTTTAGGTTCCTGGGACACTGGGACTGGCTCGGGGGGAGATGGCACTTGTACAAGCCGTACGGGTTGCATCTGAACAGAGCCGGGACTGAGGTCCTTGCGGGATGTTTTGCTAGTGCTGTTGGGATGGCTTTAAACTAACTCAACAGGAGTGCGGGAACCAGGAGAGAATATCCGAGAGGAATACCAGGATGCAAAAAATACTGGTTGAGGCATATCGCACTCGTACAGAGAATAGTAAGTTAATGGGTAAAGTCGGGGTAAGGGAGAAAGTAACAAAATCTAAATCAGAATTACTATGCATGTATATGAATGCACGGAGTATAGTAAATAAGAAAATAAGATTGGGGAGTTACAGGCACAGATTGCCATGTGGAAATAGGATGTTGTGGCAATAACAGAGACCTGGCTCAAGGAAGGTCAGAACTGGGTGTTAAATACTCCCGGGTACAAAGTGTTCAGAAAAGATAGGAAAGGAAAGAAAGGAGGAGGGGTAGCGGTATTGGTTGAGGAGAGCATTGCAGTGCTGGAGAAAGAGGGTGTTCCAGAGGGTTCAAGGACAGAATCAATTTGGCCAGAGCTAAGGAACAAAAAGGGGGCAATTACATTGCTCGGTGCATTCTATAGACCGCCAAATAGTGAGAAGGACGTAGAAGAACAAATCTGCAGGGAAGAGAGGTGCAGGCATTGTAGAGTAGTTATAATGGGGACTTTAATTACCTGAACGTAGACTGGGGCAATGGTAGTGTAAAGGGTGGAGAGGGGCAAAAGTTCTGTTCAGGAGAATTTTCTACAGCAGTATATGTTGGACCTGGTTCTTGGAAATGAGGTGGGCCAAGTCGCTCAAGTGTCAGTGGGGGAACATTTAGGAGGTAGCGATCATTATATTGTACGTTTTAGGATGATGATAGAAAAGGATGATAGGCAATCCAGAGTAAGAATAATTAACGAAACAAGAGCCAACTTCGATGGGGCAAGAACGGAGTTGGGCCAAATAGACTGGAACAAAAGATTGGCAAGAAAAACTGTAGGTGAACAATGGGCTGCTTTAAAAAAGAATTGGTTCAAGCATAGTCAAGGTATGTTCCATTGGAACGGAAAGGAGGGCAAACAAATCCAGTGCTGCCTGGATGAAAAAGGAGATAGGTTTTAAGATAAAGAAGAACAAATGTGCTTATGACAGGTGTCAGATAGAAAATATAATTGAGAACCAAGAGGAGTACAGAAGGTTCAGAAGGAAGGTGAAAAAGCATATTAGAGAAGTGAAAAGGGATTACAAGAAAAGACTGGCAGCCAACATAAAGGGGAATCCCAAAGTCTTCTACAGACAGATATATAGTAAAAGGGTGGTAAAAGGAGGAGCAGGGACTTTCAAAAGGCATTTGATGCAATGTCACACAACAAACTTGTGAGAAAAGTTATCGCTCATGGAGTAAATGGGACAGTAGAATGTGGATTCAATATTGGCTGAAAAATAGGAAGCAGAGATTAATGGTCAATGGATATTTTTTGGGCTGGAGTTCCCCAGGGGTCGGTATTAGGGACCTAAAAGGGAATTTACACATAGTTGAAGGGGCCATGACAGAGGTGTTTAACTAACTTGGAGTTTTTTGAAGAGGTGACAGAAAAGTCGATGAGGATAATGCTGTTGATATGGTGTACATGGACTTTCAAAAGGCATTTGATGCAATGTCACACAACAGACTTGTGAGAAAAGTTATTGTTCATGGATTAAAAGGGACGGTAGAACGTGGATTCAATATTGGCTGAAAAGTAGGAAACAGAGATTAATGGTCAATGGATATTTTTTGGGCTGGAGGATGGTTTGTAATGGAGTTCCCCAGGGGTCGGTATTAGGACCCTTGCTGTTTCTGACATATGTTAATGATCTAGATCTTGCTGTGCAGGGGATGATACGAAGCTTGGGAGTGTTGTAAACTGTGAGGAGGACAGTGTAGAACTTCAAGAGGACATAGACAAGTTGGTGGAGTGGGCAGATAGATGGCAGGTGAAGTTCAATGTGGAGAAGTGTGAGGTGATGCATTCAGTTGGAAGAACATGGACAGACAATATAAAATATGGGGTCAAATTTTGAAGGGGGTGCAGAAGCAGAGAGACCTGGGTGTATATGTGCATTGATCATTGAAGGTGCCAGGACAGGTGGGGAGAGCAGTTAACAAAGCATACAGTACCCTAGACTTTATTAATATGGGCAGAGAGTACAAGAGCAAGGAGGTTATGCTGAATTTATATAAGACACTCATTAGACCTCAGCTGGAGTGTTGTGTACAGTTCTGGGCACCACATTATAGGAAGAATGTGAACACATTGGAGAGAGTACAGAAGAAGTTTATAAGAATGGTTCCAGGGATGAGAAACTTCAGTATGAGGATAGATTGGAGAGGTTTGGACTGTTCTACTCGGAGAGAAGGCTGAGAGGAGATTTGATAGAGATGTTCAAAATCGTGAAGGGGCTGGATAGCGTGGATGGAGAGAAACTGTTCCCACTTGTAAAAGGATCAAGAATGAGAGGGCACAGATTTAAAGTCATTTGCAAAAGAAACAAAGGTGATGTGAGAAAACCTTTTTCACACAGCGATTGGTCCGGGTTTGGAATGCACTGCCTGGAAGTGTGGTGGAGGCAGGCTCAACTGAGACACTCAAGAGGGCATTAGATGATCATTTAAATAGAAACAATGTGCAGGGGTACTAGGAAAAGGCAGGAGATTGGCACTAAGTCATAATGCTCATTCGGAGAGCCGTTGCAGACACAATGGGCTGAATGGCCTCCTTCTGTGCCATTAGAATTCTGTGATGCAGCGTTTGCTGCCGAATGGATGACTCCAGAGGCTCATCATCTGCCTGGGACTCAGCATCTTCCTGCCCTCCAACACTCCTCTGATTGTCAGGGGCCTGGGGATTCTTTGTCTCCGACATCTTCTCAGGCGAATGTGACATGCGTTCCCCTGCATGTGCAGCCACCTTTGCCAGAGCGCTCAGACCCACCAAAGTGCATGTACCTGAGGTGGTGCAAGGTGTAGAGCGAGGGTGTGATGCAGATGCATCTGAGGATCCCTCCTCCTCCGATGTTAATGGTGGCCTTTCCGGATCATAAGCTCATCTTGAAGATGATCCTTCTGATGGAGGAAAAACAAATATAAGTATCCATAAGCTTTTAAGATTCAGAATAGGCCAATTCAGCTAGATTTTGAAATTGGGCATAGCGCTAATCAGAGATTTATGAAAGATCATAAAGGATAAGTGGATTTCACCTGACAGCCTTTCACCCATTGCCTCCATATCCAAGAACCCCCCAATCTAATGTGTGTCCACTTCACTCTTACTGTCCTCCGAAACCCCAGCCTCTCTGTGACTGGTGGATCTCACTCCATTCTCACATGCAAGTTCCAAAATGTCTTCCTCCATCGGAGTCAACAGTGCAAGATTTTGCACTCCCCTACCAGTATGACTTTGCTCTAGAGCTTTGTGCTTCCTCTTCTCCCATGAGGACAAGAGCACATTCATGAGTCCTTCCTCAGTGTGCCGGAATATTACATCCTCCTCCCTAATATCACTGGTTTAAATGCCCAGCACATTACAGAGATTTTCTTATGAAAGAACATAAAGGATAAGTGGATGCCTACCATCCTGTCTAGTCCCTGGCAGGTTTCTAGGAGCAGGAAGATGTGTTGACCTTAGCTCAGAGCTTTACACCCTCAAGCCCCATCAAATGCAAGCCCACACCATAAACATTGATTCGGAGTGAAGAAGGTCATTCACCCTCTTCTGGCACTGCACCCAGGCCCTTCGTACGGCCACTTCTGCAGCTGACTGGTGCTGCCAGCTGGGTCCAAGCCTTCTAGGTGAGATGTGGAGGGCTCCTCTTGCCGTGACACGGCAGCAGTATCTCCCGGTGATCACTCCCGGCCTGGATGAATGCCTGCAGGCAGAGAAGTGAGGGTCTGCTTGGCTGCAGGCATTTCTACGCCTTCTTCCATGGCTTGTAGCTCTAAATGACATTGCCCTATTCCTTGGCCATGATCTTACTGTCCTTCAATCGCGAATGAAAATTTTAAATCCCAAGGTCGGCAGCCCTCTCCCCCAAAATTACACAGTACAAACTTCACTTCCTTCTTGTGCTTTTAGCCACCCCGCCTGCAGCTGGTTCCATTGATGTGCCAACCCTGTTCCCGCCCCATTTCGGCAGCACTGGCCTATCAGAAAGCAAGTTTGATGCTGGCCGGCTGTTCATTGGCCAGCCAGTCCTTTGGCTGCTGGTCTTGTGTGGGAGCAGAGTTCATATCCGTTACAGGGCCTGCCAATCACACGTGCACCGAGCGAAAAATTCAGGCACTGGTCCCAAAATTCATTGCCATATCTTTGAATGAAGACCTGCATGAACACAAGGGCTGTACTGGAACAGCTGGGATGTGGGCTGGACAATCCTCTGAAGACTGTGAAGGGCAAATAGCCAAACTGGTCATCTGGAAAAGACAGTGGAATGATCTCAGTGATCGGGGAGTGTGTTTGAAACAGGATCTCTGGCAACATCCAGCCCCAGGACAGACACTCTGATGGAAACATGCTCTGGTTGGTTCTTGTAGGGAGACCGGACATCTGGAACTAACTTGGGAATGTTTTCCTCCAGTGTATGGTTGAGTGGCAGGGAGATAGCATAGTCCAAGTTTCCACTGTTGAAGCCACCAATCAGAGAAGCCCTTCTCGAGCCACATCTTGATCAACAGCCCAGAGATATAGTGTTGATCTCGATGGAGAAAGATTCTTTAGTCACTGTTGGGTCTGAAACTTTCTCCAATTTTCCCAGATAGTCAGGATGTTCTAGCATAAACTTTCCAGTTTTGAGGTGAATGAAGACCTCAGTTTACCCTGTTCAGCTCCAATATGAACTGGAATCATGATCCCTAGGATAGATTTTAGTAGTCATCATGCTAGTTACAACCGGGATGGAAGGACTGCATGAATTATCTGTCCCCACTACTCCGTAGGGTGTACCATTAATTTAAAAGTTTAATTTTCTCAACAAAATGGCCAATTGTGCACCCATATCTCTAGTACCCCAGAAGAAAAGAAGACTCTAAACAGGCTTCTTTCAAAAACTCAATGATTAATTTATTTTAAAACAAAACTTCTTTTAACAAGTTGCAAGTACTGGTTAACAATTGTAATCGGGAAGTCTAACTATCTATCTCTTCCTAAAGAATTCCCCCCCAGCAGACACACAAACACACATATGCACACAAAGGTACCCACAGACAGACACACACAGACATACACACACACACACAGAGACACAGACAGACACACATGGATGGACACACAGACACACACACAGACATAGACAGATACACATGGACACACTGACAGACACACAAACCGCCACAAATGGACACTCACAGATACAGACAGACATACACAGACACAGACAAACACACAGACACAGACACACATGGGCACACACACAGACACACATGGACACAGACACAGACAGATGCACTCAGACACAGACAGACACACATGGACACACACACAGACATAGGCAGACACACATGGACACACACACAGGACAAACAGGGTCTATCTGCAGAGATGAGCGTTATAAAATACAGGATGAGGTCTGCAGGGTCTCAACACTGTCGGCCTGGAGTTCTCTTGTGTGGGTGCCTGGAAGTTCCCACCACTGGTCTCAGCTTTGCAGGTCCAAGTCAGACAGGTTTCATTCAGATGTGGGTTCTCTGGCAACAGGTTGATAGCCACACACAATCTTAGGCAAGGTAGAGAGAGGGAGCCAGTCAAAGTAGCCTTCCTTTCTCAGCTTGTTCTCCAACAAAACTGCCTTCCAAACAAGCAGGCTCACAACTGAAGTTTTTTTCCTCTCTTCCAAGTGACTGCCATTTTGTCTCCCAGCTTTTCATTAATTAAAATTCTCTGCAGTTCAACACAAACAAACAAGCACCTTCTCAAGCACCATACAGGCCAGGTGATTTCTTGGAAGAGGCCTGCTTGTTTACAGTTCCAAGGTGAACTTATGACCTTCTTTTAAAAAATATCCCAAGTTAGCATCCAGATTATGCCATGTCCTTCCATTTTGTAAAAGAAAACTTCAGCCTTGAGAGATATGATTCTAACAATACTGCAGACATTTTCCATTAGGTCCCAACGTGTCCACATGGAGAAAGCGCCCATGTTTGAAATTCTTTGGTGCCATTTGGATACATTTATTTCTGAACTTGATGCAAATGGTAACAAGGAGATGGCTGGCACCTTCCTGACTGTCGGATTGTGGCCCCCTTAACATCATCATCCAGACTGCATCCAAAGACATACATTTCTCAGCCACAGCTGGATAATACCAAATAATATATGGTTCTCAGGGGTGGCCTTGAGAAGCATCATCATGCTCTCCTATATGTCCAATATCAACAATCCACTAAGGGTCAGTCCACATGATGTGCTGGCACAGAGAGCCACGGTGTTCTGGCAAGGAGAGCCAGGGTGTGCTGGTACAGATGTCACGGTGTGCTGGTACAGATGTCACGGTGTGCTGGTATAGATGGTCATGGTGTGCTGGTACAGATGGTCATGGTGTGCTGGTACAGATGGTCATGGTGTGCTGGTACAGATAGTCAAGGTCAGCCGGTACAGAGAGTCAATGTGAGCAGGTACAGAGAGCCACTATGTGCAGGTAGAGAGAGCTGTGGTGTGCTGGTACAGAGCTGCGGTGTGCAGGTACAGATGATCACAGGGAGCTGGTACAAATGGTTACGCTGTGCTGGTACTGATAGCCATGCTGTGCTGGTGCTGAAAGTTACAGTGTGCTGGTACAGATGACCACAGTGTGCTGGTACAGATGGTCACGGTATGCTGCTACCGATCATCACGGTGTACAGATAAAGATTGCCCTGATGTGCTGGTACAGATAGTCACTGTGTGCTGGTACAGATAGTCACTGTGTGCTGGTACAGATGGTCACAGTGTGATGGTTCAGTTAGTCACGGTGTGCTGGTACAGATAGAACCATATAACCATAGAACACACAGCACAGAAAACAGGCCATTCGGCCCTTCTAGTCTGTGCCAAAATATTATTCCGCTAATCCCATTGACCTGCACCCAGTCCGTAACCCTCCAGATATCTCCCGTCCATGTATCTATCCAATTTATTCCTAAAACCTAAGAGTGAGCCCGCATTTACCACGTCAGATGGCAGCTCGTTCCACTTTCTCACCACTCTCTGAGTGAAGAAGTTCCCTCTAATGTTCTCCCTAAATCTTTCCCCTTTCACCCTAAAGCCATATCCTCTCGTGTTTATCTCTCCTAATCTAAGTGGAAAGAGCCTACTCGCATTTACTCTGTCTATACCCCTCATAATTTTGTAAACTTCTATCAAATCTCCCCTCATTCTTCTACACTCCAAGGTGTTCCTAACCTGTTTAATCTTTCCCTGTAACTCAACTCCTTAAGACCTGGCAACATCCTAGTAAATCTTCTCTACAATCTTTCAATCTTACTGATATCCTTTCTGTAGTTAGGCGACCAGAACTGCACACAATACTCCAAAGTTGGCCTCACCAATGTCTTATACAACTTCACCATAAAATCCCAACTCCTATACTCAATACTTTGATTTATGAAGGCCAGTATGCCAAACGATTTCTTCACAACCCTACCTGTGGTGCAACTTTCAGGGAATTATGTATCTGAATGGTCACAGTGTGCTGGTTCAGATAGTCAGGATGTGCTGGTACAGATGGTCACGGTGTGCTTGTACAGATAGTCACAGTGAGTTGGTACAGATGGTCACGGTGAGCTGGTACAGATGGTCATGGTGAGCTGGTACCAATAGTCACAGTGAGTTGGTACAGATGGTCACGGTAAGCTGGTACCGATAGTCACGGTGAGTTGGTACAGATGGTCACGGTGAGCTGGTACAGATGGTCACGGAGTGCTGGTAGCGATAGTCACGCTGAGTTGGTACAGGTGGTCACGGTGAGCTGGTACAGATGGTCATGGTGTGCTGGTACAGATAGTCACAGTGTACTGGTTCAGATGGTCATGGTGTGCTGGTACAGATAGTCATGATGTGCTGGTACAGGGAGCCACGGTGTGCTGGCATAGAGAGTCACAATGTGCTGGTATTGAGAGCCACAGGTGTGCTGGAACAGAGAGCCAGGATGTAGGGGTACCGTTAACCATTTTCTGCTGGTACAGATGGTCATGGTGTGCTGGTACAGATGGTCACAGTGTGGTGCTACAGATAGTCACGGTGTGCTGCTACAGGTAGTCATGGTGAGTTGGTACAGACAGTCACGGTAAGTTGGTACAGGTAGTCATGGTGAGCTGGTACAGATGGTCACGGTGTGCTGGTGGCGATAGTCACGGTGAGTTGGTACATGTGGTCACGGTGAGCTGGTACAGATGGTCATGGTGTGCTGGTGCAGATGGTCACGGTGTGCTGGTTCAGATGGTCATGGTGTGCTGGTAAAGATAGTCACAGTGTGCTGATACAGATAGTCATGGTGTGCAGGTAAAGATGTCACGGTGTATGGCACAGAGAACCATGGTATGCTGGTACAGAGAAGCCTGGTGTGCTGGTACAGATAGTCACGGTGTATTGGTACAGATGGTCACGGTGTGCTGGTGGCGATAGTTACGGTGAGTTGGTACAGATGGTCACGGTGTGCTGGTGGCGATAGTCACGGTGAGTTGGTATAGGTGGTCACGGTGAGCTGGTACAGATGGTCATGGTGTGCTGCTACAGATAGTCACAGGCTGCTGGTACAGAAATTAAAGGTGTGCTGGTACAGAAATTCATGGTGTGCTGGTACAGAGAGTCACGATGTGTTGGTATAGATACTCACAGTGTGCTGGTACAGATAGTCACGGTGTGCTGGTACAGATCATCACAGTGTGCTGGTACAGATAGTCACAGTGTGCTGGTACAAATAGTCACAGTGTGCTGGTACAGACCATTACAGTGTGCTGCTACAGATAGTCATGGTGTGCTGCTACGGCTAGTCATGACGTGCAGGTACAGAAATTCACGGTGCGCTGGTACAGATGCTTACGCTGTGCTGCTCCAGATGGTCATGGTGTGCAGGTACATAAATTCACAGTGTGCTGCTATAGATAGTCACGGTGTGCTGATACAGAAATTCACGGTGTGCTGGTAGAGCAATTCAGTGTGCTGGTACAGATAGTCACGGTGTGCAGGTACAGAAATTCAGAGTGCTCTGGTGCAGATAGTCACGGTATGCAGGTACAGAAATTCAGAGTGCTCTGGTACAGATAGTCACGGTGTGCAGATACAGAAATTCATGGTGCACAGGTACAGAAATACACAGTGCACTGGTACAGATAGTCACGGTGTGCTGATACAGAAATTCACGGTGTGCTGGTACAGAATTTCACAGTGTGCTGGTACAGAGAACCAAGATAAGCTGGCACAGAACCAGTGAGCTGGTACAGAGAACCATGGTTTGTAGGTACAGAGAGCCATGATGTGCTGGCACAAAGAGCCAGGATGTAGAGATACAGATAGTCATGGAGTGCTGGTACAGATAGTTATGGTGTTCTGGTACAGAAATTCACAGTGTGCTGGTACAGATAGTCACAGTGTGCTGGTACAGATAGTCACAGTGTGCTGGTAAAGAGAGCCACGATGTGCTTGTACAGAAATTAACTATGTGCTGGTACAGAAATTCACAGTGTGCTGGCACAGAGAAGCAAGATGAGCTGGCACAGAGAGCCACAGTTTGCAGGTACAGGTAGACATGGTGTGCTGGTACAGATGATCACGGTGGGCTGGTACAAATAGTCATGGTGTGCTGGTAGAGATGGTCATGGTCTGCTGGTACATATGCTCACAGTGTGCTGGTACAGATGGTCACAGTGTGCTGGTACAGATAGTCACAGTGTGCTGGTAAAGAGAGCCACGATGTGCTTGTACAGAAATTAACTATGTGCTGGTACAGAAATTCACAGTGTGCTGGCACAGAGAAGCAAGATGAGCTGGCACAGAGAGCCACGGTTTGTAGGTACAGGTAGACATGGTGTGCTGGTACAGATTATCACGGTGTGCTGGTACAAATGGTCACAGTGTGCTGGTAAAGATGGTCACGGTGTGCTGGTATAGATGGTCACGGAGTGCCGGTACAGATGGTCACGGACCGCTGGTACAGATAATCACGGTGTACTGGTAGAGCTGGTCATGGTGTGCTGGTACATATGTTCACCGTACTGGTACAGATAGTCATGGTGCGCTAGTACAGTTGGTCACAGTGTGCTTGTAGATGCTCACAGTGTGCTAGTACAGATGGTCACGTTGTGCTGGTACAGATGGTCACAGTGGGCTGGCACATATGGTCACAGTGTGCTGGTACAGATAGTCATGATGCACTGGTACAGATGGTCACAGTGTGCTGGTAGATGCGCACAGTGTGCTGGTACAGATGGTTACAGTGTGCTGGTACAGATGCGCACAGTGTGCTGGTAAAGATGGTCACAGTGTGCTGGTGCAGAAGGTCAGAATGTGCTGGTACAGATGGTCACAGTGTGCTGGTACAGATGCTCACGGTGTGCTGTTACAGATGGTCACAGTGTGCTGGTACAGATTGTCACAGTGTGCTGGTACATATGCTTACAGTGTGCTGGTACAGATGGTCATGGTCTACTGGTACTAATGGTCACAGTGTGCTGGTACATATGCTCACAGTGTGCTGGTACAGATGGTCATGGTCTACTGGTACTAATGATCACAGTGTGCTGGCACAGATAGTCACGGGTTGCTGGTGCAGATGGTTACAGTGTGCTGATTCAGATGGTCACGGTGTGCTGGTACAGGTGCTCACAATGTGCTGGTACAGGTAGTCACAGTTTGGTGGTACTGATGGTCACTGTGCTGGATCAGATGGTCACAGTATGCTGGCAAAGATGCAGACAGTGTGCTGTTATAAATGCTCACAGTGTGCTGGTACAGATAGTCACAGTGTGCTGTTACAATTGATTACGGTGTGCTGGTACAGGTAGTCACAGATGGTCACAGTGTGCTGGTACAGGTAGTCACAGATGCTCATAGGGTGCTGGTATAGATAGTCACAGTGTGCTGGTACAGATGGTCACAGTGTGCTAGTATATATGCTGACAGCGTGCTGCTACGAATGGTAACTGTGCTGGTACAGTTGGTCACAGTGCGCTGGTACATAGGGTCACGGTGTGTTGGTACATATGGTCACAGTGTGCTGGTACATATGCTTACAGTGTGCTCGTACATATGCTCACTGTGTGCTGGCACAGATAGTCACGGTGTGCTGGTGCAGATGGTCACAGTGTGCTGGTTCAGATGGTCATGGTGTGCTGCTCCAGATGCTCACTGTGTGCTGGCACAGATAGTCACGGTGTGCTGGTGCAGATGGTTACAGTATGCTGGTTCAGATGGTCACGGTGTGCTGGTACAGATGCTCACAATGTGTTGGTACAGATGCTCACAGTGTGCTCGTTCAGATGGTTACAGTGTGCTGGCACAGATAATCACAGTGTGCTGGCTCAGATGCTCACAGTTTGCTGTTACAGATGTTCACAGTATGCTGGCTCAGATGGTCACAATTTGCTGTTACAGATGCTCATAATGTGCTGGTACAGGTAGTCACTGTGTGCTGTTACAGATGTTCACAGTGTGCTGGTACAGATGGTCACAGTGTGCTGGCTCAGATGGTCACAGTTTGCTGTTACAGATGTTCACAGTATGCTGGCACAGATGATCACAGTGTGCTGGCTCAGAGGGTCACAATTTGCTGTTACAGATGTTCACATTGTGCTGGTACAGATGTTCACAGTGTGCTGGTACAGATGGTCATAGTGAGCTGGTACAGGTTGTCACAGTGTACTGGTACAAATAGCCATGGTATGCTGGTACAGCTGGTCACAGTGTGTTGTTACAGATGCTCATAATGTGCTGGTACAGGTAGTCACAGTTTGCTGCTACAGATGGTCACTGTGTGCTGGTACAGATGGTCACGGCGTCCTGGTACGGATGGTCACGGTGAGCTGCTACAAACGGTCACAGTGTGCTAGTACAGAGAGTCACGATGCGTTGGTATAGATAGTCACGGTGCGCTGGTACAGATAGTCACGGTGTGCAGATACAGAAATTCATGGTGCACAGGTACAGAAATACACAGTGCACTGGTACAGATAGTCACGGTGTGCTGATACAGAAATTCACGGTGTGCTGGTACAGAATTTCACAGTGTGCTGGTACAGAGAACCAAGATAAGCTGGCACAGAACCAGTGAGCTGGTACAGAGAACCATGGTTTGTAGGTACAGAGAGCCATGATGTGCTGGCACAAAGAGCCAGGATGTAGAGATACAGATAGTCATGGAGTGCTGGTACAGATAGTTATGGTGTTCTGGTACAGAAATTCACAGTGTGCTGGTACAGATAGTCACAGTGTGCTGGTACAGATAGTCACAGTGTGCTGGTAAAGAGAGCCACGATGTGCTTGTACAGAAATTAACTATGTGCTGGTACAGAAATTCACAGTGTGCTGGCACAGAGAAGCAAGATGAGCTGGCACAGAGAGCCACAGTTTGTAGGTACAAGTAGACATGGTGTGCTGGTACAGATTATCACGGTGTGCTGGTACAAATGGTCACAGTGTGCTGGTAGAGATGGTCACGGTGTGCTGGTATAGATGGTCACGGAGTGCCGGTACAGATGGTCACGGACCGCTGGTACAGATAATCACGGTGTACTGGTAGAGCTGGTCATGGTGTGCTGGTACATATGCTCACCGTACTGGTACAGATAGTCATGGTGCGCTAGTACAGTTGGTCACAGTGTGCTTGTAGATGCTCACAGTGTGCTAGTACAGATGGTCACGTTGTGCTGGTACAGATGGTCACAGTGGGCTGGCACATATGGTCACAGTGTGCTGGTACAGATAGTCATGATGCACTGGTACAGATGGTCACAGTGTGCTGGTAGATGCGCACAGTGTGCTGGTACAGATGGTTACAGTGTGCTGGTACAGATGCGCACAGTGTGCTGGTAAAGATGGTCACAGTGTGCTGGTGCAGAAGGTCAGAATGTGCTGGTACAGATGGTCACAGTGTGCTGGTACAGATGCTCACGGTGTGCTGTTACAGATGGTCACAGTGTGCTGGTACAGATTGTCACAGTGTGCTGGTACATATGCTTACAGTGTGCTGGTACAGATGGTCATGGTCTACTGGTACTAATGGTCACAGTGTGCTGGTACATATGCTCACAGTGTGCTGGTACAGATGGTCATGGTCTACTGGTACTAATGATCACAGTGTGCTGGCACAGATAGTCACGGGTTGCTGGTGCAGATGGTTACAGTGTGCTGATTCAGATGGTCACGGTGTGCTGGTATAGGTGCTCACAATGTGCTGGTACAGGTAGTCACAGTTTGGTGGTACTGATGGTCACTGTGCTGGATCAGATGGTCACAGTATGCTGGCAAAGATGCAGACAGTGTGCTGTTATAAATGCTCACAGTGTGCTGGTACAGATAGTCACAGTGTGCTGTTACAATTGATTACGGTGTGCTGGTACAGGTAGTCACAGATGGTCACAGTGTGCTGGTACAGGTAGTCACAGATGCTCATAGGGTGCTGGTATAGATAGTCACAGTGTGCTGGTACAGATGGTCACAGTGTGCTAGTATATATGCTGACAGCGTGCTGCTACGAATGGTAACTGTGCTGGTACAGTTGGTCACAGTGCGCTGGTACATAGGGTCACGGTGTGTTGGTACATATGGTCACAGTGTGCTGGTACATATGCTTACAGTGTGCTCGTACATATGCTCACTGTGTGCTGGCACAGATAGTCACGGTGTGCTGGTGCAGATGGTCACAGTGTGCTGGTTCAGATGGTCATGGTGTGCTGCTCCAGATGCTCACTGTGTGCTGGCACAGATAGTCACGGTGTGCTGGTGCAGATGGTTACAGTATGCTGGTTCAGATGGTCACGGTGTGCTGGTACAGATGCTCACAATGTGTTGGTACAGATGCTCACAGTGTGCTCGTTCAGATGGTTACAGTGTGCTGGCACAGATAATCACAGTGTGCTGGCTCAGATGCTCACAGTTTGCTGTTACAGATGTTCACAGTATGCTGGCTCAGATGGTCACAATTTGCTGTTACAGATGCTCATAATGTGCTGGTACAGGTAGTCACTGTGTGCTGTTACAGATGTTCACAGTGTGCTGGTACAGATGGTCACAGTGTGCTGGCTCAGATGGTCACAGTTTGCTGTTACAGATGTTCACAGTATGCTGGCACAGATGATCACAGTGTGCTGGCTCAGAGGGTCACAATTTGCTGTTACAGATGTTCACATTGTGCTGGTACAGATGTTCACAGTGTGCTGGTACAGATGGTCATAGTGAGCTGGTACAGGTTGTCACAGTGTACTGGTACAAATAGCCATGGTATGCTGGTACAGCTGGTCACAGTGTGTTGTTACAGATGCTCATAATGTGCTGGTACAGGTAGTCACAGTTTGCTGCTACAGATGGTCACTGTGTGCTGGTACAGATGGTCACGGCGTCCTGGTACGGATGGTCACGGTGAGCTGCTACAAACGGTCACAGTGTGCTAGTACAGAGAGTCACAATGCGTTGGTATAGATAGTCACGGTGCGCTGGTACAGATAGTCACAATGTGCTGGTACAGATAGTCATGGTGTGCTGGTACAGAGAGTCACAGTGTGCTGGTACAGATGGTCACGGTGTGCTGGTAACGATAGTCACAGTGAGTTGGTACAGGTGGTCACGGTGAGCTGGTACAGATAGTCATGGTGTGCTGGTTCAGATGGTCATGGTGTGCTGCTACAGATAGTCACAGTGTGCTCATATAGAAATTAAAAGTGTGCTGGTACAGAAATTAACGGTGTGCTGGTACAGATATTCATGGTGTGCTGGTAAAGAGAGTCACGATGTGTTGGTACAGATAGTCACGGTGTGCTGGTATGGATAGTCACAGTGTGCTGGTATAGATCGTCACGGTGTGCTGGTACAGATAGTCACAGTGTGCTGGTATAGATCGTCACGGTGTGCTGGTACAGATAGTCACAGTGTGCCGGTATAGATCGTCACGGTGTGCTGGTACAGATAGTCACGGTATGCTGGTACGGATAGTCACAGTGTGTTTGTACAGATGCTCATGCTGTGCTGCTCCAGATGGTCACGGGGTGTAGGTACAGAAATTCACCGTGCGCTGGTACAAATAGTCACGGTGTGCTGCTACAGATAGTCACGGTGTGCTGATACAGAAATTCACAGTGTGCTGGTAGAGAAATTCACTGTGTGCTGGTGCAGATAGTCACGGTGTGCAGGTACATAAATTCATGGTGCTCTGGTACAGATAATCACGGTGTGCAGGTACAGAAATTCATGGTGCGCAGGTACAGAATTTCACAGTGTGCTGGTATAGAGAACCAAGATGAGCTGGCACAGAGAGCCACGATGTGCTGGTAAAAGAACCAAGATAAGCTGGCATAGAGCCATTGAGCCGGTACAGAGAACCACGGTTTGCAGGTACAGAGAGCCATGATGTGCTGGCACAGAGAGCCAGGATGTAGAGATACAGATAGTCATGGAGTGCTGGTACAGATAGTCATGGAGTGCTGGTACAGATGGTTACGGTGTGCTGGTACAGATAGTCACGGTGTGTTGGTACAGAAATTCAATGTGCTGGTGCAGATAGTCACAGTGCGCTGGTAAAGAGAGCCACGATGTGCTGGTACAGAAATTAACTGTGTGCTGGTACAGAAATTCACAGTGTGTTGGCACAGAGAAGCAAGATGAGCTGGCACAGAGAGCCACAGTTTGCAGGTACAGGTAGACATGGTATGCTGGTACAGATGATCACGGTGCGCTGGTACAGATGGTCCTGGTGTGCTGGTACAAATGGTTACAGTGTGCTGGTAAAAATAGTCATGCTGTGCTGGTACAGAAATTCACAGTGTGCTCGTGCAGATAGTCACAGTGTGCTGGTACAGAAATTAACTGTGTGCTGGTACAGAAATTCACAGTGTGCTGGCACAGAGAAGCAAGATGAGCTGGCACAGAGAGCCACAGTTTGCAGGTACAGGTAGACATGGTGTGCTGGTACAGATGATCACGGTGGGCTGGTACAAATAGTCATGGTGTGCTGGTAGAGATGGTCATGGTGTGCTGGTACATATGCTCACAGTGTGCTGGTACAGATGGTCACAGTGTGCTGGTACAGATAGTCACAGTGTGCTGGTACATATGCTCACAGTGTGCTGGTACAGATGGTCACAGTGTGCTGGTACAGATGGTCACAGTGTGCTGGTACAGATAGTCATCCTGCGCTGGTAGAGATGGTTACAGTGTGCTGGTACAAATGCGCACAGTGTGCTGACAAAGATGGTCACAGTATGCTGGTATATATGCTCACAATGTGCTGGTACAGATAGTCACAGTGTGCTGGTTTCTATGCTCAGGGTGTGCTGGTACATATGCACACAGCGTGCTGGTACAGATGGTCACAGTGTGCTGGTAGAGATTGTCACAGTGTGCTGGTACAGATGCTCATAGTGTGCTAGTACAGATAGTCACAGTGTGCTCGTACCAATGGTCTCAGTGTACTGGTACAGATAGTCACAGTGTGCTGGTAGATGCTCTTAGTGTGCTGGTACAGATAGTCACAGTGTGCTGGTATTTATGCTGACAGTGTGCTGCTACAAATGGTAACTGTGTGCTGGTACAGATGGTCACAGTGCGCTGGTACATAAGGTCACGTTGTATTGGTACATATGGTCACAGTGTGCTCGTACATATGCTCACTGTGTGCTGGCACAGTTAATCACGGTGTGCTGGTGCAGATGGTCACAGTGTGCTGGTTCAGATGGTCATAGTGTGCTGGTACAGATGCTCACAGTGTGCTGGCACAGATAGTCACTGTGTGCTGGTGCAGATGGTTACAGTGTGCTGGTTCAGATGGTCACGGTGTGCTGGTACAGATGTTCACAGTGTGTTGGTACAGATGCTCACAGTGTGCTCGTTCAGATGGTCACAGTGTGCTGGCACAGATGGTCACAGTGTGCTGGCTCAGAGGGTCACAGTTTGCTGTTATAGATGCTCATAATGTGCTGGTACAGTTAGTCACAGTGTACTGTTACAGATGTTCACAGTATGCTGGTACAGATGTTTACAGTGTGCTGGTACAGATGGTCAGGGCGTCCTGGTACAGATGATCACAGTGAGCTGGTACAGGTTGTCACAGTGTACTGGTACAGATAGCCATGGTATGCTGGTACAGCTGGTCACAGTGTGTTGTTACAGATGCTCATAATGTGCTGGTACAGGTAGTCACAGTTTGCTGCTACAGATGGTCACTGTGTGCTGGTACAGATGGTCACAGTCTGCTTGTACAGAGGGTCACGGTGAGCTGTTACAGACGGTTACAGTGTGCTGGTACAGATAGTCATGGTGTGCTGATACAGATAGTTATGGTGTGCTGAAACAGAGATTCAAAGGATGCTGGTAAAGAGAGCCACGATGTGCTGGTACAGAAATTAACAATGTGCTGGTACAGAAATTCACAGTGTGCTGGTACAGAAATTCACAGTGTGCTGGCACAGAGAAGCAAGATGAGCTGGCACAGAGAGCCACGGTTTGCAGGTACAGGTAGACATGGTGTGCTGGTACAGATGATCACAGTGTGCTGGTCCAGATGGGTCACAGTGTGCTGGTTGAGATGGTCCCGGTGTGCTGGTATAGATGGTCACAGAGTGCTGGTACAGATGGTCACGGTGTGCTGGTACAGATGGTTATGGACTGCTCGTACAGATAGTCACGGTGTGCTGGTACATATGCTCACTGTACTGGTACAGATAGTCATGGTGCGCTGGTACAGATGGTCACAGTGTGCTGGTAGATGCGCACGGTGTGCTGGTACAGATGGTTACAGTGTGTTGGTACAGATGGTCATAGTGTGCTGGTATATAAGCTCACAGTGTGCTAGTGCAGAAGGTCAGAGTGCTGTTACAGATAGTCACAGTGTGCTGGTACATGGGCTCAGAGTTTGTTGGTACATATGCTGACAGTCGGCTGGTACAGATAGTCACAGTGTGCTGGTGTATATGCTCATAGTGTGCTGGTACAGCTGGTCACAGTGTGTTGTTACAGATGCTCATAATGTGCTGGTACAGGTAGTCACAGTTTGCTGCTACAGATGGTCACTGTGTGCTGGTACAGATGGTCACGGCGTCCTGGTACGGATGGTCACGGTGAGCTGCTACAAACGGTCACAGTGTGCTAGTACAGAGAGTCACGATGCGTTGGTATAGATAGTCACGGTGCGCTGGTACAGATAGTCACGGTGTGCAGATACAGAAATTCATGGTGCACAGGTACAGAAATACACAGTGCACTGGTACAGATAGTCACGGTGTGCTGATACAGAAATTCACGGTGTGCTGGTACAGAATTTCACAGTGTGCTGGTACAGAGAACCAAGATAAGCTGGCACAGAACCAGTGAGCTGGTACAGAGAACCATGGTTTGTAGGTACAGAGAGCCATGATGTGCTGGCACAAAGAGCCAGGATGTAGAGATACAGATAGTCATGGAGTGCTGGTACAGATAGTTATGGTGTTCTGGTACAGAAATTCACAGTGTGCTGGTACAGATAGTCACAGTGTGCTGGTACAGATAGTCACAGTGTGCTGGTAAAGAGAGCCACGATGTGCTTGTACAGAAATTAACTATGTGCTGGTACAGAAATTCACAGTGTGCTGGCACAGAGAAGCAAGATGAGCTGGCACAGAGAGCCACAGTTTGTAGGTACAAGTAGACATGGTGTGCTGGTACAGATTATCACGGTGTGCTGGTACAAATGGTCACAGTGTGCTGGTAGAGATGGTCACGGTGTGCTGGTATAGATGGTCACGGAGTGCCGGTACAGATGGTCACGGACCGCTGGTACAGATAATCACGGTGTACTGGTAGAGCTGGTCATGGTGTGCTGGTACATATGCTCACCGTACTGGTACAGATAGTCATGGTGCGCTAGTACAGTTGGTCACAGTGTGCTTGTAGATGCTCACAGTGTGCTAGTACAGATGGTCACGTTGTGCTGGTACAGATGGTCACAGTGGGCTGGCACATATGGTCACAGTGTGCTGGTACAGATAGTCATGATGCACTGGTACAGATGGTCACAGTGTGCTGGTAGATGCGCACAGTGTGCTGGTACAGATGGTTACAGTGTGCTGGTACAGATGCGCACAGTGTGCTGGTAAAGATGGTCACAGTGTGCTGGTGCAGAAGGTCAGAATGTGCTGGTACAGATGGTCACAGTGTGCTGGTACAGATGCTCACGGTGTGCTGTTACAGATGGTCACAGTGTGCTGGTACAGATTGTCACAGTGTGCTGGTACATATGCTTACAGTGTGCTGGTACAGATGGTCATGGTCTACTGGTACTAATGGTCACAGTGTGCTGGTACATATGCTCACAGTGTGCTGGTACAGATGGTCATGGTCTACTGGTACTAATGATCACAGTGTGCTGGCACAGATAGTCACGGGTTGCTGGTGCAGATGGTTACAGTGTGCTGATTCAGATGGTCACGGTGTGCTGGTATAGGTGCTCACAATGTGCTGGTACAGGTAGTCACAGTTTGGTGGTACTGATGGTCACTGTGCTGGATCAGATGGTCACAGTATGCTGGCAAAGATGCAGACAGTGTGCTGTTATAAATGCTCACAGTGTGCTGGTACAGATAGTCACAGTGTGCTGTTACAATTGATTACGGTGTGCTGGTACAGGTAGTCACAGATGGTCACAGTGTGCTGGTACAGGTAGTCACAGATGCTCATAGGGTGCTGGTATAGATAGTCACAGTGTGCTGGTACAGATGGTCACAGTGTGCTAGTATATATGCTGACAGCGTGCTGCTACGAATGGTAACTGTGCTGGTACAGTTGGTCACAGTGCGCTGGTACATAGGGTCACGGTGTGTTGGTACATATGGTCACAGTGTGCTGGTACATATGCTTACAGTGTGCTCGTACATATGCTCACTGTGTGCTGGCACAGATAGTCACGGTGTGCTGGTGCAGATGGTCACAGTGTGCTGGTTCAGATGGTCATGGTGTGCTGCTCCAGATGCTCACTGTGTGCTGGCACAGATAGTCACGGTGTGCTGGTGCAGATGGTTACAGTATGCTGGTTCAGATGGTCACGGTGTGCTGGTACAGATGCTCACAATGTGTTGGTACAGATGCTCACAGTGTGCTCGTTCAGATGGTTACAGTGTGCTGGCACAGATAATCACAGTGTGCTGGCTCAGATGCTCACAGTTTGCTGTTACAGATGTTCACAGTATGCTGGCTCAGATGGTCACAATTTGCTGTTACAGATGCTCATAATGTGCTGGTACAGGTAGTCACTGTGTGCTGTTACAGATGTTCACAGTGTGCTGGTACAGATGGTCACAGTGTGCTGGCTCAGATGGTCACAGTTTGCTGTTACAGATGTTCACAGTATGCTGGCACAGATGATCACAGTGTGCTGGCTCAGAGGGTCACAATTTGCTGTTACAGATGTTCACATTGTGCTGGTACAGATGTTCACAGTGTGCTGGTACAGATGGTCATAGTGAGCTGGTACAGGTTGTCACAGTGTACTGGTACAAATAGCCATGGTATGCTGGTACAGCTGGTCACAGTGTGTTGTTACAGATGCTCATAATGTGCTGGTACAGGTAGTCACAGTTTGCTGCTACAGATGGTCACTGTGTGCTGGTACAGATGGTCACGGCGTCCTGGTACGGATGGTCACGGTGAGCTGCTACAAACGGTCACAGTGTGCTAGTACAGAGAGTCACAATGCGTTGGTATAGATAGTCACGGTGCGCTGGTACAGATAGTCACAATGTGCTGGTACAGATAGTCATGGTGTGCTGGTACAGAGAGTCACAGTGTGCTGGTACAGATGGTCACGGTGTGCTGGTAACGATAGTCACAGTGAGTTGGTACAGGTGGTCACGGTGAGCTGGTACAGATAGTCATGGTGTGCTGGTTCAGATGGTCATGGTGTGCTGCTACAGATAGTCACAGTGTGCTCATATAGAAATTAAAAGTGTGCTGGTACAGAAATTAACGGTGTGCTGGTACAGATATTCATGGTGTGCTGGTAAAGAGAGTCACGATGTGTTGGTACAGATAGTCACGGTGTGCTGGTATGGATAGTCACAGTGTGCTGGTATAGATCGTCACGGTGTGCTGGTACAGATAGTCACAGTGTGCTGGTATAGATCGTCACGGTGTGCTGGTACAGATAGTCACAGTGTGCCGGTATAGATCGTCACGGTGTGCTGGTACAGATAGTCACGGTATGCTGGTACGGATAGTCACAGTGTGTTTGTACAGATGCTCATGCTGTGCTGCTCCAGATGGTCACGGGGTGTAGGTACAGAAATTCACCGTGCGCTGGTACAAATAGTCACGGTGTGCTGCTACAGATAGTCACGGTGTGCTGATACAGAAATTCACGGTGTGCTGGTAGAGAAATTCACTGTGTGCTGGTACAGATAGTCACGGTGTGCAGGTACATAAATTCACGGTGCTCTGGTACAGATAATCACGGTGTGCAGGTACAGAAATTCATGGTGCACAGGTACAGAATTTCACAGTGTGCTGGTATAGAGAACCAAGATGAGCTGGCACAGAGAGCCACGATGTGCTGGTAAAAGAACCAAGATAAGCTGGCACAGAGCCATTGAGCCGGTACAGAGAACCACGGTTTGCAGGTACAGAGAGCCATGATGTGCTGGCACAGAGAGCCAGGATGTAGAGATACAGATAGTCATGGAGTGCTGGTACAGATAGTCATGGAGTGCTGGTACAGATGGTTACGGTGTGCTGGTACAGATAGTCACGGTGTGTTGGTACAGAAATTCAATGTGCTGGTGCAGATAGTCACAGTGCGCTGGTAAAGAGAGCCACGATGTGCTGGTACAGAAATTAACTGTGTGCTGGTACAGAAATTCACAGTGTGTTGGCACAGAGAAGCAAGATGAGCTGGCACAGAGAGCCACAGTTTGCAGGTACAGGTAGACATGGTATGCTGGTACAGATGATCACGGTGCGCTGGTACAGATGGTCCTGGTGTGCTGGTACAAATGGTTACAGTGTGCTGGTAAAAATAGTCATGCTGTGCTGGTACAGAAATTCACAGTGTGCTCGTGCAGATAGTCACAGTGTGCTGGTACAGAAATTAACTGTGTGCTGGTACAGAAATTCACAGTGTGCTGGCACAGAGAAGCAAGATGAGCTGGCACAGAGAGCCACAGTTTGCAGGTACAGGTAGACATGGTGTGCTGGTACAGATGATCACGGTGGGCTGGTACAAATAGTCATGGTGTGCTGGTAGAGATGGTCATGGTCTGCTGGTACATATGCTCACAGTGTGCTGGTACAGATGGTCACAGTGTGCTGGTACAGATAGTCACAGTGTGCTGGTACATATGCTCACAGTGTGCTGGTACAGATGGTCACAGTGTGCTGGTACAGATGGTCACAGTGTGCTGGTACAGATAGTCATCCTGCGCTGGTAGAGATGGTTACAGTGTGCTGGTACAAATGCGCACAGTGTGCTGACAAAGATGGTCACAGTATGCTGGTATATATGCTCACAATGTGCTGGTACAGATAGTCACAGTGTGCTGGTTTCTATGCTCAGGGTGTGCTGGTACATATGCACACAGCGTGCTGGTACAGATGGTCACAGTGTGCTGGTAGAGATTGTCACAGTGTGCTGGTACAGATGCTCATAGTGTGCTAGTACAGATAGTCACAGTGTGCTCGTACCAATGGTCTCAGTGTACTGGTACAGATAGTCACAGTGCGCTGGTACAGATGCTCTTAGTGTGCTGGTACAGATAGTCACAGTGTGCTGGTATTTATGCTGACAGTGTGCTGCTACAAATGGTAACTGTGTGCTGGTACAGATGGTCACAGTGCGCTGGTACATAAGGTCACGTTGTATTGGTACATATGGTCACAGTGTGCTCGTACATATGCTCACTGTGTGCTGGCACAGATAATCACGGTGTGCTGGTGCAGATGGTCACAGTGTGCTGGTTCAGATGGTCATAGTGTGCTGGTACAGATGCTCACAGTGTGCTGGCACAGATAGTCACTGTGTGCTGGTGCAGATGGTTACAGTGTGCTGGTTCAGATGGTCACGGTGTGCTGGTACAGATGTTCACAGTGTGTTGGTACAGATGCTCACAGTGTGCTCGTTCAGATGGTCACAGTGTGCTGGCACAGATGGTCACAGTGTGCTGGCTCAGAGGGTCACAGTTTGCTGTTATAGATGCTCATAATGTGCTGGTACAGTTAGTCACAGTGTACTGTTACAGATGTTCACAGTATGCTGGTACAGATGTTTACAGTGTGCTGGTACAGATGGTCAGGGCGTCCTGGTACAGATGATCACAGTGAGCTGGTACAGGTTGTCACAGTGTACTGGTACAGATAGCCATGGTATGCTGGTACAGCTGGTCACAGTGTGTTGTTACAGATGCTCATAATGTGCTGGTACAGGTAGTCACAGTTTGCTGCTACAGATGGTCACTGTGTGCTGGTACAGATGGTCACAGTCTGCTTGTACAGAGGGTCACGGTGAGCTGTTACAGACGGTTACAGTGTGCTGGTACAGATAGTCATGGTGTGCTGATACAGATAGTTATGGTGTGCTGAAACAGAGATTCAAAGGATGCTGGTAAAGAGAGCCACGATGTGCTGGTACAGAAATTAACAATGTGCTGGTACAGAAATTCACAGTGTGCTGGTACAGAAATTCACAGTGTGCTGGCACAGAGAAGCAAGATGAGCTGGCACAGAGAGCCACGGTTTGCAGGTACAGGTAGACATGGTGTGCTGGTACAGATGATCACAGTGTGCTGGTCCAGATGGGTCACAGTGTGCTGGTTGAGATGGTCCCGGTGTGCTGGTATAGATGGTCACAGAGTGCTGGTACAGATGGTCACGGTGTGCTGGTACAGATGGTTATGGACTGCTCGTACAGATAGTCACGGTGTACTGGTACATATGCTCACTGTACTGGTACAGATAGTCATGGTGCGCTGGTACAGATGGTCACAGTGTGCTGGTAGATGCGCACGGTGTGCTGGTACAGATGGTTACAGTGTGTTGGTACAGATGGTCATAGTGTGCTGGTATATAAGCTCACAGTGTGCTAGTGCAGAAGGTCAGAGTGCTGTTACAGATAGTCACAGTGTGCTGGTACATGGGCTCAGAGTTTGTTGGTACATATGCTGACAGTCGGCTGGTACAGATAGTCACAGTGTGCTGGTGTATATGCTCATAGTGTGCTGGTACAGATGGTCACAGTGTGCTGGTACAGATAGTCACAGTGTGCTGGTACAGATGCTCATAGTGTGCTAGTACAGATAGGCACAGTGTGCTGGTACAGATGTTCACAGTGTGCTGGTACAGATGGTCAGGGCGTCCTGGTACAGATGGTCACAGTGAGCTGGTACAGGTTGTCACTGTGTACTGGTACAGATAGCCATGGTATGCTGGTACAGCTGGTCACAGTGTGCTGTTACAGATGCTCATAATGTGCTGGTACAGGTAGTCACAGTTTGCTGCTACAGATGGTCACTGTGTGCTGGTACAGATGGTCACAGTCTGCTGGTACAGATAGTCATGGTGTGCTGGTACAGATAGTCATGGTGTGCTGATACAGATAGTTATGGTGTGCTGATACAGAGATTCACAGGGTGCTGGTAAAGAGAGCCACGATGTGCTGGTACAGAAATTAACAATGTGCTGGTACAGAAATTCACAGTGTGCTGGTACAGAGAAGCAAGATGAGCTGGCACAGAGAGCCACGGTTTGCAGGTACAGGTAGACATGGTGTGCTGGTACAGATGATCACAGTGTGCTGGTACAGATAGTCACAGTGTGCTGGTACAGATGCTCATAGTGTGCTAGTACAGATGGTCACAGTGTGCTGGTGCAGATAGTCACAGTGTGCTGGTACAGATGCTCATAGTGTTATGGTACAGATGCTCATAGTGTGCTAGTACAGATAGGCACAGCGTGCTCGAAGTAATTGTCACAGTGTGCTGGTATATATGCTCATAATGTGCTGGTACATGTGCTCAGAGTTTGCTGGTACATATGCTTAAAGTGTGCTGGGACAGATGGTCACAGTGTGCTGTACTAACGGTCACAGTGTGCTGGTACAGATAGTCACAATGTGCTGCTACAGATAGCCACGGTGTCTTGGTACCGATGGTCACGGTGCGCTGTTAATGATGGTCACGGTTCGCTGGGACAGATAATCACACTGTGTTAGTACAGATGGTCATGGTGTGCTGGTACAGATAATCACGCTGTGTTGGTACAGATGGTCACGGTGTGCTGGTACAGATAATCACACTTTGTTGGTACAGATGGTCACAGGTGCTGGTACAGCTAATCACACTGTGTTGGTACAGGTTTTCATGATGTGCTGGTACAGATAATCACACTTTGTTGGTGCAGATGGTCACAGGTGCTGGTACAGATAATCACGCTGTGTTGTCATCGATGGTCACGGTGTGCTGGTAAAGATAATCACGCTGTGTTATTATAGATGATCACATTGTGCTGGTACAGGTAATCATGCTGTATTGATACCGATGGTCATGGTGTGCTAATACAAGTAATCATTTTGTGCTGGGAGTGTACTGGTACAGATATTGATGCTGCGTTGATACAAATGGTCACAGTGTGCTGGTGCAGGTAATCACACTGTGTTTGTCCAGGTGGTCATGGTGTGCTGGTACAGATAATCACACTGTGTTGAAACAGATGGTCATGGTGTGCTGGTACAGTTGGTCACGGTTTGCTGGTACAGATGGTCACAGTGTGCTCGTACCAATGGTCATGGTGTGCTGGTGCAGACGGTCATGGTGTACTGGCCAGGATGGTCATGGTGTGCTGGTACCAATGCTCACAGTGTGCTGGTACAGATAATCATGCTGTGCTAGTACAGTAGGTCACATTGTGCTGGTACAGAAAGTCACGGTGTACTGGCACAGATGGTCACAGTGTGCTGGTACTAATGGTCACGGTGTGCTGGTTCAGATAATCATGCTGTGCTGGTACAGATCGTCACGTTGTGCTGGTACAGAAAGTCACGGTGTGCTGGAATAGATAGCCACGGTGCCTTGGTACTGATGGTCACGGTGTACTGATACAGATAATCATAATGTGTTGGTACAGATGGTCATGGTGTACTGGCACAGATGGTAACAGTGTGCTGGAACCAATGGTCACGGTGTGCTGGTACAGATGGTCACGGAGTGCTGGCAGAGATGGTCACGGAGTGCTGGCACAGATGGTCACGGTGTACTGGCATAGATGATCACAGTATACTGGCACAGACGGTCACAGTTTGCTTGCACAGATGGTCACAGTTTGCTGGCACAGATGGTCACGGTGAGCTGGCACAGATGGTCATGGTGTGCTGGTACGGATAGTCACAGTGTGTTTGTACAGATGCTCATGCTGTGCTGCTCCAGATGGTCACGGGGTGTAGGTACAGAAATTCACCGTGCGCTGGTACAAATAGTCACGGTGTGCTGCTACAGATAGTCACGGTGTGCTGATACAGAAATTCACGGTGTGCTGGTAGAGAAATTCACTGTGTGCTGGTACAGATAGTCACGGTGTGCAGGTACATAAATTCACGGTGCTCTGGTACAGATAATCACGGTGTGCAGGTACAGAAATTCATGGTGCGCAGGTACAGAATTTCACAGTGTGCTGGTATAGAGAACCAAGATGAGCTGGCACAGAGAGCCACGATGTGCTGGTAAAAGAACCAAGATAAGCTGGCATAGAGCCATTGAGCCGGTACAGAGAACCACGGTTTGCAGGTACAGAGAGCCATGATGTGCTGGCACAGAGAGCCAGGATGTAGAGATACAGATAGTCATGGAGTGCTGGTACAGATAGTCATGGAGTGCTGGTACAGATGGTTACGGTGTGCTGGTACAGATAGTCACGGTGTGTTGGTACAGAAATTCAATGTGCTGGTGCAGATAGTCACAGTGCGCTGGTAAAGAGAGCCACGATGTGCTGGTACAGAAATTAACTGTGTGCTGGTACAGAAATTCACAGTGTGTTGGCACAGAGAAGCAAGATGAGCTGGCACAGAGAGCCACAGTTTGCAGGTACAGGTAGACATGGTATGCTGGTACAGATGATCACGGTGCGCTGGTACAGATGGTCCTGGTGTGCTGGTACAAATGGTTACAGTGTGCTGGTAAAAATAGTCATGCTGTGCTGGTACAGAAATTCACAGTGTGCTCGTGCAGATAGTCACAGTGTGCTGGTACAGAAATTAACTGTGTGCTGGTACAGAAATTCACAGTGTGCTGGCACAGAGAAGCAAGATGAGCTGGCACAGAGAGCCACAGTTTGCAGGTACAGGTAGACATGGTGTGCTGGTACAGATGATCACGGTGGGCTGGTACAAATAGTCATGGTGTGCTGGTAGAGATGGTCATGGTGTGCTGGTACATATGCTCACAGTGTGCTGGTACAGATGGTCACAGTGTGCTGGTACAGATAGTCACAGTGTGCTGGTACATATGCTCACAGTGTGCTGGTACAGATGGTCACAGTGTGCTGGTACAGATGGTCACAGTGTGCTGGTACAGATAGTCATCCTGCGCTGGTAGAGATGGTTACAGTGTGCTGGTACAAATGCGCACAGTGTGCTGACAAAGATGGTCACAGTATGCTGGTATATATGCTCACAATGTGCTGGTACAGATAGTCACAGTGTGCTGGTTTCTATGCTCAGGGTGTGCTGGTACATATGCACACAGCGTGCTGGTACAGATGGTCACAGTGTGCTGGTAGAGATTGTCACAGTGTGCTGGTACAGATGCTCATAGTGTGCTAGTACAGATAGTCACAGTGTGCTCGTACCAATGGTCTCAGTGTACTGGTACAGATAGTCACAGTGCGCTGGTACAGATGCTCTTAGTGTGCTGGTACAGATAGTCACAGTGTGCTGGTATTTATGCTGACAGTGTGCTGCTACAAATGGTAACTGTGTGCTGGTACAGATGGTCACAGTGCGCTGGTACATAAGGTCACGTTGTATTGGTACATATGGTCACAGTGTGCTCGTACATATGCTCACTGTGTGCTGGCACAGATAATCACGGTGTGCTGGTGCAGATGGTCACAGTGTGCTGGTTCAGATGGTCATAGTGTGCTGGTACAGATGCTCACAGTGTGCTGGCACAGATAGTCACTGTGTGCTGGTGCAGATGGTTACAGTGTGCTGGTTCAGATGGTCACGGTGTGCTGGCACAGATGGTCACAGTGTGCTGGCTCAGAGGGTCACAGTTTGCTGTTATAGATGCTCATAATGTGCTGGTACAGTTAGTCACAGTGTACTGTTACAGATGTTCACAGTATGCTGGTACAGATGTTTACAGTGTGCTGGTACAGATGGTCAGGGCGTCCTGGTACAGATGATCACAGTGAGCTGGTACAGGTTGTCACAGTGTACTGGTACAGATAGCCATGGTATGCTGGTACAGCTGGTCACAGTGTGTTGTTACAGATGCTCATAATGTGCTGGTACAGGTAGTCACAGTTTGCTGCTACAGATGGTCACTGTGTGCTGGTACAGATGGTCACAGTCTGCTTGTACAGAGGGTCACGGTGAGCTGTTACAGACGGTTACAGTGTGCTGGTACAGATAGTCATGGTGTGCTGATACAGATAGTTATGGTGTGCTGAAACAGAGATTCAAAGGATGCTGGTAAAGAGAGCCACGATGTGCTGGTACAGAAATTAACAATGTGCTGGTACAGAAATTCACAGTGTGCTGGTACAGAAATTCACAGTTTGCTGGCACAGAGAAGCAAGATGAGCTGGCACAGAGAGCCACGGTTTGCAGGTACAGGTAGACATGGTGTGCTGGTACAGATGATCACAGTGTGCTGGTCCAGATGGGTCACAGTGTGCTGGTTGAGATGGTCCCGGTGTGCTGGTATAGATGGTCACAGAGTGCTGGTACAGATGGTCACGGTGTGCTGGTACAGATGGTTATGGACTGCTCGTACAGATAGTCACGGTGTGCTGGTACATATGCTCACTGTACTGGTACAGATAGTCATGGTGCGCTGGTACAGATGGTCACAGTGTGCTGGTAGATGCGCACGGTGTGCTGGTACAGATGGTTACAGTGTGTTGGTACAGATGGTCATAGTGTGCTGGTATATAAGCTCACAGTGTGCTAGTGCAGAAGGTCAGAGTGCTGTTACAGATAGTCACAGTGTGCTGGTACATGGGCTCAGAGTTTGTTGGTACATATGCTGACAGTCGGCTGGTACAGATAGTCACAGTGTGCTGGTGTATATGCTCATAGTGTGCTGGTACAGATGGTCACAGTGTGCTGGTACAGATAGTCACAGTGTGCTGGTACAGATGCTCATAGTGTGCTAGTACAGATAGGCACAGTGTGCTGGTACAGATGTTCACAGTGTGCTGGTACAGATAGTCACGGTGTGCTGGTACAGATGGTTATGGACTGCTCGTACAGATAGTCACGGTGTGCTGGTACATATGCTCACTGTACTGGTACAGATAGTCATGGTGCGCTGGTACAGATGGTCACAGTGTGCTGGTAGATGCGCACGGTGTGCTGGTACAGATGGTTACAGTGTGTTGGTACAGATGGTCATAGTGTGCTGGTATATAAGCTCACAGTGTGCTAGTGCAGAAGGTCAGAGTGCTGTTACAGATAGTCACAGTGTGCTGGTACATGGGCTCAGAGTTTGTTGGTACATATGCTGACAGTCGGCTGGTACAGATAGTCACAGTGTGCTGGTACATGGGCTCAGAGTTTGTTGGTACATATGCTGACAGTCGGCTGGTACAGATAGTCACAGTGTGCTGGTGTATATGCTCATAGTGTGCTGGTACAGATGGTCACAGTGTGCTGGTACAGATAGTCACAGTGTGCTGGTACAGATGCTCATAGTGTGCTAGTACAGATAGGCACAGTGTGCTGGTACAGATGTTCACAGTGTGCTGGTACAGATGGTCAGGGCGTCCTGGTACAGATGGTCACAGTGAGCTGGTACAGGTTGTCACTGTGTACTGGTACAGATAGCCATGGTATGCTGGTACAGCTGGTCACAGTGTGCTGTTACAGATGCTCATAATGTGCTGGTACAGGTAGTCACAGTTTGCTGCTACAGATGGTCACTGTGTGCTGGTACAGATGGTCACAGTCTGCTGGTACAGATAGTCATGGTGTGCTGGTACAGATAGTCATGGTGTGCTGATACAGATAGTTATGGTGTGCTGATACAGAGATTCACAGGGTGCTGGTAAAGAGAGCCACGATGTGCTGGTACAGAAATTAACAATGTGCTGGTACAGAAATTCACAGTGTGCTGGTACAGAGAAGCAAGATGAGCTGGCACAGAGAGCCACGGTTTGCAGGTACAGGTAGACATGGTGTGCTGGTACAGATGATCACAGTGTGCTGGTACAGATAGTCACAGTGTGCTGGTACAGATGCTCATAGTGTGCTAGTACAGATGGTCACAGTGTGCTGATGCAGATAGTCACAGTGTGCTGGTACAGATGCTCATAGTGTTATGGTACAGATGCTCATAGTGTGCTAGTACAGATAGGCACAGTGTGCTCGAAGTAATTGTCACAGTGTGCTGGTATATATGCTCATAATGTGCTGGTACATGTGCTCAGAGTTTGCTGGTACATATGCTTAAAGTGTGCTGGGACAGATGGTCACAGTGTGCTGTACTAACGGTCACAGTGTGCTGGTACAGATAGTCACAATGTGCTGCTACAGATAGCCACGGTGTCTTGGTACCGATGGTCACGGTGCGCTGTTAATGATGGTCACGGTTCGCTGGGACAGATAATCACACTGTGTTAGTACCGATGGTCATGGTGTGCTGGTACAGATAATCACGCTGTGTTGGTACAGATGGTCACGGTGTGCTGGTACAGATAATCACACTTTATTGGTACAGATGGTCACAGGTGCTGGTACAGCTAATCACACTGTGTTGGTACAGGTTTTCATGATGTGCTGGTACAGATAATCACACTTTGTTGGTGCAGATGGTCACAGGTGCTGGTACAGATAATCACGCTGTGTTGTCATCGATGGTCACGGTGTGCTGGTAAAGATAATCACGCTGTGTTATTATAGATGATCACATTGTGCTGGTACAGGTAATCATGCTGTATTGATACCGATGGTCATGGTGTGCTAATACAAGTAATCATTTTGTGCTGGGAGTGTACTGGTACAGATATTGATGCTGCGTTGATACAAATGGTCACAGTGTGCTGGTGCAGGTAATCACACTGTGTTTGTCCAGGTGGTCATGGTGTGCTGGTACAGATAATCACACTGTGTTGAAACAGATGGTCATGGTGTGCTGGTACAGTTGGTCACGGTTTGCTGGTACAGATGGTCACAGTGTGCTCGTACCAATGGTCATGGTGTGCTGGTGCAGACGGTCATGGTGTACTGGCCAGGATGGTCATGGTGTGCTGGTACCAATGCTCACAGTGTGCTGGTACAGATAATCATGCTGTGCTAGTACAGTTGGTCACATTGTGCTGGTACAGAAAGTCACGGTGTACTGGCACAGATGGTCACAGTGTGCTGGTACTAATGGTCACGGTGTGCTGGTTCAGATAATCATGCTGTGTTGGTACAGATCGTCACGTTGTGCTGGTACAGAAAGTCACGGTGTGCTGGAATAGATAGCCACGGTGCCTTGGTACTGATGGTCACGGTGTACTGATACAGATAATCATAATGTGTTGGTACAGATGGTCATGGTGTACTGGCACAGATGGTAACAGTGTGCTGGAACCAATGGTCACGGTGTGCTGGTACAGATGGTCACGGAGTGCTGGCAGAGATGGTCACGGAGTGCTGGCACAGATGGTCACGGTGTACTGGCATAGATGATCACAGTATACTGGCACAGACGGTCACAGTTTGCTGGCACAGATGGTCACAGTTTGCTGGCACAGATGGTCACGGTGAGCTGGCACAGATGGTCATGGTGTGTTGGTACGGATAGTCACAGTGTGTTTGTACAGATGCTCATGCTGTGCTGCTCCAGATGGTCACGGGGTGTAGGTACAGAAATTCACCGTGCGCTGGTACAAATAGTCACGGTGTGCTGCTACAGATAGTCACGGTGTGCTGATACAGAAATTCACAGTGTGCTGGTAGAGAAATTCACTGTGTGCTGGTGCAGATAGTCACGGTGTGCAGGTACATAAATTCATGGTGCTCTGGTACAGATAATCACGGTGTGCAGGTACAGAAATTCATGGTGCGCAGGTACAGAATTTCACAGTGTGCTGGTATAGAGAACCAAGATGAGCTGGCACAGAGAGCCACGATGTGCTGGTAAAAGAACCAAGATAAGCTGGCATAGAGCCATTGAGCCGGTACAGAGAACCACGGTTTGCAGGTACAGAGAGCCATGATGTGCTGGCACAGAGAGCCAGGATGTAGAGATACAGATAGTCATGGAGTGCTGGTACAGATAGTCATGGAGTGCTGGTACAGATGGTTACGGTGTGCTGGTACAGATAGTCACGGTGTGTTGGTACAGAAATTCAATGTGCTGGTGCAGATAGTCACAGTGCGCTGGTAAAGAGAGCCACGATGTGCTGGTACAGAAATTAACTGTGTGCTGGTACAGAAATTCACAGTGTGTTGGCACAGAGAAGCAAGATGAGCTGGCACAGAGAGCCACAGTTTGCAGGTACAGGTAGACATGGTATGCTGGTACAGATGATCACGGTGCGCTGGTACAGATGGTCCTGGTGTGCTGGTACAAATGGTTACAGTGTGCTGGTAAAAATAGTCATGCTGTGCTGGTACAGAAATTCACAGTGTGCTCGTGCAGATAGTCACAGTGTGCTGGTACAGAAATTAACTGTGTGCTGGTACAGAAATTCACAGTGTGCTGGCACAGAGAAGCAAGATGAGCTGGCACAGAGAGCCACAGTTTGCAGGTACAGGTAGACATGGTGTGCTGGTACAGATGATCACGGTGGGCTGGTACAAATAGTCATGGTGTGCTGGTAGAGATGGTCATGGTCTGCTGGTACATATGCTCACAGTGTGCTGGTACAGATGGTCACAGTGTGCTGGTACAGATAGTCACAGTGTGCTGGTACATATGCTCACAGTGTGCTGGTACAGATGGTCACAGTGTGCTGGTAAAGATGGTCACAGTGTGCTGGTACAGATAGTCATCCTGCGCTGGTAGAGATGGTTACAGTGTGCTGGTACAAATGCGCACAGTGTGCTGACAAAGATGGTCACAGTATGCTGGTATATATGCTCACAATGTGCTGGTACAGATAGTCACAGTGTGCTGGTTTCTATGCTCAGGGTGTGCTGGTACATATGCACACAGCGTGCTGGTACAGATGGTCACAGTGTGCTGGTAGAGATTGTCACAGTGTGCTGGTACAGATGCTCATAGTGTGCTAGTACAGATAGTCACAGTGTGCTCGTACCAATGGTCTCAGTGTACTGGTACAGATAGTCACAGTGCGCTGGTACAGATGCTCTTAGTGTGCTGGTACAGATAGTCACAGTGTGCTGGTATTTATGTTGACAGTGTGCTGCTACAAATGGTAACTGTGTGCTGGTACAGATGGTCACAGTGCGCTGGTACATAAGGTCACGTTGTATTGGTACATATGGTCACAGTGTGCTCGTACATATGCTCACTGTGTGCTGGCACAGATAATCACGGTGTGCTGGTGCAGATGGTCACAGTGTGCTGGTTCAGATGGTCATAGTGTGCTGGTACAGATGCTCACAGTGTGCTGGCACAGATAGTCACTGTGTGCTGGTGCAGATGGTTACAGTGTGCTGGTTCAGATGGTCACGGTGTGCTGGTACAGATGTTCACAGTGTGCTGGCACAGATGGTCACAGTGTGCTGGCTCAGAGGGTCACAGTTTGCTGTTATAGATGCTCATAATGTGCTGGTACAGTTAGTCACAGTGTACTGTTACAGATGTTCACAGTATGCTGGTACAGATGTTTACAGTGTGCTGGTACAGATGGTCAGGGCGTCCTGGTACAGATGATCACAGTGAGCTGGTACAGGTTGTCACAGTGTACTGGTACAGATAGCCATGGTATGCTGGTACAGCTGGTCACAGTGTGTTGTTACAGATGCTCATAATGTGCTGGTACAGGTAGTCACAGTTTGCTGCTACAGATGGTCACTGTGTGCTGGTACAGATGGTCACAGTCTGCTTGTACAGAGGGTCACGGTGAGCTGTTACAGACGGTTACAGTGTGCTGGTACAGATAGTCATGGTGTGCTGATACAGATAGTTATGGTGTGCTGAAACAGAGATTCAAAGGATGCTGGTAAAGAGAGCCACGATGTGCTGGTACAGAAATTAACAATGTGCTGGTACAGAAATTCACAGTGTGCTGGTACAGAAATTCACAGTGTGCTGGCACAGAGAAGCAAGATGAGCTGGCACAGAGAGCCACGGTTTGCAGGTACAGGTAGACATGGTGTGCTGGTACAGATGATCACAGTGTGCTGGTCCAGATGGGTCACAGTGTGCTGGTTGAGATGGTCCCGGTGTGCTGGTATAGATGGTCACAGAGTGCTGGTACAGATGGTCACGGTGTGCTGGTACAGATGGTTATGGACTGCTCGTACAGATAGTCACGGTGTGCTGGTACATATGCTCACTGTACTGGTACAGATAGTCATGGTGCGCTGGTACAGATGGTCACAGTGTGCTGGTAGATGCGCACGGTGTGCTGGTACAGATGGTTACAGTGTGTTGGTACAGATGGTCATAGTGTGCTGGTATATAAGCTCACAGTGTGCTAGTGCAGAAGGTCAGAGTGCTGTTACAGATAGTCACAGTGTGCTGGTACATGGGCTCAGAGTTTGTTGGTACATATGCTGACAGTCGGCTGGTACAGATAGTCACAGTGTGCTGGTGTATATGCTCATAGTGTGCTGGTACAGATGGTCACAGTGTGCTGGTACAGATAGTCACAGTGTGCTGGTACAGATGCTCATAGTGTGCTAGTACAGATAGGCACAGTGTGCTGGTACAGATGTTCACAGTGTGCTGGTACAGATAGTCACGGTGTGCTGGTACAGATGGTTATGGACTGCTCGTACAGATAGTCACGGTGTGCTGGTACATATGCTCACTGTACTGGTACAGATAGTCATGGTGCGCTGGTACAGATGGTCACAGTGTGCTGGTAGATGCGCACGGTGTGCTGGTACAGATGGTTACAGTGTGTTGGTACAGATGGTCATAGTGTGCTGGTATATAAGCTCACAGTGTGCTAGTGCAGAAGGTCAGAGTGCTGTTACAGATAGTCACAGTGTGCTGGTACATGGGCTCAGAGTTTGTTGGTACATATGCTGACAGTCGGCTGGTACAGATAGTCACAGTGTGCTGGTGTATATGCTCATAGTGTGCTGGTACAGATGGTCACAGTGTGCTGGTACAGATAGTCACAGTGTGCTGGTACAGATGCTCATAGTGTGCTAGTACAGATAGGCACAGTGTGCTGGTACAGATGTTCACAGTGTGCTGGTACAGATGTTCAGGGCGTCCTGGTACAGATGATCACAGTGAGCTGGTACAGGTTGTCACTGTGTACTGGTACAGATAGCCATGGTATGCTGGTACAGCTGGTCACAGTGTGCTGTTACAGATGCTCATAATGTGCTGGTACAGGTAGTCACAGTTTGCTGCTACAGATGGTCACTGTGTGCTGGTACAGATGGTCACAGTCTGCTGGTACAGATAGTCATGGTGTGCTGGTACAGATAGTCATGGTGTGCTGATACAGATAGTTATGGTGTGCTGATACAGAGATTCACAGGGTGCTGGTAAAGAGAGCCACGATGTGCTGGTACAGAAATTAACAATGTGCTGGTACAGAAATTCACAGTGTGCTGGTACAGAGAAGCAAGATGAGCTGGCACAGAGAGCCACGGTTTGCAGGTACAGGTAGACATGGTGTGCTGGTACAGATGATCACAGTGTGCTGGTACAGATAGTCACAGTGTGCTGGTACAGATGCTCATAGTGTGCTAGTACAGATGGTCACAGTGTGCTGGTGCAGATAGTCACAGTGTGCTGGTACAGATGCTCATAGTGTTATGGTACAGATGCTCATAGTGTGCTAGTACAGATAGGCACAGTGTGCTCGAAGTAATTGTCACAGTGTGCTGGTATATATGCTCATAATGTGCTGGTACATGTGCTCAGAGTTTGCTGGTACATATGCTTAAAGTGTGCTGGGACAGATGGTCACAGTGTGCTGTACTAACGGTCACAGTGTGCTGGTACAGATAGTCACAATGTGCTGCTACAGATAGCCACGGTGTCTTGGTACCGATGGTCACGGTGCGCTGTTAATGATGGTCACGGTTCGCTGGGACAGATAATCACACTGTGTTAGTACAGATGGTCATGGTGTGCTGGTACAGATAATCATGCTGTGTTGGTACAGATGGTCACGGTGTGCTGGTACAGATAATCACACTTTGTTGGTACAGATGGTCACAGGTGCTGGTACAGCTAATCACACTGTGTTGGTACAGGTTTTCATGATGTGCTGGTACAGATAATCACACTTTGTTGGTGCAGATGGTCACAGGTGCTGGTACAGATAATCACGCTGTGTTGTCATCGATGGTCACGGTGTGCTGGTAAAGATAATCATGCTGTGTTATTATAGATGATCACATTGTGCTGGTACAGGTAATCATGCTGTATTGATACCGATGGTCATGGTGTGCTAATACAAGTAATCATTTTGTGCTGGGAGTGTACTGGTACAGATATTGATGCTGCGTTGATACAAATGGTCACAGTGTGCTGGTGCAGGTAATCACACTGTGTTTGTCCAGGTGGTCATGGTGTGCTGGTACAGATAATCACACTGTGTTGAAACAGATGGTCATGGTGTGCTGGTACAGTTGGTCACGGTTTGCTGGTACAGATGGTCACAGTGTGCTCGTACCAATGGTCATGGTGTGCTGGTGCAGACGGTCATGGTGTACTGGCCAGGATGGTCATGGTGTGCTGGTACCAATGCTCACAGTGTGCTGGTACAGATAATCATGCTGTGCTAGTACAGTTGGTCACATTGTGCTGGTACAGAAAGTCACGGTGTACTGGCACAGATGGTCACAGTGTGCTGGTACTAATGGTCACGGTGTGCTGGTTCAGATAATCATGCTGTGCTGGTACAGATCGTCACGTTGTGCTGGTACAGAAAGTCACGGTGTGCTGGAATAGATAGCCACGGTGCCTTGGTACTGATGGTCACGGTGTACTGATACAGATAATCATAATGTGTTGGTACAGATGGTCATGGTGTACTGGCACAGATGGTAACAGTGTGCTGGAACCAATGGTCACGGTGTGCTGGTACAGATGGTCACGGAGTGCTGGCAGAGATGGTCACGGAGTGCTGGCACAGATGGTCACGGTGTACTGGCATAGATGATCACAGTATACTGGCACAGACGGTCACAGTTTGCTGGCACAGATGGTCATGGTGTGCTAGTACAAATAATCATTTTGTGCTGGTACAGTTAGTCAAAGTGTGCTGGCACAAATAGTCATGGTCTGCTGGTACAGCTAATCATGCTGTGTTAGTACAGATGGTCACAGTGTGCTGGTACAGATGTTCACGGCGAGGTTGTGCAGATGGTCCCGGTGAGCTGGTGCAGATGATCACGGTGTGCTGGTACAGATGGTCACGGTGAGCAGATGCAGATGGTCACAGTTTGCTGGTACAGATAATCACGCTGTGTTGGTACAGATGGTCACAGTGTGCTGGTACAGATAGTCATGATGTGCTGGAACATATGGTCAGGGTGTGCTGGTATCCATGGTCACAGTGCGCTGATACAGATAATCATGCTGTGTTGGTACAGATCGTCATGGTATACTGGCACAGATGGTCAGTGTGCTGGTACCAATGGTCACGGTGTGCTGGTACGGATGGTCACAGTATGCAGGTACAGATGGTTGTGGTGCGCTGGTACAGATAATCAGGCTGCGTTGGTACAGATGGTCATGGTGTGCTGGTACAAATAATCACGCTGTGTTGGTGCAGATGGTCACGGTGTGCTGGTACAGTTGGTTACGGTTTGCTGGTACAGATGGTCACAGTGTGCTCGTACCAATGGTCATGGTCTGCTTGTGCAGATGGTCATGGTCTGCTTGTGCAGATGGTCATGATGTGCTGGTAACAATGCTTACAGTGAGCTGGTACAGATCGTGACGGTGTGCTGGTACCAATGCTTACAGTGTACTGGTACAGATAATCATGCTGTGCTAGTACAGTTGGTCACATTGTGCTGGTACAGAAAGTCATGATGTACTGGCACAGATGGTCACGGTGTGCTGGTACAGATAATCACGCAGTGATGGTACAGATGGTCACGTTATGCTGGTACAGAAAGCCACGATGTGCTGGTACAGATAATCACGCAGTGATGGTACAGATGGTCACGTTATGCTGGTACAGAAAGCCACGGTGTGCTGGTACAGATAATCACGGTATCCTGGCACAGATGGTCACAGTGTGCTGGTACCAGTTGTCACGGTGTGCTGGTACAGATGGTCACGGTGTACTGGCACAGCTGGTCACGGTGTGCTGGTATAAATAATAATTTTGCGCTGGTACAGATAGTCACGGTGTGCTTGCAGAAATAGTCACGGTGCACTGGTACAGATAATTGGGCATTCTTGGTACTGATAATCATTTTGTGCTGGTAGAGATTGGCACAGCTTGCTAGTACACATAGTCACGATGTGCTGGTTCATATAGTCATGGTGCGCTGGTAGATGTAGTCTTATTGTTGTGGTAAAGATAGTCACAGTGACCTGGTCCCAATGGTCACACTGCGCTGTTATAGATGGTCACGGTGTGCCGGTGCCTGACGTCACGGTGTGCCATAGCCAGATGTCACGGTGTGCCCTAGCCGGATGTCATGGTGTGCCGTTGCCAGATGTCGCAGTGTGCCAGTGCCAGATGTCACTTTGTGCCAGTACCGGATGTCACAGTGTGTCGTAGCCGGATGTCACAGTGTGCCGTAGCTGGATGTCACAATCTGCCGGCGCTGGATATCACGGTGTGCCATAGCCGGCTGTCTCTGTGTGCCATAGCTGGCTGTCTCTGTGTGCCATAGCCGGATGTCTGTGTGTGCCATAGCCGGCTGTCTCTGTGTGCCATAGCCGGATGTCTGTGTGCCATAGCCGGACGTCATGGTGTGCCATAGCCAGATGTCACGGTGTGCCATATTTGGATATCACGGTGTGCCATAGCTGGATGTCATGGTGTGCCGGTGCCGGATGTCACTATGTGCCAGCGCCTGATGACACCGTCTGCCGTAGCCAGTTGTCAAGGTGTGCCTCAGCCGGCTGTCACGGTGTGCCATAGCCAGATATCACGGTGTGCCCTAGCCGGATGTCATGGTGTGCCATTGCCAGATGTTGCGGTGTTCCAGTGCCGGATGTCACTTTGTGCCGCTGCCAGATGTCACAGTGTGCCGTAACCGGATGTCACGGTGTGCCGTAGCCAGATGTCACCATCTGCCGGCGCCGGATATCATGGTGTGCCATTGCCTGATGTCTCTGTGTGCCATGGCCAGCTGTCTCTGTGTGCCATAGCTGGCTGTCTCTGTGTGCCATAGCCGGTTTTCTCTGTCTGCCATAGCCGGATGTCACAGAGTATCATATTTGGATATCACAGTGTGCCATAGCTGGATGTCATGGCGTGCCAGTGCCGGATGTCACTGTGTGCCAGCGCCTGATGACACCATGTGCCATAGCCAGATGTCACGGTGTGCCTTAACCGGCTGTCACAGTGTGCCATAGCTGGATGTCACAGTGTGTCAGCATCGGCATTCATGGTGTGCCGTAGGCGGATGTCACAGTGTGCTGGTGCTGGATGTCACGGTGTGCCATAACCAGATGTCTCTGTGTGCCATAGCTGGATGTTAAGGTGTGGCATAAGCGGATATCACAGTGTGCTGGTGCCGGTCATTACGGTGTTCCGGTGCCGGTTGTCACAGTGTGCCATAGCCAGATGTCTCTGTGTGCCATAGCCAGATGTCAGTGTGCCATAGCCGGTCATCACGGTGTGCTGATGCTGACTGACCATCTGGTGTCCTTGGCCTGCTGCAATGTTCCCATGCAGCCCAATGCAAACTGGAGGAACAGCACCTCATCTTCCGATTAGGCACTTTGCAGCCTTCTGGATTTAACACTGAGTTCAACAACTTCAGATCATGAAATCTCTCCTCTGTCTTAACCCTTTTAATCCCATTTTAAAATTTTTTACATCTATTTTCATTTGTTTTTTAAAATTTATTTTTATTTATTCATTTTAATTTTAAAAATATTACTATTTTAACTTTTTTATCCTTCCCCCACCTACCCTACCACCCGCCCCCACCCCTTCTCCCCAGAGCCATCTGTCACTTGTTTTTATGTTTTGCTTTCACAGAGCACTGACCCTTGTTCTGCTATTAACACATTCTGATATCTTACCTTTATACCTCGATCAGCACCTGCCTTAGTCTTTAACACTACCATTAATCTCTCCATCATAAGGTCAGAAGTGGGGATGTTCGCTGACAATTGCACAATGCTCAGCACCATTCACGACTCCTCAGATTTTGAAGCAGTCGATATCCAAATGCAGCAAGACCTGGACAATATCCAGGCTTGGGCTGATAAGTGGAAAGTAACATTCAAGCCACACATGTGTCAGGCAATGACCATATCCAACAAGAGAGAATCCAACCATCACCACTTGACGTTCAATGGCATTACATTCACTGAATCCCCCACTATCAACATCCCAGAAACTGAATTGGTTTAGCCATATAAATACTGTGGCTACAAGAGCAGGTCAGAGGCTAGGAATCCTGTGGCAAGTAACTCACCTCCTGACTCCCCAAAGCCTGTTACAAGGCACAAGTCAGGAATGTGATGGAATACTCCCCACTTGCCTGGATGAGTGCAGCTCCTACAACACTGAAGAAGCTCGACACCATCCAGGATAAAGCCGCCCACTTGATTGGCACCCCATCCACATTCACTCCCTCCACCACAGATGCACAGTAGCAGCAGTGTGCACCATCTACAAGATGCACTGCAGGAATTCACCAAGGCTCCTTTGATAGCACCTTCCAAACCCACAACCACTACCACCTAGAGGGACAAGGGCAGCAGGTAGATGGGAACACCACCACCTGGAAGTTCCCCTCCAAGCCATTACCATCCTGACTTGGAAATATATCGCTGTTCCTTCACTGTTGCTGGTTCAAAATCCTGGAACTCCCTCCCTGACAGCACTGTGCGTGTACCTACACCACATGGACTGCAGCAGTTCAAGAAGGCAGCTCACTACCACCTTCTCAAGGGCAATTAGGGATGGGTAATAAATGCTGGCCCACCCAGTGAATCCCACATCCTGTAGATGAATAAAAAAAAACACTCTCTTTGCCTTGTGTCTATGACAACTTTGTCAAATCTTTCTTGAGCTCCCACCTATCCCATACCTTCTATTTTGCTCCACCCCCTCTTAAACAGTATAAATTTTATCACAATTCTACTTCTCTTTAGCTCTGAAGAAGGGCCATATGTACTCGAAACATTAACTCTGTTTCTCCCTCCACAGCTGCTGCCAGACCTGCTGAGTTTTTACAGCATTTTCTGTTTTTACTGGCACAGGTCATTCTGATGCACTGCTGCTGATAGTCCTAGTGCGCTGATTAACACTATTTCTGGGTGCATTAATACTCAAGTATCTGGAGAGTCTTTGAAATTTTCTACTGACAAATTGCATCTTCCTCATCCATCATCTTTACCAGTGTAACCAGGTATATTTTCAGTCTGTCCAGGATTTACTGAAAGTTTAGTATTACTCCCTTCATTATTAGAGATTTTTACAGCCCTCTTACTAAAGTTGCCTGAAACACTCCCAGCAGATCAATCCTGCTCATTCATCTAATTTCTACTCCTCTTCCACCTGATGAACCAATTTAACCATAATGACCAATTAAAGACAGTCTTTGTGACAATGTCCAGGGTTAGGGGGAAAAGGTAAGAGATTGGCAACAAGTTAAAATGCTCAGAGAGCCGGTGCAGACACAATGGGCCGAATGGCCTCCTCCTGCACCTTAACGATTCTGTGATTCACTCACTCACTCAGTCTGTGATATCTCTGTTTGGAGGGCTGTTTCCTCTTTTGTTCTCTTATGATCAACACTGTTTCTTTCTACATTGCTTCCAATCTTCCAATCCATTCTCAGTCATCTCACAGAATTCGGATAGACTTGATGACTCTAGTATTTAAACTCTCCTTAATTCTCTCCAATGCACAAATGCACAGTTTGTGCTGATTTGTCCAGCCCTTTGGTTTTCATTGTGAGGCCAGGTTACATAACACCTCAATTGTGACGTGGCCCTGAATCATGTGCCCATATAAACCCTCTCAGCTGTTCATGGCAGTTTAAAGTGGGTGGTTAAGGCCCAGACCTGAGATACAGACCATATGGACTAGAATACTTTTGCAACCCTTGGCAGTCGTATTGGTTGGAGCAGCTGTTTGTTCCTAATAATGAACTCACCACGCCATAGACTCTCACAGTATACGCAATCAAAGATATAGAAAGGGGAGATTTATCTCCAAAGTTGGCCGTTGATGTGACTCAAAAATCAATTTTAAATTCATGAGAAATAAAAGTTCATGAGATCATTCTGGAGTTACAATGAGAAAGCATCAATTCCAGTGCAGGTAACATGAGAGAACAATACAGCTCCTTCATTCCAGTGGGAGCATCTCAATAAGGAATGGTTCAGATACTATTTACATTTGGCCAGGAAGAATGATTTTCCAATTCCTGAGTGAACACAGTTATTGGTTTGTACATTTAACACGGTGTAAACAAACAATTTCTGTTTTTCTTTGTTGATGGGAAGTAAATTTCAAAGGGATCGAACCTGCTTCATGATGTTGTGAGGAAGTTATTGTGACATCAGAGCACTTGTTCCATTCATCTCTCCCTTTAAATTCCTTGTTCTCTACCATTTACTGTTGTGTTTCTATGTCTGCTTTACACAAACTCAACAATCTCACACCAGGGCTGGTAAACTATATGTAGGTTCTGTTTATTTGAAGATATAGTAGAGGATGACTCAGCAGACAGATCTAACTTTATGGATTCAGCAACCATTACTCACGAGGACAGCACAGCTGTAATTGTCACACACACACACACACCACTACACTACTAGCTACAGTTACATGCTACTCTACATCCTGGCTACTTGCTCATTTGCATTTCCCTTAAAGTGATATCACAACATTTACCAGTGCTGGTTTCTCACCCTCATATCCTCCCCACTTTCCTTCTTCAGCCTCTGGACTCAGTAACTCCTCACCCTCGGTCATTTTAATCTCCATCTCAACTCCCCTTGTCCTCTCTCTCTCCTGATTTCACTGCCCTCCTCTCATCCTTTAATCTCTCATACCCACATTCATGGCCACCCCCTCAACTTTGCCATTTCTCTTGTCCTCGCTACTTCCATGGTCTATGTTGCTGAAAAAGCCATTGCTGACCAATTCCTTGTATCAGCCAAAGCCTCCTACCTCTTTTCAATCCCACTTCCTTCCTTATCTACCTCTGCAAATAAATTCTCTTTCATAGGAAATGGAGGAGGCCATTCATCCCCTCTGGTTTGCTCTGCCATTCACTTAGATTAAAACTGATCTGTACCTGAACTCCATTGACAGCCCCCTGCCTCCTTGTTCCAAATCTCTGATATCCTTATCTAACGAAAGTCTACCTCAGTCTTGAAAGCTCCAAATATCCTAGAATCAACAGCTACTTTGGGGAGAGAGAGTTCCAGATTTCCATTAAACTTGGTGTGAAAAAGTGTCCAGATTTTACCCCTGAATGTCCTGGCTCTAATATTAAGATTTATGTTCCCTGGCTTTCTCTCGAGTGAAGTTTACAGTGAGGTTCCCTAGGAGTTGCTGTTGACACCACTGGTCTTCATTATATATATAAATAACCTCAGCTTGGGTATGTGAAATACAGTTTCAGGTTGTGAATGATACATAAGTTGGGAACATTGTAAATAGTGAGCAGGACAGTCACAGACTCTACAGGCTGTGCACAGACTGATGAAATGGACAAACATATGGCAGATGTAATTTAATGTGGCTAGGGGAGAAGTAATGTGTTTGATCTGGAGCACACGACCTGAAGGGATGATGGAATCAGATTCCATTGGAACTTTCAAAAGGCAATTGGACAGGTACTTGAAGACGGCTGATTTGCAAGGTTCCAAAGGACAAAACTAGGCTGCAGTTGAAATCAGACAGCTCTTTCAAAGAACTGGCAGAGACGACAGGCAGAATGGCCTCCGTATGTGCTATAAGATTCTGCAATTCTATAATATAATGTCTTCTGTCTGCCTTTAGTCAATCCTTTTAATTACTTGCTGGCTGTTTCACCTTATTCCCATGTTGTACATATCTGTTCATTTAAATGTCTTCCCAAACTGTGCTTTTTGAAAGTGTGAATCATTACTCTTAACTTTCTAGGACAAAATCTACATACATATGATTACATCAGATCGAAAGCTAAGACAACTGTGTCAGAATAAATTTACGAGATAAAGATTCATGTACACTTATCAGCCCAATTCTTGCTTCCAGAAGATGGGGCCCTGAGCCTGCTTTTCTCTGCAGTCTCACGTCAGTTTTTTGTGTCAACCATTACCTACATGTTAAGTCAGCAGGCTTCATTAATAAGGGGCCCTTGGACAACAGTAATGTTGTCAATGATAATGAAGAAATAGTGAATATGTTGCATAATTATTTTGTGCCAGTATTTATAGAAGAGGAAGAGGAAGAGCATACCAGACATCTCAAGGAAACTAATGTTGAATCAGGGAAAGGGAACCCATAAAATTAACGTAGGCAAATTAACACTAATGACAAAATGAATTGTATTAAACAGTGACAAATGCAGAAGAACAGATAGTTTCCATCCCAGGGTTTTAAAAGAAGTAAGTAGGGACATTATATATGCCTTAGCTATAATCTTCCAAAGTTCTCTCGATTTGGGAGCCATTCCTTTAGATTGGAAAATTGCACGTCACTGTTACTTAATAATGATGAGAGGGAAACCAGAGAATTATAGACAAGTCAGCTTAACATATGATTAAGATAAAGTGACTGAACACCTCGAAATTTTTAGCCTGTTCAGAGTGAGTCAGCAGGGATTTTTAAACTTAAGGCCATACCTGATGAAACCAGTTGTATTTTTTGAAGAGGTGACAAAAGCAGAATTGAAGGAAAATGATTGACCTGGTTAGGAGATTGAGTGGCCAGGGATAGAGAATAAGGATGATGGGATAACTCCGATTAGCAGCAGGTGACAAGTGAGGCCCGATTTTAACTCTTTGCAAGTGGATAGATTTTGAATGAGCTAAACTGTTGCCTGTGGTATCCGGCAAGAATCTGTTGGCACCTCAACTCTTAGACCATAAGACATAGGACCAGCAATTAGGCCATTCGGCCCATCGAATCTGCTCCGCCATTCAATCATGGCTGATAAGTTTCTCAACCCCATTCTCCTGCCTTCTCCCTGTAACCTTTGATCGCCTTACCAATCAAGAACCCATCTATATCGGTCTTAAATACACTCAATGACCTGGCCTCCACAGCCTTCTGTGGCAATGAATTCCATAGATTCACCACTCTTTGGCTAAAGAAGTTTCTCCTCATCTCTGTTCTAAAAGGTCTTCCCTTTACTCTGAGGCTGTGCCCTCAGGTCCTAGTCTCTCCTACTAATGGAAACATCTTCCCCATGTCCACTCTATCCAGGCCTTTCAGTATTCTGTAAGTTTCTTCTCTGTATTCATTAACCACTTAGGTGATGGGATAGAAAGTCACATAAGCAAATTTGCTGATGACACCGAGATAGGTGGTAAATCCTTTTGTTTAGTTTCTTCTGGTGGTATTCGTGGGTCTACTGTTGTTTGATACTTCCCTTGCATATACTCTGTGATGGAGTTATATCTCATCAATCTTAGTCTGAACCGCTGGATTCTGAGTGGCATCTTTGCAATTTCTTTCACGTTCAGAAGGGCGACTAGTGGTTTATGGTCTGTTTCAATCTGAACTGCAATCCCACAACAATCTGAAACATTTTCACATACCCGTATTGATGCCAATGCTTCTTTTTCTGTCATTGTGTATCATTGTTCTTTTCCTTTGATGACCTAGAGGCACAGTAGACTGGTCTAAGCTTGTTGTCTCTCTGCACTTGAAATAAAACTTCCCCCACACCTTAAGACGATGCCACTACTATAGTCAGTAATTCTGGGTTGTAATGTGCCAAGATTTCAGAAGAGACTGAAGGTTGTTTAATCCTTTCCAAAGCATCTTGCTGGTCCACATTCCAGCACCACTGTTGACCCTGTCTCAACAACTGTCTCAAAGGCTCATTGTTCTCTGCTAAATTTGGTAGGAACTTGGCCACTTGGTTCACCATCCCGAGGAATCTCTGAAGCTCAGTTATGTTCCTGGGCTGTGAAAATTTTCTGATTACTTTCGTTTTTTGTGGATCAGCTGTAATTCCAATGGCTTGGACCATGTAACCTAGAAATTTGATCATGGGTTTGGCAAACTCACATTTTTCATTCAATGTGAGGCCTGCATCCTAGACCTGCATCTCAAGACTGCTCTGACCCTGTGATCACGCTCCTCTCTCATGGAGCCATGAATTAGTATGTCGTCCATATGGCATGTTACTCCTTCCATGCCTTCTGGCGTGTGAGATATCGTTCTCTGGAAAATTTCTGAGGTGGACTCTATTCCAAAGGCTGATCTATTGAAACAATAACACCTGAATGGTGTTATAAAAGTGGTCAGTAATCTGGATTCTTTGTCCAGAGGCAACTGTTAAAATCCATTTTTTGAATCCAATTTGGTGAATAAAGTGCTCTTGGTTAGTTTTTCTAGACTCTTATCCACTGAGACCATCGGCTGGGTCTCACGTTCCACTGTTTTGTTTAGTTGAGTTAAATCCAAGTAGATTCTTATAAAGCTGTTTGGCTTTGGGACCGTGAACATCCCTGACACCATTTTGTTGGCACGGTGACCGGTGAAATAACCCCTTGCTGCTGCATCTTTTCAATTTTGCCTTTGACTTTGTCCAAGCATGGGTAAGGGACTTTCCTCAGTGTAAAGAGGCAAATTGGTTTAGCATCAGCCTGTAAGGTAATGTGGTGGTCGATCTTTAACTTCCCTGGGCCTGTAAACAATATTAGAAATTCATTTTGAAATGTACTGCTGTAGCTCTTATCAACAACTTCATCCACTTTATAGATTAATTTCAGTTTTAGGCATGCCTTTCTGCTTAGTAGAGAGCACTGTTGTTTTAGTATGACAGAGGGAGGTTTGAGCATTTCTTGGTCTTTGTATTTCAGTTTTGCCATGAGTTGGCCTTTCATTTTTAAAGTTGTCCCACAAGGACCTTGTAATTTGATACATTAGGGTTCTTAGGGTTAGGTATCTGAGCCATTTGACTTTATCTGATAACCCACAAACCCCTGCTCCTGTGTTTAGTTTAAACTCTGGGATGTCCATCCACTTTGAGTTTAATACTCCAATATTTGCTTTCCCCAAGGAGGGTTCATTCCTGTTCTTGTGGTTACTCTCACTCCTTGTAGATAGCTATGTTTTAAAATTTTCTCCCTCTTTTTACAGGTTGTCAGTGTTTTTGGGCAATAAACAGTTTTAAAATGGCCTATCTTTCCACAGTTGTGACACTCTGCCCTTCCTGCTGGACATTCTTGTCGCATGTGTGGTTTGTTCCCACTACACCGGAGACATTTCAAAATGGTGGATGGCGCATTATCCCCATTTTGGTGGGCTGATGCTTTGGCACGCTTTATAAAGTTTTATGGCCAGCAAACTGAATGGTCTCACTCCATCTTCTCCACAGGACCTCTCCTTCCCCTTGAACAAATGCCCAATTCTATTCCCTGAGTTCCATTTGCCTCACAATCTGCACTGCTTTTACTGGCATTAAATCCTCTCTTGTCTCTAAGAGATCTGATAATGCTTCTCCTAGGACTCCGACCACAGTTCTGTCGTGAATCAGCTCATCCTTTGAGGTTACATAATCACAGTTCCCTGCCAGCCTATAGAGAACGTTGAACAAATTCATGGTTTTTGCCTGGTTTTTGCTTAGATTTAAATCATCAGATTTCTGAGGCACTGGGATTGGTTCATGGGCAGGTCGGACTTATACAAGGTGGCTGATTTGCACTTTAGCAGGAACAGGACTGACATCCTCGCAGGGAGATTTTCTAATGCTGTTGGGGAGGGTTTAAACCAGACTGGTAGGGAGATGGGAGTCTGAGAGAGAGCTCAGATTGAATGGAAGCAAAACTGGTAACAGGAAATAGAAAAGTAGTAAACTAAAGGCAGATGAAGGCAAGCATCAAATTTTTAAAAATTCGTTCATGGGATTAAGGCGTCACACTGGCTAGGCCAGCATTTATTACCCATCCCTAGTTGCCCCCTAGTTCAGAGAGAATTTAAGAGTCAACCACATTACTGTGTGCCTGGAGTCACATGTAGGCCAGACCAGATTTAGGACGACAGATTTCCTTCCCTAAAGGACATTAGTGAACCAGAATGGTTTTTACAACAATCGGCAATGGTTTCATGATCATCATTAGACTTTTAATTCTAGATTTTTATTGAATTCAAATTCTACCATCTGCCGTGGCAGGATTCAAACAAGGAACAAAGAAAAGTACAGCACAGGAACAGGCCCTTCGGCCCTCCAAGTCTGCGCCGATCATATTGCCCGTCAAACTAAAACATTTTGCACTTCCGGGATTCGTTTCCCTCTATTCCCATCCTATTCATGTATATGTCAAGCTGCCTCTTAAACACCACTATCGTACCTGCTTCCACTACCTCCTCTGGCAGCGAATTCCAGACACTCATTACCCTCTGTGTAAAAAAGTTGCCCCGCACATCTCCTCTAACGTTTTCTCCTCTCATCTTAAATCTACGTCCCTTAGTAATTGACTCTTCCACCCTGGCAAAAAGGTTCTGACTATCTACTCTGTCCATGCCACTCATAATTTTGTAAACTTCCATCAAGTCGCCCCTCAATCTCCGTCGCTCTAGTGAGAACAATCTGAGTTTCTCCAACCTCTCCTCATAGCTAATAACCTCCAGATCAGGCAGCATCCTGGTAAACCTCCTCTGCACCCTCTCCAAAGCCTCCATATCCTTCTGGTAATGTGGCGACCAGAATTGCACGCAATATTCCAAGTGTGGCCTAACCAAGGTTCTATACAGCTGCAAAATGACTTCCCAGGTTTTATACTCAATACTCCTGCCGATGAAGGCAAGCATGCTATATGCCTTCCTGACTACCTTATCCACCTGCGTTGCCACTTTCAGTGACCTGTGGAACTGTACACCCAGATCCCTCTGCCCATCGATGCACTTAAGGGTTCTGCCATTTACTGTATAATTCCTGCCTGTATTAGACCTTCCAAAATGCATTACTTCGCAGTTATCCGGATTAGACTCCATTTGCTATTTCTCCGCCCAAGTCTCCAACCAATCTATATCCCGTTGTATCCTTTGACAATCCTCTTCACTATCTGCAACTCCTCCAACCTTAGTGTCGTCTGCAAACTTACTAATTAGCGCAGTTACATTTTCCTCCAAATCATTTACGTATACTACAAACAGCAAAGTTCTCAGCGGAGCTCCACTAGTCACGGCTCTCCATTCAGAAAAGTTGGACTTTTCTGAGACTTGAACCCACAACCTCCTGACTCAGAGGCAAGAGCGCTACTGCTGCACCAAGTCTGACACATCAGAATTCTCTTCCTGATCACTATTTTCCCCTTAAGTCGAAGCCAGGTCTCCATTCATGTTACAATATGATTTAATGATCATCTAATTTGTGCAGCTGGGACTATTGTTTGGAATTCTCTTCAAAATCTCTTCTTGTATACAGCCCCTCACTTCTTAAGCATCTCAGCTTACAGCGTCATTGCAACACTCGCCCTCCCTGTTACATTAACTGCTTGCTGCTACCTTGGAGCTCATCTCCTCAGGAGCATTTCTGCACCTACAGTTAGTACTGCTTTCAGGAAAGACTGGTACTCACTGCCTGTGAGAGGTTAGAGTGGGGGTGGGGGAAACATGGTCATGAGGACGAGGACAGGTTTCAAGGACTATGATTTCAAGTTCCAAGGTAAACCAATGGCAGCAGGACAAGGGAACCAGAGGACTCCACTTACCACCTTGACTTGGAAATATATCGCCGTCACTGGGTCAAAATAGAAATTAGGAGCAGGAATAGGCCATTTGGCCCTTCGAACCTGCTCCGCCATTCATTATGATAATGGCTGATCATCCAACTCAATAGCCTGCTCCCACTTTCTCCCCACACCCATTGATCCCTTTCACCCCAAGAGCTATATCTAACTCCTTCTTGAAAACATACAATGTTTTGGCCTCAACTACTTTCTGTGGTAGCGAATTCCACAGGCTCACCACTCTCTGGGTGAAGAAATTTCTCCTCATCTCAGTCCTAAATGGTCTACCCCATACCCTCAGACTGTGACCCCTGGTTCTGGACTCCCCCACCATCGGGAACATCCTTCCTGCATCTACCCTGTCTAGTCCTATTAGAATTTTATAGGTTTCTATGAGATCCCCCCTCATTCTTCTGAACTCCAGCAAATATAATCCTAACCGACTCAATCTCTCCTCATATGTCAGTCCCATCATCCCAGGAATCAGTCTGGTAAATCTTTGCTGCACTCCCTCTATAGCAAGAACATCCTTCCTCAGATAAGGAGAACAAAACTGCACACAATATTCCAGGTGTGGTCTCACCAAGGCCCTGTACAATTGCAGCAAGACATTCCTGCTCCTGTACTCAAATCCTCTGGCTATGAAGGCCAACATACCATTTGCCTTCTTTACCACCTGCCTGTCTTCAGTGATTAGTGTACGAGGACATCCAGGTCTCTTTGCACATTCCCCTCAATTTCCTGGAACTCCCTCCCTAACAGCACTTTGGGTGTACTACACCACGTGGACTGCAGCGGTCCAAAAAGGCAGCTCACCACCACCTTCTCCAGGGCAGTTAGGGATGTGCAATAAATGGTGGCCCAGCCAGCGACGACCACATCCTGCAAAAGAATAAACAATAGAAGGAAGTGGATGCATAGACCACATTGTAGTAAGGTTCTGCTAGTGAATCTTTACAGTCAAAGTGAGCTCACGAGCATACCTTGCCTCCCAGAAGCCATCCTGACACACCACAATCTTCCCTAAATAGAGCTGGGAGACTGCGGTTCCTCATGATAGTATCATGATAATTCTCACAGGCCATGATTTTCCGGCCCGCCCGCCACTGGGATCTTCTGGTCCTGCAAAAAGTCAATGAACTTTTGACTGGCCCGGTGTATCCCCGGTGGAGGGCCTCACCCCGGCCTATGAACATGGCATTGACATGCAATGTTCCTTGTCGCTGGTCAAGGACATTTTGATAAGTGAGAGTAGAATCCCTTTTCATTCAGAAAATTCAGTGGCTGACCAGTGCATCATGGGCAACCATATATTGTCCTTAAAATCAGGGCAATGAGCAATATGATAGAATGGGACAGCCCTGTCTTGCTGCTGTCTGGGACTCATCCTATCATGGATGAATTCCCAGCTCTTAAGTATTGTATTGGCAACAACAGATCCCTGGACTGCGTATCTTCCTCGAGTGCATGGCTCTTGGACCGCAAGTCTTCCTAAACTTAATCATGGCCTGAACAGAATCACTGATCGCATGTCAGCGGGACTACAGAGCTCCCTGGACTGACCATAAGGCCATAAGACATAGGACCTGAAATATGCCATTCGGCCCATCCAGTCTGTTCTGCCATTCAGTGAGAGCATGGCTGATCTGATAATACTGAACTCCACTTTCCTGCCTTTTCCCCCTAACCCTTGATTCCCTTACTGATTAAAATCTGTTTATCTCAGCCTTGAATATACAACGACCCAGCCTCTACGGCCCTCTGCAGGAAAGAATTCCACAGGTTGACCATCCTCTGAGAGAAGAAATTCCTCCTCATCTCTGTCTTAAATGGACGCCCCCTTACTCTGAGATTATGCCCTCTGGTCCTAGACTCCCCCACAAGGGGAAACAACCTCTCAGCATCTACCCTGTAAAGCCCCATAAGAATCTTACATGGTTCAATAAGGTTACCTCTCATTCTCCTAAACTCCAAGAAGTACAAGCACAACCTACTCAACTACTCCCCATAAGAAAATCCCTCCATACCCAGGATCAACCTGGTGAACCTTCTCTGGACTGCCTCCAATGCCAGTAAATCTTTCCTTAGATAAGGGGACCAAAACTGTTCACAGTATTCTAGGTGTAGTCTAACTAGTGCCTTGTATAGTTTTGGCAAGACTTCCCTATTTTTATACTCCATTCCCTTTGAAATAAAGGCCAACATTCCATTTGCCTTACCTATTACTTGTTGAACTTGTATGTTAGCTTTTTGGGATTCACGCACGAGGACTCCCAAATCCCTTTGTGCTACAGCCTTCTGCAGTCTTTCTTCATTTAAATAATATTCAGGCATGGCTCCCTGGACTGCAGGGCTCTCAGGATTGCATAGTTCTTTGGACTGCACGGCTCCCTAAGCTGCATGCTCCCCTGGACTGCACAGCTCCCTGGACTGCACAGCTCCCTGGGCTACACGGCTCCCTGGATTGCATGGCTCCCTGGGCTACACGGCTCCCTGGACTGCACGGCTCCCTGGATTACACGGCTCTCTGAGCTGCACGGCTCCCTGGGCTACACTGCTCCCTGAGCTGCATGGCTCCCTGAGCTGCACGGTTCCCTGGGTGATACGGCTCCCTGGACTGCACAGCTCCCTGAACTGCACGGCTCCATGGACTGCACAGATCTCCGGACTGCACGGCTCTCTGGACTGCATGGCTCCCTGAGCTGCACAGCTCTCTGGACTGCACAGCTCTCTGGACTGCATGGTTCCCTGAGCTGCACGGCTCTCTGGACTGCACAGCTCTCTGGACTGCATGGCTCTCTGGATTGCACGGCTCCCTGGACTGCACGGATCTCTGGATTGCAAGGCTCCCTGAGCTGCATGGCTCCCTGGGCTACATGGCTTCCTGAGCTGCATGGCTCCCTGGGCTACATGGCTCCCTGAGCTGCAATGCTCTCTGGGCTACACGGCTCCCTGAGCTTCACGGTTTCCTGGGCTACACGGCCCCCTGGGCTGCACAGCTCCCTGAGCTGCACGGCTCCCTGAGCAGCACGGCTCCCTGAGTTGCACAGCTTCCTGAGCTGCACGGCTTCCTGAGTTGCACGGCTCCCTGACCTGCACGGCTTCCTGAGTTGCACAGCTCCCTGAGCTCCACGGCCTCCTGGACTACATAGATAAAAACAAAAAACCTGCGGATGCTGGAAATCCAAAACAAAAACAGAATTACCTGGAAAAACTCAGCAGGTCTGGCAGCATCGGCGGAGAAGAAAAGAGTTGACGTTTCGAGTCCTCATGACCCTTCGACAGAACTTGAGTTCGAGTCCAAGAAAGAGTTGAAATATAAGCTGGTTTAAGGTGTGTGTGTGTGTGTGTGTGTGTGGGGGGGGTGGGGGGGGGGGGGGTGGGCGTGGGTGGAGAGAGAGAGAGAGAAGTGGAGGGGGGGTGTGGTTGTAGGGACAAACCCTACAACCACACCCCCCCCTCCACTTCTCTCTCTCTCTCCGCCCCCCCCCCCCCCCCACACACCTTAAACCAGCTTATATTTCAACTCTTTCTTGGACTCGAACTCAAGTTCTGTCGAAGGGTCATGAGGACTCGAAACGTCAACTCTTTTCTTCTCCGCCGATGCTGCCAGACCTGCTGAGTTTTTCCAGGTAATTCTGTTTTTGTTTTCTCCTGGACTACGTGTCTTCCTGAACTGCGTATCTACCTCATCTGCATGTCTGCCCGGACTATATGACTTCTGGACTGCATTGCACCCTGGAACTCCTAACAGTCCTTGACAGCACTGTGGGAGCACCTTCACCACATAGACTGCAGCAGTTTAAGAGCTAGCTCACCACCATCTTGTCAAGGGAAACTCTGTGATAAGCAATACATTTTGGCCTTACTAGCGTTGCCATCCTCCCAAGAATGGATAATAAAATATTCCTTTGTTACCTCCACCACTAAAAGTGGGCAGAGGTGACGTTTTTGCCTCTGCTAGTCTGTTTGTCTGTAAACAATATATCTCAAAAACAGATGGATTTCATTAAAACTTGGTACATGGATAGGGTACATGGTCAAGGGAGAACTGATTTATTTTTGGTGAAGATGCTGATCTGGATCCGGATCCACATCTTGGAATTTTTAAAAGGATCTGTTAACATTGGGCGACACGACGAACTGACTTTTTGAAATGCTGCGGGTTGTCTCAACTGCTCAGTGCAATTTGTCACAGCTGTCAAAATGTGAGCAGAGTTTTCAGAACAGATTGTTGGATGTGAATTGGCCTGAAGCCTCCTCAGTGAGATGGAAGCTCTTAATAAAAAGATTTTATTTTCAGCTTTGTAGTTGCAAAGCATCAACTAAGCAGGGAAAAGCCTCAATAAAGAGCTGTGTCATTGTAATAACTTTGAGTTAACACAATGTGGTGGAGGAATGTGCCCTGCTGAGTTCCCTCTTCCTCTAGTCCTTATATTTTCCTCCATTAGGAGAACAAATGATGGAAATCCCCGTAGGGAAACCCCTGTTTCAGTTTGATATTTCCTGCTATGATTGGAGTTGAAAAGGTGTTGGTGATCAGCTTTGACAAAGAGTAGAAGGAGATTCTGGAAAGGTGCAGGTAACTGAACAATCTTTGCCATCATATTTACCCCATGGTTCACATCTACCAATTGGGTGGGGGCTCTTTTATCCACGTGTAAATGATCTCATGGAGAGAAGGCACATCCCAGAAACTTCACTCCTTTACCAACTCATTTAGATATGGTGCCAGTGAAGAGGGTGGATGTTGCAGCTGGGACCTGGCACCTGGACCGAACACTTCAGGGGAACACAGAGTGGAGCAATGGCAGAAATGGTCTTGCAGGGAATTATAAGCCTGTAAATGGTGTTGCCCTGGCCTTACACTTCTCACTCCAATCATACATACAGATCTTTGGGCTCCACTACTCAGGCCTAGGCATAAAGAATGAGAATGTGGCTGGGTGTGGGAGGCCTGACAGTGCTCAGGTAGCAAGTCTCCACTTTATGATAGAGGAAATGATGAGGAAAGCAGGAAGATGAAAAGATTCAGTTATTGAAAAATAGTTTATTATTCTGAATTTCAAACCAGTTGAAACACTTTGTTCTTCACATTAACCAGTGTATTAAACAGTCCACAGAAGGTAACAAAGCCTTTAGTTACAACTGAAGGTTCAGATAACATCAGAAACTACGGAATATCATCTAAATCCTGAAGAAACATGACCTTTTTGCAGGATCTCAGTTGCATGAAAGGCTGCCTAATTGACAACTAGCAATCGTTTTAGACAGATGACGAGACATTGGGATGTCATCATTGCAGAATAGAACCATGAGGTGCAATCATTGAGACAGAAATATCAAGGAATTGTTTAGGAAATCCCAAACTAAATTACGAAGGTTATAAAAGCCTGGTACACGTTGTCTAATTTGGCACTTGGCACTACATAGATGGTTGTTGATGCATGCTTGCATTTAGATGCTGATTTTACCGGTCTGTCTACATTCTCTATTAATTACATCATTCAGACACAGTTGGTTTACAAACACATTGATCATCCCTATTCTGACTATATTAGGCGCTGAATATTGGGCTCCTGGCGCTGTTCCCGTGGTCAAGGACTCGGTAACAAAGTCCTTTCGAGAACAATAGAATGGAATCCCTATCAGATATTACATTACACATTCGCACATGGCTCATTCCTGCTGTACTATTTTAAGTTTCAAGTTATTTTTTCCAGTTCAGCAGGAAATACTCATTTTACTTTGTTAGTTGAAATGTTATATTTTTTAAGTTATTTTGGAAATAGACAGGGATGTTGGGGGGGCGGGGTGGGCGGTGGTGGGGGGCAATGATTCGGAGATCTCACCTGGTACATTGAGTGCCAAATTGCAGAGGCTCAACTTGAGATCTGAGAGAGTGAATGAAGAAACTCGAGAGAGGAAATGTCCAGTGAATAAAGGAATGGCATTCTCCAGCGGCCATCCTGGGGGATGCTGCACTCCCACTCGGCCTTGAACCAAAGGCAAGGTGGCTGGAAGTGCACGGCCGGGTCTTCTCCTCCTAGTCCCTCACTGGTCTGCTCAGTTTAGAGGTTTAGTGGGTGACACATTGCGAGCCGGTGTCCCGGGACCACCCCATGTGCCGAATTCTCTGAAAGGTTCTACCATTCTCCCTTTGTGGTCTGAAGGTCAGGCGTGTTTCAGATAGCGAGCCTATTAGATTACCGACCTGAACACTTGCCATAGTTAGCTCCAGTATCTAAACTTGGAACACGTATATTTTTACTCCCACAGAATCTATATATAAGAGAATAGTCCCACCTTCTTTTGTCTGGTTTGTCTCACTGTTGAGGGGATACAGAGATCAAGATGGTAGGCAGCCAGGATCTTGTAATCTTTCCGATTCTTTTTCACCTCTCGTGACCATCTTAGAGTATAACTGCTGTTTTCTAGTTTCACACCAACCCTGTTTTCTATTTTTCCCTGCTTTCTGCTCTTTTCTCTTCATCCTGAACTTTATTTCTCTTCCTGTTTATCTGAGAGTTTGAAGTTGTCCGTGTTTTCATTCACGTTTTCTAGTCCCCAAAGAAAGCCAAGAAGAAGTTGGAGGGAAGTTCCAATGTCTTCTCAATGTTTGACCAAACGCAGATCCAAGAGTTCAAAGAGGTGAGTGTGAGATTCCCCTGTGCAGAACCAGAGTCAGTTTACACTCGAACATCAGACCGTGCCTGACCAGAAGATGGGAATCAGCCCCTATAGCTCTCATCTTAAACACCAGTCATGAAAAGAGACATAGCAAATTCCGCTTTGCAGCACAAAACTGATTAAAAGTCTGAGCTGTGTTATGCTTTGACAATACTGTAGAGGTGATCTGCTCCTTTCTGCACACCTTATGGTTCTGATAAGAGCCTCACATTTTCAATTTCAATGTATGCTATGGTTAGGGAAAAGGATACATGAGGTGGTGTCCACTGGCTTGTCAATATTGGTCCAGTAAAAAAGCGTCAATGTCGAACAAAGTACCTGTCAGGTGTCTTTCTCAGTTTATCTGTTGGCCCACACTCCAATCTCCTCAATTTTCTTACAGGCTTTCACTATCATGGATCAGAACAGAGACGGTTTCATCAATAAAGAGGATCTGAGAGACACCTTTGCAGCTCTGGGTAAGGAACCATGTCTTTACAATTCAGAGGGTTTTATAAAATATGTGTGTGTCAAGTGCATTAAGTGAATTCATGTTTTAAAGTTTAGAATAACTAATGCCAAACAACTGGTTTACCACCAGGCCGCGCCGCGAAAAGTGAAGAGTTGGACGCGATGTTGAGTGAGGCCCCGGGAGCAATAAACTTCACAGTCTTTCTGACCATGTTCGGTGAGAAACTGAAAGGTAAGAAGAATGAGAAATAATTGGTGTTGTAGAGTGGCCGAGTTGTGCTATTAATGATGGAGTTGATCTGCAGACACTTCTTGAGTGGAAACATTACGTTTATTTACAATTTACTTAACAGCAACTACACCTCTGGTTTCAACTCCAACTCTACACTGACTGCTTGGGGGTGGGGTGGGTAGCCTGTGCTACTCTCCTATTGGCTATTACAGATCATGTGATCATCATTAACATATTATTCTTAAAGATACATTACACACTAAATAAAACCATAGTTACTACAATTGGAGACCTCAAGATAAATTACAGGATGTAACAAAGGTTTAATAAAGTGCTGACGTTGAGTATATTTGTCACTAATGCTAAGGTTATCCTGTATGTTCAGTATAACAGTGTCCATAATTACAATAAGAACAAAAAAACACTGGAAATACTCAGCAGGTCAGGCAACATGTGTGGAGAAAAACAGAGTTAATGTTTCAGGCCGATGACCGCTCATCAGAATCCGTACTTGCCCCCATTTCCGTAATTGTTTCATTAGTTTTTGTTCAAAGTGCAGTCTAGCATTTTTCACATTTTGACACCACAGTCATTCTGATTTAACGTGGAGTAAAAGAACTTTTTTTCTAGTACAATAATGTTCTTGTGTTAGAAAGAACACTATTTCAGGGGGAATTCGACATCCTCACTAACTGATAATATCAGTAAAATAACTGTTGACTATATTAGCAATCGGATTATGTGATCTTCCTTTACCTATTCTTGTACCGGAGGTGTTTACATGTTGATTTTGGTCCTGGACTTAATTTTAGGGAATGGAGCCAGGCAAGTGGTAGAGATATCAGTGGAGGAGCATTTTGCCGATAGTGATCAGAGCTCCTTAAGATTCAAGGTTGATATGGAAAAGGACAAGGATGGGCCAGCAATCAGAGTTCTAAATTGAGGGAAGACCGATTTTAATAAGATCAGATATGATTTGGCCAGAGTGGACTGGGAGAGCTACTTTTAGGTAAATCTGCATCAGAGCAGTGGGATTCATTCAAGAAGGAAATAGGGAGAGTACAGGGCCAACATATTCCAGTAAAGATAAAGGGTGGGACCAACAAATCCAGGGAACCCTGGATGTCGAAGGATATACAGGATTGGATAAAGGGAAAAAGGGAGGCATATGGCAAATATCGAGGGCTCAAAACAGCGTAAGCCCTGGAGGAGTATAGAATGTGTAGGGAGGAACTTAAAAAGGAAATTAGGAGAGCAAAAAGGGGCATTAAAAAACATTGGGAGGTAAAATAAAGTTATTTTACGAGTACATTAAGAGTAAGAGAAAGAATAGGGCCCATTAAGGACCATAGTGGTAATTTGTGTGTGGAGCCGGAAGACGTAGGTAGGGTTCTAAATTGTGTTGGTGTTCACAAGTGAGAGGGATGATGTGAGTATGAAAATCATGCAGAAGGACTGTGATATAATTGAAGAAATTAGCATAGAAAGGGAGGAGGTTCTAAGTGGTCTGGCAGGCTTAAAAGTAGATATATCTCCAGGCCGGATGAAATATATCCCAGGCTGTTGAGTGAGGCAAGGGAGGAGGTAGCAGGGGTGCTGGCAATAATTTTCAATACCTCTATAGCCACAGGAGAGGTGCCAGAGGACTGGAGGACAGCCAATGTGGTACCGTTATTCAAGAAGGGGGGAAGGGATAAACCAGGGAACTACAGGCCAGTCAGTCTAACCTCAGTGGTGGAGAAAATATTGGAAGCAATTCTGAGGGACATAATTAATCTACACTTGGAGAGGCAGGAATTAATCAAGGACAGTCAGCTTGGTTTTGTTAAGGGGAGGTGATGTCTAACCAATTTGATTGAATTTTTCGAAGAGGTGACCAGCTGTGTAGATGACAGCAATACATTTGATGTAGTCTACTTGGACTTCAGCAAGGCTTTTGATGAGGTCCCACATGGGAGACTGATAATGAAGGTTAGAGCCTATGGGATCCAAGGCAATTTGGCAAATTGGATCCAGAATTGGCTGAGTGGCAGGAAGCAGAGGGCGATGGTCGAGGGGTGTTTTTGTGACTGGATGCCTGTGTCCGGTGGGGTTCCACAGGGATTGGTGTTCGGTCCCTTGCTGTTTATGGTATATAAAATAATTTAGACTTGAATGTAGGAGGGTTGATCAGTAAGTTCGCGGATGACACAAAAATTGGTGGGGTGGTAGTGAGGAGGATAGCTTTAGTTAAAGGAGGATATAGACAGGCTGGTCAGATGGGCTGATCAGTGGCAAATGGAATTTAATCCGGATAAGAGGTGATGCACTTGGGCAGGACAAACAAGGCACGGAATGCACGATGAATGGTAGGACCCTGGGAAGTACCAAGGATCAGAGGGACCTTGGTGTGCATGTCCACCAGTCCCTTAAGGTAGTGGAACAGGTAGATAAGTGGTTAAGAAGGCATATAGGATACTTGCGTTTATTAGCCGAGGCATAGAATATAAGAGCAGGGAGGTTTGCTGGAACTGTATAAAACGCTGGTTAGGCCACAGCTAGAGTATTGCATGCAGTTCTGGAATCCACATTATAGAAAGGATGTGATTGCACTAGAGAGAATGCAGAGGAGATTTACCAGGATGTTGCCTGGGGTGAAGAGTTTTAGTTATGAGGAGAGATTGGATTGACTGGGGCTATTTTCCCTGGAGCAGAGGAGATTGAGGAGGGACATGATTGAGATGTATAAAATTATGAGGAGCAGACAGGAAGGAACTTTTCCCCTTGGTGGAGGGATCAATAACCAGGGGGCATAGATTTAAGGTAAGGGGCAGGAGGTTTAGGGGGATGTGAGGAATAATTATTTCACCCAGAGGGTGTTGGGAATCTGGACCTCACTGCCTGAAAGGGTGGTAGAGGCAGAAACACTCATAACATTTAAGAAGTATTTGGATATGCACTTGTGATGCCATGGCATACAAGGCTATGGGCCTAGTGCTGGAAAATGGGATTAGAATAGTTAGGTACTTGTTTGACCAGTGCCAATGGGCCAAAGGGCCTTTTTCTGTGCTGTAGGCCTGTATGACTCTATGACTATGACTTTATGATTTTAAATAGAGATAAATCCCCTGTTCCATTGTGGAATGTCATTACAATCACATTAAGCATTGAACCATTAATATTACCACAAGTCACCTTGAGGCTACAGTATTAAATCGCTGTGAATTGTTAACCCTCTTGTGTTCTATATAAAGTGAGCTGAAGCTGCAAGAACTTATATAAAAGGATTGAAGGCTACAGAAAGAGGCTAATGGGGGTATGTAACCACCTCCATATCTCCCCAAGACTTTGTATCTTTACTTCTAACGTTTATTTCATTTTCACTTAAAATATGCAGCGGTTGCTGCCTCAGCTTCCACCCTGGGCCAAATCATTCCCTGCTCCAATAATTCTCTAATTTCTCCTGGCAGAGCCTGATTGCCAACTCTCTCAGATGTTTCCTCTTACTTCCCCCTGCACCATGACCTCCCACTGAACATCATGCCATTGTTTCCAGGACTGTCACTAACCTCATCTCCTCCAGAGATTGTCCCTCCATGGCCTTCAACTTCATAGTACCCCAGTCACTGGTAGACCCATCATTTCAGCCTGTTCCTGCCCCATTGAACAGATTTCTTCCTATCTCAACTCCATTTTTTCTCCCCTTGTCCAGCCTCTTCCTACCAACATCAATGACACTTCCGATGCCGTTAGTCACTTTAACAGTTGCAATTTCTTGGCCCTACCCACTCCTTTTCACCATGGACGTCCAATTACTCATACACCTCCATCCCCTACCAGGATGGTCTAAGGAGCCTCGGTCTTTTCCTTGAACAGAGGCCCGAACAATCTCCATCCGCCACAAATCTCCACCTGGCTGAACTTGTTCTCACCCATTCCAACTTCTCCTCCTTTAACTCGACTCACTTTCTCCAAATGAAATGTGTTAAGACCCATTGATCCTAGCTAAGCTAGCCTTTTTGCGGGTTGTGTGGAACATTCATCATTCTAGTCTTACTCAGGCCCCCTCCCTCCCCCTTTTTCCAGTAGACTGATGACTGTGTCGGTGCCGCCTCTTGCTCTCACCATCAACTGGAAAATTTAATTGACTTTGTTTCAATTGCCACCCATCTCTTACCTTCGCCCGGTCCATCTCTGACACTTCCCATCCCACCCTTGACTTCTTTGTCGGCATTTCTGGAGATAGGCTATCAACTAATATTCACTACAAACCCATGGACTCCCACAGCTACATTGACTACGTTTTCTCACACCCTGCTTCCTGTAAGGACTGCATTCCATTCTCCCAGTTTCTCTGTCTCTGTTGCATTTGTTCTAATGATACAACCTTCCACACCAGTGCTTCTGATATGTTTCCCTTTTCTTCAATTGAGGATTCCCCCCACTGTATTTGACAGGGACCTGGAATGTGTCCATACCATTTCCTGCACTTCTGCTCCAATCAGAATCATGATAGGGTTCCCCTTATTCTCACCTTCCACTCCACCAGCCTGATCATTTTCCACCAATGCTATCCTTTATTATGAGAGGAATTGAACAGAAAAATAAGGATGTCAAGCTTCAGTTATATTGATGAGACTACATCTCGAATACGGTGTGCAGTTTTGTTCTCCTTATTTAAGTAAGGATGTAAATGTGTTGGAGGCGGTTCAGAGGAGATTTACTAGATTGATACCTCGAATGAGTGAGTTGTCTTATGAGGAAAGGCTGGACAGACTGGGCTTGTTTCTACTGGAGTTTAGAAGAGTGAGGGGTGACTTGATGAAGTATATAAGATCCTGAGTGGTCTTGACAAGGTGGATGTGGAAAGGATGTTTCCTCTTGTGGGTGAATCCAGAACTAAGGGGCACTGTTTTAACATTTGGGGTCACCCTTTTAGGACGGAGATGAGGAGAAATGTTTTTTTTCAGAGGGCTGTGTGACTTTGGAACGCTCTGCCTCAGAAGGCGGGATCACTGAATATTTTTAAGTAGTAAAGTAGTAAATAGATTTTTGTTAGGCAAGGGAATCAAAGGTTATCGGCGGTAGATGGGAATGTGGAACTTGAAACACAAACAGGTCAGCCATGATCCTATTGAATGGCAGAGAAGGCTCGAGGGGCCGAATGGCCTACTTCTGCTCTTATTATGTATGTTCATATGCATGTTCCACATCTCACCCAAAATTTGAAAAGCTTCCACTGATGTACATAGACTAAAATTACATGGTCAGGTTTATTTTAAAAATGACAATTAATGCAATCACCAAGAATTCCCTTGAGCTTCTTCTTGGTAGAGAGCTGGAACTTTGGTGTAAAATTAGCAGAAACTCTGTTTAGTCAATCTATCTGGATCTGTCAAAGTTAAGACAGCCGACTGGGAGATACCTCAAAAAAATTCCCAACAATTATTTATAAAATTAATGCTGGAATCAGTCCATGAGAAATTATTCTTTGGAATAAGCAGCAAGGATGTAACAGATTAGCAGACTGGTGGCCTTTCAGATGTCATGTTGTTTATAAATGCTGCAAATTGCAGCTCATTCAGAGTTCAGATTTCTCACTGGAACAAAAATTGATCAGATAATTTGTCAATACCAACACAGTTCCAAGGCCTCCGAAATCAAAGCAGCTACTCAGCTGTGAATAAAGAGTTATTTCCTGGGTGATTACTTTTCAAGTAGCTGTTAATGCCTTTACTGTGTACAATTTAATTAGAATCTAAAACAAAAGCATGGCATCCTGATGAATTCCCAGATCAACTGACCTGGTCTTGTTTCATAGACAATTTATCTCCAGGCCTTCATTTTGGAAGTATAAGGTATGAAAGCTTCCATTTTAATTTTACTGGTCCAAGAGTGAACAGTGCTCTTGGTGTAACATCTCTCCCTCCACGAACAGCACCCAAATAAACAGCCTGACTTGACAATCCTCTCGTTTTCCCTCTGTGGGATCTTTCTGTGTCGGAATTGGATATTATTTTATCTACAAAACAACATGGGGTGGAGTTTTAAGGCGCCTCCCGCTGGGCGGGGTGGGGGTTCCCGCTGAAGTCATTGGACTTTTGAACGGCTCACTGCATTATACAGCCCGGCCCCTGCCGCGATAGGGCTGTAAAATTCTGCCCATGATTGCACTTCAGACCTAAGATTGATTGGCTGTGAAGACCTTGAGACTTGCAGGAGGTGTGTTATAAAAACCTCAGTTCTCCCTCTGAAGTTACTTCAAATTACATGAAATAAAATATCAAAATCTCTCTTAACAAAGAGTAAAATACTTCTAAGTAGAAAGAGGGCCTGATGTTTTAATGAAACTTATTGCAGATCACGATCTGATCTTTAGCAGATAGATGGCTCTTAGCAACTCCTCTGTATTTCAATCACAGTCTTAGAATATGAGAGGCTTTTGGGATAAATATCTCTGGGTAAGATGATCAAAGGAATAAAATGAACAATCAACCTGGCCATACCTGCCTAGTAGTCAGAGAATCATAGAGATTTACGACACAGAAGGAGGCCAGTTGGCCCATCAAGTACATATCAGCTATGAATGATCCAGCCTAATTTCACTTTCCAGAACCTGCTCTGCAGTCCAGCATATCCAAAAAATTTTAAAAGCAGTGAAGGTTTCTCTCACTACCATCTTTTCAGACAGTGAGGTCCAGCCTCCACCACCCTCTGGGTCAAAAACATTGTCCTCATTTCCCCCCTAATCCTTCTAGCAATTGTTTTAATGCTATGTCCCTGTGAATAGACCTCTCTGCCATGGGACATAGGTCCTTCCTCTCTATCTAGGCTCCTCATCATTTTGTACACCTCGATTAAATCTTCCTTCAGCTGCCTCTGCTTCAAAGAAAACAACTGGAGCTATGTTTGGATCCAACTTGACATTTGCTCTTTTACTTTTTATGAGCTTTACTTTACATGAGCTTTTACTTTTCAAATCAGTCTGCCATGCTGGATCTTGTCAAAAGCCTTGCTTAAATCCATGTGGACTACATTAACTGTGCCATCCTCATTGCCTCTCCTTGTTACCTCCTCAGGAAAGTCAATCAGGATTCATCAGGCACAACCTGTTTTCCCAGAAACTAATTTATGAAGCCTAGTGTTTTCAGGGTGAATTCTGTAAAAAGGGCGACATGCTAAGGAGATCAAACTGCTGATGGATGAACACCTGAACATGGATTCTATTCTTGAATAATGGCTTTGATTGAAGAATCAGCCTAGCTTATATTTTGACCAGCTCCTCTTTATCTCAGTATCAAACCAAAGTGTTTCTTCATTAGAATCACATAATACTTCAATATCTTTAGAGGTAATCACCAGTTTACAAACAAATTGCACACTTGTGACATCAATTCAACCTGCTCCCATTGAGTTTATTTCTTTCTTTGTTTCCTGGATTTCCCATTCCTAGTTATCTCGAGAAAGCTGTGATGGGATTTCTCCTTGGGTCACTGCAGGCCACAAGGTGATAGGACTGCCACAGTGCTGTTCAATAGAGAATTCCAGCACTTTGACTCAGCGATGATGAAGGAACAATGATATATGTACAGGTCAGGTTGCTGTGTGACTTGGAGGGGAACCTGGAGGTGTTCCCATGACGATGCTGCCTTTGTCCTTCTCAGTGTTAGAGATTACCGGGGAGGGAAAGTCTGCCCAATACTACGTGACCTGCTGTATTTGGTGAGGGAATAACTTCCTAGGTTTTGCTGCAGTGCATCTTGTTCATACTGGCAGCTGCAGTGTATGTGGTGTGGGATTAGAAATTGACTTCAGTGGCAAGGCACTCAGCAAGTAGACTGCTTTCTCCTGGATATTGTCAACTTTCTTGTGTCTGCACTTTTTCAGGTGAGTGATAAGTGTTTTATCAAATATTTTATTTGTGAAAATGGAGGAATTTTGGTGGAAAATTGACATTGGAGAGGAATAGAGCAAATAAGCAATGGGCAGTTATGTCCTGACAGGCAAGTGTTAGAATTTTCCATGCCCGCTGGCGTCAGGCGTCAGGAGTCAGGACGGGTGTGAGCGGACGATATGGTGGGAAGGCCAGAAATCAGTTTCATGCCGTTCTGAAACACATTTGCAAATATCCACTCCGCCCATCAATGGCTGCATTCCCGCCACTGCACGTTGGCAACCTCCATTTGTAATACACGTGCTTGTCAGAATCATCCCCCCATGTCAAATTTACCACTCATGTTGGTGGGAAAACATTGGTGCAGAAAACATTTTGACAAGTGTGACATGCAAAAGTCGGGACTTTCCATCAGGGCCTTGCTCACATCATTGACATCTGGAGAGCAGAAGATACTGGAGCCCAACAGCTACTGGACTCTGGAGGAACTTGTGCATCACCTGCTGAGTGAATTTTCATGGAAATGGCTCTACCACGATGCAGCTCATGGAAGGTGGGAGGTCACCATTGAGGCTCTGCTTCGGGTCATCAGTGTCCTGGCCGTGGTCTGCTACAGATGATTGTCGAGGGGGTGGAGAGGAAGGTATAGGTTTGACTGGGAGGGGAAGGTGTACCAGGGATTTGGGGGAGGAAACGAGTACAGTGGGAGGAAGGTATGATGGGGAGAATGCAGCAACTGGGAAGGTAGGTTTAAGGTGGGGGGGGGGGGCGAGGAAGGTGTAAGGGAAGGAGTTCAGAGGGGTGTTGGAGGGTGACCAGGTTAATGTGCAAGGGAGGGTTCTGTGTACTCAATGATTGCCTCCTGGGGAGTGAACTGAGGGTGGGTGTGGTAGGATGGAATGGTGAAAATGACCGAGGGCAGAGTGAGCCAATAGGGTGGGAGGCTGAGAGTGCGACAGTAGCAGTAGAAGGGGCATCGAGGGTGGTTGGTGGGACTCAGAGGCAGATATGGACCCTCGGGGTGGGAAGGAGACAGTTGGGGAGGTCCGTGTGGATGGGATTGGGATTCCCAGGAAGCTAGGGAATGTGCACATTTACCTGGACATCCTGGAAGAGAAGGGTTCTGGTTGGAAGATGACAATGGGAGGTGGACGGTGATGCCAGAGGGGTGATGGGGGAAGGGACATGGGTGACTGGGGAGGGGAAAGGATGGGGATTGAGCCAAAATATGCCTACGACCATGTTTCTAAAATCGAAAGTGAGAGGAGCCTCGTGCTGGGTGGGAACAGGTGCTGCATGGGAGTGTACTCAGTGGGTGGGTGGAGAAGCAGCTCAGATGGACAACTGAACGAGAACCCCAGCAGGCAGCATTGAAAATGCTCAGTACATTAAGTTGAGTGTAATGCAGGAAGGATCCACGTGTGTGGGAGAGTAATTGCACGAGGCTCCCTGCCAAAAGACCCTGCCAAACAGACACCCCTCCCTTCAGAATCACCCGTGGGCCAGCTGGACTGCTAGTGGGGATGGAGGGGGGGTGGGGAGGCGGGGGGGAGGTGGTTGGGGGGGACGTAGGGGGAGGACTCATGAAGTCTGTCAATGAAGCTGAAAGACACCATTACACATTATTCAATGTGAGTAAATATATTTTCAGATTATTAAGTAATAAATTGTGTTCACCCGTGCAGCCATTTGTGATCAGAAATTCTTACATTTTCTAGGCCTTAGACTTCTAGGTGCTGCCCTGACATCTGCAGCAGGGGTGGAGACAGCCTGTGCAATGGTTGGCCCTGTTCCCTCTGATGTTTTGATGTGGGTCCTTTGGAGAGCTGAGGCCTGGAAGGCCCTGGCTTACTTTGGCTGTCCTGCTGTGGGCCAGCTGCTCCCTCTGTGGTGACAGAGGTTAAGGTTGAGGGGGTCGCAGGCTAAGGGGACTTGGAGGGAGTGGACAGCCTCTGAGATTCCTTAGTGGCTGACCCAGGGGTGTCCAGCTGCCGCTCCTCCCTTTGGGTGCCCGAGGGCCCCGGCCTGACTCCTTGAGGGGAAGGAGCACCTGAGGGATGTCAAGGTTTCCCGTTTCCCTCTCACGTCACCACTGCAGGAACTCACCCATGGTTCCCGCAATGGATTATAGGTCTGTGCATATCTCCACGTTCTGTTGGACCAGGGTCTGCATGGCGTCTGACATCCTCCCCATGGAGACCTCCATAAGCGCACATGTGGGCACCAGTTCATTAGGGAGCAGGCAGACACATTCCTCTGACTCATGCCACTCTGTTGAGGGCTTCCAACAGCTCTGTGTGATGTCGCCCCGCCTTCTGCTGACTCTCCATGATGAGGTTCATCATCTGACTTGGACGTCACAGATGCCTCTTCCCCAGCAGTCCTCCGAGTGCCTGGAGTTCACATGAACCTGCCTCCTCCTGCTGCAGACACATGCCCGTACGGTGACCACCAGATTGTGAACCCGAGTCTGCTCTAGATCTAGGTCCCACTGAGGTGCATATCTCTGTGCTGGTGGGCAGTGTGGGTAAGCGTTGTGACAGGTCTTCCAGCTGCTTATTTCCAGCTCTTCAATGGAGGAGGTGCCCTCTTGGCTGGAGGTGAGGACATGGATGGAGCTGAAGATGGCTGGCTGAGGGTGTCATTCACTTGGCAGAGCTCCCTGTGAAACAAAGTAAAGATAATTAGTGCATGGCAGCAGAGTCAAAAACAGGAGAGGGAGCACTCACAGTTGTGTTGAGGGAGGGATGATGTGGTGCAGGATCCTCAGGTGGGTGTTTGCCATTGACCTCACTGTTGCTGCTGGTACAGTCCACATCCTCACCAGTCAGTGAGATGGCACACTTCTCAAAGTGAGTGAGGGGCCTAATGTGGGCCATCCCACCCCTGGTCTGGGACTTCTCTCTTCCGAAGTGAGTCAGCGTCGCCTGCATGAAAACAGATGGAGAGAGTGTGAGCAGGACACATGGCACTGAGTGGAATGTTTGTGTAGTGAGTGGAGCCATGGACAGGATGAGGACGTAAGCTCGAGAGGATATGAGCTGATGGAGATGTGAGGGTGTGTGTGAGAGTTAGTGGTGCTGTCCCTTGAGGTGTGAGGTCTCTGTGGATGTGTGATGGGTTTGTGAGTGTGTGAGTCGAGATTGATGAGAAGAGTGAGTTGCCCTGGCAGAACGGATGAGACCATTCCTCCCCTTTTGGCACTGGGTGGCTGTCCTCTTTTGCAGGGCATTGGCGCTGACCACCGCTGCCACCAATTCCCATGCTGGACTAGTGACTTTGCTTGCTGGTCTTTGCCCAGAGTGGGGGTAGAGGACATCATGAGGGGCCTCCACTACATCCAGTAGGCACTTGAGGGAGGCATCCCTAAATCTGGGGGCAGCATGTTTCCTCCATTTGGCAGCCATCAGCTCACAGCTTCCTGTCCCTTAAAGAGTGCTAGCTCTGTGCAGGGGCAGCCTTTAAATATGGTGCCCGGTTTACTGTGATGGCGGGACAGGCGAATGAGATGCCATTCTGCCATTGACCTGGCATGTTTCCCAGGAATGCATGATTAATGAGGCAGGATTGGGACGATGTGGCGTGATAAGTCACCATTGCGGCCAGTGGGTGAAACGTCCTTTTTCCCGCCCACAACCGCACTTAGTGCAAATCTGGAATGGTTCCACCCGAGGAGTCATTCAGTGTACTCCACAGCAGATCCTCATTACTGGATAGACAACAAACTCATTAAAAGTATGAGGGGAATTCAGCTGGATATTATCTCAACTGGAGAATGGGATATGATGTGGCAGAGTGAGGAAGACTTTGAGAAGTAGAGTTAAAATAAAACCATCTACAGATACATTTTGACAAAAATAATAAGAGCTGGAAAGTGGGATTGGGTTGGCTCATTTTTTGGCTAGCACACACAGAATGGGTCGAATGGTCTCCTGTGCTGTAAAATTTCTATGTTTCTATCATGTGTCCATGATTGTTCCCACACAGGATTCTTGACCTTACTTGGTGCCTTCAGGGTTATTGGCCCAGAGCTGCAGTGTGATGCTTTCTCACTGGATGCAGTGGGAAACAGGGATGGCTTCATCCAGAGCTTCAAGTGTAGCTTCCACTTTGTTCAAGTGAAGGTCATCATTTTGTTACATTTCACTTCATTTTCAAATGCATCTGCAAAATGGGCAATTCATCCATGCCATTGGATACCTCTCCTAACTCTCTCAATTTGGATTCAGTATCTGACACACCACTGAATATTTTTAAGTGATGATCTCATGTAGAGGGGAGCATGAAAAAAATATTCAAATTTAAGCCAAAAGTAAGTAATAACCACAACATTACATTTAGTACCCTGACACCCAAACATAACAGTGAGTGATCTATTGGTTCCTGTGGTTTTCTCCAGGTGCTGACCCTGAAGAAACAATTCTAAATGCTTTCAAGATTTTTGACCCAGACGCCAAGGGACATATCAAAGCAGACTAGTAAGTATAAAATAAACATTCTGTTCTTTCTGCTTGAAGTAGATGAAAACAGAGGGGATTATCCACACCACATAATCAAAGTCTCCAAAATATTAAGGTTTTTTACATTCTCTATGAACATCTTTATTCCTCAGCATAATCCTCTTTTTCTATGGAGTTCTGTGTCCCCCTCTGTGTGCTCCGGTGTCCCCCTCTGTGTGCTCCGGTGTCCCCCGCTGTGTGCTCCGGTGTCCCCCTCTGTGTGGTCCAGTGTCCCCCTCTGTGTGGTCCTGTGTCCTCCTCTGTGTGATCCTTTTTCTCCCTTTGTGGTCTTGTCTCTCCCTCTGTGATCCTGTGTTACATGCAAACATATGAATTAGGAGCATGTTCTGCTATTCAGTAAGATCATGGCTGATCTGAAAGTAACCTCAACTCCACATTCTGTCTACCCCCAATAACCTTTCACCCTCTTGTTAATCAAGAACCTCGCTCACCTTTTGAGGAAGAGAATTCCAAAGTCTCACAACTCTCTGAAAGAAAAATATTTTCTTGTTCTCTGTCTAATTGGGTGACAACTTATTTTGAAACAGTGACCGAGTTCTAGATTCTCCCACAAGAGGAAACATCCTCCCCACATCCACCCTGTCAAGACCCCTCAGGATCTTATATATTTCAATCAAGTTGCCTCTTACTCTTCTAAACTCCAGTGGATACAAGCTTAGCCTGTCCAACCTTTCCTCATAAGACAGCCCACCCATTCCAGGTATTAGTCTGGTAAACCTTCTCTGAACTGCTTCTAATGCATTTACATCTTTCTTTATAAGAAGGCGATAAGGTACCGTATACAATACTCCAGATGTGGTCTCACTAGTGCTTGGTATGACTGAAGCATAACCTCCCTACTTTTGTATTCAATTTCCCTCAAGTAAATGATAACATTCTGTTAACTTTCCTAATTACTTGTTGGACCTACATACTAAACTTTTGCGATTCATGCACTAAGACACCCAGATCATAAGCACATAAGAAATCAGAACAGGAGTAGACTATTCAGCCCCTCGAGCCTGCTCTGCCATTCAATAAGATCATGGCTGATCTTCTGTGTTTCGAATTCCACTTTCCACCTACCCCCAATAACTTTTGATTCCCTTGCCTAACAAGAATCTATCTACCTGTGCCATTAAATATTCAATGACCCCGCCTTCACCATCGTCTGAGGCAGAGGTTTCCAAAGTCACACAACCCCTCTAAGAGAAAAAAATTCTCCTCATCTCTGTCCTAAAAGTGCAACCCCTAAGTTTAAAACAGTACCTCCTAGTTCTGGAAGATCCTGCTGCACCTCAGAGCTCTGCAATCTCTCAACATTTAGATAATATGCTTCTCTTTTATTCTTCCTGCCAAAATGGACAATTTCACATTTTCCCACATTATACTCCATTTGGCAGATCTTTGCCCACTCACTTAACCTATCTAAATATTTTATAGCCTCTTTGTGTCCTCTTCACAATTTACTTTCCTACCTATCTTTGTGTTATCATCAAATTTGGCAACAATCCCATTGTAAACAGTTGAAGTCCCAGCACTGATCCCTGTGGCATACCACTCATTACATCTCGCCAACCTGAAAATGACCCATTTATGCCTACTCTCTGCTTCCCGTTTGCCAGCCAATCTTCTATCCATGCCAGTATGTTATCCCCTACACCATGAGCTTTTATTTTACGCAATAACCTCTGATGTGGCACTTTATCAAATCCCATCTAGAGCAGGAGATCATCACACAGCATAGAGAGCAATTTGGGATTTTGTCCATAAATTCCTAGGGACTATTTATTCCAACCATCTGAAGTGAATTCTCTGCTTGAGCCGCCCATGCCAGTGCAGTTGTCAACTTGGCGCTCAACTAATCTGCTAAGATTTTATGCAGTATTTCATCAATCACCACGTGATTCCTTTCACAGAGTCCATTGCTGAAAGGTCTATCAGGTATAATGTTCATGATCATGATGTTTGTATTTTCACATGTCATTGGCAAATTTTCATTCAGAAACCTCACTGCTGTCCTCAATCCAGCCTCTCTTCATTTCTCCATGTGTTGTCTACATTCAGCATTTTTTTCCTGACTATGGCCCGGACTTTTGCCATGATGGAGAACTCTCCATTGTGGAGAAAATCCCAGAAGTGGCCGAAAATTCTAAGTCCGAGCATTTTTGATATTCACCGGAGTCAGGCCGGGTTCACGCATGTCATTTAAGTCACCAGCTGCCTCCACTGAAGTGGGATTTTGGAAGAATAGGAGTGTGGAACCGAGAGTGTACAGATCAGCACAGGTAAGAGGAAGTCTGAACTTGGTGGATTCATTTGGATAGCCAGGGTACCCCTTTGAATAGGCTACTGGGACACCTTTGGGAGGGGTAAGGCACCCTTTGGGATTGTTAGAAGTGAACATAATTATCCACTTTTTATGCACAAAATCATTGGAACTGTCCAGCTGTCAAGGAACTGTCCATTTACTAAGGAACTGTCCAACTGTCAAGGAACTGTTAAAGAGATGGGGTCACATTACTAAAGAGCTGTCCAGCTGTCAAACTTGTCAAACCTGTCCTTCCAGTGTTAAAACTGTTCAAAGCTATCTAGGAAGTGTCAAATCTGTCAAAGAACTGTCCAAGGATACTGGGTGAGATTGCATGGAGGGGGTAAAGGCAAAGGAATGTGGTTGTGAGGCATGCATTGGCATGAGTTGGCACAGGGGTAAGGAGCACTAGGTGGTGGATAGAGGGACACTAAGTTGGCACAGGGGGTATAAAGACAATGAAAGTTGGGTAGACAGGCACTAAGTTGGCAAAGGTGTGTGAGAGGACATGGGTGGGGAGCATGGGTTGGCATAGGTTGGCATGGATGAGGCATAGGGAGTGTATGGCGGCTGCAGGCCGGAGGGATTCTTTTGTTTTATTATTTTTTACTTATTTAAACACAGTGCCAGGGCACAGAGCCAGGCCTTGCACCCAGCCTGCCTCTGGGACTGACAGCTTCTGCAATTGTTCTAGGATCGCCTGTCCCTACTCCTATTTCAGCCCACTGCCACCCCACCCAATCACTGCCCTCCACCTTCAACTCCCCAAAAGCAAAACTCCAACCAGCGGGGCATGTTTCTATGTCTGGCTTGTTGAGCAGGGAAATGTCCCAACTCTGCGAAGCCGACCCGGGATGAAAACCTGTGCCTATGTATTCATAGTAGAAAAGACTAAATCTGGTTGCCAGGTCTACAAAATATAGAATGAAGACATTCATGTCCCATACGTTTAGATCCATGACATTAAAGTCACATGCTAATGGAAAGCTTACAAGAGGATATGCCGGTGCCCTCCAATAGCTTTTATAGATTTCACACTTCTCATTAATCCCTCCAATGTGCCTCAAGCACTCTTCATCAACAACACCTGCATCATTTTGCCAGATTTTTAATCTTTGACAAGTAGGGGAGCAAATTGTCTTTGGGACTTTAAGACAATTTGATTCTTTTTTTCTTTGATTCTTATCACCTGATACCATAAATACTTGTCTAACTGGAAGATTGGCAGGAAAAGCTGTAACACAACAATGGGCAGCTTTTAAAGAAGAAAATACTTTGTATACAGTCAAGGTACATTCCCATGAGGGGGAGAGGAAGAGAAAACAAATCCAGAGTTCCATGGGCAACAGAGGTCAGGTGGATACTACAATTGAGAACCAGGATCAATATAGAAGGTTCAGAGGGGAATTTTAAAAAATAGATAAGAGAAGCAAAGAGAGAGTATGAGAGGAGACTGGCAGCCAACATTAAAGTGAATCCCAAAATCTTGTACAGGCATATAAGTAATAAAAGGTTGGTGAAAGGAGGAGTGGGGTCAATTACAGGATTTCTGCATGGAAGCAGGGGGCATGGCTGAGGTATTAGGTATTACTTTGTATCTGTCTTTACCAAGGAAGACAATGATGATTGGACAGCAACAAGCCCCTCCCATCATCATCAGGTAACAGAACATCAAGGATGTCAACCAGTCCCCTTAACGAGGAATCAACGTCTCCAGGGAGACCGACGCCCACAGAAGACAAAGTAACATCGGTCTTCCAGCGACTCCACACAGTCTGGACAGCCAACACCATCAACATGGCCATGAAGCTGCGACTCTACGTGTCCATAGTAATGCCAACTGCAATCTGTGCCAGTGAGACATGGAAGAGAATAGCAAAGGTTCACATAAGTTGGACGTCTTTCACCAATGCTGCCTATGTAAGATTCTGGGCATTACATGAAGAGACATCATCAAAAATGGAGAAGTGCTGCAGAAGACTGGTCAGAGGCACCTGCAGGACATTGTGATGAAGAGACGACCGAGATTGGCAGGACACGTCCTTCACCTCCCAGACGCCCCACCAGAAGGAAGGAGAAGATGGGGCCGGCCAAAGAAGACCTGGTGAGCTACATTTAAGGAGGACCTTCAAGAGTGGTACACCAGCTGGGCTGGAGTGAAAGAGATTGCGATGGACTGGGGAAGGGGACGGAGTCTTCCTGCCCAGTGTCCCGCAAGAGTCCAGAGGAACAAAGTCTAAGTAAGTTACCAAGGAAGGAGAGGATGCCCAGGCCATGGTGAAAGAGAAGACAGTCAAGACACTTGGTGGTTTAAAATCAGTAAGGAGGAGCTACTGGATAGGCTGTCTAAACTTAAAACAAAAACAGAATTACCTGGAAAAACTCAGCAGGTCTGGCAGCATCGGTGGAGAAGAAAAGAGTTGATGTTTCGAGTCCTCATGACCCTTCAACAGAACAGAACAGTTTTTCCAGGTAATTCTGTTTTTATTTTGGATTTCCAGCATCCGCAGTTTTTTGTTTTTATCTCTGTGTAAACTTAAAGTTGCTAAGTCACCATGGCCAGATTAGGTGCATCCGAGGATACTAAGGGAAGTAAGGGTGGAAATTGTGAAGGCACTGGCCATCATATTCCAGTCCTCCTTAGACATGGGAGTGGCGCCAGAGGATGGGAGAATAGCAAATGTTACACCCTTGTTCAAAGAAGAGTGTAAGGGTAAACCCAGCGACCACAGGCTGGTCAGTTTAATCTGGTTGATGGGGAAACTTTTAGAAACAATAATTCAGGACAAAATTAAGTCACTTGGGTAAATGCAGGTTAATTAAGGAAGGCCAGGATGGATTTATTAAGGGCAAATCATGTTTAACTAACTTGCTGGAGTTTTTTGAAGAGGTAACAGAGAGGGTTGATGAGGGTTAATGCTGTTGATGTGGTGTACATGGACTTCCAAAAGGCATTCGATACAGTGTGCACAACAGACTTGTGAGCAAAGTTAGAGCTCATGAAATAAAAGAGACAGTAGTGACATGGATTTGAAATTGGCTGAGTGGCAGGAAACAGTGAGCATTCGTGAATAGTTTTTCAGACTGGAGAAAGGTTTATAATGGAGCTCCCCAGGGATTGTTGTTAGGACTCTTGCTCTTCCTGATATATATTAATGACCTAGACCTTGGTGTATAGGGCACAATTTCATGAAACTCAGAAGTATTGTGAATTGTGAGGAAGATAGTGCAGAACTTCTGAAGGACATAGACAGGTTGGAATGGATGGAGAAGTGGTAGATGAAATTTAATGTAGAGAAGTGTGAAGTGATTAATTTTGGTAGGAAGAATATGGAGAGACATTATAATAGAAAGAATAGAATTCTAACTGGGTTGCAGGAGCAAAGGGACCTAGGTGTATATGTGCACAAATTATTGAAGGTGGTAGGCAGTTAAAAAAGCATACAGTATCCTGGGCTTTGTAAATAGTGGCATAAAGTACAAAAGCAAGGACATTATGTTAAACCTGTATAAAAACACTTGTTTGGCCTCAGCTGGAGTATTGTGTCCAGTTCTGGGTGCCGCACTTTAGGAAGGATGTGAAGGCATTAGACAGGGTGCAGAAAAGATTCAGGAGAATGGTTCCAGGGATGAAGAACTTTAGTCACGTAGATAGATAGAAGAAGTTAGGACTGGTTTCCTTGGAGAAGAGAAGGCTGAGAGGAGATTTAATAAAGGTTTTTAAAATCATGAGAGAAATGGACAGAGTCGATAGGGAGAAACTGTTCGCATTGGTGGAAGGATCAAGAACCAGAGGTCACAGATATAAATAATTGGCAAAAGAAGCAATGGCTACATAAGGAAAACTTTTTTTATGCAGCAAGTGGTTAGGATCTGGAATGCACTGCTTGAGAGTGTGGCAGGGGCAGGGTCAATCGAGGCATTTAGGAGGGAATTGGATTATTATCTGAAGAAGAAATGTTTGCAGGGCTACGAGGATATAGGCAGAGGAGTGGCATTAAGTAAATTGCTTTCACAGAGAGCTTGCTGGCACAGACATGATGGATCGAATGGCCTCATTCAGTGCTGTAACAATTCTATGATTCTATGGTCTTTTTGCTTCAATGTGTCATCGTGAGGTCCTTGCTTTTTCATTTTGGGCAGTTTGTTGCATAATAATACTTTGAATCACACCTGAAGCACCTATTAACTGTTCCTTGGACATTCTATTATTCCTGGTCTATTTCTGTCTTCTGTTGTAATAGTCAGATCTGCTAAAGGTACTTTCATCATCATTCTCTAATGTCTTCAATCCTTACAATGTATTGATGCCTTTATTCAGTATTTGGACAATTTTGAAATCTGGTAATGATTGAATCCTCTATTCTTTGTGTCACCACAGAATGTCCCATTTGTTTCAAGATGGCTAAAGGGAATGACTGTTTCCCCAGGAATTGTTTTTAAGGCAATAGCCACCTGATTCACCAGGACCTCCCTCCTTAGAGGACCAGACACCAGTTAGAACCTGTAGCCAGTCCCTTTCAGACATGTTAGCACAATCCAGCAATTTGAATACTAGAACTGATCCAGGGATCCCCAAATTAAAATGTTTAATCTTTTACATAATCGTCAAAGTTTATGATACATTCTTCCATCGTTTGACCAGCTGTTTCCCAAAATCTACCAAATCCAATCAGGTCTCATTGAGATTAACAAATCATCTCCCTTGTAAATCTCATCCAAGAATTCTAATAGAAGTTCCAAACATTCATCAGTATCTAATTGACCAGCATCCAGCTCACGAAAGATTGCACCTCTGATTTTACATCTTTTGGGAGGTGACAATGCTAAGGCCACACCTCGTTTCCTCTTTCATGGGGATGTAACCTGTGCCCACAATTCCACTTCATTCTTCCACTGGTCATAAGGTTCAGACTCCAAGAACATCGGAGGATAATGACACCCCAACAATTTACAATTGCTTTCTGCCACCAGGATTGCAGTCTTCTGTTTGAAACAATTTTTCTTAATTTCCAATCTTTATCTTTAGGTGACCATTCTCTCCTACCATGTCATACCCCAGAAAGCCAATTGGTGAAAGATAAAACTGGGGCCAATCTTTAATGCTTTTATTTACAGCTTTACACAGTACAAACGTATGCTTCCTAATGCAATAATCATATTTTCAGTCTCTGTCTTTACACTGAGGTGCGCACAAACCCCCAGATAATGCCCGCCATCTGCAAACAATTAAATTCAGCTAATGTACAGTTAACAGTGCCTTCAGTACTTAAAGCCCTGCCCGGCAAGGCCAGAAGGTAAAAAGGAGGAAATATTTTCAGGAAGTTGCAAAAAGCAGCAAAGTGCCATCAGTTTGAAGGTTACTGTACTGCTTTGGGAATGATTAATTAATCAAAGAGCTGGCACAGGTACAATGTGCTGAATGGCTTCTCCCTCTGTGCTGTATGATTCAATAATTCTACAGCTAACTTTGTTTAGGGCAGTCTTGGGACTTCCTAAAGCCTAGGAATGGATCTGTGCCAGGTCTTGGCTATGTTAATGTAAAAGATGGAATTACCAGGTGAGCACTGGAACTTCCTGACAAAATGTGGGCGGAGGAGGTGGAAGATGTGCCACCCTGACTGGAATTCAGGCCAGATTTATTTTACAGGTGATCATTACTCTGTGAAACTATCCTGCCTAACTGGGTGAAATAAAGTGGCCAAGAAGAAGGTAAGAGGTAATGAACTGGTTAGATTTGACCAAGAAGAGCAGGAATGATTTGGCCAAGAAGATGCATGAGGGATCATGCCAAGAGGAACATAAGGGATCTGGCCAAGAGGAGGTGAATGGATCTGGTTAAGAGGATCATGAGGTATCTGCCAAGAGGAGCGAGAGGGATCCAGTCAAGGAGGATCTAGCCAAAGGGAGCTGGAAAGATCTGGCCAAGATTATTGGGAGGAAGCTGGTTAAGTGGAGTGAGAGGAATCTAACCAAGAAGTTCAGGGAGTATCTGGCCAAGAGGACTGAGTTGGATTTGGTCAAGAAATGCAGGAGGGCTCTGGCCTGGAGGAGCGTGAGGGCTCTGGCCTGGAGGAGCGTGAGGGCTCGGGCCCGGGGGAGTGTGAGGGCTCGGGCTCGGGGGAGTGTGAGGGCTCGGGCCCGGGGGAGTGTGAGGGCTCGGGCCCGGGGGAGTGTGAGGGCTCGGGCCCGGGGGAGTGTGAGGGCTCGGGCCCGGGGGAGTGTGAGGGCTCGGGCCCGGGGGAGTGTGAGGGCTCGGGCCCGGGGGAGTGTGAGGGCTCGGGCCCGGGGGAGTGTGAGGGCTCGGGCCCGGGGGAGTGTGAGGGCTCGGGCCCGGGGGAGTGTGAGGGCTCGGGCCCGGGGGAGTGTGAGGGCTCGGGCCCGGGGGAGTGTGAGGGCTCGGGCCCGGGAGGGTGTGAGGTCTCGGGCCCGGGGGAGTGTGAGATCTCGGGCCCGGGGTAGTGTGAGATCTCGGGCCCGGGGTAGTGTGAGATCTCGGGCCCGGGGTAGTGTGAGATCTCGGGCCCGGGGTAGTGTGAGATCTCGGGCCCGGGGTAGTGTGAGGGCTCGGGCCCGGGGTAGTGTGAGGGCTCGGGCCCGGGGTAGTGTGAGGGCTCGGGCCCGGGGTAGTGTGAGGGCTCGGGCCCGGGGGAGTGTGAGGGCTCGGGCCCGGGGGAGTGTGAGGGCTCGGGCCCGGGGGAGTGTGAGGGCTCGGGCCCGGGGGAGTGTGAGGGCTCGGGCCCGGGGGAGTGTGAGGGCTCGGGCCCGGGGGAGTGTGAGGGCTCGGGCCCGGGGGAGTGTGAGGGCTCGGGCCCGGGGGAGTGTGAGGGCTCGGGCCCGGGGGAGTGTGAGGGCTCGGGCCCGGGGGAGTGTGAGGGCTCGGGCCCGGGGGAGTGTGAGGGCTCGGGCCCGGGGGAGTGTGAGGGCTCGGGCCCGGGGGCGTGTGAGGGCTCGGGCCCGGGGGAGTGTGAGGGCTCGGGCCCGGGGGAGTGTGAGGGCTCGGGCCCGGGGGAGTGTGAGGGCTCGGGCCCGGGGGAGTGTGAGGGCTCGGGCCCGGGGGAGTGTGAGGGCTCGGGCCCGGGGGAGTGTGAGGGCTCGGGCCCGGGGGAGTGTGAGGGCTCGGGCCCGGGGGAGTGTGAGGGCTCGGGCCCGGGGGAGTGTGAGGGCTCGGGCCCGGGGGAGTGTGAGGGCTCGGGCCCGGGGGAGTGTGAGGGCTCGGGCCCGGGGGAGTGTGATGGCTCGGGCCCGGGGGAGTGTGAGGGCTTGGGCCCGGAGGAGTGTAAGAAATCTAGCCAAGAGGAAAGCAACTCAGTAGTTGTTATTGTTACCTAGCAATGCTACACAGCTTTTTCTGATCTAATGGAAAATGTCCATGTGGAAAATATGGAAAAGAGAAAGTTCTAAAGGTACTTTCATGAATTCTATGTTATAACCAGGATCACTCAGAAACATATTAGAAGGTTGTTAACATGTGGGGGGCTTTCAATTTTGTCAAAGACTCTTTAAAACTACTCTCTAAATCCCATCAAGCACAGTTCTGGTGATCTGGTATTCTCTAGCTCATTCCAGATGCCTCGTTTCTTTATAGATATTCAACAGCTCTAAAATTCTGGAATATGGACTGTCATTCAATACCTAACCATCTGCCCGTCCATCCGTTCAACCATCTGTCCATCCGTTCAACCATCTGTCCATCCGTCCATCCATCTGTCTATCTGTCCATCCCTGTGTCCATCTATCCATCCATTCTTCTATCCGTCTGTCTGTCTGTCCATCCATCCATCTGTCTGTCCATTCATTCATTCTAACATATCTCTTTTCTGTTTCAGCATCAAGACTATGCTGATGACCCAAGCTGACAGATTTAATGAAGAAGAGGTAATAATTTAATATTGGCTAATGTTGTTGCTCAGGTTTATTTTGGTCATAGCACTGGTCATTATACATTATCATCTACATTTTCTAAATTTACAGCAAAATTTACAATGAGGCACCCCTTCTACTGGTATCATTTATTGACCCGAACACTCCCTAACTGTGACCTTTTTGATTGAGACTCTGACCACTTTCCCTGCTGTCATTCAGCAGCAGCTCCAAAGGATTAAAAGTTCCTGTGAATTGAATCCTGTGGAGTGAGCTCAGTGAGTGATGCAACAGTGTCATTGGAAAGGCAAACATCAGCAGTGATCAAAGCAGCATTATTGTCTCCTCATGTCGCTGACTGCTGAATACCTACTCAGAGAATCACTGGGCAATAACTACATCAGAATTTTAGTCAATCCTCAGTGATTTCACTTCTTTGGATAAGATTCTTGATGAGGACTGTAAGAGTTTTATATTAAATGAAATTATTCAGTTACAACCTAATTCCCAGACAAAACCACTAACAGTATAACATGAAATGACCAAGGACTGGCAACAATCAACCCTCTTCGATTGGCAATCAGGTCATCTTACAGTTTGATAACAAAGTAAGAACTGATATAGCACAATAACACAACTGCTCCTACACTGATTCCCTGTCTCTCCTCCTGATACAGAAAGGGAGTCAGGTTGGGGTCAGTTCTTGCTCCTGCACATTTCCTGATGATAGAAGTTAATGATCTAGAAATTTGATGACTCCTCACTCAGGTTTCAGAATGTCTAAGCCTCCAAGATGGCGAACATGAAGCCTGCCATTTTGGTGTAGATCAAAAAAGGACAATCAGGGTCCAGGCCTGAAGTAGGGGTTAGTTCCTATGGAAATAAGTCCTGTCCGAGGCCCTCTTTGTAATGTTGGATTGCGCTGAACACAGCAGGCACTTGGCAATATGCATTGAGGAAATCCAGGTTTACATTTGGCCTAACCAGTGGAGCAGCTGAATGTGGAGCTGGTACAAGAAAGAGTCCTCCATCTGACCCCACATTGAAACTCCAGGATGTACCAGCCACCACAAAGTCATCCCTCCCCCAAGCAACCCCCCCCCCCAAAATCACCCCTTCCCCCAATCACTCCCCTTCCCCAATCACTCCCCTTCCCCAATCACCCACTTTCCCAATCAACCGTCTCCACCAATCACCCCTCCCACAATCAGCCCCCTTCCCCAATCACTTCCCTCCTCCAATCACTCCCCTCCTCCAATTGCCCTCCTCCCCCCATTACTCCCCTCTCCCAGTCACCCCTCCCCAACACCTCCTTCCCCAATCACCCCTCTCCACCAATCAACCCTCATTGCCCAATCACCCCTCCACCCCCAACCAAGCCCCTCCCCAATCACCCCCCTTCCCCAATCACCCCTCCCACAATCAACCCCCTTCCCCAATCACCCCTCCCACAATCAACCCCCCATCCCTCAATCACCCACTCCTGAAACACCCCCTGTCCCCCAATCACCCCCCTCCCTGACATCCCTCATCCCCGAATCACGGCCCTCCCCCAATTACCCCCTTCCCCAATAACCCCTTTCGCAACAACCCCATCTCCAAATCATCCCTCCTGCCACATCCCCAAATCATCCCTCCTGCCCCCTCCCCAATCACCCCTCACCTGCAATCACACCCCTCCCCCAATCACACCCCTCCCCCAATCACACCCCTCCCCCAATCACACCCCTCCCCCAATCACACCCCTCCCCCAATCACACCCCTCCCCCAATCACACCCCTCCACCAATCACACCCTTCCCCCAATCACACCCCTTCCCCAATCAACCCCCTTCCCCAAGCACCCCCCTCCTCCCATCACACCCTCCCCATCCCCAATCACCACCCCTCCTCCCACAATCAGCCCTCGCCCCCAATCACCCATCCTCCCCAATCATCCCTCATCACCTCATCCCCCTCTCCCAATCACCCCGCTCCTCTAATCATCCCCCTCCCCCCCAATCAACCCCTCCTGCAATCACTCCCTCCCCAAGTTCACTGTCGATTTTAACAGAGGCCCTGCCACCCAATATCAGGTGTGCCCCATTTGACACATGGGTTGATAGAACCTCTAGGCCAATCTGTTTCGGGCAAGGTGTTTGACCAGGGTTGGTGCCACCCATTATTTACCCAGCGCAATATACTCTCATCTCTCATTATCGTTATATACTCTCATCTCTCATTATTATCATATACTCTCACCTTCACAGTCTACCACATAATTTGACCTGTGGCAGACAGTGAGGATGATACCAATCGACTGGAACCGGACTAGGCCAGCAGAATGGGCAGACAAGTGGCAGATGGAATGTAATACAGAGAAGTGTGAGGTGATGCATTTTGGCAGAAGGGATAGGGAGAGGCAATATAGACTTAATGGCCCAGTTCTAAAGAGTGCGCAGGAACAAAGGGACCTGGGGGTGCATGTGCACAGATCTTTGAAGGTGACAGACATATTGAGTGGATAGTTACCAAAACATATGGGATTTTGGCTTCATAAATAGAGGTATTGAGTACAGAAGCAAGGAATTAATGCTGAATCTTTATAAAGCTCTGGTTCCCCTGCTAGAGTATTGTGTGCAGTTCTGGTCACCACACTTTAGGAAAGATGGGAGGGTCAAGACTTTCAGCAATGTGATAGACTCTTAACTGCCCTCTGAAATGCTGAGCAAGCGACCCAGTTGTATTCAAGATGGTGGCTAACCATCACCTTCTCAAGGGCACTTAGGGATGGACAACAAATGGAGACTTTACCTGGTTCCAGCATTGAGGGATTTTATTCAGAGGTCAGGTTGGAGAAGCTGTGGTTTTTCTCCTTGGAGCAAAGGAGATTGAGAGGAGTTTTTTTTTTCATTCATTCACGGGATATGGACCAGCATTTATTGCCCACCCTAATTGCCCTTGAGAAGGTGATGGTGAGCTGTCTTCTTGAACCGCTGCAGTGCCTGTGGTGTAGGTTCACCCACAGTGCTGTTAGGGAGGGAGTTCCAGGATTTTGACCCTGCCACAGTGAAGGAGCAGCAATATATTTCCAAGTTGGGATGGTGAGTGGCTTGGAGGGGAACTTCCAGGTGGTGGTGTTCCCAGGCACCTGCTGCCCTTGTCCTTCTAGATGGTAGTGGTCGTGGATTTGGAAGGTGCTGTCTAAGGAGCCTTGGTGAGTTCCTGCATGCATCTTGTAGATGGTACACACACTGCTGCTACTGTGTGTCGGTGGTGGAAGGAGTGAATGTTTGTGGATGTGGTGCCAATCAAGTGGGCTGCTTTGTCCTGGACTGTGTCAAGCTTCTTGAGTGTTGTTGGAGCTGCACTTATGCAGGTAAGTGGAGAGTTTTCCATCACACTCCTGACTTGTGACTTGTAGATAGTGGGCAGTCTTTGGGGAGTCAAGAGGTGAGTTTCTAGCCACAGGATTCCTAGCCTCTGACCAGCCCTTATAGACACAGTATTTATCTGGCTAGCCCAGTTCAGGTTCTGGTCAATGGTAATCTCCAGAATGTTGATAGTGGGGGATTCAACGATGGTAATACCATTGAATGTCAAGGGGAGATGGTTAGATTTTCTCTTGTTGGAGATCGTCATTGCCTGACACTTGTGTGGCATGAATGTTTCTTGCCACTTGTCAGCCCAACCCTGGATATTGTCCAGGTCTCACTGCATTTGGACTTGGACTGCTTCAGTATCTGAGGAGTTGTGAATAGTGCTGAACATCTGTGAACATCCCCACTTCTGACCTTATGGTCACAGAATCACAGAATCACACAGTGCAGGAGAGGCCCTTCGGCCCATCGAGTCTGCACCGACACGTGAGAAACGCCTGACCTATCTACCTAATCCCATTTACCAGCACTTGACCCATAGCCATGAATTTTATGACGTGCCAAGTGCTCATCCAGGTATTTTTTAAAGGATGTGAGGCAACCAGCCTCCTCCACCCTCCCAGGCAGCGCATTCCAGACCGTCACCACCCTCTGGGTAAAAACGTTTTTCCCTCACATACCCTCTAAACCTTCCTGCCCCTCACCTTGAATTTATGCCCCCTCATGACTGACCCTTCAACTAAGGGGAACAGCTGCTCCCTATCCACCCTGTCCATGCCCCTCATAATCTTGTACACCTCGATCAGGTCGCCCCTCAGTCTTCCCTGGTCCATCGAAAACAACCCAAGTCTTTCCAACCTCTCTTCATAACTTAAATGTTTCATCCCAGGCAACATCCTGGTGAATCTCCTTTGCACCCCCTCCAGTGCAATCACATCCTTCCTGTAATGTGGCAACCAGAACAGCACACAGTATTCCAGCTATGGCCTGACCAATGTTCCATACAACTCCAACATGACCTCCCTACTTTTGTAATCTATGCGTCGATCGATAAAGGCATAGGCTTGATGGAAGGAAGGTCATTGATGAAGCAGCTGAAGATGCTTGGACCAAGGACACTGCCCTGACGGGCTCCTGCAGTGATCTCCTGGAGCTAAGATGATTGACCTCCAACAACTACCTTGCTTTGTGCTAGGTATGACTTCAACCAGTGGAGAGTTCTCCCCCAGATTCCGGTTTTGCTAGGGCTCCTTGATGCTTAGTCAAATGCTGCCTTATTGTCAAGGGCAGTCACTCTCACCTCAGGAGTTCAGTTCTTTAGTCTGTGTTTGAGATCAGGAGCTGAATGGCAGAACCCAAACTGAGCATCAGTGAGCAGTTTTTTTTTAATATTCATTCCTGGGATGTGGGCATCACTGGCTAGACTGGCATTTATCCTTAATTGCACTTGTTCAGATAGCATTTTTAAGAGTCAACCACATTGTTGTAGGTCAGACCAGGTAAAGGCAGCATATTTCCTTCCCTAAAGGGGATTAGTGAACCAGATGGACTTATACAACAATCAGCAATGATTTCTTGGTCATCATCAGACTTTTAATTACAGATTTTTTTTAAATTCAAATTTCACCATCTGCCATGGTGGGATTTGAACCCCAGTCCCCAGGTGATCCTGGGTCCCATGGAATACTAATTGTCTAGTGACAATACCACTATTCCACTGCCTCCCCTAAGAAGCAAGTGTTGTTTGGTAGCACTGTTGATGGAGAGTAGGCTGATGGGGTGTTAATTGGTTGGGTTGGACTTGTCCTGCTTTTGTGTACAGGACATACCTGGGCAATTTTCCACATTGTTGGGTAGATACCAGTGTTGTAGTTGTACTGGAACAGCTTGGCTAGGGGCACGGCAAGTTCTGGAGCGCAAGTCTTCAGTACTATTGCCGGAATATTGTCAGGGCCCATAGCGTTTGCAGTATCCGACTTTGCAGTCTTTGATAGAAGTGTACAACTTTATGGCAAGTTTAGATAAGATAGATAAGGAAAAGCTGTTCCCATTGGGGTAGGGTACACTGATTTAAGGTTTTGGGTAAGAGATGCTGGAGGGATGTGAAGCAATTTTTAAGCAGTGAGTGGTAATGACCTGGAACTCTGCCTACGAGGTGGTGGAAGCGGAGATGATCAATGATTTCAAAAGGAAATTGAATGGGCACTTGAGGGAAATAAACTTGCAGGGCTATAGGGATAGAGTGGGGAGTGTGATTGACTGGATTGCTCTGTGATGAGCTGGATTTGATGGGCAGAATGACAATGAGGCACTGATGTAGTGAGTTCATGATACAAGATTCAACTGTGAATCTCCACCTGGTAAAATTAACTCTAAGCCACATTGGACTTGGAAGGTTTCAATTTCAGTGACCTAACTAATGCTCTAGTGGTTCAGCCTGTGATTACTGTGAATATCATGCTCTCCTTTTCACTTTTGTATCTCAAGTGCGAGCAGATGTTTTCTGCCTTCCCTCCTGATGTTTCTGGTAATCTCGACTATAAAAACCTGTGCTACGTTATCACACACGGTGAAGAGAAGGATCAGGAATGACGAAACTCACCCTCAGGATGAAGGTTACCATTGAGTGTGATGTGATTCTTCCTGCCTGGTGATGGGAATGATCAGGAGTGATGCAGTTCACATGTAACTTGTGGAATCACTGCCAACGTCTTCACAAACCTTCAAACATTAACTTCCAACATCCTGATGTTAACATACTGTTCTGATTATGTAAAATATTTGTTGCAATAGAATTATACCCTGATCAGAACTTTGACTCAGCTGTAAATAAATGTTCTTCATGAGCATCATTGTGATTACTAACTGTTGTACCTGTTACCATAACAGATTGCTACATATTTTACTTCAATCTAATTAAGTTGACTGATTTTTACTTTAATTGTTCGTGGGATACGAAGGTCGCTGGCAAGTTCAACATTTATTGCCCATCCCTAATTGTGCTTGTGAAGGTGGTGGTGAGCTGTCTTCTTGAACCGCTGCAGTCCATGTGGTGTAGGTGCACCCACAGTGCTGTTAGGGAGGGAGTTGCAGGATTTTGACCCAGCAACAGTGAAAGAACAGTGATATATTTCCAAGTCAGGATGGTGAGTGGCTTGGAGGATGATGTTTCCATGTATCTGCTGCCCTTATCCTTCTAGGTGGTAGGGATAACACCCTGGAAGGCACAGTAAAAGGGGAGTTGTTGCAGTACATCTTATAGATTACACACTGCTAACACTGTGCATTGGTGGATCGAATGAGTGTTTAAGCTGATGGATGGCATTACAGTTAGGTTTGTCCTGGATGGTGTCAAGCTTCTTGAGTGTTGTTGGAACTGCACTCATCCAGGTAAGTGGAGAGTTTTCCATCACACTCCTGACTTGTGACTTATAGATGATGGGCAGTCTTTGGGGAGTCAGGAGGTGAGTTACTCGCCACAGGATTCCTAGCCTCTGACCAGCCCTTATAGACACAGTATTTATATGGCTAGCCCAGTTCAGGTTCTGGTCAATGGTAATCTCCAGAATGTTGATAGTGGGGGATTCAACGATGGTAATGCCATTGAATGTCAAGGGGCGATGGTTAGATTCTCTCTTGTTGGAGATGGCCATTTCCTGGCACTTGTGTGGCGTGAATGTTACTTTCCACTTGTCCTTTCAAGCCTGGATATTGTCCAGGTCTTGCTGCATTTGCACTATGGACTGTTTCAGTATCTGAGAACTTGCGAATGGTGAACATGTGCAATCATCAGCGAACGTCCCCACTTCTGACCTTATGATGGAAGGAAGGTCATTTTTGAAGCAGCAGAAGATGGTTGGGCCTAGGACACTATCCTGAGGAACTCCTGCAGTGATGCCCTGGAACTGAGATGATTGACCTCCAACACCCACAACCAAGACTAGTATTTTAAACTTAAATAAGGGCAGCTATGGGGGCATGAAAGCAGAGCTAGCTAACTGGCAACTGAGGTTAAGGGATATGTCAATCGAAGTTTAGTGGCAGACATTTAAAGGGAAATTTCAGAATATACACATGCCAATGAGAAAGAAAAATTCCAAGGGGGAGGGCCACCATCCGTGGCTAACTAAAAAAGTTAAGGACTGTATCAAACTTAAAGACAAACATATAATTACGCAAGGACAGGTGACATCAGAATTTTTGGAAAGAATATAAAGAACAGCAAAGAATGGCAAAAAGATTAATAAGGAGGGAAAGATGAGAGCACGAGAGACAACTAGCTAGTAAGATAAAGATGGATAGTAGGAGTTTCTGTAGGTATTTAAGAAAAGAGTTAACAAAATGAGCATTGGTCCTATAGAGAGTGCATCTGGGGAATTGATAATGGAAAATAGGGAGATGGCAGATGAATTAAACAGGTGTTTTGCTTCAGTCTTCACTCTAGAGGACACAAGTAACATTCTGCAAATAGCTGTAAATTAGGAAATGGAAGGGAGGGAGGAACTTGGGAAAATTACAATTTGTATTGAGCAAATTGTTGGGGCTGCGGGCTGACAAATCCCCAGCTCCAGATGGACTTCACCCTAACGTCTCTATAGAAGTGGCTAGTAAGATAGTTGATACAGTGGTTTTAATTTTCCAAAATTCCCAAGGTTTGGGCAAGGTTTCATTAGATTGGAAAATGGCAAATATAACTCTTTTATTCCAAAAGGGAGGGAGTCAGAACTCAGGAAAATATAGGCCAGTTAGCCCAACATCTGTCATAGGGAAAATGTTACAAGGGAACATTAAAGATGTTATAGCAGGGCACTTAGAAAAATTCAAGGCAATCAGGCAAAGTCAACATGGTTTTGTGAAAGGGAAATCATGTTTAACCAATTTATTGGAGTTCTTTGAAGGAATCACATGTGCTGTGGATAAAGGGGAACTGGTGGATGTACTGTACTTAGATTTCTAGAAGGCATTTGATAAATTGCCACATCAAAGGTTATAGTAGAAAATAAAAGCTCATGGCATAGGGGGTAACATACTGGCATGGATAGAAGATTGACTAGCTAACAGAAAGCAGATAGTTGGCACAAATGGGTCTTTTTCTGGTTGGCAGGATGTGACGAGTTGGTGTGCCATAGGGATCAGTGCTGGGGCCTCAACATTTTACAATTTATATAAATGGTTTGAATGAAGGGACTGAAGGAATGGTGGCTAAATTTGCTGATGACACAAAGATAGGTAAGAAAGTAAATTGTGGAGAGGACGTAAAGAGACTACAAAGTGACAGATAGGTTAAGTGAGTGGGCAAAGCTCTGGCAAATGGAGTATAATATAGAAAAATGTGAATTCGTTAATTTTGACAGGAAGAATAAAAAGGAAGCTTATTATCAAAATGGTGAGAGATTGCAGCTCTGAGATTCAGAGGGATAAAAGATCTGGGTGTCCTAATGCATGAATCACAAAAGGTTAGTATGCAGGTACAGCAGGTAATTAGGAAAGCTAATAGAATGTTATCATTTATTGTGAGGGGAATTGATTACAAAAGTAGGGAGGTTATGCTTCAGTTGTACAGGGCATTAGTGAGACCACATCTGGAGTATTGTGTACAGTGCTGGTCACCTTACTTAAAGAAAGATGTAAATGTGTTAGAAGCAGTTCAGAGAAGGTTTACTAGACTAATACCAGAAATAGGTGAATGGTCCTATGAGGATAGGCTGGACAGGTTAGGCTTGTATCCACTGGAACTTAGAAGGGAAAGAGGCGACTTAATTGAAACCTTTAAGATCCTGAGGGGTCTTGACAGGATGTGGAGAGGATGTTTCCTCTTGTGGGAGAATCTAGAAGTAGGGGTCACTGTTTAAAAATAAGGGGTCGCTCATTTAAGACAGAGATGAGGAGAGTATTTGGAAATCTCTTCCTGAAATGGAAGGTGGAAGCAGAGTCTTTGAATATTTTTAAGTTAGTGTTGGATAGATTCTTGATTAACAAGGGGGTGAAAGGCTATTGGGGGTAGGCAGGAATGTGGGGTTGAGGTTACATTCAGATCAGCCATGATCTTATTGAATGGCGGAGCAGGCTCAAGGGGCCGAGTGGCCTACTCCTGTTCCTAATTCATATATTCATGTGTTCCTATGCTTTTCTACCAATTTATGTGTTGTCAGCAAATTTGGATACAATACACTTGGTCCCTTCATCCAAGTCATTAATATAGATCATAATTAGTTGAGACCCCAGCACTGATCCCTGAGCACCCCACTAGTTACAGTTTGCCAACCTGGAAATGACTCATTTATCTGGACTCTCTGTTTCCTGTTAGTTAGCCAATCCTTTATCCATGTTAATTTATCACCCTCAACACCATAAGCTCTTACTTGTGCAGTAACCTTTTATGTGGCACCTTATTGGATGCCAGAATCAGCAGTTCAGGAAGAGTGAACAAATTTCAGCAAAACAATGCAGGAATATAGGAACATAAGATCTAAGGTAAGAATCAAAGATATTCCAGTTGCACAATATCAATCTATTTTCTATCTATTATGTATCTTTCTATTATCTATTACTGGCTTCATTTCTGGGAGCTCCTTGAGATGTTGTCATCATCATATCTAACAAATGTGTTCCATTGGAACATGTGCTGGGCTTGGTGTTGGTATAGGATGATTGCCATTGAAGAACCCCTGACTGCTCTTATGCTTCATGTTGTTTAAGGGTATGTGTTCATGAAGTATTCCTGGTCTGCTGCAGAACAGACTGATATACAGGCAGGTGTTCCTGTTGTTCCCAGCCCACACCCTGTTCTCAGAGGGTCACACTGTGTCCCAATGGTGTTGTACCAAAGCTTGAGAGATTTAAAACAAAAACAGAAACAGAAATACCTGGAAAAACTCAGCAGGTCTGGGAGCATCGGCAGAGACGAGCACAGTTGATGTTTCGAGTCCTCATGACCCTTCAACAGAACTGAAGATTTAATCCCATTCTGGAGAAGCTTGTAGGCTGACCGAGATACTTCACAGTGTACAGGCAGTAGCTAACACTGTCCATTGCAGAGACAATGGAAACTGCAGCACAAGAAAGCAGTGCCTAAGGGGTCCTCTGACAGACTGATCTTCTCAGTATCTCAGAGCTTCTTGGAGGAACCTTTGCATGCCATGGTCTCACCAACACTACTCTCTTCCTCACCCGGTGGACCTTCTCATATTCTTTCAGTCTGAAGCGGATGATTTGGGCATAGAATTAACTGTAAGAAGGAAGCTCCTCTCTGTTATCTGCACTGTGGTCCTCAAAGGCTAGTTACTGGGATTCCTAAAGCTCCATCTGTGAAGCCATCACATATAGATGATGTGTCAAATGGACAGAGTAACATTGCCAATGTATGTCCATGGAAGTATCTAGTGCCTGAAAATGTGTGACACTCACCCAGAGGGACTCATATTGTCATAACAGCACAAAAGGAAGCCATTTGGCCCATGTACTATCCCCACCACATGGGACACCACATGGGAACTCTCCACCCGCCACTGTGACTCCCCACCCACCACTGCGACTCCCCACCCACCACTGCAACTCCCCATCCACCATGGAGACTTTCCACCCACCATGGGGACTCCTCACCCACCACGGGGACTCCCCACCTACCATGGAGACTCCCCACGCACCATAGGGGCTCCCCACTCACCACTGTGACTCCCCACCCAATATGGGCACTCCACCCACCATGGGGACTCCCCACCCATCACTGTAACTCCCCACCCACTATGGATACTTCAACCACCACGGGGACTCCCCGCCCACCACAGGGACTCCCCACCCACTATAGGGACTCTGCCCACCACAGGGACTCCCCGCCCACCATGGAGAGCCCCAACCCACCATGGGGACACTGCACCCACCAAAGGGATTCTCTTGTCAAACACAGGAATACTTCATGCACCAAAGGGATAAAAGCAAGATGAGGCAATTCTGGAGACCCTTGATGAAGTAAGATTTGGGTAGAAGACAGAGTCCTCTGTGAGATTTCTCAGTGCTATAAAATTTCTCACTGTGGTATTTCTCACTCACTAAGAGACTTCTCACTCACGCTGGGATTTCTCACATACTGCATTTTCTCATTCACTGTGGAATTTCTCACTCACCCTGGGATTTCTCACTCACTCAGTATGGGATTTTCCACTCACTATGAGATTTTTCACTTGCTGCCAGATTTCTCACTCATTATGGGCTATTCAACTCATTACGAGATTTATCAATCATTTTGGGGTTTCTAAATCAAGACTGGATTTCTCATTCACTATGGGACTTCACACTCACTATTCAATTTCCCACTCATTATTGGATTTCTCACCCACTATGGGATTTCTCAATCACTGAGATTTCTCACTCATTGGGATTTCTCACTCCTAAAGTATTGCCCATTCTGTTGGATTTCTTCCTCACTATGGGATTTCTCAATCACCATGGGGTTTCTCAATCACTATGGTATTTCTCACTCACTATGGGGTCCCTCACTCACTGTTCAATTCTCCACTCACTATTGGATTTCTCACTCACTATGAGATTCTCAGTAACTATGAGGTTTCTCACTCACTATGAGACTCCCACTCACTGAGATTTCCCATTCACTATGAGATTTCTCCCTCACTGTTCAATTTCTCAATTGCAATGGGATTTCTCACTCACTATGGGATTTCTCACCCACTTTTCAATTCCCCACTCACTATTGGATTTCTCAATCACTATGAGGTCTCTCACCCACTATGGGATTTCTCAATCACTATGAGGTCTCTCACTCACTGGGATTTCTCGTTCACTTTGAGATTTCTCAGTCATTGAAGTTTCTCACTCACCATGAGATTTCCCACTCACCATTAGATTTCCAACTCCCTAGGAGATTTCTCACTCACTAGGATTTCTCACTCAGTATGAGATTCCTCACTGCTGGATTTCTCACTCATTATGAGCTCTTCCATTCACTGAGATTTTTCATTCACTATGGAATTTCTCACTCAGTTTGATATTTATGAATTACTACGGGATTTCTCAATCACTGTAGAATTTTCCAATCAGCATATGATTTTGCACTCACTGTGGAATTTTCCAATCACTGTGGGATTTCTCACTCATTTTAGATTTCTCACTCAGTGTGAGGTTTCTCACTCATTGTTTGATTTCTCCCTCACTTTGGGATTTCTCACTCTCTGTGGGAATTCTCACTTACTATTAGATGTCTTACCCAGTGTGAGATTTATCAGTCACTGGATTTCTCACTCACTATGGGATATCCCACTCACTCTGGAATCATCCAATTACTATACAATTTCTCACTCATGGTGGAATTTTCAAATTACTATGGGATTTCTCACTCACTGAGATTTCTCACTCAGTCTGAGGTTCCTCACTCACTGTTGAAGTTCCCACTCACTATGGGATTTTCCATTAACTATGAGGTTTCTCACATGCTATGGAATATTCAAATCACTGCGGGATTTCCCACTCACCATGAGATTTTCTACTGACTGTTGGATTTCTCACTCACTATTGGATTTCTCATTCACTATGAGATTTCACACTCACTGTGGTTTTTCCTCACATAGAGATTTCTCTATGGGATTTCTCAATGGGATTTCTCACTCACCATGGGATGTCTCACTCACTCTGGGATGTCTCACTCACTGAGATTTCTCAGTCACTATGTGATTTCTCACTCAGTATGAGATGTCTGACTCACTATGGTATTTCTCACTGACTATGGTATTTCTTACTATGGGATTTCTCATTCACTATGGGATTCCAAACACTATGGGATTTCTCGCTCACTGATTTCCCACTCTATGAGATTTCTCACATCGTATGGGATATCTCACTCATTGTGGGATTTCAAACACTATGGGATTTCTCACTTACTGAGATTTCTCACTCACTGTGATTTCCAACTCACTATGAGATGTCTGACTCACTGAGATTTCTCACAGGCAATGGGATTTCTCACTCACTGAGATTTCCCACTCTACGGGATTTCTCATACACTGTGGAATTTTAAACACTATGTGATTTCTCATTCACTATGTGATTTTTCACTCACTGTGAGATGTCTGACTCACTATGGTATTTCTCACTGACTATTCACTGTGGGATTCCAAACGCTTCTCGCTCACAATGAGATTTCTTACTCGCTATGTGATTCCTCACTCACTATGAGATGTCTGACTCACTGAGATTTCTCACTCACTATGGTATTTCTCACTCACCTTGGTATTTCTCACTGGTTATGGTATTTCTCACTCTATGTGATTTCCCATTCTCTATGGGATTTCTCACTCACTATGGTATTTCTCACTCAGATTTCCCACTCACTATGCGATTTCTCACTCAGAGATTTCCCACTCTCAATGGGATTTCTCATGCACTATGGGATTTCTCACACATTGTGGGATTTCAAACACTATGGGATTTCTCACTCACTGTGGTATTTCTCACTGACTATGGTATTTCTTATTCACTGTAGGATTCCAAACACTATGGGATTTCTTGTTCACTGAGATTTTCCACTCTCTATGGGATTTCTCACACAATATGGTATTTCTCACTCAGATTTCTCACTCACTGTAGGATTTCTCACTCAGAGATTTCCACTATGGGATTTCTCATGCACTATGGGATTTCGCACTCACTGTAGGATTTCAAACACTATGGGACTTCTCACTGACTGTGGGATTTCACACTCACTATGATGTCTGGCTCACTATGAGATTTCTCACAGACTATGGGATTTCTCACTCACTATGGGATTTCTCACTGACTAAGGGATTTCTCGCTCACTATGGTATTTCTTACTGACTGTAGTATTTCTCACTCACTATAGATTTCTCACTCACAGATTTCCTACTCTCTATGGGATTTCCCTCTTTCTATGGGATTTCACTTACTATGGGATTTCTCACTCAGAGATTTCCCACTCTCTATGGGTTTTCTCACTCACTATGGGGCTTCTCACTCAATATGGGATTTCTCACTCACTATGGGGCTTCTCACTCAATATGGGATTTCTCACTGTGGAAATGTCAAATCATATTGAGATTTTCCACTCACTATGAGATTTCTCACTCACTATGGGATTTCTCACACACTATGCCAGAATTTTCCAACCCCATTGGCATTGGACGTGTTTGGCAGCTTAAGCAGGCAATATGGTGAGAAGGCCAGAAATCAGTTTTACACCGTCGTGAAAGCAATTTGTGATCATCTGCTCTGCCTGTCAATTACGGGCCACATTTCCCACTGCTGGACATAAGGAATGTGATTTTAATGCATTTGCATCTAATTATAAGCTCTGCTCACCCGAATCATCCCTCCACACTGGATCATCTGACGCCGACATGTTTTAAGATTGACCATAAGTGATGTTCACCTGGTGAGCTACACTTCACTCGGGACTTCAAGGTTTGTTTGCCTTCCTTTCTTCAGGCAACACCTGCAGTCATCAGCATCAGAATTCTCAGGCAGCGCCATATCACTTTTTGGGGGGCTAATGGGCAGGTCTCTACCTACCAAACCAGCTGTAAGGCGGGGGGTGGCTACAAAGCTAGGGCTTGCTTGAGGAAGGGGGAGAAGTGGCCTCAGGCAAGGGGAGTGGCTTAAGGGTGAGGGCTGTACTGGGGAAGGAGGGTATCCCAGGGTGCGTTTGGGGGCACATGTTGATCCGTGCAACTGCTCTCAAGATGGTGAGGGCTGAGGAGGCAGTCTTCAGAGGAGATGAGGCCAGATGGAGATGTGAGCATGTGTATGAGAGTGGGTGGTGATGTCCCTTGAGCTGAATGTTTGATGGCCTTGTGAGTGTGTGAGTTTAGAGTGATGAGGTGATTGCCTTACCTGGATGGCTGACCTCTTGTGTGCAGTATTGTCACTGGCCATCTCTGCCACCGCCTCCTGAGCCACAGTGGTCTGACTGATGGGCCTCCTGCGACCAGAGAAGGGATAGTGGTCATAATGGTGGGCCTCCATGGTGTCCAGAAGGTTCCAGGGATGTGTCACTGAACCGGGGGGGCTGCACTCTTCTTGATTTTTGGGGCCATGTTTTCAAAGGTGCCCTCCTGGGCTGCATACAGCCGCAGTTTAAATATGGTGTCCTGCATGAGGAAGCAGTGAAGTAATGGTACTGTGTGCAAATTGGAGGCTGCCCGCCAGCAGGACGACATGTTTGCTGTGGCTACATAATTCATTTGGTGGGAATGGGATGATACAGCGTGAAAAGCTGCCAGCTGGTAAAACATCCATTTCTGTGCCTGCTACTGCACTTAGTACAAATCTGGGATGATTCTGTCCTATGAGATTTCCCACTCACTGTGAGCTTTCTTACTATTGGATTTCTCGCTCACTATGAGATTTCTCACTCACTGTGGGATTTTCCACTCACTATTAGATTTTGCGCTCACTATGAGATTTCTCACTCACTATAGGAATTCTCACGCACTGTGGGATTTCTCACCCACTATGGGATTTCTCATTCACTGTGATTTCCCACTCACTATGGGAATTCTCACTGTTGGATTTCTCAGACTATGCGATTTCTCACTCATTATGGGATTTCTCACTCACTTTGGGATTTTCCGCTCACTGAGATTTCTCATTCACTGGAATTTCTCACTTACTATGGGATTTCTCACCCACTATTGCATATTATACCCACTATTGGATTTCTCACTGAGATTTTTCATTCACTTTGAGATTTCTCACTTGCTATGGGATTTCCACTCACTACTGGATTTCTCACTCACCATGGAATTTCTCACAGTGGGATTTCTCACTCACTATGCGATTTCTCCCTCTCTATGAGATTTTCCACTCACTATGGGATTTCTCACTCACTATGGGTTTCCTCAGACAATGAGATTTCTTACTCCCTATTGGATTTCTCACTCACTATAGGATTTCTCACCTATCTTGAGAGGACAGTTTCATTAAAGTAGCTGTTTCATGATCAAATCCACCATCTGTAATTGGAAGGGAGGCTGTCATCTACTGAAAACCTCCATAATCAAAGGGCTGACGAATTACCTCAAAACTTGAGTGGAGTAATATTTCATCAGAAGTGTGATGTAATATTCAGGAAATTTGTGAAGTGAATTACATCATTTTTATGTTATGTCTGAGTTTTGTCAAATCTTTGCTTCATTTCTGGAAAAAAGCCGCCTTATCCCTCCGCCCGTCTCTAACATAACTCCATCAGCACCCCTTGCAAAAGCACCAGCAAGGACAAGTTTCCTGCATTTACACCAGTTCTATATGCATTGTAAGTTTGTCCAGTTGCAACTGAATTGAAAGTCATATTTCTGATGTTTTATGCTGATTTTTTTAAGCGACTATTTTGTTTCCGTCACTGGCTACTTGTCCTGTATTTGTTCTGTATTTTCGATAATTTTGAATACATTTTTACAGCATCAAAATGAGACACATTAAAAATAGAGAAACTTTCACAGATGCTGTACCTGATGTAACAGCCCCTGATTGGTTGCACTGTTTTAAAATTCTATGTTAATAAGATCAGCAGGAAATTTCAGCATACATTCAGAAAAATAGATATGGAATGTAACATAACTTTTGGAGTAACTTGGTGATTACACGGTTTCAGGAAATTTCGACTTCACTGTGAATTTCAATGCATGTATAATGCAGATATGAAGTTTCCATCTCTATTTCCAGGGAGACATTTCCTTTTCTAGAACATCCTGTGAAAAATATGATTTTAAAGTGGCTGGCAGGCTGGTTTACCTCAGGTATGTGGGCTAACATTACTTGTAGCTCAATTACGTTAATTTAAATGGCCACATTGATTTGCCTTGCTTTGTAATGGAGACAGATTGATAACGTTGGAGACACATTAGAGACATATTCCAATATATCAACTCCCATTCTCTGCCTGACCTTTCGACTTTCCTTTATCTAAATCTTTTGAACTCTCTGGCCCTCATGTCATGCCCATGGGCTGTTGGGGACACAGGCCCAGATTTTCACCAAGTTGGGTTGATTTGAGAGCCCGTTAAAAAATGGTGGATGGGTCCCAATTCTGGGACTGGGATTCCTGTCCGCTCAGATTCCCAGGCTGTCTGATTTTCGGGTACTGACTGGTTTCTGTATCCAGCACTTCTGAGCTGGCCAGCTCCGTCATGGAGATAGGCATGTCCTAGTCCTCCCCAATTTTCACGGAGTTGTGGTTTATAGAGTCATGAACCCTAGTCTGCATGAGAGCACCTTATGAAAAGTCTGTTCAAAAGGAAGGAAACAGAACAGACAGGGCTTTGGAAGATTCAAGGAACAGAGAATCATTAAGGTGCGCCTTGCTGGCAGCAATTGTAACCATGAAAGCGCAGGCTAAGTGGAATGACTATTGAAAGAAGCTGGAAGCTTTGGCCTGGCAGGAAGAAATGAACCTGTGCTGGTGAGTTGGGAGTGATGCTACATATCAGCCAGAAGGAAAGCATTGGTAAAAGTGTTTCATAGGACATATTTTGGTAGTGTTAGTGAATGCGAAAGTTCCTTTTCTTTAGTTTGATGTATTAGTTGCTTGTTAATTAATAGTTGACCTATGTTAATTTGTTAGTTTGTTTGTAATATTAAAAATCTTAAAACCTGCTTGTCCACCAGTTCATTTCCATCAGTAGTTGGGTAAATAAAGCCTAGTGTGCGGTTTGTGTTTTTAAAAAATTGCCTTGCTAACCTGTGGCACAACTTCTAGTGATTGGTGTACCAACTCTTCTTCCTCTACCTCACCTAGACTGTTTTTTATTCTTTCATACAATGTGGGTGCCACTTGCTAACCATCCCTAACAGCCCTTGAGCTGAGCAGAGCCAACCACATTGCCATGGATCTGGAGTCACTCACACCAAGTAAGGATTTTCTTCCAGTGGGGTCTTATGACAATCAGTGACTTCTTGGTCACCATTAGCTTTTAACTCCAGATTTATTAATTGAATTTAAATTCCCCCAACTGCTATGGTGGGATTTGATCCTGTGTCTGCTGGATTACTAGTCCAGTGACATTACCAGTACACCACCATCTCCCCTGCAACTGGTACCTTTCAAGTAATAAATAACCTCCTTGGACTTCCTACCAAACTACTCACCAAAGTTTAAATTGTTAATGTAAATTGTGACCAGCAGTGGTCCCAGCACAGATCCTTGTACAACGTCACTTCTCACCTTCTGCCACTCCGAATAGCTAAAATTAAAAAAAAAGTGCTGGAAAAACTCAGCAGGTCTGGCAGCATCTGTGGAGGGAGAAACAGAGTTAACGTTTTGAGTCCGTATGACTCTTCTTCGGAACTCTGAATAATTATCCTTTTCATTCTGCTAATTGTCCCTTGATTCCATATTCATTAGGCTATTTTTGGGAACATTATCAAAGGCCTTTGCAAATCCTGATAAATTACATCTATTGCATTACCATTGTCTACTCTTTGGTACCTCCAGTATTACATCATTAACTTTCTGTTCAATTTTCTGTGTAATAAAACTTATTTGTTTTCTCCATTTTCCTGCATTGTTTATTTTTCCCTGTCACTGCAAGTGTGAGACAAGAGTTAAAGATGATTAATGAATGTGAAGAGGATGAATTGTTGATTGTGAGATTACTTTGTGTGTTCAGAATTTGTCTGCAGGATTTGTGCACTTTGTCTAAGTGAACCGTGCCTGAATCAGGATGTTGTAGACATCCCATGAAGCTATGGGCGGAATATTCCCAGATTTGCACTAAATGCGGTAGCAGGCGGGTAAAAAGCCATTTTACCCCCCAGCCACAATGGCAGCTTTTCACCTCATATTGTCCCAAACCCATCACATTAATTATGCATTCCTGGGATACATGCCGTTTCCATGGTGGGCAGGATCCGATTCGCTTGCCACGCCGTCACTTCGCCGCTTCATCACGCCAGGCACCACATTTAAAGTACAGCCGTGCTCAGTGGTTCCAGCCCAGGACTGCAGCAAAGAAAACACGGCCCTGAAAGGCGAGAAGACTGCAATCCTTGAGCACCTTTTGATGTCGTGGAGGCCCAATGTAATGTCCTCTACCCCCGCTCTGGCAGCTACATTACCACTCCAGCTTAGTAGGCGATGGCAGTGGTGATCAGTGCCAATGCTGCACAGAAGAGGTTGGCCATCCAAATCATAGAGGATGAATGACCTCATCCAAGTAGCCAGGGTAAGGCAGCCATCTCATCGCTCTGAACACACACACTCAGGCCCATCACACATTCACTGGCATCTCACTCACTGCCAGTTAAAAGGACATCACCACTCACTCTCTCACACAGACCCTCAGGTCCATCTGGCCTCATTTCCTCTGGAAACTTTCTCCTCAGCCCTCGCCATCTTGTGGCCACTTGCACAGATCAACATGTGTCCCCGCACACACCCTGGAATACCCTCCTTCCGCAGTACAGCCCTCGTCCTGCAGCCTCTTCCCTTGCCCGAGGTCACTTCTCTCCCTTCCCCAGGTAAGCCCTAGCCCTGCAGCCATCGAAAAGCCACCCACATATGACTGATCTGGTAGGTAGAGACATACCCGCGAGCCCCCTAAAGGTGATGTGGCGCTGTCTGTAAAGCCTGGCACTGTTGACTGCGAGTGCTGACCGAAGCAAGGTAGGCAAATAAACCTCGAAGTCCTGAGCGAAGTGCAGCCCACCAAGTGCACGCCTTATATATTTGTGAAACATGTCAGCAGCAGTCGATCCAGTGGGGTGGTGGTGGGGGGTGGGATGGAGGGTGTGATGAGTCTGGCAAGCTGGCCTGATAATAGTATGCTGATGTATTCCTGATGCCCAATGGCAGGAGATGCAGCCTGCCATCGATGGGCAGAGCGGACAATCACAAACTGATTTCATGACATTGCGAAACCAATTTTTGGCCTTCTCTTCATATTGTCCGCTCACACCACCGATCACACCTGACACTGGCGGGCACGGAAAGTCTCAGCCATATGTGTGCAATTAATGGTGTCCTTGCCCCATCACGTTCCTCCTTCTATCCCTCATGTTGTTCTTCCTCTTCTCTGAAGAAGCAGCGGACACCACATCTTCCTCCTTCAGCCTGACGGGTGTCCCTAGATCTGTCCAGGCACCCAAGTTGCATCTTCAATATCCTAATTGCTTGCTTGGTGTCAAGTTGCATGGTCAAGTGAATTTGATTGTGCCTCTCCTGAGCATCATTGTCTTGGCTCTGCCCAGTTACCATCAACCAGTAGCCAGCCACTAGGAGCCAGCTGTTTCAAGATCAGGAAGTCTTGACTGGTGCAGGTGAAAGCATCATAGGAACTCTCTGGACTCTTACAGACATGTTTCAGTGGTTGTGGATGAACGGCACATTGATGGAGTGGAGACCCTTGCAGTTAATGAGGATTCCAGGGTGATCTAGGGGGCACCTTGATTGCCACACACGTGTGGCCAATGACTTCCTGGGGCAGTGGGAAGCCAGCCAGAGCTGCAGAGCTGAGTGCCCGCTCATTCGGAATGGCCTCAGACTCCCAATATTTGTCAATTGTCACTCAGTAACCCACAAAAAGAGCATGATATAAGCATAGTGAACAGTAAGCTCCATTTCTTCACAGCTGAACACAAAATTTGGGACAATTCATGGGAGTGTTAGAATAATTAGTAATTGCAAAATTATGAAGTATCACTGTAACGGAGCTGTGGGTATGACTGGCAGTTTCATATTCCTGTTTACAACATTTTCAGACAGGGAAACAAGGAGTACTTGTGAAAAATTCTGCTAGAGCACCAGATCATAAAGATGTCTTAGGAGATTGTGTTAAGGTTGAGTCTACAGAAAGTGTAATGGGGAGATGTTAAGTGAGCTTAGAGAGGTGAAAGGAAATATGAAAAGACAAGCAGATAACAAGTGTTTTTATAAGCTGATGAAAAGTAGAGAGAGGATACAATTGCTCTTGGATGAAGGAGAGAGAATAACTGTAGGGTACCTCTTTTATCTTCATCATACCCCCCTCTCAAAGTTTACCGTATGCATAAGATACAATTCCTGTCGTCTTGACCCTATTCCAGGCAAACATCTGAGCATCACTTTCCCTTCTGGATGCCCACACTAGTTTGAATTGTAAATTGTTTCCCTCTTCTCAGGTACTGTCCTCATTGTTTCCCCAAAGAATTAATCTTTGGCCCTCCTCTATGTGCTGTCCCTCGCTAACTCCAGTCAAAGCCATGTGATTTGAATGCACATGTACACTAACCACACCATCAATAGCACCCCCCTGAACACTCCACAGTGTCTGTCTGTTCCTGTATTCCTATGGCAGACCACTAATATTCAGAATCAAATGAGCTGTAATTTTCTTTAGTTAAATACTGGGTAGAAATGTGGCTAAAGCAGTGGGATGGGGAGGCCTTCCCATGCTATCTACCCTAGGCTGGATTTTTCTCTTCCATTGCCCTCTACTAGGACCATACCTGTATTTGCAGGGGGAATACAGAGCCTGGCCTCAGTCAATTTCCTTCCAGTTCAGTAATGTTGCTTAGAATGAAATAACATGGATGAAAACAGTGCTGTCTGCCCCAAGGAGGAAAGAAGTTGGCTGAAAGGTGTGGTACACACATTTCCCACCTTGTTCTCTCACCTGTTATGGAATGCTTTTGATTATCTGAATTATGTTTCAGGAGATGATTAGCAGAACACTCTAGACTTTCCTTTGTAAACGGAGAATGGCCCACATGTTCAGTGGTACAACACAGTCTCATTTCACCTCCCCAAGCCTGTGACTGAAAAGCACCAGGAGGCTACCCCTGAACCTTTAGTCACTGAGGGAGACTGAGGAAATGGAGGACGTGGCTGGGATTAAGTACTTTTTAAAACTTTTTTTGTGATATGGATGACACTGACCAGGTAGTATTAATTGCTTGTTCTTAGTTTCTCTGAGGGCATTAAAAGTGAGCTCCATAGGCTGACACTCCAGGGCTGTAGTGCTGTACCTTTCGATGAGACATTATACTGAGGCTCCGCCTGCCCTTTTTGATTGACAAGAGAATCAAGAGTTTTGGGGGGTAGACTCCTGTCTACTGTGGAGTTGAGGCCACAATCATGATCTTATCAAATGACAGAGCAGGCTCAAGGGGCTGAATGGCCTACTCCTACTCCTAATTTTTGTGTTCTTGTGTTCTCTCAGATGACACTGTTAAAGAAGAGCTTGAGAATTCTTCCTGCTGCTCTGGTCAATAATGATCCCTCAACCAACACCTGAAATAGATTAACAAGTCAATGTCACGTTGCTGTTTGTGGGAGCTTGCTATGTGCAAATTAGCACCAGGCCTGTCTCACACTGCCTGTGACAGCAGCCAGATACAGTGGGGATCTAGCAGATGGCTTGGCAAATATCCTACTTGCCCCCTTTGCTAAGGCTGGGTATGTGGCACAGAGACACCGTGACAAAATACATCAAATCACTTCCAAAGAATCGGAGGAATGTTGTCCAGTTGCTTGATCATTTAATCCAAGTCATCAATCTTTGGTAACATTCTCCTCAATCACCCATTCAAACCCATCGAACACAGCTTCCCTTCTACCTTCTCCTGAATAGATCCAGTACTGTCACTGATTGTAAGCTTTTCTCTCCAGCTCTTTAACAGCTGTTGTAGCTAATCACAAACTGATCCCAATTTTAACTAACCCAGCTGTAGAAATAACAGTGAATACTGGGAAAGAGTGCAGTGCTGACAGTCACACCATTCTAAATCCAGCCTCAGTGAGCCAGCTTCCAAACAATGGCATATATTTATCATATTAGTCATTACTGGAAGGCCTGCTGCATTAAACTATCACCCAATCTCCTTTTAAAATCAGCAGGAAAACATTCAGCTGTGATCACTAAACAGGAACAATACAAAAGGAGTAAGATTTTGCTTTTCTCTTCCTACCCATTCTGTTCCTTTTCTTTATCTTCCCCAGTCTGAGTGGAGTCTGATCTGCAATCAGATTCTGGATACCCTTAATTCTGCTGTCCATATTTTGCCAGTCTGTGAATGTTGCATCACCACCCCTTGTGAAATCTATTCCTGAGGGAATGACTATTGTAGAAAAGATAGTCAGGGACATGATTCAGATGGCAGCTCACACAAAGGAGATTTACCAGAACAGTTCCAGAGATAAGAACTGGAGAAGCTGGGGTTGCTCTCCTTGGAGTAAAGGAGAGTGAGGGGAGATTTGATAGAGTTGTACATGATTATGACAGGTTTAAATAAGATAGACAAAGAAAAGCTGTTCCCATTGGCTGATGGTACATAGAGTAGGGGACACAGATTGAAGATTTTGGGCAAGAGACACATGGGTGGGTGGAATGTGAGGAAGAACTTATTTACAGAGCGAGTGGCAATGACCTGGAACTCATTGTGTGTGAGGGTGGTTAAAGCAGAGACATTAATTATTTCAGAAGGAAAGCTGAGTAAAATTAGAATTTCCCCAGTTCCAGGGAATTTAACTACAAGGTTGGGTTGGAGAAGCTGGGATTGCCCTCCTTGGAGTAAAGGAGAGTGAGGGGAGATTTGATAGAGTTGTACATGATTATGACAGGTTTAAATAAGGTAGACAAAGAAAAGCTGTTCCCATTGGCTGATGGTACAGTGAGTGCAGGACACAGATCTAAGGTTTTAGGCAAGAGATGCTGGGCGAATGTGAGGAAGAACTCCTTTACACAGAGTGTGGGACTGAGCTGGAACCTGCTGCCCACGAGGGCAGTGGAAGTGGAGACAATCAATAATTTCAGTAGGAAGTTGGATGGGCACTTGAAGGAAATGAACTTGTCAGGCTTCAGGCAGAGCGCAGAGGAACTGGACTGACTGGATTGTTCTGCAGAGAGTCAGCATGGACTCGATGGGTAGAATGTCATCCTTCTCACTCCTCTCCATGATTGCAATGTCTGTATCATCCCTCTCTCTTGTGAAAACAAACACAACGTATTCATTAAGAAGTTATCTGTATGGTCCCTTATGGGCCCTAAGCTTTCTTTAATTACCCTCTTCCTCTTTATGTACTTAGGAAAAGTTTTTGGGTTTTTGTGCCCTTTCTTTTCTTTCTTAATTTCTATTTTATTTTCACCCCTACACTTTTTTACTCTCCTAGGGTTTCTCCACTACTGAGTCATCAGTATCTCTCTCTTGCTTCCCTTTTTTTCCTTTATTCTCTCCTTTAAGTCCCTTGACACCCAGCAGGCTTTGGAATTGTCAGTCCCGCCCTTTTTCTTTAAGGGAACATATACACCTGAGCCCTCACTAACTCTTCCTTGAATGCCTCCCATTGATCTTCAAGTCGCTGTTTCCAGTCCACTTTGGCTAAATCAGAAGCTGAGTAAAATTAGAATTTCCCCAGTTCCAGGGAATTTAACTACAAGGTTGGGTTGGAGAAGCTGGGATTGCCCTCCTTGGAGTAAAGGAGATTGAGGGGAGATTTGATAGAGTTGTACATGATTATGACAGGGTTAGATAAGGCAGACAAAGAAAAGCTGTTACCATTGGCTGATGGTACATAGAGTAGGGGACACAGATTGAAGATTTTGGGCAAGAGACACGTGGGTGGGTGGAATGTGAGGAAGAACTTTTTTACAGAGCGAGTGGCAATGACCTGGAACTCATTGTGTGTGAGGGTGGTTAAAGCAGAGACATTAATTATTTCAGAAGGAAATTGGATAGTCAGTTGAAGAAAATTAATTTTCAGGAATTTAGGATAGAGCAGGGGAATGAGACTGACTGGATTGCTCTCCAGAGAGCCGACATGGACTCCATGGGCTGAATGGCCTCCTTCTGTGCCTTAATGACTCTATGACTCTTTGAGTCCAGGATACGAAACTTGGCATAGTGGTGATGAGTTTCAGGGTGGCATAGATGGTGAAACGGCCAGATGCAAGGCAGAAGGAGCTTAATATGAAGAAGGGTGAAATGATGCACAGGAAGACTAATAGAAAAGACAGCATAATTTAAATGGCACAATTTGGATAAATGTAGTTGAGCAGAAAGACCTCAGTGTCCATATACAGAAATGCTTCAAGGTGGCAGGACAAGTTGATAATGTGATGAAGGTGACTCCCAATTGTATATTCTACTCCAATCTTACTATTAACACATTTCTCAAATTTTGCAGAACCACCCAAATAAGAGCTCATCAACATGCATCATGAAGAGTCTTGAATGCTTTTTTAATGATACCAATAAAACAAAGCTGCCATACTTCAGCCCTGTGGAACTGCATACTGTCCCATCACTTCTGAATGTGAGTGAGGTCAGCATTGTCAAGATTTCTGCAGTACTTTTCCCAACATACTCCCCAGTCCAGCTTCTGAAAAAAGCACCATGGGATAATAAGTGAGCAGCACAGCAAGATCCCAGCAGTCAATAGCATAAGGAGGCCGTTGGTGTACATGAGCCATTCATGTTGTGGTTGAAGTTTGCAAAATCCTTGCCAAATTCTGGAACTTGCAGATTCTGTCACTGGAGAAAATAAATTTCTGAACTGGGGCCATGAATTCCCAATGGGAATTCCACTATTCCTGTGACAGGGAGGATATGCAAAAAGGCAGACAGGAGGCTTTTAGAGTCAAACATTGCAGAAGATGTTTGTTTCTGGCACTTTGATATCTACCCCATGGGGTTTACAGGTTGAGCAAGGTCTTATTTATGTAACCCTATGAGTCAGTATCTAGCAAGCTTGCACCCCTCCCCCCACACACACCATTCAAAATAATCTATTGGGAGCTATGCCAACTGCTGGTCAAAGACCTGAACCCACTTCCATTAGGCCACCTGTAACAGAAAATGTGACAATTGCCTTGATTTACTTTGCTGCTGAGTCCTTCCTGTCAGCCTATCAACATCCTGGGGGTTACCATTGATCAGAAACTGAACTGGACTAGCCATATAAATACTGTGGCTTCAAGAGCAGGTCAAAGGCTAGGAATATTGCAATGAATAACCCACCTCCTGACTCCCCAAAGCCTGTTCACCATCTACAAGGCACAAGTCAGGAGTGTGATGGAATACTCTCCACTTGCCTGGACGAGTGCAGCTCCCACAACACTCAAGAAGTTTAAAACCATCCAGGACAAAGCAGCCCAATTGATTGCCACAAATATTCACTTCCTCCACCTCTGACGCAAAGTAGCAGCAGTGTGTACCATCTACAAGATGCACTGCAGAAGCTCGCCAAGTCTCCTTAGGCAGCACCTTCCAAATCTACGATCACTACCACCTAGAAAGACTAAGGGCAGCAGACACATGGGAACACCACCACCCGGAAGCCCGGAAGTTCCCCTCCAAGCTGCACACCATCTTGACTTGGAAATATATCACTGTTCCTTCACTGTCACTGGGTCAAAATCCTGGAACTCCCTCCCTAACAGCACTGTGGATGTGCTTACACCACAAGGACAGCAGCGGTTCAAAGCAGCAGCTCATGACCACCTTCTCAAGGGCAATTAGGGATGGGCAATAAATGCTGCCTAGCCAGTGATGTCCACATCCCATGAATGAATTAAAAAATGAACCTTGTCACATTCAGCTGTTGGATGAATTTCTTTCTCTGAAGTGAATGACAATTTGCATTAAATTTGCTCAGAATGCCATTGAGGAGAATTTCCAAGCACATCTTTCCTGATGTGCTGTACCTGCAGCGCAAGATGAGCAGAAACCAAGTAGAATTTATCATTCACCTCATTTCCCAGTTTCTGCTGAAGTTACTCATGAAGAACTGGAGAACCCCCAAAGAAAACCTCTAACCATGCAGGAATTCAGTAGCTGTAGCATCCCCAGTGTCAGTGAACTGTTGATACTATAAGTTACTCATCTCTGCATTTGATGGAGAAAGTAAAGAGAGGGAAAAGAGAAACAGAGAGAAGTGTTAGAGTGAATAAGAGAGACAGAAACTGATAAAGCAAAAGAGAAAGAGGCAGACAGAGGGAAGCAGAGAGAATGGGAGAGGGAGGGTGGAGAGAGATGTGAGTGAGTGAGAAAGAATGATAAAGCAAAAGGGAGGAAAGGAATGAGAGGAGAAGGAGAAAGAAATAAGCATGGAAATGAAAGTGTTGGAGAAGTACATTGAAGGTGGATGGTGTGCCAATCTAGATTTGCCCAAGCTGGTATCGAATTTCCAGTGTTGTGCATTTATCCAGGCAAGTGGAGAGTATTCCAGCATACTCCCAACTTTTGCCTTGTTTTTTTATTCAATTACTGCCAATTACAGTTATTACCCACCCTTAATTGTCCTTGAAAAGGTGTCGGCTTGGGAATACTCTTCTCAATCCGAGAGACAGGCTCTGGGAATGCTCAGGAATATCGGAGAGAGGCCAGGGTGCATTGAGCTGTTGATTTCACTCTTCAGTACAAGCTTCTGGAGCAGAGCTCCACACAGTGGACAGTCAGTCGGTAACAGTCAGATAGCTCAAAGCTTCCCAGTTTCACAACTGTCCCAGTAAGGCGCTTTGTGGGAAAGGCTGATGTCCAGCCACCCTGTCTACTAACCTCTGAACTCTGACCCCAGCCATTTGTGAGGCTCACCTGGTGCTTGGAGTTTTGTAAGTATTTCTGGAGCTGCTGAGGGAGCTGAGCTAAGGACACAAGGGGATGGGATAATGTCAGTGTTGCCAACTGGTTTCAGGACAATCTGCCAAAAGCAGTGATTGTTCACCTTGGCTCTGCTGTCAGCAGCTCAGGAGAAGAATTTCATTATGTTGCTGCCCCATCGCGGAGCTGGCTGCTCTGCAGCAGGTTTGTACTGAAGGAGGTGCCTGGGTGGATCCAGGGGAAGAAACTGCGAAACAGGCATTTGAGAGTGAGAGGTGCAGAATACAGAGAAGCACTGAGGGATAGGTGTGGTATAGAGTATCACTGAGGGATGATCAGATGGCCGGTATCTTTTCTTGATTTGTTCATGGGATGTGAGCATGGCTGGCTGGGCCAGCATTTATTTCTCATCCCTAATTGCCCTTGAGAAGGTGGTGGTGAGCTGCCTCACTGCAGTCCATGTGGTGCAGGTACACCCACAGTGCTGTTAGGGAGAGAGTTCCAGGATTTGACCCAGCGACAGTGAAGGAACGGTGATATATTTCCAAGTCAGGATGGTGAGTGACTTGGAGGGGAACTTTCAGGTGGTGGTGTTCCCATCTATTTGCTGCCCTTGTCCTTCTAGGTGGTAGAGTGAATGTTTAAGGTGGTGGATAGGGTAACAATCAACATCTGCTTTGTCCTGGATGGTGTCAAGCTTCTTGAGTGTTGTTGGACTCATCCAGGCAAATGAAAAGTATTCCAACACACTCCTAACTTGTGCCTTGTAGATGGTGGACAGGCTTTGGGGAGTCAGGAGGTGAGTTACTCATCCAAGATTCCTAGCCTCCGACCTACTCTTGTAGCCACAGTATTTTTTGGCTAGTCCAGTTCAGTTTTTGGTTCGTGGTAACCCCAGGATGTTGATAGTGGGGGACTCAGTGATTAAACTTCAAGGGGCGATTGTTAGATTCTTTCTTGTTGGAGATGGTCATTGCCTGACACTTGTGTGGCGTGAATGTTACTTGCTACTTGTCAATCCAAGCCTGGATATTGTCCAGGTCTTGCTGCATTTGGACATGGACTGCTTCATTTTCTGAGGAGTGGCGAATTGTGCTGAACATTGTGCAATCATCAGTGAACATCCCCACTTCTGACCTTATGATGGAAGGAAGGTCATTAATGAAGCAGCTGAAGATGGATGGGCCTAGGACACTACCCTGAGGAACTACTGCAGTGATGTCCCAGGGCATCTCCATGCCCAACAGTAGGGACCTTCCCAGGATGCAGTTTCTCAGATCAGTGTCCAGGGTCAGTGAGATCTTACATAGAATTACATACAATGATACAAACAAGCCTTTCAACACAACTGGTCCATACTAGTGTGAATGGTGTACACAAACTGCATCTCATCTTATGTCATCTCACGCCATCAACACATCCTTTGATTCCTTTCTCCCTCCTGTACTTATCTAACTTCCCTTCAACCACTCCAAATGTCATAGTGTCATATATGGCACAGAAAGATGCCATTCAGCCCATCGAGTCCATGCTGGCTCCCTCTGCTCTATCCCTGTAGCCCTGCAAGTTTATTTCCCTCCAGTAACCATCTGATTTCCTCTTGAAATCATTGATCATCTCAGCTTCCAACAGCCTCGTAGGCAGCAAGTTCCAGGATATTTACCACTCGCTGCGTAAAAAAGGTCTTCCCCATATCCCCTTACATTAAGGACAGCAAATACAAGTTGTTGTAGTCTAGTGACATCATTACTGTGATACTGTTTCTGTTAGCTTCTCCAATCCTGGTTGCAGAAGACAGCCTTTAATAAGATGGAGGGAATGTTCACAGGAGGAGGATTTCAATGTTCATCCTTCAATCCCACATGAGGAGCAAATCTTATAAATCCAGAAAACAGGGGCCATTGGTGGCTAAATTTTCACCTTCACTGTCTGGGTGGTAATCTGAAAAACAGACCGAGTTCCACTGGGCATGTGATCTACTCCAGCTGATTACCACCCAGGCCTTGAAGGTGAAGGCTTGCTCCAGGGGTTGTCAGAGGCAGAGGCCTGTCAGTACTCAGGACTTGTATTAACCACTTTGCTTTTATTGGTTTTCCCCTTGTTCTATTCTTTTAAATTCCGGTGTCAACATAACACATATCAAATCCTTTCACTGTGACTTTCTCCCTAATGAGAAAGGTTCTTATAAGAGCAACATTGCAAATCTTCTTTTTCTCTTTCATGTGGTGACCTAGAGGAAGCTGAGTCCATCATCTATCCCAACCTCTCAATACTTCACTGTGCACACCATCACTCACTCCGTCCTTGCATAGCACCAACCCAGGTGTACAAACACTGGGAGATTTTGTGAGTCTAGAGGCCAGTGCACTGGGTGTTGTACTGAGCAGGAGCAGATGGTGACAGAGTTGGAGGAACTGCTGTCTGCAGGATAAACTTCCTCCTGCCTTCCTAATGATCCTGAGGACATGGATCTCCCAAGACCTGAATTTAAAAGGATGCTTGTTTGAGTTAGTGGTTATGGGATGAAAATTGGGAGTCAGACCAGTTAATGCGTCATAGATGGGCTGCTAAGTGAAGGGGTTTACCAGCTACATGTACACACTGTTATGTAGTAATTTTGTCAAACTGAAGCCACCATTGAATGTATCTGCAGTGAATATCATCATTTAGGAGGTTTCAGACCAGCTGCTCGACTCTGTCCATGTCCAGCCCACTGTTATTACTGACTGGTACTCCAGCTTCATTAGGCTTGGGGATTGATTAAACAGAACTATAAGATTGCACTACACTGATCTGACTGTTGCCATTAGTTTTGCTGTCATACCAATCAGCAGATGAGATGGTGAAATGAGACAAGTGGCAGAAGCATGGCTGCAATGGGCACAGGTGATGCTGGTGGACAGTTAAACCTCTGAAATCTGTCGCTGCCCCCCTCTCATAGGCAAATTTTAATGGAACAGCATTGCTAAGGCAGTGATGGAATAAGCCCTCTTACACTCCAGCTGGTGAAGAGGCAAGGAGGATCTCAGTATAAAGAGGCCATTAAGAACACCTAGCAGCTAGCCTGGCTCATGTATTCCTGTCCAAAAAGTAGCACTACATTAGGTGGGAGAAGCAAAATGCCACCCATTGTGACTGAGGGGTCTTACTGGGAAAGAATAGTGAATTCATACAGCAGCTTTAAGACATTGCCATGTGCATTACAGGCAGTGAACTCTATATGAAATGCAGTCACTGTTGATGTCAGTTAAACCCAGCAGTTGGTTAGTACACAGGAAGATCCCATAAACAGTAAATGAGATGTGATCGATCATGTTACTAAACATTAAACCACCTAACTTCAGCACCAGCAGCAAAGTGGTTAGAAATATCTTTAATTTTATGTCTAGTTAAAAAATACATCAGGAAGTGTAGACAATAAATATGACAGTGGCGTTGCTGGACATCACCATGTTAAACAACCTCAGTGCAATGTATGTGGATGTTGTTGTTTGCAAAGCACAATGGCTGACAAGGTCTCCAACATTTCCAATCAGGCATAATGTAACAGTGTATATATAAATGCAATTAA